>NC_083762.1:32254067-32854067 GCF_963514075.1 Conger conger
CTGATGTCAGACTTTCTCTGATGAAGGAATTAAATACAGAACTTACTTCCTCATAAGTTGGTCTTTTAACTACAAGGAAAAGGTTTCCAGGCTTATGACACCATTGCTTGTTGCATTGTTTTGCGCCTTTGCTCTTAGTGAACAGAAACACCAATCGCAATGTCACACTTGATGATCAAAGAACACTTGTTATTGATAAACCTCAAGAGGATGGATATTGATTTAATACAGAAAAATATAGACCATTTTGGTGTTAGTAAGCACTGATGACGCATTTTGAAGGCTGAATAGCGAAGGTGGTAGCAAAATATACTTTAATTGTTAGCTAACTAACTCACAGACAGAAATATCACGCACCCTCAAGACACCTTCTCAAATTATTTTAAAGGTTTGTCGGTACAAGACGAATTGAATTACACTAATAATAAGGATTCATTTTCTCCTTGTAAGAGATCATTGTTCACTACATTATATTGAGGTTGAGTTAAGTTTAGCTAGCAGGTCACTTGCCTTCTCCTTTCGGTCGTTGCCGCTGTAAGAGGGAATGTTTAGTTTCATAGTGACAATGGATATTATGTTATTGCAAAACTGCCACTCTCTGTCTGCAAATGAGACAAACTTCTGTCCAAAAAAATAATCGTCTTGCCAATTTTTTTCTGCATTTTATTTTATCAGTGTGCCACTGCCTTGATCGCTCCATCTTGACTGGCTGACTCAAAGCCAGTGACATAAGATACATGCTCAGCACATGAGCATTTCTTTCAAAATAATATTAAAATACCCTCCATACTTCAGATGAGCAATATTTTACGAATAGCACTCCCTTATTTTGCTGTATAAAAAAATATTTTTTTATACAGAAAAATTCCCAAAATTCCCAAATTCCACATCCCCTGCCCCAACAGAGGAGAAAAGAACAACTAAATAAATAATTGTGGACTTAAGGTCTGTGGTCGCTCCCCCGTCCATATCAATGGGACTGAGGTGGAGCATGTCTCCAGTTCCTGGGTGTTCACATCTCTGAGGACCCCTCTTGGACTCAACACCTCCACCCTGGTCAGCACCTCTACGGCCTGAGGAGACTTAAGAAAGCCCACCTGTCTTCTCAGATCCTTACCAATTTATAACGCTGCACCATCGAGAGCATCCTGACCAACTGTCACAGTGTGGTACGGCAGCTGTTCTCAGTCTGACCTTAAGACCCTGCAACGGGTGCTGAAAACTGCTCAGCACATCACCGGTGCCCAGCTCCAGTTAAAATGGTCACAGTTAAAACTAAATAAAGACTATATCTTAGATGCAATGACTGCTGCGCTATTGGCTCTAAGTACCTTTAACCCACAATAAACAGGTTTCCCATACACTTTTACAGTGCGTGCAAAAAGACATGTAGCCCGGTAACATGTCCATTCAATCTTAGTAGATACATGCTTGCCTCTCTCTACATATGGCTGACAGTTAGACAGCCAATGCTGGCCATTCCTGTGTGATCACTGGTTAACATATTACAAACCAAGGGACTGGATATCAATGCATTTAATGGGTAGGAGAAAGGAAAACTGGTACTCTGCCCAGTCCTGCTCTCTCAGGATTTCCACCATAACTAAGTCTTGTGTGAGAGATATGACACCAGCATGTGCAATGGACAGTAATTACATTCGCTGGAATGACTTCAAGCAACAGCAGGCTGGTTTGCCGTCTCACTGCTATAGGAGATGTACACAAAGATTGGAACCAGGAAGGTAGAAACAAATCCACAGGCAATGACCTAAAACTGCCTGAATGGATTGTATTTATCTCCATGAGTATACAGTAATGATCACACACATCTCCACTCTTTCTTCTTCAGCCATTTCTAACATTCTCCTTCTCTTTACACTTCCCATTCTATCTGCAATTTTATCTTCTGTTTCTAAGGAGAGTGCAGTAACTCTCTCTCTCTCTTCAGGCTCCAAGAGAAGGAAAACATTATTCAGAATAATTAGCATTGGGGTCCTCTTTATTGTGCTGTATTTATTGTGCTATAATGTAAAAAGCAGAACAAAGTCTACAACCCCAAATCTGCAAAACTGTAATTCCAAGCAATCAATGTACCTCCTTTGTAAAGCATTTCCTCAGACTTTGTCACTAAATACCAGAAAAGAGTCTGCATCATCATAACAGATTCAGTCACTCTGTGGATTTGTTGTTCCTTGATAGGTGTAGTTGAAGCAAAAGGAACAGATTATGATCATCCTACAAACATTAGGACATCTTGGGTACACCAAAATGTTGTTGTCACAACATGCAGTAATCAACAACATACAACATTTCCCCTTTTGTAAGTCTTCAGGCTCTAGCAAGTATGCCTTAGCAAGTATGCAAGTAAGACAAAGACACTCACTTTTGACGAGAGATGCCAATACTGCATCAAGCATCTAATGCACCACACCTTGGTGACTGGAAAATGCTGCTCTCTGCCTTTAATTTAGAAATCCTACCAAATGGTTTCAATGAAAGTTCATTCTCAGTCACACATGAAAAATAGAGCATAACCTTCAGCAATGGTCTGGCCAGCATCCATATGTGAACAAAACCTGTTGTTGTTCTTCTGGGAGGGCATTTAAGATGGCTTGGGTTCTTTGAACCCGGCAGCCAACTGGTGAACAGTGCTTTTCATTTGTCAACCATGTTCACATCACCGCGTAAAAAACAAAGCACCTCTTCACAGTGTGAATCAGCTCGAGAGCATCTGTGACACCACTTCCTCTGCTCAGGCTGTTCCATTTCATCAATATGCCTTTTACTACCAACCAACATGCCTTTTGCTACATTTTACAACCAGATACAGTACTTTCAGCAAGGAACAACTCTGTCCAAAGTCCTCTAAAGACTCATTTACCTTCAGTGCTATGAAGGCCCAGATGAAAGGCCAGTTTCACAATGGTCAATCTACAGAATACATCATATGAAGCTAAAGCTGCTCCTTAGGCCTGATTTTGGAAAGACGCACAAAGGCAGCACACTGTGCAATTTCAGATTCGATTACCTTAATGTCATGTGGATGACTCACACACATTTTGCTACATTCATGTATCCAGCCAGTCCATGTAAAATGAAGATCAGATAATCTGCGCAGCTCCATGCCCTAAAATGGACGCACTGATTTTTTTCACTTTCTCTTTTTGTTGACGTGTTAGAACTGTCAATCACTGCTTATGTCAATATGGATGACTCATGTTCGCAAACTCTCCGACCTCCCTCGTGTTTACCTCCATCTCAGGAGAGAAGGAGAAAATCGGTTCGCCCTCCCACTTCAACTTCTCCTCACATCACACAGCGGGTCCTCTCACTCCAACACCTGTCTGAGAGATGGCCTCTCGCGCAGATCCTCCACATATGGATGTGTCATGCGTCTCACCCACTCAGAGGATGAGATGCTATGCACTGTTTCTACACCTTTTACCAGGTTTCCTCAATTATCCTTTGAGCGATGTTAACTTATGCTTTGTTTCTATGTTATGTTTTCAACTTATTTGTTCATAGAGAAGCAAACGCTGGCCATCTCTGACCAGAAACAGTGGAAAAAGTGGGATTTACGCACAATATAATAATCCTCCTGTCACTTTAATATGTTTAATTTATTCTTCGGTGAACACAGAGGATTGGTGGCTATGATAGAAAAACCAGAGGACTAAGTAATACGGTTAGTATTGCATTATGGGATATTTTTAAGCACATTCAAACTGACAGAAATGTAGGCCTGCTTCAGCACAAGAATACTGATTTTCAGAGAATTGTACATTGATTGCCATCCAGCGAACCATCCAAAATCGAGAGACATTTCCTGACAAAAAAAGAGACGATGTTTCCACAAAAACAAGGAGTTACTTGATGAAGTGTCTGACCTTGACACATTAATTATTTCATTTCATTTTTTTTCATACTGAAGACAAAAACAACAAACAGCAAGGTTCTGGACCTCTTACCAACAAAAAATAAAAAAGAAAAGAAAATCTCAGTGGTCAGCTCATCTGAGAAAATGTAATCAGGGTGTTATCAAAGTTACCATTCAGCATTTCCAACATAATGATTGCTGCAATCATGTTCCATTATGTGCATGCTGTGTACTAAGCCCTGCAAAAAAAGGTCAGAAGTGTGACGGATAAATCTCTGATATTGAAGTACGGTCCTGGACCTTTCCCTTCGTGGTTATCCTTGCATTAGCATCGGCATTTTATAGAGCCCCGCAACAAAGCGGGAACAAAAACTGGCCACATCACAGAGCGAAACAGGAGGTAATCTACTAGAGGATTTGCAGAGCGTGACCGAACCTCTATCAGAGACTGCCTTCAGAGCGAGTGTGAGGGAATGTGGCCAAGGAAAGACCGGTGAGAAAATCAATCTCTAAAATACAGCAGAGACTCAGAGGTGTGAACCTCAGATTTAAGGACTGACAGGTCAAGGGAATCGGTCTGAAGTTAGAGGCAGTATGCACAATTTCAGAATAAAGCTCATTATTAAGTATTATGACTGACGCATAATGCTGAAAAGGGTCGCATTTTCCATTGATTAAAAACATTAAATAGCCTGCCAAATAAGTCAAAAGATAGCAGGGTTACTGCAGAGGAGATGTGTCAGTAGGAAAGCCAACATAGACAAAATAATGTTTGAATGAGATCTTTTGATTATTGGTTATTTTAAACCAAGGATAATAGCTAAATTCTAAAAATGAGAGTAGCCAATTTAAAAACACGGCTTGAGAAATGTAACTGATTCAAATACAGTATTTTGACATCCCTTTCATGCTACTGAATGTTTCTGTATCTGAAGGGTTCTAGCTACTCAGAAACAGCTGAATAAATGCACATTCCTAGTATAGTTAATCAAATACGACAGGCCAAAAAGACAAAAATACCTCTCCATTGACTGTGAGATATCTCTTTAGGCATTGCACTGGAATTACTGCTGCTCTACATGTCCCCGGAGTCATTCAAGCCGCAAACAGGACTGTGGCCTTCAAACCCGGGTCACAGGCACCTGGCCAGGCTAGGTCTTAGAGCGTGTGAAACGAAGCTTCTTCTGAATGCCCAGATTAGTGAGAAGCTCTTTCAGCTGTTTCCATCCTCACCTCTTTATCCCCACAATCCTACATCATCACTTTAAATCTAGAAATTCCTTCAAGATGCGTAACACATGTGGTGCACAGTTCCATTCCTAAGGGCTGCAGCATATTCTATTTTTTACAGTAGTGTGTTTCAGCACTTTGGTGCTTCATTTCAGTCACCGATTGGCTAGTTGGTGCATGTTACACATCTTGAAGGAATTTCTAGATTTAAAGTGATGAGGTAGGATTTCTTGTTGCCAAGACTGAAACTGGCCGCTATAGTAAGATAGAAATCTCAAAAACTTCTAGTACACACACTCATTCTGTAGTGTTGTTGTTTTTTTCCCTGTTTTTCTTTTTTTTCAGCTTATTATCAGAGTAAACAGAAGAGTAATCAGTAATGTATACAAAATGTATGTCCATCCATCCATCCATCCATCCATTATCTGAACCCGCTTATCCTCAACAGGGTCGCAGGGGGGCTGGAGCCCATCCCAGCATACATCGGGCGAAAGGCGGGAATACACCCTGGACAGGTCGCCAGTCCATCGCAGGGCTCATACACTCATACACTGATACACTGATACACTCATACACTCATACCTATGGGCAATTTAGACTCTCCAATCAGCCTAACCTGCATGTCTTTGGACTGTGGGAGGAAACCTGAGTACCCAGAGGAAACCCACGCAGACACGGGGAGAACATGCAAACTCCACACAGAGAGGCCCCGGCCGACGGGGATTCGAACCCAGGACCTCCTTGCTGTGAGGCGGCAGTGCTACCCACTGCACCATCCGTGCCGCCATACAAAATGTATGTATGTATGTATTTTAAATAATAATGTAATAAAATTTCACAAATACATTGCTATGAAAACATTATTTTCCTAACAGCTCAAATCTTTGCCACAGATTGAAATATATTCAATTTCCATAATGGTAGGAGTTTCTCAGTCAATGAATCAGTTGGTGGAGTCAGTCAGGCAATAAAAATCATAGAATTAAGACTTCTTATACTTGCACTATGGAAGTGATTGAAGGCAGCTGAAACCCAATTATATTTGGTCCCCTAAAATGGAGGAATTATGTAGAAAAAGGGATGTAATTCCCACACAGATCGCCTGATATGGCTATAAATACCATATCAGATTAAAGGTGACAGTCTGTACTTTACCCTCATTTTCTTTCAAATCCAATGTGCTTGCGTACAGAGCCAAAAGAACAGAAATTGTACAACGGTACAAATACTTACAGACTGAACTGTATAAAGCCAAGCCTCAGTGAACATTCTAGAAAGGATGGAGATTACATCATTTGCACCCTCTCTCTCCCCTCCACCCCTTTCGTCTGTCACCACAGGAATTATTTTCCCACACAGTTTGAACAATTATAATTGAATAGAAGCAAAAATACACAAACGCAATTATATTACATGTGTCACCTATTGCTGACATCTGTCTGCACAGCTCTGAGTAACAGCAGAAAAGATACTGCTTGGTAAAAATCGGAAAACATTTTTTTTTTAAACATTCCAATATTCCATCACGTTATGAACACAGATTCCTTCACCCAGATTCTTAACAAAGCCGTGGAATCCGCAAAAAACGGTTGGCCTTCATCTGTGGGATGTGCCATCAGAGCAACAAGCAGCATGTCAGCTGTGGGGAATCAATGTCCTCAGGGGTTCTCACCCCTCCTGGGTATTTATCCACTATTAAATGATGCAGTGCCATTAGTCTCAGCGGTGGTGTAATTGGCGCTCCGTGCAAAGCCCTGGGGCATGCCGCTAACTAACGGGGGAGGCTTCCCAGGTCTCACAGGCCTTTCCCCCTGCTCACACCCAACACTCATCTGAGGCGAGCGCCCCTCCTTCACACCCGTCCACACCCTGCCTCTGTTGCGGGAGCGCCTCATGTTTGCTCTCGTCTTCACACAGGAAGAAATTTAACTGGGAAAGAAAGTGAAAAAAATATAACTGACACTCTCCACTGTGAAAGCTGTGAAGTGTGGCTTACAAAGACAGGCCCATCACGCCCAGAGAGAAAAACAACATGAGCGGGGGGCTCGTTGTTGCATCCGAGTCTCAAATCACCATATCTGTGGGAACCATCTCTATTACAGTACACACCACAGATCAGGCTGGAAGATAACAACTGAAGCTTCACAATGGCTATGCATCAAAGTGTCAGAATGCCATTATATCAGAACTATGTAGCAAGACACACACCCGTTTATCCCTCGGGCAACTGAGAAAGATGTGAATTCATTATCATACGGCGTGATAAACCCCGTAATGTCAGCCAATGAAGTGTGTTCTCAAATGACAGTCGTCGAAAGGAAACACTGATTCAAATATGACATTGAACTGAAAGATTCTTTGCTCTCAACTTTGGAAAACAAATTTAAGAAAGACACATTTGTTGTACAGTAATAATAACGTGGGTTAGCAGACACAAATGTGAGAGAAAATATGCACAAACCACAAAAATATGCAGAAGACACAAAGAGATGCTTAATTTGTCACTCCAACTTAAGTAAAAATAAAGGTGCTACGGTTAAATTGAATGGAAGCCGGAACCTCTCCAGTGACGTTCTCAAGGCATGTCAAGTGTAATATGAGAGGCTTTTTACACACTCATTTCACATCTCAGTACATCTGTCTTTTCTAATCACCAGTTTGTTGCCTCAGGTTAAGGTAGTCAGCATAGCACCTGAAGCTGAGAGAACCTCCCTGCACAGTATGCTAAAGTAACACCTAACACGGCTTGACAAAGTGCTCTGTTCCCTAGACCAGGCTTTTTCTAATTACTGCCAAACAGCAGAAAATAAACTTATGGTAAGTCCATAAGTCCTTCCATCTCAATGAGGTTTGTCCCTAGGTGCAGAAATGTAGAGCCTGCAAAAAAGCACAAAATTCCTCAAAACAGTCAATGCATGTCAATAATAGGGGGGGGGGGTATGCACAGTGGGCTCCAGAATTATTGGCACCCTTGATAAATATGCACAAGAAGTACTGTAAACTAAAAATAATAGTTATTGATAAAAATGTTATTTTCTAACATGTGTGAAGTACAATTATTATGTTTCAGAATGGTTGATATCCTTGATACCCCCTCTCCAGGTTTCACTGAGATGGTCATTGCAGAACATGCTGTTAGTATTGCATTATGGGTTGCTGTTTACTCAACCATTTCTGTGTAGATTTTGATGTATGTTTGGAGTTCTGCTAGAAAATCTACCTATGGCTATGACCAAGTCTTAGCTTCCTAACAGAGAAAAACAGATTTTTTCTGTAAAAAATTCCTGGTACTTTGTTCAATTCATTGTGCCAGTTATCTTAAATAATATATACACTGATCAGCCACGACATTATAACCACCTGCCTCATATTGTGTAGGTCCCACTCGTGCCACCAAAACAACTCTGACCCATCAAGGCATGGACTCCATAAGACCTCTGAAGGTGCCCTGGGGTATCTGGCACCAAGACGTTAGCAGCAGATCCTTCAAGTTCTGTAAGTTGCGAGGTGGAACCTCGATGGATTGGACTTGTTTATCCAGCACATCCTACAGATGCTTGATCGGATTGAGATACCTTGAACTGTTTGTCATGTTCCTCAAACCATTCATGAACAATTTGGGCAGTGAGGCAGGGCTCATTATCCTGCTGAAAGATGAATACCGTTGTCATGAAGCGTTGTACTTGGTCTGCAACAATGTTTAGGTAGGTGGCACGTGTCAAAATAACATCCACATGAATGCCAGGACCCAAGGTTTCCCAGCAGAACACTGCCCAGAGCATCACACTGCTTCTGCAGACTTGCCTTCTTCCTATAGTGTATCCTGGTGCCATCTCTTCCCCAAGTAAATGATGCACATGTACCCGGCCATTCACAAGATGTAAAAGAAAATGTGACTCATCAGACCAGGCCAAGCTATTTTTTTCAGCAATTTGTGCTATAGTAGCTCTTCTGTGGGATCGGAGCAGACGGGCAAGCCTTCGCTCCCCACGTGAATAAGCCTTGGGCGCCAATGACCTCGGACCACTTCTGGTAGGTACTAACCACTGCATACCGGGAACACCCCAGAAGACCTGCCATTTTGGAGATGCTCTGACCCAGTCATCTAGCCATCACAATTTGGCCCTCAGATCCTTACGTTTGCCCATTTTTCCTGCTTCCAACACATCAACTTCAAGAATTGACTGTTCATTTGCTGTTTAAAATATCCCACCCCTTGACAGGTGCCATTGTAACAAGATAATCAATGCTATTCACTTCACGTCTCAGTGGTTTTAATGTAGTGGCTGATCGGTGTAAATGCAGACCATTTACTGTTTTACTTCTAAATACACTCTCTACCCTCTCTGCACGTGTTTTGCTAATGATATTGGAATTGAAAGCAAATACTGTTTTAAAGTTACCATTGTATGATTACAACAATTAGGAACTTAGCAATAGGCTACTGACTGCAATATTTTTGTTAAGTTTTTTTTGTGCAGGCTGGGTCGGATTCAGATGGTTATTTTATGCACACGGCCTTTCCACCATAAGTTATCATCTGTTCAATGGTAGTTTTTATCCTGAGGAATGTGGTTTATGATTAAGGTTGCTTTTTTGGCTATCCCAGACACTAAAACACTTTGATTGATGTGAATTGGACCAATAATTATAGAGAGAAAAAAAACTAATAACTGCACAAAATCCCTGTTTTTTCGGAAGACCGTGTTAGCTCACAATGTTTCGAACACTTATGCACAATGTTCCGCACAGCACCGGAACTACTCTGTTATGCAGGCAAATCTCCAATAAATCTTGATTTGGTTCATCTTAATATTAATTAACTGTACGTGCATGAACAATTTTACAAGGAATACTTTTGGCACAGCCGTATAAGCGCACCCGGTTAGTAGTCTCTCGTTAGCAACAGCTTCCCCACCACAATGTCACAGGAGAGCACCATTAGCTTGTCACTTTATGCTCGGACGAATCGTGTATGTTTCTCATACAAAGTTTCTTTTTAAAAAGGGAGGAATTAGACTTTACACACACACAAAAACCGAAGCTTATTTATTTGTTATGAAAGTTGCACTGTTTGGAACATTGTGAGCTAACTTCGTGTTCGAAGCACCATGAATTTACGTTAGATTATTATTTGTGTTTACTAAATACAAAAATATTTATATACTAAATTTATATACTAAATTTTTCTTCATTTTTATCAAGGGTGCCAATAATTCTGGATCCCACTGTATATTGTTTTGATTGGTATACAATTTAAACCTTATGACATAACAAATTAGTTATATTTATGTATTTTATGTATTTGCATAAGCACAAAACAACTAAAGTGCAAAATATGGGATGTTTCAGCTAAAATGGGATGTAAAATGTGTCCTTTTCATTAGATTTTTCACATTGATAGCTGTAAATTATGCTGATACAGATGGCTCTTTGTCCCAAACATTATGGAGAGCACTGTATGTGCACATGTTGAGTTTTACTGAAAATCTCTGCTAAATTGCAACTTGGCAAGAATAAGCAGAACATTATTTTATTCATACCACTTTGGCGATTACAACTTTTGTTTGTTTCCAGATCACAGGAGCAATCCACGCAAGAGGGGAAATCAATGGTAGCCTGCAGTCTGATTCATGCACAACACAGTTCACTGATTGACCCACCACACAGTTCACTGATTGACCCACCACACAGTTCACTGATTCAACTTGGAAAGATGTCTTTAAGAAGGCATGTTTAAAATCAACTTGGAAAGATGTCCTTAAGAAGGAGTGTTTAAATTCATCCTGGAAATATGTCTTTAAGACAGCATGTTTAAATCAAACTGAGAATAATGTTATGTATTTAAGGAGTGTTTAAATTCAACCTAGGAACATGCCTTTACAGTACATTAAGGAAATGTGGAAAGATGCCTTTGAGGCAGCATGTTTAAATCAACGTCTTTAAGGACTTATGTTCAAATTCTGCCTGGAATACTGAAGTGGATGTAGATCAATCAACCTCTAGCAATTCAAAAAACAGGTCTGTAGTTGAGACCATCTCAGCAGAGTCCAAATCCCGATCGAGCCATTGGTGAATCAAGTTCGATTTATTCGATTTAAGACCAGCACCGAGGGGTGGTTGAGGCCCAGTTGAGAAGAAGACTGCAATAATATGAGTATAATTTCAGACCAATGCCCTAAATTCATTGTCGGCAGCTGTTTATGTTCATAGCAGAGGTGCACCAATAATTTAAATTAAAGATGAAACATCAAGGAAGTACAGAAAATTCCACATGATGTATTCAGTAGACAATTCAGTAGACAAGACAGTAGTAGAAAATCACCCCAGGGATGCAAAGCAATCTTTATCAAAGTTCTTGGTGCGATGGACTCTTTATCCAGAGATTTTTTTTAAATCATGCTTAAGATTTCCCTTATAATAGGATTGTGGTTAATAAAAGTGCTTGAAAAGTAAGTAAGTCATTTTATTGTGTCGCATTGTGTGGATTTATAGCAAACTGCAATACATCTGCAATAATTTAATAATTCTGGCCATTTTTTGAATTGCAGTGGAACCTGGCTCATTGCTGCATCCGGTGCTTTAAAAAAGCCTTTTTTTAAACAATGCTTTTCCATTGATGGTTTTGTAATGTCACAGTCGGTCATGGTTTCTTTCACATGGTACATTGTCTCGCAATTCACTTTGCACAGAAGAGTTTCTCTCTTTTCAGTGTGTGGCTCTACTAAATGCTTTTCTTGAGTGCCAATGGGAGTCCCCAAAGCTCTGAAAGCAGAATACAGCAATCCAAATAACCATTGTCTAGAGACTGCTCAGCAGCTAGACCTATTTACACAGAATCAAATGTCAGAAGGGTGTAATGGAGAATATAAAAGACAATTAAAGTTGAATTAAGGCTATGAATAAAAGATATTGCAGAAACAAGGCATATGTACAAACCATAGTGGGAAAAGCAGTAACGTACATTTATGAAACTTAAAATTAAATCAATTCTCAGAGGCCCGCTATTTCCCCAAATACTAAAAACCAAACAGGATTAAAAGATGAATTGGTTCCAGAAACAGCATAATTAATCCTGTGCAATAATTAACAACCAGTGCCAATTCTATCCAATATAGTGTTTTTTTTCCTCATTTTTAATCTTGCTCCATAATTGAATCCATTCAAACAGGAGCCTGCTTTTGTGAAGATTCTTCCTCAGTCTTTCATTATTTCTCTAGAATGCTTATGTATTTGTTTTTTTGTTTTTTTTCTGAAGACTTCAAATATGGTATTGAAATGAACCAAAACACCAACAATAATATATTATGTTCGTGGACATAATTTATGATACCAATCTAGCCTCCAGTCACACAAGCCAAACATCACAACTCTTAGTGCCTACTGCTACTAGGCTTTCTAATAAGAATGCTGGATCAACAGGCAAGGCAGTAATTTAAGGGTATGACAGGGAAATTGAGAAAGAGCAAAAGAAAATAGAGAAAAGATAATTGGTGAAAGTTATACTCCATTATAATTGTTTTCTTTTAAATACAGTGTTCATTTTCTTAGCTGACAATGTTAATATCTGTTTAATTTCTTTGAACTCCTGACATTTCTGATTAAAAAGTTGGTAGTTTGGTAACTGATTGGTAGTTGTTTTTTTCATTTCTCAATAATGTGTCAATTACTTGTGTAATAACTTGTTGGCTAGGAAGATATTTTTGCTAGTTTCATTTGGCAATGTAAGCTGTTTATTTTTCCTATGAAAGTGTAAACATGCGGAGAATATGCACAGAGAGGCCCCGGCTGATGGGGATTTGAACCCAGGACCTCCTTGCAGTGGGGCGGCAGTGCAACCCACTGCACCATCCATGCCGCCCCCCTAATATATTACTTCTTTTAAAAAAAAGGTGTCACAATTTCACTTTTTTTACTTTTGCATAGCATGAATGCATGTTTGAAGGCTCATTCCTGATGCTAAACAATTTGTTTAAACTGGTCTGAAGCAACATTATGTGGCAAAATTAGTCAGTTGGTCAGATGGTCAGTTGTTCCAGTATTTAAGGTAACACAAACTTTGAGCAGTGTCACAGTGTTAAACACGATGGCACGATGGAAGGAGCTCTCTGTTTACTTATTTTCATCTACATGAACCAATATTACATGCAATAAATAATTGAATAGTTCTTGGTTTCTGATTTATCTTCATTGTGTTAAGTGTATAATCATCACTGCACACTACTGTATAATCCACCATCAGATTTATCAAATAGGTCCTCATCTTTGTTAGCACTTGAAACTGTACTTCCCTCTTGGGTCTTTCAGATTAACAGGCCAATTGGAATAAAAATGCCTCATGTAACCACTCAATCGGAAACAAATTATCCAATTCCAATTTAAATTTTATTTGGTTTAAAGGGTAGTCTAAAGCTTTTGACAATCTGTTTAACAGGAGAATATATGCGATGTAAACACTTAAACTGACTACTTTCTTTGGATGAAATACATAAGTGACACCACCATGTTTCTACCCAGCCGAGGAAATCATCAGATGTCTCCAGGAGACTCGCTTTTTTCTTTTGCAAACAACATTAAACATTAAAGGCTCTAATTAAAGTTGAAAGGCTTGAAATAACAAGTTATTCAAGCACTTCTTCGACAAATACACAACGCATATTTGAAGGCGTGCAATAGTGTATAGTGCAGTTGAGCAAGATCATTCTGCTCATGTCAAAATGTTTTACTCTAATTAAATGCTTGGCATGTACAGTAAACACACACCTTAATAGGATCAAATTTATTCAGCGTGCATGTAAACGGTTCATTTGGAATCTTCAATTGGAACAAATTATTCAGAATGAAGAAATATTCTGAGACTGTAGGTACAATTATAAGAGGTCAGGTTGGTTTAAGAGGAATACATTTCTTCGGGCCTAGAGGAGGTTTGCTTTCAATATGGCCAATCAGATCAGGCACTTTCCTTCCTGGATGGACAGTTCACAAAACAGGCAGCCAAATGATTAAAAAAAGCAGTTGCTTGCTAATTTCTCTCAGAACAGATATACATACGGATATGTATGGACAACACAAATTTCATCATCCCCCTGCAACACTGCTCAGGTCTCAGAATAACAGCAATCAATATAAATGATAGAAAACTGTCTCCTGACCATTCTCGTACTGTATCTACCTTCGAATTGTACTGTATACTCTGAGTCAGCCAAGGAAACAATAAACTAATTAAAGCAGGGTTTTATCTTGCAAAGTCAGTTGTACTCCCTCATGTATGTAGATTGGGAGATATCTGCCAGTCAGATGAAGAATGTTAAGTACATGAAAACATGGCAGAATCTGTAATAACAGGATGTTTGCTTGGGTTTTCTAGAGTGTGATAAATCTCTCTTGGGAAGTGTTCACTCTCACACACTTGCAGGCCTGTGGATCATTGTGGGTCCTTGCTGTGCATTTGCTCCAAAAAGCAACCATGAAGGTACCCTCATATAAAGCTTTTACTTCAACTTTTCTTTCTGCTAAGTTGAGCATAAATTGGAGGATCTTTCCATGTCTCAGAACAAAAAAAGTGCAGTCTGTTCGTATTTGCACAATGATACAATTTCCGTTCTTTTGGCACTGTACTCCAATTTCCAGATTTGAAACCTCATATTCAATTTATTTAATACTATATTGGTCTTCTTCACAATCCTTAAAAAAAAAAAAAAAACAGCCCCAATGAAGCAGATTTTTGTATGTTATAAAAGCACTAAACCAGCGATAACAGCCGAACATCACACCAAACAATATCATTAAATGCGGGGGCATAGCTTTTTTGTGAAATGTCAGAAATATTTGTCGCAACACACACGACACATAGGTCTCATTAGGGGATGTAGGATCTAAGGATCACTTTCTGGTAGACTCTGACACTTTGGATGGGCAAGGTCTATGCTTGTGCATGTTTCAGAATAAGCAGATATAAGAAAGCTTTCAGTCCTGATTCTAGGCTTTTGATTGCCATTGGCATTTGTCAACATGAGAATCAGAGTAGTTCCAAAGACAGTCAAAGAAGCCATTATGAGGCTGAAAAATAAGAAGAACAGTCAGAAACCTCGACCAAACAATTGTTTGGAACATCATTAAGGGCAGAATAGTGAAGTGAACAGTGAACAATTCACTAACGCTTAGTTGTAATTCAGTAGAAAACTATTTGTGAACAGACCATAAACACTGTACCTTTGAGTATGTCTGTGGTGCAAACATTCTGACAGTTTTCTTGTATTTTTTGAATGCCTGTGGACTGTTTGATTCCAGCGAAACCAAACATCTTGGCCAAACATCACTAAATGCATCCAACCCAAAATGTGTCTGAGTGCGTTCCTTTCTTTGGAAAGGAATCAGGCTCCAACAGCTATGAGCTGTTTAATGGAGTCTGTGAAAAGTTTGTACGATGAGATTTTTATCATCAATGGCAGACACATATTTGAAGGTTGTCTCAGGACAGAAGGGCAGCTGAAACTATAAGGAAAACATTTTTACACCATTAGAAATAATCATGTTAGAAGCAGACATTTCCTTACACGGATTTCTGCCAACTGAAGTTCAGTACAAATTGAATAAAAGTAGCATTAAGTGAATATATTTCTACAAAATGTTGGTTTCTGTATTATATTTGTGTGAGAGCACACAAATAAATAAATAAATAAATACATCTGGAAAGTTTCTAAAATCATAAAAACAGTATTATATATACTTTTCAAGTACCGTATGATCTGAATTGCACCAAACAATTATAAGTGTAATTAAATGAGCAGTTCAGGAAGCCAAACATTAAATATATGATAGCCACATGATTATATCTGATTGCCAATGAATGCACCACACTTCTGGCACTTCTGAACATATGAAGGTAGTGGTCGAAGCCTGCATTGCTTTACACCAGCACAAATAACCACAATTAACCTTCTGACGAACTGCACTCTGAAACTATCTGCAGCAAAGCCAATCCAGCAGCCAACAACCTGTAGAAAGTACAAACGTTTGGCACAAACTCTCCACAGCCAATGTTGATGAAGCAAGTTTGTGCCATAAACAGAAGCCCTCCAGAATGAGCTCTGTACTTCTAAATGTCTGCATACAAGAAAGTATATAAATAACTAAAAACTTAGAAAAAACCCACTGTCATGCTTCACTGACACATTGCTGAGCTTGTAGTATTAATCACCATTATTCTGACAGGGTTCCCCCATGTGTGCTGCTTTTTGCTACAGCCAATCTCACTACAAATTGCTACTTCATTTTTACCAATTAAGGTTGGTGAAAACATGTTTTTTATGAAACTTACTAAAGCACAATGCTGGTTGGTCTCTTTTTTTTTCTTAGAATTTAACATTTTCCACAAATTAAGTTCCAGCAAAGATTCTTCAGTCCATTCATTCAGTAGGTACATGTAGGTCCTTAATAGCTAATCATTAATGAATAATTAGCTTATTTCAAAATAAATTGTTTTCAAAATAGCGCATTTAAAAAGTGGCATAATTAGTTGACCGTACTGATCCTGGGATGAAGGTATGACGAATATTCTCTCTGAGAAAATATGCCTCAGCTGAGCACTGAGCAGCGATGTTATCTTCTATCTTAATGTTAGCATGTACCATCTCCAAATGTTATTTCAGGTTAGATGTTGTGTTTCTGGCCAGAGACAGTTCCTTAGTGCTGGGACATCTACTTAATTGATGAAATTAAATTCCACTTGAAGAACAAGCTTGCATCTGCCATTTTCTTATTATGAGACACTGGAGTTAAATCTAAAAAGTGTGCACATATAGAAATTTGAACAATTTTGCATGAAGCATTAGATTAGGATTTTTGTCCATTTTAGGATTTTTCATACCCATGCCCTAATTGAATTAAACATTAAAACTGCAGCAAGCTTGAAATGAGAAAGCCTTCATGTCATGTCTGGACCACACACATGGCAATGACATCACTTCCTCTACAGATTGCACATCCATCTCAATTTGGCTGTCACATTGCCCTTCTTATGCAATTGGATTATGAACTGTTCGGCTTCTCTATTGATGTCACTCTTCCAGTGTCACCACTCATTTAATTTTCTACTTATCTCTAGTGTCTGAATGGCGGAGTCGTTATTCACCATCTGAAGCAACTGGTTAAAATCTTTTTTTTTTCAACTTTTTTGACAGACTACAAGCAACTGCATGGACTTGATTTTCAACAGAGTCAATCAAAATCAAACTGTGGGATATTCTAGTCACATGTTATTCTGCCATCTACATCCATTGAGCGCACAAAGTATTTTTAGTGCTGAAACAGAAACAGAGTGAATTCACTATTTATTTTTGTTTGTTTTACATTAAAGACTTAAAATATAATTTACTGTGGTCAGTGACCACATTGTACTGTGACACTAACTCATTTACGAAGTGGAAGTTATAGCTTAAACAAGTACTTGTCCTTAAATTATTATAAGGTTATAGACAATATACTTAGATGCTAGGGTTCTCACTCCAGTAGATTGACATACTACATTTATGGAGATTTAAAGGAAGGATACACCATATATTGTCATTAATGCAAACCCACACAAAAAATGAACTATATTCACAATGAAGCCCCTACTAGGTATTTATTTTCAGAAGGTTTATACAGTAAAAGCACACATTTTTGTTTTTATGCCTGTACAGGTGTGTCTTTCCCACATGGAACACAGGACAGAGACGTCCTTTTTCGACTGTGCTTGTGGCTTTCTTTACTCACACAAGCAACAACCATTTCCACTATAACAGGTCGCTAGCATTCACACATGGCAGTGCCAGTAATTATTGTTTGAACAAGTGGCTGTCAAATTATTTAGTCTATGTACAGTGCTCCATTTATTCTGCATTCTGTTTTACAGAAGTAAGAAACAACATGGATGGATGGATGTCTTGGCCAAACAAGTAAAATTGTAAGTGCTTGATTCATTAGTGATATGGCTTTGTTCTCACTAACAGAACCTTTCCATAAATGTAATTGGGTCTTTGGCCGTCGAATTGCTGGAGCAACTTTTCCGGAAAGCCGACTCTGTCTCTCATTCCTATTTGCCCTCTAAACTGCAATGTTTCATGACAGTTGGGTTAAGGCTGTTTATGTGATAAGCGTTTGTGTGTATGCTAGTGTTGATCAATGAAGCCTGTCATCTAGAGGAAAAAATAGTACAACTTAAAGCCAAAATAAACCTGCTCATTGCATACAGTGGCACTATTTCCTCTCCAGAACACTGGATGCATGTAACTCATGCCTCTATGTACTGAAACAGACCCATAATCTGCAGCACATGCCATCACTACCTCCCCTTCAGCACTGTGGGAAAGCTGCCTTTTCAGTAATGCCCTCTCTCTGTTGGACTGTCCACGACAGATCAGCGAGACGCTAATTAGCAGCCGTGAGTGGGCAGCAGCTACAGTGGAATCGACTGGCAGTTGTGCTAACCTTTTCCGGAAGACTGTGGAAAAGTGCTGAAAAATGACACTTCAACATATTCATTTCTGTTCCTTTGACTCCCTCACCCTGGTGAGCAGAAACATCTGTGTACTAGGCCGGGTATCCATTTCTGTGATTTATGGCAACAGCTATGGCTTGCTTTGTTAAAGTGTTGTCTGCACATTTCA
Source organism: Conger conger (assembly GCF_963514075.1). Classification (NCBI taxonomy): domain Eukaryota; kingdom Metazoa; phylum Chordata; class Actinopteri; order Anguilliformes; family Congridae; genus Conger; species Conger conger. Next base: position 32,272,824 of record NC_083762.1, read on the forward strand.
CAGTTCGCATGCCTGTTACAAAAGGCTGATTGCTACTACTGTGGGGTTAATGAGCGTAAGAGCAGTCACACTTCTCATTTGGATAAGACTGGAAGTGGAATTAATGCAGCTTTGAATGCTGCTCGATTTTTTGTTGAATTTTATACATACAGAGCAACATGGAACACTGCAGAAGATCATTTCTACATTATTTTTTTAAAGGGACAGAGTGCACTCAAATAAAAAACCTTTGGAATAGTACCTGGCTTCCTTCCGTGCTTTATAGTAGATTTTATAGTAGAATATGATTTTGCACAAGAACATAATTGACTATAACTGGGACAGGTGATAGAAGATAGAAGAATTACCTCTGATCTATCTTCTCCAATTAATCACATAATATGCTGTTTGAAATGAAGTGTTCTGGTGGTTCCCTCTGGCCAACTCTGATTTCATTGGTCATCTCACCAGAGCAATCATATCCCTTTCTGCCCTCAGTACACTGAATATATAAAACTCTTAGGAGCTAAAATATCTTATTATAAATAACGATTAAACCGGAATGTAGGAACATTTTACTACCACCATTATCTTGATTTGAATCCATCAAATAATAGAAGAATTAGAATGTACTATGATAATACTACAGCTATGCAATCAAACTTATGTCTTATATTTAAAAGGTAACTATAGTGATTGCTAAGCTCAACAAATTGAAGGGAAAATTGTACATTTGCATTTAATTGTGAGTTAAGGACAAACAATGATTGTATTTGTTTCCAACTCAATTTGTTATTTGCATCTCAATTTACTGGCGCTGGGCTGAGATGATAGCCCTTAAGATGCAGCACTGTGTTTGACAGTAATTTAATTGCAGACACTTATTTTTTAATTGCTTTTGGTGATTGTTGAAACTGCTATTTGTTTGTGAGAATTAAAGTCTCTTACCTGATAATTGCAGCAAAGTTACCAGAAATGGCAGCAGGAAGAGGAGAGATGAAAAAGAAAACATAATGAATACAAGAACTACTTCACAAAAACAGGTTATTATTAAGAGCATTTTAAATGAAATATCTTGTGAATACATCTTCATAAAACAGGCCAGTTAATCTTAAAATCATGATTATTAATACAAGCAATCTGATTATGTAATTACATTGAGTGATTTTAATAAAATGTTTAATTACAGCAGGCAATATTCCCATTACTACTGGTAAAATTAATATAAGAGGCAATTTATATGAACAATATTAATAAAAACAGGTTTTTGATATGAGTAATCTTCATGAAATAGTTTGTTAATATGAATAATCGCAATAAAGCAGGTCTTTAATATGAGCAAGACTGCTTGCATGTGATTTGGGAAGGAGCTAATGAAGAGAGGAGTATGGTAATTTAATAAAGGATGCAGTCTTTGCCAACAACAAAATCTATTCACACCAAGACTTCAATCACACATACTGTATCTCATTGTTCAATTGTGCAGTGTGTATAAATAATATACTTCAGCAATAGGTGACAGGATGACCACAAATTATTTAATCATGACACAATCTAATTTTGTACAGATATACTTTCACTTTTAGCCTATGTCTCTGACAGTTTTTTGTATTGTTTCTCACAATAGTTTCCTTGACCGTCATTGGCACAACTCTGGGCTTCATGTTGTCAAACTCCAATAATAGACTAAAGGCAATTGAAAGAATAGATATTGAAAGCTTTCTTTTATCTAAGGAAGCAACTGAATACACCTGACTATTCAGAAACAGCTGAGAAGCCAAGTGTCTGATTACTTTTGGTCCCTTAGAATGGGGAGGGGGGGCTGTGTATGAAAATGTGATTCCTACATGCATCATCCTATATGGATGTAACTAACTGCAAATTAAAGGGGACAGTCTGCGCTTCAAATCCAATGTGCTAGGGTAAGGAGCCTGAAGAACAGAAACTGTACTGTCAAAATACATACGGACTGCCCCGTATGTATAAGTTCACAGAAAAATGATTTGCCTCACAGTCTCAAGTTTCTTAGAATTCACTCGTGCAGTTTTCATGCAAAACAATGATGAGGACTGCTGCTTTTGACAGCTGAGGTCATACTGCCAAAACATACAGAGGCTTGTGATAATGATATGGTAACACATCTTCCAGCAGCCACACTCCACCCTGGAGCCATGTTTTGAGTTTTTTCCCCTCCTTGAATAAAATTTACCACAGAAATGTGTCTGGATGAAGCAGCAGCCAACAACATCCCTGATTATTGTCCTCTGGCTGTCGCCATGCTGGGGAATGGGTGATTGTCTGCTGCAGAGAGTGGCTAATTAAGCTCAGTTGGCACAAAGGTGCATGCCAAAAACCTGATGCTCTGACATTTGGAAAGTGAATAATTTGTCAGACAAAAACAGGAGAGATGAGAGGCTGAGACTAAGGTTATAGGGATTACAGATTTGGAACAAATGAAATAAAATATATTATCAAGATCAGAAAAGGCATTAAAACTCTTCACAATATAAGGACAAATATTTTTTTAAAGTTTATATTAACTGTATGGAGGAAATGCACCCTATGCATGGTTCAGTTGAAGGGAAGCAACAAAGCTATCTGTCCACATACTTCCCCATCTCTGCATTCTTCTACTTCTGCATCTCCTCTAGTTCCATAGACAGGTGATAATTAACTTTTTATGTAAATGTGGCAATCCATAATAGCATCTCTGCTTCTTACATTGAAACAAAGAGCCGTTGTATTTAGGATACTTGTACCAAGGTGTTTAGCAAATTCCAATCATATCAATGCACAATTTAAATAACTGCAAAATGTCTAATGTGAGATGTAATCGGCTTCAAAATTAACTGCTTGTGAACACCGCAGATATATCAGACCCACCAGGCCCCCAGGACTGAGCGTCTGCCCCGTCTCCAAGGGGGTGCCGACATACAGCTCAGCCTGTCGGCAGCCTGGCACCCCAATCTTAATTAAATGCAAATTCCTTCAAGCGACACATCGCAAACACGGAGAGTATCACTTCCTGGCATTCGGTGCACAAGAAGCCCTCACAAGATTTCAAGCAATCTGAGGGGAGATAAGCGCCGTGACTGATCTGCATAATGTTATGAATCATGATGGCTATCGGTGTCGACGTGTTGCAGATATGCCAATTATCAGAACGAGGAGGGGACGCTAAAACAGAGCAGACGACAGCATGGGGGAGTTAAAAATCTCAGCATGTCTGCCAGACACCCTGAGGTGGCTGACCTGAAATATTTCAGTACCTGCAGGGAAGGGAAGAACAAAGCCATGACAAGAAAAGGAATGATAGACTTTGTAAACAGGTCAGTGGTGAGACTTTAATAGTAGAGAAGGGAGCATATAACCACAGCCTGGGATATGAACTGCTGAACCTGAGCTGTGTTAAGAATTGTTCTGAAGATGCTTTGGTGATTGCAAATGACCTCATAAAGTATTATGCACGGGTTCCGTGTTGTTTCCTTCCGTGGTACAGAGACAAAGGGAATTAGTCTTGTATTCAGAAGGTTGTGAGTTTGAATTAATAAAGGCAAATTATGTAATGCGCAGTACCGAAGCGGAAAACCATTGTCATTACTTGCCTGGGTTGTGAAAAGATCAGAATAATGGGCAACCTTGGGTTTGCTCACAAAGCTCTGCTTTGCCCCCTGAGTCTATCCATCTAGGCAGTGCTCATTATGAGCTTGTCTGTCCTACAGCATCAGGAACCCAAACAACAAACGGCGTCTGAGTGATTGAGAGTCTTGGACAAGACCGCAGAGAGCACGTGTGGCTCCAGTCTCCACCAGCAACTCATATGCTTTCAGACATAAAGGAGTCAACGATTAGTTAATGATTATGAATCTGCTTGGCAGCCCTCCACTCACATCACTTTAATAAGGGAGACAGAACACCTCCAAGCACTGATACACAGTCTATACATTAAAGGGAAGGACCATCCACATGGTTGAGCTTGGAGCAAGTCTTTTTTTCCCACAGTGCTCCAGTTGGGCTCCCCATAACCTCTTTTCTGCTCAAGGGGACACAATTAGTACCCATAAATCCTTCCTACAAATCTCCCTGGGACCTCAGGCTTGGTAATGATGAAGCTACCCTTCAGTGTCCTGTTAAAGGGGATGTCTCTGACCCACTGACACAAACTCAAAGGCCTGAAGGCCTTTTCAGTGAACTGTCCACAAGTGCCTCTCACATTCTATCGACTACATCATTACTGACTGAAGTAGATTCATCTTCCCCCTGGTCTATAGGGACACTGACAGATCACATGTAAACCTTGTGCCAATGAATGTGAATCCCCAGTCCATGACCTCAATGCTGTCGAAGCTGCTCATGTGCATTTTTAAGTACTACCACCACTGTTTATGACTGAGAATGTTGCATGCATATTTAAAATATCCACATAATCAATATATAACATTTGAAAGCATTAAAATAACAGCTTTTTTAGAAGAACACAGAATAATGCAAACCAACCTACAAGTCCTTTACATAATTGATGGTCGAGCACATGCTCTTTGTTTTCCATTGAAGTAAGAACATAATTAACCCCTTCTGTACTGCCCCCTTTTGAACGCAAGCCTGAAAATGACATACCCAAAATAAAATGGTTACTATTCTTGAACACATTTGAACAAAGTAACAGAAGCTCAAACACATTGGAAGAGGATGTTTTCATAAAATACTCCCAGGTGGATACAAATGCTCAAGGCTGTGCCTGGTCACCTTCAGTTAAGTCAGTGAAGTCAGAGCCACAACAATCTTGGTTTAAATTGTATGATAGTATCACCTAAAACAAGCATTCGCCATTGTTTTTTCTGAGTTTCTTAAAAGGCTATTTGAAGACTCAAAAGGACACACTTGGAACCAAATGATATGAGTCTTTAGAGGTGTAAAATAAAATATATTGTATACTTCACTTCTTATACTATATGTGCTGAAATTAGCTTGCTTTTCCCCTGCCTGACACCCGCCCGCTCCCACTCCCCCTCCCTCTCCACCTCACTCTCCCTTTGTCACCTCTGGCAGCAGCTCTGGAACTTGAAAATAACATTAGCCATCTGGTTTACTAGTTTACCATTGATTGAGGTCCATTGCTTGACATTTCGTCAAATAACTCGCCCCCATTAACATGTCAAACACATCCCACAATTTCACATACCACATTTATTATTAAAAACCAGGCCTACTCTTTAGAGCGTACTGAATATGAAAAATATATTATGAATCAATCTTGATATACAATGGGATCAAGTCACTGAACATGCCCTCTGCTGTGAAGTCAAAGCCATGTTTATTGTCCTCCAAATAAAATAAAAATCTTTTGTTTAGATTTTACACTGAAAAACAACCTCTTTTGGTGTAAAGTCTCAATAACAGTTTTGTCAGTGCATAATGTTCTCAGGGTGCATCGTGAAAAATGTATGGTCTTACGCATGAGAAACAAATGAGGGTCCATTTATGCAAGCCAACCAACCTACTGTATACACCATAATACTACATACTATAAAATTATTCTCATTTGTCATTATAAGAGGTTGCCACTAGCTAGCTCATAATGAGCAGAAGTTATACTGTCGTTTATTGCACACAGTGGGTACCATTAGCTATATTGTGGGACTGCTTGCCCATTACTGGCCAGAGGACCACTCATCTTGTTCCAGAGAGTCTGTATAAACTGGAAATAATAACATTCCTATGGAAAAAATACTTTCAGCATGTGTGCAACGTGAAACGGGCAACATGATAATTCATCTGGAGAATTAAATATTTTATCGATGTTTCTCTGAGTTAACACGTTTTCTGGACATATTATAGATTTTGACATCTGGATCCTTGCTGTGATAATTATACCAACTTTACCATGATGTGTGGCATCTGTGGATTCCCAAAATGGTTAGGTGAGGTCTCCCACATAATAAGGAACCATTGTAGCAGAAATATTAGCATGACACACTCCAGTGACACCCCTGGGAAGGAGATGCGGCGCTTGGGGAATTTCCCCCATTGTTTGCCCCATGGAGAGAGAGTGCCAACACCAACACAAAATAACCTTCACAGGTTCTGGGAAAAAATAATAAACTGGCACAATAAATGATAATAAAAAAGCAAAAGAAAGTAAAACTGAGCGACAGCTTTTCAGTTTGCAGCTCAGAGCCAGCCACTTTTCAGCTTACTGGCTGACATTTCAGCGGCGTCTTCCTCCCAAATGCTCAGTGAACTGAAGGATAAATAAAATTAACTAAAACCCACCACACAAACCTGGCACTCAGAAGTGATCTCCTGGTCTCGACCACATACTGTGGGGACGAACACACCTTAAGCACCTGGGCTGATTAGTTAACACAACCCAGGTGTGTGTGCCCTCTCCACCAGTAGGCGAGGCCTAGACAATCTGCTTCTCCAGCAGACCTAATGTGACGGTCAGATAGTTTATGGAGATAGAATCGTGAGTTTTAACATTTCAAACCCTATAACATGTGAACAGATTGAAAGATGCAATGTAACAAACAGAATGAATGCAGTGCGACTTAAGGAGATAAAAGAGAAAACAAAAAGAGGAAAAAGACGAGCCCAAGGATATAAAATGAAAAAAAAGGTCCATTCATCCCATCAAGGCTCTTCATTTACATACTGACATGAGAGTATCGAGCACGAGCCAAGAACTAAACACAACACTCCAAATGTGGTCTATCAAAGATAATGAATAGTATGTGACAAATATAAGCCATTTTATCTTTGATCCATAGTTTTGCTACAGATTTCTACATCCTATTGCCTAGATGCTTACAGATTTTCATATACTACTCCTTAATTTATTGAGGATGGTCAGATTTAGTTCCTCCCATAACAAAATAAAATCTTGGAAATAAGTAGTCTCAAGGAAAACAAATGTGAATGACAGTGTGAAGGAACATCTGTGAGCATTCAGCTTATGAAATTTGCCTATACTGAGTTTTATTTTCAGATATGTAAATTATGTAAGTTACATAATGAATATCCCACAAGCTGATGCAAAAGTGAATTTATCTTTCAATAACACACGACGATTTTGAGTCCTGAGTATGTATTTAGTGCTCACTATTAAAAGACTAATATGAAAATAAAACACAGCAAAGAGTATGAAAGTGTATGTACGAACAATGTGACGGCACTTGGCACATGCGTGTGACTCATTCAAGAGCCAGGGATGTGACTGAGCCATAAAAAAATGTTTCATTTCTTGAAATAAGCATTCCACTTGAACAAATGAACACATTTTATATGTAGAGGTTCACACAAACACATTTTATTAGGGGGCCAAGCACGGAATGTGTGAAGGCACCCTGTTATAGTCCTAACATAACTGCCCAGTCACTTTCTTATTAAACTTGTTACAATGCTCACCAAAATCCCATCAAACAAAATTGTGGTGGAGGAAAGTTGGAAAGGAGGAGAGGGGTAGGTCAAGGGGCATTTAAGATTTGAGGACATTGGAGGCGGAACTTTTTTTAATTTCAACAAATAAATACAGAAATTTGGTGCAGTTTCATCAAATAAGATTTTTGCATATACAATGAACAAAATTATAACCTCTGTGAGTGGTAAGGACAAAAGGGTCCCTTAAATAGAGATACAGTATGACCACCTGCCACATGAGACATTGTCAAACCGTCCAATCTGCCTATAATGGGGCATGGAAACCACATCTACAGTGTATTACCAAATTGTCTATAGTACACCAATCAACAGCTGAGCCACAATGCTCACATACTCAAGTCTCTTACTATCAATTACATAAATGCTTATAGAAAATTCACCTTTGGTGTCTTTTATCAATCATCTGTACAGGCTACTCAACACGGAAAGTGAAAGAAAACTCGATACACTATATAAATACATCTTTTTCTCTTGATTTGGCTCTGTACTCCAAATCTCTAGATCTAAAAAATATTTTTATACATTTCACCATGTTGAAATTATAGCACTATACTTAGAGGCAGCCAAGCTCTCATCCTACACAAACTCATTTACTTTTTAGCAACGATTCAAGCCAGTCATTAATCTAGATGCCCAGTCCTCATCTTACTTGAAACTGTATAATATTAACTTCTGATTCTGCCATCAATCACTGCAATGTTAATTCTGACACCTTTAATAGGTGAATGTGTTATTTACTCATTTACTCTCTAACCACAGAAGGTAATGTGTATGGAGACTGCACCTGACACGGAACGCAATTACTTGCAGCACAAAATAAATAAAAAACACCCACAAACAAGATGCTCAAAGTTGGAAAAAGAGTATAATTTTCTAAATTGAACAACTAATGCAAATGTCTACATCCTGACATGAGAGGTGCAGATGTCATGCTTAATACTAACACTTTTCACATTTTTAATTTAATCTGGTGCGGTTCTTCTGGGAGATACCTGGCAATTCTACATATAGTTCTTGTTGCGTGAGGCTCATGTTTATTCATGAGCCAATGTATATTTAGATCAGAGATGCATTCATTAAACACTTCATTATGACTTGCTAAAACATTCAGTGGATCTGTGAGCTGTTCCAGTCAAGATAATCTCAATCAAGATGTGTTCCTCCTAAGCCTCATTTTAAATGGTACAAACTTTGTTTCCTTCGTAGGACATAATCACATGCATTTTCATATCTTAAATGGGGTACTACACAAGCTACTTACCGTATTTTCGAAAGTCCACCACTATTTTTTAAGGCTGAAATATGTAATGTGACACATGTCACTGTGCAGGGGAGTGGACCAAATTAGATTCTACTGAGCGAAAGTGTGTAGGCTGGTTTTCAAAGATTACAGTGCTCTCCAAAATCACACCTTTTATAACGATGAGCAAAGAATGCTGCATGAAATGAACAATATATAGCTATATTGCATTCTCAAAAAACAGGAAAATTCTGTGATACTGATACAAATGCTCAGAGAAAAAAAATTTTTTGTTTGTAGTTAGAGTAATTTGAGTAATATTGTTTCTTCTTGATGAACGGTGAGCCCGTAGAGTGGCCAACTCTGAAGCTATATGCTATACAAGTCTTCCTGCGTGGCTGTGGGCTCGATCCCCCCACTGCGGCACCTTCTGAGCTGATCCCTTCTCCAGTTCTTACCCTCTCTGCTTTCTCCCTATCTGAGTAAGGCAAAAGAAACAGCAACAACAACAAAAATACAAAATAAAAATGAGGGCAGTGTCTACTCACTCACAAAAAATGTTCTTCCAAAAATATTAATATGATTCACACCCTATTTCCGGCAGTTAGGATAGCAACATTGAGTCATCTCTGAGGTCACCCATGGCCTACCAGGCCCCTTGTGATTACTGAGCCCACCAGTATGCTCTATCTTCTGATTTTGGTAAGCCTAAGGTTTGGCTGATATCTCTTTTTTTATTTTATTATTATTGTTTATCAGCCTGATAATGGCTTCCTTGACTTTCATTGGCCACTATTGTCCTCACATTCACAAATGCCAATAACAATTAACGGCCTACAATCAAGACTAAACACTGAAGGCTCTCTTGTGCCTGCATGAAGGAAGCAACTGAACACACCTGACTGTATACACTCAGTGAACAGCTCAGTGGCCAGCTCGTTAATGCAAACATGTCAATGAATAAAAGTATGCAGACATGGTCAAGAGGTTCAGTTGTTAGCGCCCGACAGGGTGTTTTGAGTATCTCCGAAACTAGATTTTACAGAGAATGATGCGTAAAACAAAAAAACATCCAGTGAGTGGTGGCGAATAACCACACATTACAACAGTGGTATGAAGAGAATCTCTGAACACACAACACGTTGAACCTTGAAGTGGATTGGCTACCACAGCAGAAGACCAAAGAAGTCTAATAAACACCCTTGTGAAATTGTCAATGCGTATGTGTGTATATGTATATATACACTCAGTAAGCACTTTATTAGGGATTTATTTATTATTATTTATTATTGGTTTTCTGCTGCTGTAGCCTATCCACTTAGGGGTTTGGCAAGTCGTGTGTTCAGAGATGCTCTTCTGCATACCACTGTTGTAATGCATGGTTATTTGTGTTACTGTCACCTTCCTGTCAGCTTCAACCAGTCTGGCTGTTCTCCAGACTGGTCAAAGTGTGTGTGCGAAAAATCCCAGGAGATCAGCAGCATTCTGATATTTGGCCTGAAAAACAGCTGAACCTCTTGACCATGTGTGCATGCTTTTATGCATTTAGTTGCTGCCACATGATTAGCTGCTTAAATATTTGCATAAACAAGCTGGTATACATGTCTACCTAATAAATTGCTCACTGAGTGTGTGTGTCTGTGTGAGTGTTGTGGGTGCGTGTGGGGGAGGATCTTTATTCTGCAAGACACCTGCATGACAGCTAAGGCAACTTTACCAGCTTGTAGAATTTTCCACAAATAGCCTATGTAGCTTAGGAAAGGTATTTCTTCATCGTTGGAGTACTCAAAAATTGTATTAGCCATCTGTCTCAAGGTGGTCTATCTTATGCAAATTCAAACATAATTGAAATTCAAAACATGCTTATTGTGCATATGCATTAGGACAGATCTACCCCACACCTTTCTTTTCAAGGTGGGAATAAAAGCTTTGACATTTCTGCTCATCATTCTCCAGCTTTGGTATGTGAGAGTTAAAGAAATTATTCCATTTACCTTTCTATCTGCTACCTAAATTAGTACTGAAAATTTTAAATTCTAGAGTTCCCCCTTGTAATTGAAAAGCCATTAACACATCTCTGTAAATTGAGTCATCCTAGCAGTCTACATCTGCTTAATCAACACAGCAGTCACTCGAATGCTGAACACATTCCTAAAGCAGACATGAGGGGAAAATCCAGCCAAGGTCCTGGAGCTGTGTTAAATGAGACCCCCTGGTCTTGCGTACGACCCATTCATAATACCAAAGGTTTAAGTTTTGGCTTCAAGCATAAAATTAAGATATTTCGAAATACTCCCACATCATTCACTTTCACATTCATATTCACATTCACATTGTTTTGCATTGGCCTTGATCTTAATTCCATCTCAGCTGAAAAGAATCAGAGAAACTGTATCCTGGATCCTAATAAGATTTTCTTTTTTCGAGTACACGTACTGAGAAATGTACAGTAAGAGTGAGAAATAGCCTTTCCCATTCTTCTTAATGCTGCTTAGTTGGCTCTGGCTAAGCATGACCGGTTGAAGTGAGTTTCTGTTCATGTGTGTTCCAGCCAGGCTCTCAGCTCTGCACAGAACTTCTCAAAATCTTTTCAGCACGTCTATGAGTTATATTCAGCACTTATCAGCCAGCAGGAGGTAAAATTGGCTAACTAGGCAATTAAGGTTGAAACTACCAGTCATGTAATTTGAATAGCTTCTGAAAATGTATGTTTATGTACTTCTTTATATTTGCTCAGTTTTGAAATGGTAAGCTACTCAGCCTTGGTCTTTGAATATGACTGTCATATCAAAAAAATAAAATCACCATTACACTCCTTAAAAGCCAACCATGCTGTTCTGCACACAGTGTTTCAGTATAACTAAATTACATAAAACTGCTTGGAGAACAACTTTTTTGTACAACTGCTTCAGTTTATGAAATCTGAAATGTTCTTTGGGAGTGTATAGAGAGTGTATAGTATTTTATAATACAAAACCAAAATGCTTCACTGATACTTTGAGAGGGTATAGTCAATGCTACTTTTTTCAAGTGACTGATTCATTGCCTAAAACTGAATCACAGTCATATTCTCCTTCTGTTTTCATTTAAAGGACATTCACTGTCAGTAAGGGTTTTTCCCAAAGCCTATCCCTGTGTTCACACTATGAGCGACTTGGTTGATGGGTCGCTCAAGTATACTAGGCTGAGGTTTCCTCGGTCTTCGCAGAAATCATCCCAATCATCCCTATGTTGGTCACGTTGTTACTCATGCTGTGTGCTCTCATTAGAAAACCAGTGGTTTCCCTGCTTTATTTCACACATGCCAGTAGACACTTCACTGCTATATCCCATTGCTGTGATCAATCTCATTTTCTCACCCTACTGTCCCAATGGTATTCTCCAGGCGAGTTCTTGCCATCAGTATCCTTTTAATTTTTAAGGCCAATTATGTATTTGCAGACTGATACAAAAATGAAGACACAATTAAAGAATCCAGATCATCTGCTCACCTTCTCACAATCTTCTGAGAGTAGGTAGTGGGGCCACCCACTAACAGGCAGGACCTGTTATATCAGTAGTATAACCCCACACAACCCCCAAGAGAACAGCTAACAGGGAGGGCTCACACCCTGGCGAATGTCCAAAGCGACTTATCTCCCTTCCACAGGGTACGTTACGCCACTGCCACACCTCACCGCAAGAGTGGGCCATTTCCTCCCCATGGCTTCCAGTGGCTTTGCAGGCAGATCATAAGCCAGGGGGTGCACAATTCAATTCAACTGATTATACAGTAAGTGCCGTGAACTGGTCCTACATCGGACCAAATTAAAAGTTTCATGTACTTTATCAAGCAGGATAAAATAACTGGGCTATAATTAAATCATTAAGAGAAGGACCTGGAATGAAATCCAGAAACGATACCCTCCTCTTCAGTTCAGACCACATGTTTTTCTTGAGATTTTAGTCAGGAGACTGAGATGGACATTGCAGAACAGGGTTGTTATTTTTACTTAACCATTTCTGTGTGGATTTTGATACATGCTTGGAGTTGTTGTCCTACTGGACAATTTATCTACAACCAAGACTCGCTGCCAAGATTTCCAGGTACTTTATTGAATCCCCTGGACCACTGGCAGCAAAACATCTCCAAAACATCAATGACCCATGCCATATTTGACAGCATGTATGAGGGGCTTCTCCTAGTACGCATTCCATTTTTCTTTTTTAGACTTGGTGACCCCAAGACACAACCAATCTCTGCAATTCTTACATTACCATCTGTGTCTTCTGAACTGACAGTTCTTTGGCTTTTCCCATGCTGATGGTTATCAAAGGGTTTATGCAGGCTTATTACCTCATTTTGTATACTCTAGTGAAACGGGAAGTGATAGAATGAAACAATATTGTTCCTTTAGACAGAGATATAGATTTTTATTTAATTTAACTTAAAGCCAATTTCACTTTGTTTGATTTTATTTGCCAATCATTTTGGCACATGTGAAAAACATTGAAACATGAGATTAAATGTATTTAAATGAAAGTATATAGTTTTCCATTTTAATTAAGGGTTCCAATAATTCTGGAGCCCGCTGTTTCTGTAACATGAAGCAGCGTAAGAAGACATTAAGTACAATGACCCTAACCCTAGTAGGAGGCAAACAACAAACAATGAATCGCATGGAACAGTGAATCTAAACAACTGTCTGTGATGAATCTCATACATTGTATCTTGCGTTCAGAACTCAGGTGCAGATTTCTCTTTTTTTGTGGTCTGCGTGAGGCCTACAGAACAGTCTCTTCAATCAGATGAATCAGCTCTGCTTCAAAGTACAACTACTGCCTGCAAGGAGCCTCGGTGGCTCAATGCTGCGGTGTTGTAGATATTACGGAAGAGTAAGCAGACTTCTCCCGCTGCCAGGCCTTCAAAGACATCATCTTAGCCCCGAGGATTGCAGAGGAGGGGCCTGGTTTGACAGGTACTGCTTTAACAGAGGCCTGGCAGGCAGGCAGTTAGAAGACAGCTGGCACATCTTGAGAAAGTCAGTCTTCAAACAGACGCATGTTACAGGATCACATTGGCTGACAAAGGCTCTTGTAAAATCGGGAAGAAATGAAGGTTTAGCTGAAACGTATTTATTTTAGCAGTCGCCTGAAAAGTGTGTCAGTATATAAAACAAAACTGTCCCCAGCGTTGCAACACTCACTGAAAGCCTGGCAGGTCTGCTAACATGGAGAATTGTACATATTTTGAAATAACCTCATAGTAAACAGTGTCCTGTGTCCAGCAAAATTAGCTCTTGTTCCTCAAATAGTCTTCCGTGATGATAACAATGTTATAGAGAACAAATAAGTGTAACTCAAATAAGTGTAACTCACTGGTTGGAGCACTATAACATGCTCTAGGCATCCATCCTATGGAAACAGTGACTCAGTTTACTTGCGATGACAGGCAAAACAAATCAGATTATTCCATGCCATTAATTTGTGCCCACAGAGAAAATGGGTTGTGCGTGAGGTGACTGACAGCAAACCAGAAAAGAATGACAGAAGGTGTGTGGCTCTGATATTATGAGTGTGCTTTTGTCAGGCTCACATAACTGAATATAAAGGCCAGTTTCCTTCGAGGGAATGCTGATCTCCCTGTATCTTTCTAGGGATGGGTATCTGCCCTGGTGTAAACAAAACCAGCTACCAGCAGTTTCAAAGCATAGCTTGAGCTGGTCAAACTGTGTTGAGTATGGAGCTGATCTGAACTTCCAGCTGTTTCAAAACCTAGCTCGAGCTGTTTTTTTCAACCACAATCAAAACTGTGGATCCGACTGATGTCTTGCATTTTCAACTTCAAGCCTGCATTTTAGAAATCCCCTGCGACAAGGAGACGTGCACATTTATTTACATGAACGGGCTGCATGTGCTACATCTGAGCATGAATGAGATTATGCAAGTCCTCACTGTTGCTATTAAACCTCCCTGATATTTTCAAATACATATCCGTTTCCATATCTGTATTGTGTCCTGTGACACTAAAAAATCCTGTGCTTTTCCAGACAAAGTGCAGACAGAACAGAAATCCAGATACTAATTTAATAATTCAACATACTGTTTAAACAGGAAGCTGCAAGAGAGGTGTCTGATAGATTCAAGCCAGAACCGGCTGGTCTGAGTTTAGACAGCTAGATAGTCAGCTTGGAAATCAGTGTGCCTGCCATCACACTGATTTGCTAGCAGATGTAGTCTGGGGTCTCCTGGCTCTGCAAACACAATTTCAGTCAGTTGTCAATAGCAGACAACATCCAAATACAGAGCAGGAGGGTGTGATCCTTTGAGCTTTTGTGTGAGGTAGACACATAGGAGAAATGGAAAATGTGTTTTTAGCATTTAACTATAAAATTATTCCGAAACAAATTCTACATACATACTTTTGCTTCTCTGAGTAACTCACAAGCTACCTTGAAAGTCAACATCTTCTTAACAATTTCCAATTTGGATAGCGACCGAAACTTTATCCTCCACTTTGCTTTTCACTGAACGCATTCATACAGCTCTTAACAATAGTGAAATTACCATATTTATAGACTTCAGGAAAGCTTTCGACACTGTGAACCACACACTGATGCAAAACATTTTAACATATCATCTGCAGCTACCCCCTTCATTACATCATACCTCCAAAATTGATCCCAGTCTGTAAAAATATCCAGAACTCACTTTAATGCATTTCTCTCTACTCTCTTGAAGCACAAGGCTCTATATTAGGGCCCCTGCCTTTTCTTTTATATATTAATGATCTGGATGCATGCCCAAACTCACATTGTCTTCTGTATGCTGGTGATACAATTATATACACATCTGATGAGACGCTAACACAAATCACAACAAAACTCAACAGTGACATAAACACCTTCCACTCCTGGCTGAAACATAGTCATCCGATTTTAAATGTGAAGAAAACAGAATGCATGTTTTTCCACTCTCCATGCAAGCAGTTCTCTAAACCTGATCTCATCACCTGACTTTTAAACCGTATATTCAGAACCTCACAAAACAACTCAATAAAAAAACTTTCAAGAAGATTCAGCCAGAAATCTTACACTTACACAGCCTCATATACCAGCCTACACTCAATTATTCTTTCATCTATCGCTTACTGTCTATCAGTCTAATCTTTCACCACAAAAGATATCCTCGATCCTATTGGTCTGTCTTCTAATAAAGCCCATAAAATAAACTCATCTGCAACACCATGGACACATCATTGTATGGTACTGCAGAACTCAAACTCCCTCAGTTTTTAAATCTAATGCACATTATTAGCCATGAAACTGTATTATCAAATTCAAAATAAACCTTTGCCTGAAAAAATCTGCACTCTTCTACCCACTCACTCATCTGATTACCAGATCCATAACCCTGCAAAATAACCCAATGCCAAGTTTTCCACAATTATGGCAAAAAAATCTTCAATCAGAACACTCCCATCTGGAACTCCTATTATCCCTCAGGACATTTTCATCCGTACTGTACATACTTTCAGATATCTGTTAAAATATTCACATATCTTGTCCAATCAATCATGTGATCATTAGTAGTTAGTGGTCCCTCTATCAATTCAAACAATACACATATATTATTTTCCTTTCCTCTATATTTTCTTAATCCTATTCCTATCTATACTTTCTCTCATATTTTACTCTTTTACTCTCTACCTTTTATTTATTTATTTTTTTTACTGTAACTTTCTTCTCCTTTTTTATTTTCTTCCTTGTTCCTAATTCACATCTTCCATTTATTTACTCTGCAGGCACTATCCCACTGAAAAATGCATTGTGAGTTGGGGCTCTGAGAATATGTTTTCTCTTAAGTATTGTTTTTATTCCAGTGAGATAAAAAAAAGCATGTATTGTTCAATGACAACTGTAAACTACACTAAATGTCATTTGAAACAATGTTTATAAATGGACAAATACAGTACATGCATGCTGTATGTACGAGCTGAAGCATTACCTCTGTTTTTACCAAATTTTACGACAGATCATTCGCCTTCCCTACCATCATTATTACATGATTGTTTCTGTCGTGGGAACATATGAAATTACAACCAAACCTCTTTATTTTTCTGCGATAGTGTCAATTTGGCTTAAAAGGCTAATTGGCTATCTTTTGGCTGATTCATTTGTCTTCATACAGGCCGGCTCATTGTGAAAAGGACCACTTGTATACCCTAAATTGCCAGTGGTAATGAGTCAGCGGAAATGAAAGTCAATGTACAGGAAAAATGGCAAAAGACAAGACCTAATAAGACCTAAAAAGATCTAAAAAGTCTTTGTTTCCTCAATGCCATCAATGGGCAGTAAACCACAAGGGAGTCAGCTTAGCTAAACCATGCTTCTTTGCCAGTATGATTAACTGATAAGCCTACACAACTAGCAAAGACAACATTCCTTTTCTATGTGATAGTACTGACCACACAGTCACTGCATGTCTGAAGCGGCTTTTACACTGCAAACCCAAACACATTGCAGACTGAATTCCTCCCCTGCGTGGGTGCCCTGGCACCTTCTGAGTGGTGACCTTTTTTCCATGTGGCAGCCTGTAACATAGTGGCTAAGGTACATGACTGGGACCTGGAGGGTTGGTGGTTCAAGCCCTGATGTAGCCAGCTGATGGGCCCTTGAGCAAGGCCCTTGACCCCATTTTGCTCCCCGGGCACCGCACTATGGCTGCCCACTGCCCCCAAGTAACTAGGATGGGTCAAATGCAGAGAATAGCCCACGGGATTGAATAAAGTTTACCACCTTCTTTTTCTCTCTACCATCTACCTGTCTAAGTCAAAAACAACAAATACAACTAAAATGTACAAATGTACCAATGTTTCCTGGTCTCATGTTCAGAAAAGGCTCGGCCCTAATCATAAGACCACTGTCTCATTCCACAGCTGCCTTGTACAACAGGCTCCTCCAGCTGTAAGCTTCAATGAGCTAGGTTTAGATGTCACTAGCCTGAGCCAATTGTTTTCAGGATTCAAGATGAAGTGTCTACTCTGGCAATAACATGAGATGGGAGTCGGCCAAACGCCCACAGTAACTCCAATGTGTGACAGAGGGAGAGAAAGAAAAACATACACAGACTCACACTTGCATGCAATATTTCTAGGTTCTTATTGTTATTGCAAGACTGATACCCAGAAAGCAAGAGAGATAGAGAGAGGCCTTGTTTGGAAAACTAGGGACTTATTGCTATACCTGTTTCTTGATAGGTTGAACAGGAGGCTTAAAAATTTGGGGAATTTAGTGTGGTTGTACACACAAGAAAATACTCTTCCTTTAACAACAAATGCCATTTTTCAACAGCTGTGTCATATAATTAATCTTATTCAGGCTTTTTCCATTACTCCTACCATGAGTGAGAAAGCGTGTGTGAGTAAGCATGGTTGTTCAAAATGCATAGCTTTCAGCAGCTAAGAATATTTATTTTTGCTTCATAAAGCATTGTTTTCATTCAGGTAGTCACATCAACTTAAAGTATTGTTGCCTAAAAGGCGACATATTGACATACTTCTGCTAACTTACTGACTTAAACATTCGCAATAAACATTAATATAAGATGTATTATACAGTCGCAGAATGGAGGATGTTTTCAGCTGGAAAACCGTTTTTCGTAATGGTTCTTGTGAATCATTGTGAATGGGGCAAATACGTATAATGTACCTCCTATTTGTCAACTCAAAAGCTAGCTGGAAAAAGAAAGCCAGAAATGAGACAATATTGTGTCAGGCAGGTAGTATTGTATAAGCCTCTTCATTTTTTCTTCTTTGCAGCCCCATTAAATGCACACAGACCTGCTCTTTTAATAAAGATATGTTCTTTTCGGGTGATAAGAAATGGATCAGCACGTATAGTGTCCTTGATGGGAACTGACATTCCGTGGAATGAGAAACTCTCGGTTTGACAGAGATGGGATTCTCTCTGTGATGGCAATAATTTGGTTGAAAGGGATTAAGCCCTTTTTCTGGTCTGACAACCCGAGTCAAAAGGATCCTCTCTTTGTTTGCATCAGGCCTACTTCTACACACAAGGGAAAGACACCGCAAACAAGCGTCTCGCCGAGTGACTGATTACGCACTGCTTTCTAGCAAGCATTGTGTATTATGCAGGGAGAGAATTTTTGGTGAGATAAGCCACACAGTGCCCAGGTTCCAGGATGTTCCCACAAAGCATCTAAAACAGTTCAGCTGTGCATGATTTATGCAGTTTACCAGACCCCTGTCGACCTACATGTATTTCAAGTGTCTAATGAGCAGATTATATTGGAGCTTGGAAAATGTCACTTTCCTGTGCTACTGACTGCATCCCTGGCACGCATGCAAAAACAATGCTTGTTTAGATTTAGGCTTTTGCATTGATTACAGATCAAAGTCATTATTGTTTGTTTTTTCATTTTTATTACTCCCACCACATTTATTACATCATAGTATGTGTCAGAATTGCAGGCCATCTTGAAACAGCCATCATTACATTAACTGCACCGAAAAATTGCCATGATAATGTACATATGCAAATTCCATGACTGAAGGTTTCATCAAAGGACAGAACTTGACATTTTCATTTTATGCATTATATTGCAAATGCTAACAATGAACATGCGATCCTCTTGGGTGAAAGCATTTCCTAAAAAAATACAACTGAAGACTTTTATTTTTGGTTTGTTACTTTAGTTGGCCTGAACATTTGGCCTCAAAATGACATGCAGTTGTTTGTTTTCTGAGCTAATTTTTTGCCCATGCAGAGATGAATTGGGTTTATTTTAGGAGTGCAGGTTGACTCTGTGTTCCCTATCTGGGACTGAAGGAATGTGCCAGTGCAGGTGTAGCTACTCCAGTACGAGGGACGAGCTCGAATCAGGGCCCAGCCATGTTTTTTTCAAAACACATGAACATAAGGCAATTTTAATGGGGAGATTACTCATGCATCATTATAGCCCCTAGAACTGGAAACATCTTCAGATGCAGAAATGAAGGACGTTCTCATTTCCTAACCCGACATGTGGGATTTATTTGATTGACTGGTTTTTATTTGATAATAAAATTATGAATTACAACACATTACTGTACATTAGAGCCATTTGGCAGATGTTCTAGAACAACTATCCAAAGACAAGTGCATAAATCAACAGTAAGAGCAAAAGTAACCATAGATGTGGGCGGTAAATACAATACCAGAAATGTGAAAATGTAGGATTTAATGTAAACTGATGTAAACTGAATGTAACTATGTCATAGTTATGTCTGTTAGGGAAAATACAAGAGCATTACATGACCAAGAGATGTACAATTTATCAAAATAACAAGATTGCAAACTAAAAAATATCAATAACTAACAATGTAACAACAAAACAGATGTACAATCATGTAGAAGTGCAATTCATCACAGTTGCAGCAGCCAAGCCATTGGCAGAAGAAGTGCTAGAGGACACAATCCCAAAAATCTCTGAATACGTATAATGTATTGAGGTATTCCATGAGTCTCAACCGTTTCCAACAGTCTGCAAGAATGTAGACTAGTACTTCCAAATATAAAACAGTACATGACAGGTACAAACATGACATAATGTATTAATGCACATTACTAGGGAAATTCTCACAAAATCTTGTAACATGACTCTATTTTACAAACATCCCCTTCTTCCTTTATAAAAGCTGAATGTACTATTGCCTCACTTGGCAGCCATGTGTCAGTCCTGCCTAGTTCAGCCTGCCGTGCATTTGCCTGGTGACTGCAGAGCATCTGACTGAGCTGGGAGTCAAGCCCACAGGGAGGAGCACTGTTGAAAATGGTGTAGGAAAGAACAAGGAAGTCACATAATGCAAGTCACTGGAGAAGAGTGTCTGCAAGTAGTACAATAGTATTCCAGGTCATGAAGAGGACCCTTGCTACTCTTTATGGTCCGTGCGATCTTGATTCAGGGCAGTCCGGTCACCCAGACATGTTTTTACATCCAACATGGCGCAATTCTGGTAAGCCTGGATATCTGGAATGTGGAGACTGCTTTCAAGAGAGAATTTTCAGCCCCTTGTTAAAATATATCTCAGCGAGCTCTCAAGTCCAAGCAGCTGTCTGCCGATCGCTTTCACCCCTCAACTCAATCATAAACAGCGCATCATCTCAAGGGAGTATAATTTTAAAATGAAATACAACTTCTCCTTAACTCTCTGCCCCTTTCTCTCTATACACTCAGTGAGCAGTTTATTGGGTATTTATTAGACTTATTTTTTACAGTTATTAAGTCTTTTGCTGCTGTAGTCTATTCACTAACAGGACTGACACATTGTGTGTTCAGAGATGCTCTTCTGCATACCACTGTTGTAATGTGTGGTTATTTGCCTTCGACCAGTGTGGCCATTCTCCTCTGACTTCTCTCATTAACAAGGCGTTTCTGCCTGAAGAACTGCCGCTCACTTGATGTTTTTTGTTTTTTGCACCATTTTGAGTAAACTCTATTGTGCATGAAAATCAGATCAGCAGTTATAGAAATACTCAAACCAGCCCATCTGGCACCAACAGTTATGCCACGGTTCACATCCCCATTCTGATGGTTGATGTGAACATTAACTGAAGCTCCTGACCCATATCTGCATGATTATGCATTGCACTGCTGCCACATGATTGGCTGATTAGATAATCACATGAATAAGTAGGTGTACAGGTGTTCCTAATAAAGTCCTAAGTGAGTCTATACAGTGCAGCCTGTAAGTATTCGGACAGTGATACAATTTCTGTTCTTTTGGCTCTGTGCACCAGCACACTAGATTTGAAATGAAGCAATGAACGTAAAGTTCAGACTGTCATCTTTAATTTGAAGGTATTTACATCCATATTGAATGATCCATGTAGGAATTATATCCCTTTTTATATCCCCCCATTTTAAGAGACCAAATGTAATTGGACAGTAAGCTTCTCGGCTGTTTCTGATTAGTCAGGTGTATTGTTTGGACTTTTTTTTCTTATTTTTGAGACTCATAATGGCTTCCTTGACTGTCATTGGCACAAGACCGGGTCATCATATTGACAATTGCTTATATTGACCTTGAGATGCTGTACATGTGTACACAGAATATGGTGTTTTCTTGAGGCATTAGCAACCCTATTTGGATTTCAAACAGTAGTAAATTCACACATTCAGTAAAAAAAAGGCAAAGCCTGGTTTTGCTTTTTAGAATAAGGTATTTCCCGGCTGTACCATAACTGGAAAACATGGCCACTAAAAGAGAGTCTACGTAATGAATCATGGGAAAAACAAGAGTGAATTTCCTACACAATTTTTTTTTATCAATGGCCTGACATATTGAAGGTACTCTATCCCATTTTCCACACAATTTTTAATTGCTTGGCCATAATTCCATAGGTTACAAAGAGATTAGAAGGCTAAAAGAACAAAACGTGAATGTAAAGAATTGTTTATCAAGTGTGTTATCTGAATTAGCAGCAGGGGCACTATCGTTTACAAGAGCATTAGAGGTCTCTGTCGCAGTTGATTTAATTAATTCAAAAGGCTAGCAGTAAAACCTTCATCATAAAGAGCCAATAAAGTGTGATAGAATCCTGTGGGTGTAGACTGACTGGGTGTTCACCTGGTAATATTACTGTATGTGTACAAAGGGTAGGGTTTAATGGAGCGAGGGGGGCACTATGATTGCATCATGAAGCATCCGCAGCCTAAGGATGCAGCAACAAAGGAAACGTTGCAACTGCACAACTTTCATTTCCATTGCGTTAGAGCCAAATACATAATTTACAAGTAGAGAATTGTGCTCTGTAAAGATTTGTTAACAAATAACATTATTGTTTCCGGAATATATGACTTTATCTGTGGTAATTAAACCTCAATGCCCCAGTGCAATTATGGAGACACCGTGCTGTAGGAGACATGGATGATATGTTAAACTGAGATCCTGACTCTCTGTGGTCATTAAGTATCCTGTGACACTCACAGGATACTGGGTTCCCCAGTGTCCTGGCTACATTTCCAACCTGGCTCTCTCCACCTGCCACCTAGTCATCCCCTGATAGCTTTAAATGTTCTCTCCCTCTCCACATCAGCTGATGTGTGGTGAGTGTTCTGATGCAAAATGGCTGCTGTGCATCACCCAGTGGGTGGTGCGCATTGGTTGCGGTTGAGGCGAGTTTCTCCCTCATTGCTGTAAAGCACTTTGAGTTTGAGAACGCCAAATGCAAAGAATGGATGAACAATTGTCACTTTGGTGAGCTGCCCCATAAAGGGCATGTAAGCCCCCCACTAACCCAATGACGAAGTGAGCTGAGCAGGGCGAAGGTATCTGCATCTTTGTCCTTCAGGTGCTGAACAAGGTTAATGTTATTGAATGTTTTGGCCTAGTCGGTGAAGAGACTGAATCAGCTAATAAATATCCCAATTGACAAAGACAGTAGTGACACTGTCTTCCGCTTTAATCTGGTACGGGCTGGCCCAGAACCTCTCAAATAGTATTTGTGTTACAATAATATTTCACTACAATTAAAGAATTTATGTTTACTTTTGAGTTTAGTTATATCTAACTTTGGTAGATTTTTTATCTATAATTTAGACTTGATTACGAAGGAATCCTGTACTGTAACAGGCTCACTGAACAGTTATCTGCTGGTTCCACTGCATGTCACATCGGCCGTTATGTACATGATTCAAGAGCTGGCTAGATACCTGTGTCATTTCAGGCGTCGTGGTAATAGCTACTTCTTTGGGTATATCTGATAGCAGCTCAGGGACCCAAGAAGGCCAACATTAGCTACTATTGTTCTCAACATGAATGAACTACCACGCGGAGGAAATTTATTTAACGACAAAGGTCAACATGTGCTATATTCCGTGATACATTAAGCATAAATGACCATCCTCCCTAGACCAACTCGAGGTGGGTATCCACCTATAACCATAGGGCGGCCTGTAGTGTAGTGGTTAAGGTACATGACCGGGATCCGGAAGGTTGGTGGTTTGAACCCCGGTGTAGCCACAATAAGATCCGCACAGCCGTTGGGCCTTTGAGCAAGGTCCTTAACCCGGCATTGCTCCAGGGGAGGATTGTCTTCTGTTTAGTCTAATCAACTGTAAGTCACTTTGGATAAAAGCGTCTGCCAAATGCCATTAATGTAATTAATGTAAAATTACCAGTATAGCAGTGAGTGTTCAGTAAGTGAAACCACACATATCAAGTTTTAACAATTTATTTCTCCAGGTAGGTCTCTTAGGTAATCACATTCCAATTACACTATTACAACTCTAGTCTAACACAGGAAAATATCCCGCAGAGTACAAAATAAAAATATAGTTAAACCTGGCAAGAGTTTTCTACACACGCATCAGGTGTGGGAGTCTGGCTGCAGAACTCCCAGATCACTTGGTTACCCCTGCTTATGAGCCCACAACAGGCCTTTGATCTTCAATCCAAAAATGGTCCAAATCCAAATTTAGTAATTTGGTATTCAGAGACATAGCTCCCAAGGTGGTTGAGTTGGTCAAGGGGTAGGGACAGGTGGCTTCACGGGGGCAGGTTTCTACAGTTTTCCCTAGGTTCTTGGATGGTTACCAAGTCCTAGGTATACTGCTCTGGAAATTAGACCATTGCAGTAGTTGCACTGAGACAAGCACAATGATACTAAACATGAATATACCCTAAACCTGCTTTGTCATGAAACATCCCATGCCTTATGCATTTTAATGACTGAGCCCTGAGAGAAATGTGACAGGCGGGGGAGATTCGGTCTCTTCCTTTGACAACCCTTCCCGCATCCTAAAAAGGTGGCTTTGGTACACATGAGGTTAGGAACTGGCTGAAGACATGGATAAGAAAAGTTTTTCAATTGTTTTATATCTTCAATGTGTATCATTTCAGTAGTTTCACAGTTTCATGTCAAACAAAAAAAAATAATAATATTGTGTCTTTTTGATTCATTGTTCATCATTCCATCTATCAGATTGCAAGGACATGTTTCATTAATCAATAGACTCTACAAACAAAAAGTAAGATGAACCCTGGTATCAAATGGAAAAGTACAGGATTCCTGTACTCCCTATTTGAGCCAATGTTGTAATATTTTTGCGAGACTTTCTGCTTCCAAAATTAAGCGAATAACTGGTGCAGTAGAGCCTTTTTTGGAGCAAGAACATCCAGATTCATGGCTTAAGCCTGCAGTCTGCAGCTGTGTACTCACTCTGCCGTTGTCTAGGTAAGTCTTGCCAGTGGAGTGCGGTGCCTTGGCAGAAGGCAGTGAGTGATAAAAATGCAGATGTTGCATTCTCGATTGCCTGTAGATTCACATTAAAATTCCGCTCGTGAGGCTGTTCGCCCAGGCGCCAGATCCAAGCACACTCCAGACTCCATGGACAGCATCCGTTTTCATGAAGTGTGCTGCCAAACCACGCCACTGGATGGTCAAGCATGTGACGTACATATGTCTCTGCTTTCTCTCTTGCACACACACACACACACACACACGCACACATACACAGACACATACACACAAAGCCGGAAACAGATGAAAGAGTATTGGGCTGGCATAGTAAAAATGAAATGTGCCCTATTGCTCTACCCTAAATTCCTAAATTTGAATATGTAGATATTCTCCCATTGTGTCTGGCTGAAGTGTGGATCATACTGCTTTACTCAATTCATGAAGAGCAGAGCTGAGGAAATGCGGTAAATCCATTTGTCTGGAAACTTTTCAGTCAGGTGCTGTGGG
Organism: Conger conger; assembly: GCF_963514075.1. Taxonomy (NCBI): domain Eukaryota; kingdom Metazoa; phylum Chordata; class Actinopteri; order Anguilliformes; family Congridae; genus Conger; species Conger conger. Next base: position 32,298,213 of record NC_083762.1, read on the forward strand.
GACAAAAGGAATGCACAGTTATGAGGCTCATATTCATTTATGGCCCCAGTGTACTTCGAGAGACAGATGGACTGCTTATTGTGTGCTGCATACGATTCAGCTTTTGTCATTGCTTTGCTTGCTGTGGAAGAAAAAATACATTTGATTTAGCTTAAGCAGGTCCCCTGTTGACTGGGACAGCACCTCCTGTTGCAGTGTTCAACCTGATGCGATACGCAGCCGGTCTCCTGGGGTTATCATCCCGCTCCGAAATGCCCGGCGCGCTCCCGGCCGAGGGGAATGCGATTGCTTAAGCAGACCGTCTGGCGGCATGAATCATAAGAGGCGAGCTAGCGGCCGCAATTTAATTAAGTCAGGAACCCTGTGGGTAATCTACAGCCTTCTGATTGTCTCTGAAGTCCGCAAGTCACGGAGCTACTCTCCAAGCCAAGGAGACAAGCTCGCTGGAACAAGCGGCGAAGCATACCTGCTGAATTAATCACTGTCCCTTTCCATGAGGAGGACTGAAACCATAGACACTGCCAACAACTTGCCACGCTTTGACCTAGAATTCAACTCTGCTGAGTCCAGCTGGCCATGCTATGGTTCAGATGGACCCATTAGAAAGCGATGGAAATTCACAAGAAAGTGGATAATGCGGTACTCTGATACATCTATTCTGAAAAGGTGATAGGCGGACAAACAAATCATTCATGACCATAGTTGTGTTTGGTGAACCCATCTAAATGATATCTCAGAAGAGCCTTTTTTTTACTGCAGACCACTCCAAACTGCTGACTGCACCTATTAGAGATACATACAAAATGGTATTATCAGGAATTTGAATCTGGGTGGGGGTCCCTGGATCAGAAAAAACACTCAAGTTACCATACTATGATACCATGATATGCTAAACAATAAAAACAGTTATTTCTATGGCCTCTCCACTGATTTAGAAAGTGTGCACATTTGAATTAGCAAAAACAAAAATGACACAGTAATCTCAAAATGTATCAAGAAACAACGTTATTTCTCATAACATCTCGAACTGACCCATTGCTTGACAGAGAGTGTTTATAGTGTGGATAAGAGTCTGAGCAGCCCCTGAACCACTGAATGCATAGTAATTCAGATGTGTTAAATGGCTGTCCCTGTCATTAATGGACTGAATAAACTGGCCTTCCTGCCCAACAGGACACTAAGCAATAATGCAGCACTGCTTAAACACACAGTAGCATTCTACCTTGTGTAAAAACTATTATTTTAAAAGATTTTATGAAAAAACTATTAATTCAGTCAACTGTTCATTCATTTTTAATCAGTGTCCGTGGGGGCTATGTATTACTTAGAATCACTTTTCACTGAACATTGTGATTCCTTTCTAACAGTTAAGCCTGTAAATGTTTAATGTGTTCATTGGTTCTCTATATATTATGTGAACTTGAGCCCCATAATGTACAACAAATTCCTGGAAAAGCAATAAAGATAATCAATTCCATTAAATTCACAAGTGCCCAACCATAACATTGGGAATAGCGAGTACGGAGGTAGTAGGTGATGGTGTAGAAGATGGTGGTCAAAATAATAGCTTTATTTTCTGCTTTTTTTCCTTTCATTTGAGAGCATTGCAGAGCCCCCCTCCCCCTTCGTGGACTGTTACGGCCCAAACTCTCCTCCACATACTATGGGGAACACGATGGACCATAACATAAACAAATGCCATGAAATAAAAGTAAAAAATCACAATACAAAAAAAAGAAATGATATTGCCATGAGCAAGTCAGCAGAATAGTCCCAGCAATAAACAGGCCAGCCAGATCTTCCGTAAGCAAGCTGTCCTGACCTAAACTATCTTAAAAGGTGTTCAAACAAAAAGAGAACCTGTCTGACCATCTGCCAACTTACAAAAGAAACACACGACAAACTGAAAACAAAAAACATGCAACAAAACACTTAGCTAAAAGTATAAAATGCAGAGCTCTTAAAAGAGGTCTCAAAAACAGGTACTGAAAAGCTTTCAAAAAGTGAATCTTCAAAAAACTTGAAAAACTAGCAGAAGTTTACAGCTTTATTCTTAAAGCCAGGTGAACTCAGCTGCACCCAGTTGCAGGAGCCAGCCACAGTCATGCAGGGACGTCAGCACAGGGGAACATGACAGGACCCTGTACAGCAGTGGTCACCAACCCTGTTCCTGGAGATCTACTGTCCTGAAGGTTTTCACTTCAACCCAAATTTGGCACACCAGATTCTACTAATTAGCAGCTCAATGAGATTGGAAGTTGTTGAATGAGGCCCGCTTTCTTAGAGTTCTTGGAGTGAAAACCTATAGGACAGCAGATCTCCAGGAAAAGGGTTGGTGACCACTGCAGTACAGTATCATAGCAAATAATCATAGTCAAATAACCTTCTGTGGAGTGTAGACTTGAGTGTCAAAATGCCCGATTTCAAGCCATTTAATACGTACACAAACTAAAAAGTGAAGTTTGTTCAAGATGAGGGTGTACTTCTGCACAATACACCGAGGACCATACCTGTTAATTTAGCCATTGTAGAGCAACGCAGAAAGCTGCTGGATGGCAGTTTAGCACCCTTGGGTAGCTCTACAGAAAACCTGCATCACAGACAAAGAGGACTTTGCCTATACTGTGCTTTGGGGAATCGCTGGGGAAATGCCTGCACAGCTGGTATCACGGGACAGGTGACACCACTGTGCTATCCAACTCACACACTCTGTCTGGAGACATGGCCCAGATTAGAACAGCAGATGGGCATATTGTATGTTGTTTCTTTGGAGCGATGCGATGAACAGTTCACCAATGGCTATTATAAACAGCCATTTACACTCATGCAGATCAAAGATGAAGGCAGCACTCCAGCTTTCTTTTTACTTGAAATTATCCCTTCTTCACCTTCACGACGGCCACCAGACAATGTGACGCTTCAAAGGAAGCGATTCCTCTCTCAATGCAAATGCTTCTCTGTTCCTTTCAATGTTCAATTTGTTGCTTTCATTCAGAGTCAATCAGTTGACTAGAAGCACAGGTATTGGACTGGCTGCAGAGAAGCCTGTTTAAGGCATAGCAATTTATTCCCACTCTGTATTTTGGAATATTTTAAACAGGGTGTGCATTTTAATTTGCACAAGTAATTTTCAAGCATTTTCAACAGATCAGGTGTAGGTCAAAAAAGCCAATGAACATACTCATTCTGCATTTAAAAGCATCTATTCATTTTTCCATTCCACATGTCCAGAATTTACATTCTAGCCAAATGTTACACTTGTATTTAAATGAATCCCTTGGAACATGTTCAATTGACCTTACCAGGAACATGACAAACACCTATTGCAAGTTGATTTTACTCCATTTTTATTCCATCCAACCACACGCAGAACTGTCAGAACTTTATATTGTGTCCAATGCGTAAAAAATCACCCAAGAGGTTCAGTTCAGACCAAACATCAGAATGGGGAAGACATATGATGTAAGTGACTTTGACTGTGGAATGATTGTTGGTGTTAGACAGGGTGGTTTGAGTATCTCAGAAACTGCTGATCTCCTGGGATTTTCAAACAACAGTCACTAGAGTTTACAGAGAATTGTGTGAAAAAAACTAAGCAAATAAAAAATCCTGTGTTTGGCAGATCACTGCACAAAAATGCCTTGTTAATGAGAGAGGTCAGAAGAGAATGGCCAGACCCAGTACAAGACCCCATGGTATATCATGAATATTGGCATGGCTAGTGGGTGTTGTTAGGCAGGACACAAAGTAGAACAATATCATTTTTTATAAAACAATGTCTACATATATCTTACAATTCACCAAAGAGACACAACAACTCAAAAGTTGATGTGCGGTATGTCCTCCCTCTGAATGAATTTGGTTACTAAGCAACAGTAATTTCTTGTTTGGACCTACTTATTTTTTTCTAAACTCAACACTTTTCAACCCAAAGTACATTACAGCAAGAAATAAATAAAGCTTCAAAAACAATAATATATCAGGATACAGTACATAGTTACTGTACAGCTAAATTGACTGTCAGAGGTTTGTTCACAGCACACAAGCTAGCCAGCATCAGGAGGAGAGTTAGCATAAGGGTGAGAGCTGGGCAGGGTCATAGACCAAATGGTTTGCGCTGTTAGTGTAGTAATTAGAGGTGTCACAATATTCTTCTAATGCCAAGTCAGACCATAATTGCTGCTTTCACCACCAGAGTTTCAAATGCAAATTCGAGCTAGAAACCTCACATTTACAGGATGACGGGCATCAAATGGAGCCGGCTTATTCTTGGCCTTCCCTACCATAGCCATTTCGGAGAGAGCCGCTTGATTAAACTTCCCATTTGACCCCGGTGTTTCAATAAAATGCCTGTAATTGCCCATAAAGACACCGCATGTACTTTTACTGGCTAGTCATTAAAATGGCACTCTGGTTGGCAATATACAGCTTGCAGACATTGTTTAATTAAATATCCAGTAAATCTTACACGATGCACATGAAGCGTGTAAACTCATTGTTCATGTATTGTGACTATAACAATGATCATAATAATGAATGTGTTTTCAACCCGAATTCAATTTCTGTACAACTGGCTGCAATGTGAAATTTAGTTTAGGCGTAGCTGTAACCTCAATATAAATTGTGAATGCAACTCACAGATGCTAGATTTGAAATGATCACAAAAGATCACTGGATGTTTGTTTATGACGTATGCCTTCAATACCCCACATTGCTTCCAGAAAGACATATCATCACTGTATTAACTCTATTAATCTGGCTCTGTATCATTATGCCTAAACAAATTGCAAAAGCAAAATACTTACAAAAGGAGGGAATGGCATTTGTAAGCCTGCTCCATTTTATCAAACTGGATCAGGTCATTTGTCTTGCCCGGAGCTCTGCACCTATAAGTATTGCTGTGCTTTGGCAGTCTGGGTGCTGGAAACACCCACTTCATCTCCCAGAGAGATCACAGCCTTCTCTCTCTTTCTCCTCTCACATTTCTAGTACAAAGATGGCTATGGAGAGCCTCGGTGTACAAGGAAAAAAAACATTCTGCTTGCTAAAATGGTGTTACAAGGAGAGAAAATCCTTTGCCTGCTGTTTAAATGACACTGCTCACAGTTAATAAAGCAATGACTGAATGTCATTATGAATATTAAACATATGAATTGTAGGGAATCTGTGAGTTCCCTGAGGTGTAGGTGTGCTTCATGCTTTAGCCTTTGCCTCTGACATGATGTGCTTCGTATCTGTGTGACTGGCTGCACTGCTGCAGGGAAGTGTCTCCAGGCCCACCCACAAAAGCTTTTTCAGATCACCCCCTATGGAAACAAAGGCTTACATGTAGTACTCTGGCAGACTCACAGATACAAAGCAACAGTATGGCTGTGACAGGCACTGACATCCTGTTAAACCTATTCAGGAGAATATCTGTTCAGATTACACAGAAAATCGTCTTGAATCAAGATGGGGAGAACCAGGGAGGAAAGGCAAGGCGGGACACTTGGTGTTTTGTTTCCACAGATACAGCAATAGCTTTGTCCTTAACATTGCTCTGCCACTGGTCATTCGAGTAGTTTTACATTTTATTTTGTTAATGCCAGTAATTGTAGTCTGTCTGGATGCTGTCACATTATATTGGGTTCAAGACGGGGTAAGATCAAATGCTGAACCTCAATGGCCACAAATGAACCACTAGCTGCTCTTAGAGCAGAGGAAACAGACAGAATGCGGGGATTTGCTGCATTCCTCCCAGCAAATTCAGCTCCAGCTGTGTGACATCATTCAAAGGGGACGGTTGAGCTCCCTACATAGATCAGGTCATCTCTCCCCAAACTTTCACAGTAACCGTCATTACTGCACCTGCTCTCCTTCTGCACTCACTCGACACACGGTGTATTTCACAAAGTAGGATTACTGAGTTAGCTGGATAACTCCGTTGAGTAAAATCGGGAACAGCTATTTTTATTTAAGTCCACATTCCAGATTTGGAAGGGTTTCTGGGTTTTAATTAAACTGCAATAAATCAACTAACTCATTAATCCTGCTATGTAAACTGCCCCCGTCTGGTAGCTAGTGTTGCAGCATTTTGCAAGAAGTGAGTTGACTGTATAGTCAGTTGGGTGGTAAATGTGATGTTTCATTGTTTTACGCTTATTAGGGGTATAATGTGTTTATGTAATTATAAAATTGCCAGCAAAAGGTGTGAATGATAGTTTAGGGTGAGCTCATAAAGGAGCTGAAGGATTAAAGGTAACTAGCTAAACTGTTGCAAACCAGATTCCACAACTGTCGCATTATCTAACATTAGGCCCTGTTTCATGTACATGGCAAATTTTTTTTTTTTTAGTTCCTGCCACCAGGAATTAAAATGTCTGGAATGTTGTATGTGTCTTGTAAGAGGTCGAAAGTGTTCTAAACTGTTTCCATAATGAGACTATTTTTATATTTATATTAAGTTCTTTATTGATTTGACACATGGGGTTGTGCCAGATTGGTGTGAGAGCAGAGGAAGCAGGAGAATAGTGGAGGGTTCCATTGTCTTTCCACCTGGCTGTAAGAGTTGTACTGATGGTATCAGCTTGACAGCAGCTGTGATTTCTCATGGATTTGTCAATGAAAGGTATATCTCAGATTAGCAGTGGTTATTCATTGCTCTGTATCTAGCCATGATGGTTTTGCTTCATTTACCCAATTTTGTACGTATTGCAGTTGGGTGGAGAGGAAATAATTGTAAAAATGTGGTGCTCCAAGTCCAAGTGATTTGGGTTTCTGGAGGGTAGACAGCTTGATTCGGGGAGTCTTGTTTTTCCAGTAAAATTTGTTGACTGCCGAATTGAGAGAGGAAAACTAGCTTGAGGGGGATACACAGAGGTCATGGTGAAAAGGTAATTGATTTTTGGAAGGATATTAATCTTGACTGTTGATATTCGGGCTATTAGAGATATTGGTAGTTTATTGCAACTTTCCAGATCTTGTTGTATAGTCTGAAGCAGTGGAGTGAAATTGAGTTTAAAGAGTTCATTTAAATGTGGTGAGAAATGGATTCCAAGGCATTTGAAGGTTGTATGTGGTTAGAGGCAGAATCTCAGATTTGGACCAATTGATGGAGTAACCATTGTTGTTGATCAGACTATGGACTGAGAGTAGGGGGGATGAATGGTTTATCATGTATAACAGTATACCATTAGCATATAGACTCATTTCATCATGGTATGATTTGATATGTATACCAGTTGTATTAACCTCTTATCTGATGGATGCTGGATGGTATACTGATATACTGTTATACACCCCTGCCAGACTTCTTCGTTCAGCCTCCACAGGCCGCTTGGCACCTCCCCCTCTCCAAACTTCCACCTCACGCTCACAACTACTGTCTGTTCTGGCTCCACGGTGGTGGAATGAACTCCCCGTTGAGGTCAGAACTGTAGAATCTCTCCCCACCTTCAAGCGCAAACTGAAGACACACCTTCAAGCAGCACCTCTCCCCATCCCTCCCTACCTCCCTGTGAGCCTTAATTGTTGTCTTTCTGTGATTTACTTTTTTGTGTATTGGTATTTTTAGTTGGCTAGGTAAGCAGTGTTTGGCTAGTGAAGTTTGGTCACTTTTGCTTTGTTGTTTGTTTGTTTATTTGTTTGTTTAAAAAAAAAAGAAAAAAAGAAATAGGCCCTGGTCCTTATCTTTGTTGTACAGGTAGCAGTTGAAGTTGTACTTCCCTCTATGGTCTTTCAGCGTACTTATCCCTGGTTATGGGTATGCACTTTGTTGTACGTCGCTCTGGATAAGAGCGTCTGCCAAATTCCATTAATGTAATGTAAAAAAAAATGGATGCTGTTCTCTGAAAAGAGCAAATAGTAGTGGTGATAGTGGACAACCTGTGTAGTTGGAATGGGTCAGAGATGTGTTTATTGGTTGTTACTAATGCATTGGGGGAGTTGAAACTCATTTTTATCCAGTTGATGAAATATGGGCCGAATCCAAAATGGATGAAGACAGAGAAGAGAAAGGGCCAGCTTAACATGTCAAACACCTTTTCAGCATAATTTTTTAGGCGTATTGGTCTACTGCTGTTGTAGCCTATCCACTTCAGCACATTGTGTGTTCAGATATGCTCTGTTATATACCACTGTATACCACTGTTATAATGTGTGGTTATTTGTGTTACTGTCACCTCCCTTTCAGCTTTGATCAGTCTAGCCATTCTCTTCTGACCTCTGTCATTAACAACACATTTTTGCCCGCAGAACTGCTGCTCACTGGGTGTTTTGCACTATTCTCTGCAAACTCCAGAGACTGTTGTGCATGAAAATCCCAGGAGATCAGCTATTTCAGAGATACTCCCTGTCTGCCACCAACAATTATTCAACAATCAAAGTCACTTAGATCACATTTGGCCTGAAAAACTTCTGAAACTCTTTACCATGTCTGCATGCTCTTATGCATGTTGCAGCCACATGATGATTCAATATTTGCATTCACAAGCTGGTGTACAAGTCTACCTAATAAAGTGCTCATTGAGTGTAGATGAAATGGAGATCATTTCTGTTATCATTCTCAGAAACAGGGGTGCAAGAACTGGCCAAAATTGTTAATAAAATTCTACTGAAAAACACACCAGATGCAAAAGCCAAAAATAGGACCCAAAGTAAGGCAAAAAAATGTTTTTGCATTGTGTCTTGGTACATTATGGCATCACGGTAACTAAAATGGTCAAGGAAGACCATCTCACAGAATCGCTAGACTATTTAACACATTATTATAAATCCTGGCAGTTTGTGTTAAGTTTGGAGACACCGCAATAACACTGGTAACATGGTAAGTCTAGTGCTGCTTACAGGCCTCCAGGCAGCTGTTTATTTTCCTCTCAGGCAGTCCTGTAGGCAGTGTACAGCCTCTTAAAGCTTCTTCCTTAGTCTCAAGGCTGGCAAGAGTAAATGCACTCACAGTAAACACTCAATGGCCAAGCCTGCGCAATTAAATGAGTCACATTCAGCCATCACCACTGGGGATGGTGAGTCACCTTGCAGGACAGAGGATTCGTATTTTTGATAAAACATGTTAATACTTGAACAATATGTCATAAATAACATACTTTACTGTGAATAGGCATTCATTTTCTGTTATAACCAGATATGAAATTGGATTGCCGCTTGTGACAGATTTCATAACTCAAATACAAATGCATAACAAAATATATGGAGTGATAAAAATAAAAAAATCAGTTTTGTACAGTTAGCTATATTCATTATGACAGTGTTTTAGCATTTAACAAGAGTTGTAATATGCTCATTATGACAGGTGTTATATCATGCTTACAATGGTGTTATGTTGGTTTCATAGATAATAGCTAATCTTGTGTAGTATTATGAATTATTCCTTATTTAATTTCATTATTCCATTTATGCCTAACCACTGCCATTTACTTCATGGGCTCATGTGCCAGGATTATACCTCTGCCATAACCAAACCAGTGTATAACCTAGCACATCCCGAGCATGCCCAGGAGCGCAACCAGATATCTCTGTCGAGGGGGGCTGACCCTTCACTAAGCTCCACCCCCCTTGGTTACTGTTGCTATGTTCGTCAAGTTTTCTGTGTCCAACGAAGCAAAGATGCCATTCGCAGCTATGAAAGCCTGTGAGCTACCCTATAGAACTACAGAAGGAAAAATGGATCTTCAGACAGGAAACTGAAAGGTCTGCAGTAGGCTATGCTCTTGAAGGCTACATACAATGTTATTCTGACTTGGCCCGACTGTTATTACAGTAGGCTCTGAGTCTCTCAACTCAATTTGGTTTATACAGTTTGGTTTATAAAGGATAGCCTATGTCCTATTGCAAAAGCTCCTCTTGGGTTGATGCTGGGTTTCCTCATTCTCAGGGTTCATTTAATAGTTCCTCAATGTATTTCAGTCTTCATTTGTTCAGTAAAACTGACTCTACCCAGGTGCTGTGGGTCATATATTCTACATGACATTTACACTGAAGCTGTGTAAACATGACTGCAGAGATGAAGAACATCTTTATACAAACCCTAGAGTGTCTCTGGAACTGAAATGAATCTGCAAATAAAAAGAATGTGCCTCTTAAACTCTTTCTAAGGTCAGGTTCAGACAGAATGGCTTCCTGCGAATTAAATCACAACCTAGCATTACCTTTTACTGTAAGTATAAGTCAATAAACTACAATTGTTTACATGAGCAAAACCAATAAGTCTAATTAAAACTGTGATTGGGAAAATATGTCAAGGTGACAAAAAACAATTCAATCCAACATGAAAATTCAACACAGAGGTTGAGAAACTGAACCATAACAGTACATTTGCAAGACTGAATCCCAGGAGGGGCATTGCTGTTGAACCCTTTGTGCCAGGCATGAAGATTTACTCTTGCAAATATCCAACTGCAAAACATAATATACTGTAAGCTGCCATGGAAAATAACACTTGCACAGAATATAGGCCAAACAAATACAGAAGGAGTAGTCACAAATACAGCTAGCTGCCCACAGTGAGCTGAACCTTGTTCTGAGAACACAATCTGTGGTCTCAAGGCTTGAGATCGACTCCTTTGAGTAAGTAATTTTAACGTACAGTAAATGTACAGTGTCAGGGCTTACATGGAACAGAGTACAGAAACTGAGACACTGCCATTTCCTCCTGAAACAAAATCAGACCATATCAACTTTTTAAATGTAATTTTAATAACTGTTTATCAGACAAATATGTTAAACTAAGGCTCTGAGGCCATTTTTGTTCCGAATACAATGCATTTTGCCTCCAACAAAACTCTAAGCTCCAACACTTGCAGATGGAAATTAGCTGGGAGCTAAAATCTGGTGTAAAGCATCTCTTCTCATTATTTGAGGTTACTGTTTTTTGTACATTGTCCCTGACAAATAAACAAATAAACTAAACAAACTTATGAACAGATTTAACACTGAATCTGAACACTGAACAGTATGTGATGGAAACACTAAATCTGTTTTCATGACGTACTGCTTCTGATTTCGGTTTAAAAATAGATTTACTTGTGCAAGTTACAACTAGGGGTGGAAGTCCTGGGGTGGGAAGTATTTTACAATCTGTGTTTGTGTTTCAGTGCTGACCCAAGCCTTTCAGAGGCCCTAAGCAGGATTTTCCCCCAACCCAACATGATAAATGCTATATATTTTATTTGCGGGGCCAATTTACCCCCCCCCCCCCCCCCCCCCCACGTCACAACAAATGAATCTGGTTGCTATGCAAAAACAACATCATTCTGCCAAGTGCACAGTGAACATGGAGAGAGAAATAGAGGAAAAACCGGGTCCATTTTACACCTCCCAACAGCAAGTACAGGAGCATAATATACACAGCACTTCTGATCAACTGCATCACTGGAGCTCTCTCAGCAGGACAGTGATCAAAGCTTAACCCACACAATAGATAAATACACATTATTACACTGTTTGAAAAAGCAGATCATAAAATGACTCACATTGTTAAAATGTATTAAGCCCACAAGACACCTACAATGGTTGGTGTTGCTGTACATAAAAATGAAATTTGAATTCACATACTAACTAACCAGTTAGGCTCTAACTAACTGGTTTGGAAACTAACCAGATAGATGGAAGACTGAAATTAAATAATGAGAAATTACTGTGTATGCTTGTCTTGGGTCAGCTCTCCCATGTAAAACAGTGAGATGTTAACCTAAATATCTCAGAAGTTTCAAAACCAATCTCAATGCAATTCTGCAGGTCTACTATAATGGCAACAGGCTCAACAAATACTGTACTGTATACTATTTTAGTATAGATCTGTACTGATACACCTTGATGAAGAGCAGTCTGATGTTACTGTCTTTTGAGGCTTTCAGAAAATACAAACATTTCTCTTAATACAATGCATTCCATAATGCAAGTCCCATACATTATTCCTCAAACAGTGGGAATGCCAGATATGGAAACTAACGAGACTAAACTAAATTAACAGAAAACAATCACTGGGGAATCTTTGCAAATTTCCCCCACGCAGCCAATTTACTGTCCCACAAACATCTGTGACTGCAATAACAGCCGAATGAGATCAGGATACTTAATTTGACTGCACTGATAACATAGCACATATTCACACTAAGGATTCCCAAGGGCACAGAAAGTCATTTATTTCCCCAGCGTCATCTCTATTTTCATCACCAGGATGAAAATAACAGCCTTATGCAAGTGCACGCTAACATGCCCAACTGATCCATTTTGCCATCATCAACTAGAAATCCAAAAGAAAAGTTTAACAGCCTTCTCATCTGGCCTATGAAAATGGCAGTAAATACCTTCCAAAAGGAGAAACTGAGATCCACAAATGAAATGGAAAATGACAAATACCACTTTTCATTATCACTTGTACAGAAGCAGCATTGAAGTGCCATTTTCTCTCAGGTATGAAGAGTTACAGTATACGCAGAAAAATACAACAATCTCCCTTGGTGGTCATATCACAGATGGAGGACAGATAAATAACTCAGCAATGTGTTGAAATTGTTGGCACATTTTTAAACACCAGCTGCAGTGCCTATTGTGTTAAGCCATATGGGGTCTCACATTTTATACTTTACCAAACAATAAATATATAGAAGGAAATATAGAAATTAAACCATTGCTGGTGGCTTTGACACTTGTTCCTCAAGATGGCCAGCTCCTAAGGCTGCAGGAACTGCAGCTGTGACTGACCTCACGGGTGGTCCTGTAAGTATTTTTACACACGAACATGAACATCAAGGTGAACTGTATAAGATTACCTTTGACTAAAAAACATGAATGCACACAGGTCTCTGTTATATACAGTCAGGTCCATAAATATTGGGACATCGACACAATTCTCATCTTTTTGGCTCTATACACCACCACAATGGATTTGAAATGAAACGAACAAGATATGCTTTAATTGCAGACTTTCAGCTTTAATTTGAGGGTATTTACATCCAAATTAGGTGAACGGTGTAGGAATTACAACAGTTTATATATGTGCCTCCCACTTTTTAAGGGACCAAAAGTAATGGGACAATTGGCTGCTCAGCTGTTCCATGGCCAGGTGTGTGTTATTCCCTCATTATCTCATTTACAAGGAGCAGATAAAAGGTCTAGAGTTCATTTCAAGTGTGCTATTTGCATTTGGAATCTGTTGCTGTCAACTCTCAATATGAGATCCAAAGAGCTGTCACTATCAGCGAAGCAAGCCATCATTAGGCTGAAAAATCTAAACAAACCCATCAGAGAGATAGCAAAAACATTAGGTGTGGCCAAATCAACTGTTTGGAACATTCTTAAATGTGAGCTCAGCAACACCAAAAGACCCGGAAGACCACGGAAAACAACTGTGGTGGATGACAGAAGAATTATTTCCCTGGTGAAGAAAAACCCCTTCACAACAGTTGGCCATTTCAAGAACACTGTCCAGGAGGTAGGTGTATGTGTGTCAAAGTCAACAATCAAGAGAAGACTTCACCAGAGTGAATACAGAGGGTTCACCACAAGAACCATTGGTGAGCCTCAAAAACAGGAAGACCAGATTAGAGTTTGCCAAACAACATCTAAAAAAGCCTTAACACTTCCAGAACAACATCCTATGGACAGATGAGACAAAGATCAACTTATACCAGAATGATGGGAAGAGAAGAGTATGGAGAAGGAAAGGAACTGCTCATGATCCAAAACATACCACCTCATCAGTGAAGCATGGTGGTGGTAGCGTCATGGCGTGGGCATGTATGGCTGCCAATGGAACTGGTTGTATTTATTGATGATGTGACTGCTGACAAAAGCAGCAGGATGAATTCTGAAGTGTTTCAGGCAATATTATCTGCTCATATTCAGCCAAATGCTTCAGAACTCATTGGACGGCGCTTCACAGTGCAGATGGACAATGACCCGAAGCATACTGCGAAAGCAACCAAAGAGTTTTTTAAGGCAAAGAAGTGGAATGTTATGCAATGGCCAAGTCAATCACCTGACCTGAATCCGATTGAACATGCATTTCACTTGCTGAAGACAAAACTGAAGGGAAAATGCCCCAAGAACAAGCAGGAACAGAAGACAGTTGCAGTAGAGGCCTGGCAGAGCATCACCAGGGATGAAACCCAGTGTCTGGTGATGTCTATGCATTCCAGACTTCAGGCTGTAATTGACTGCAAAGGATTTGCAACCAAGTATTAAAAAGTGAAAGTTTGATTTATGATTGTTAGTTTGTCCCATTACTTTTGGTCCCTTAAAAAGTGGGAGACACATATACAAACTGTTGTAATTCCTACATCGTTCACCTGATTTGGATGTAAATACCCTCAAATTAAAGCTGAACGTCTGCAGTTAAAGGACATCTTGTTCGTTTCATTTCAAATCCATTGTGGTGGTGTATAGAGCCAAAAAGATGAGAATTGTGTCGATGTCCCAATATTTGGACCTGACTGTATCTGGCACTTGATGCAAGTTATAACGAAAAGAGTAATAGGCAACTGGTTCAAATCAGCCCTTTTTTAACTTGGTAAGATGTTTATTTTTTGATAGAAACAGTATAATGTTTCATATGACTGTTTCCCCAGAGTTCCTTTGGCCAGTGAGGGGGTGCACTACAAATGGGATATTTATAGTCTCAAGTGTTTGTTGTGTATTTTCAATTCAAAAGCAAACTGAAGAAGAGTTGAGATGCCTTCTCATCTTTACTGTGATGAAAGAGAAGACACTGCTGAAAAGACCATGTGAAATTCAGGACGGGAAACAGACAAGCTGTTGGCTGCAACAGCTCTCTTGCTGAAAGGATATGCCAAGAACAGAAAGTACAGTGAAAAGCGTGAGAAAGAGAGCGAGAGAGAGAGATTTTCAACAACTGCAGCAGAGGAAGGCATTTTTTAACATATACATCCATAATCTATAATCCATATTGCACATAATGTTATCATGCAACATCTGTTTTGGCAAGAAACGTGCCCATAATAGTCATGCCAATAAAGCGATACATTTTAAATTTGAGAGAGAGAGACTAACACCATCTAACAACAACCTTCTGGGAGCTCTGATTCTTCAGAGAGAGGTAAGCTACTGTATTATAATGGACTGCAAACTAACTAAAGGGGTGAAGGGACATATAAAGAGGGAATTATACGGATGCTGTATTGTATATGTATATAAAAACCTATATTACCAGCTACAATATGGTCACAAAAGAATAGCCTCCGCCTGGATATACAGTTTATACAGTCTTTACGAATCCAAACAGATTCCATGGGTGCTCCTGTATGGTCTATGTGATGGTTCAAACTACAGGAAGCAGAGACTAAAATTTCATGCCAGTTTGCAAACTGCATAGCACATTCTGCCTTTGTAACAAGGAAGGATGTAGACGCAATGTAATCCCTACAGAGATGAGCAGCGGAGATGCTGGATTCTCATCTCTGCTGTTCTCTCAGCACATATGCTCATCTCTCCTCTCAATGTCACAGACTAAACACACCAAGTGAAATAAAAACCCAGCCAGCCCCAAAGGAAGTGATTCACATTTGCTCTCCACCAAGATAATTTACCGGAAGAACATTATCCTCAAATATTCTACTGTGTTACATCTGGAGTAAAGACAAAGGTCAGCAAGAGGCCTTCTCGTGACTGATTGTAACCAAAATGTTTATCATACAAACCTAATTACTTTCCTGGGCAGGACTCCCGTTTTTCATGATATAAACAGGGAATCCAAAATGGTCTGCGCTTGCTACATTGGGCAGTTTGCTATTATATATCACATATCATCAACCAGCACTAGTGTCTGAAAACATTTTTTAAAACAAATAAATAATGTAGAATGTGTACTACACTCAGTGACCAATTAATTTCGTAGACCTGTACAACATCTTGTTAATCTGTTCATCTGTTTTTCAGGCCAAATGTCAAAATAGGGAATAAATGTGATCTAAGTAACTTTGACCGTGTAATGGTAACTGGTGCCAGACAGGGTGGGTTGAGTATCCCAGAAATTGCAGATATCCTGGAATTGTCACACATAACAGCCAAGAGTTTGCAGAGAATGGTGTGAAAAACAAAAAACATCCAGTGAGAAGCAGTTCTTGGATAAAAACACATTGTTAATGAGAGAGGTCAGAGGAGAAGGGCCAGACTGGTCATTACAACGGTGGTATGCAGAAGAGCTTCTCTGAACACACATGTCAAACCTCTAAGTGGATAGGCTACAACAGCAGAAGAGCAAAACTAACGAATACCTAATAAAGTGCTCAACGAGTGTATATACCACCAATCAGGGTGACTGTTGTGTGAAAAACCACAAAAAAGAGAGATAGCATAGGAAAGGAAAAGAATGAATGCAGCCTTCAAACAACACTGGATTGTTGCGTTCATTAGCATTCAAATGCTCTTAATGATACATATTTATCCTCCAGACTACATAATCCATAAAAACTATTTAGCAGCTGAACATTTGAGCAATTCGACTGAGCAGTTAGACTTAAAATGGTCAAAATACCATTATGAGGATAATGATTGACTATAATGATTGAGTCGCTGAAGCTCAGCTAAAGCAGGTGCACTACCATCTGTACATAATCATAACAACACACCGCTTAGAGGTGCAATTCTTCATCAGCAAATCAAAAACAAAAATAAACAGGCAAAACGGTAAGTATAAGTACTGCATTACATATTGAAGAATGCCATATGACAAAAACCAAACTTATAGGGAAAGCAACCCTCATATTACTTGAAATCGAACTGAGGTCCAGATTCTTATGTACATGAAACTTGCAGCGCAAAATGCGGCCTGACAAGGGTATGTTGGTGCGGTCGTATTCTGCCTGAAATTAATGTCTTAAGGCTACAGCTCATTATGCAAGCAGCAAATGGGACTGCCTGTGAACCACATTTTGCACATTAGGCAGATTTTAAACAATGCGGTTAAAACACGTGTTTAGTGCACTGAATATCTTCACTGCATGTGGCGATATCCATGTATCGGCTGCCACGTAAAAGCATTTTCCACAAAATCTGTACATATTCCAGCTGTGGTGGCTATTGTCGTTTCCATTATATATTTTATTTCTCCCAGAAGTGCAATTATTTGTATAGCTGGTTGTTTGTCACAGAAGTCTTTCCCCATTCCTTTTCCATGGTTGCTTAGGAGGATAGCTTATCAAAACAAACACACAACCTTGTTTTTATTATTTTAGCAATGCTAGTTCATCATACTCTGCTTCTAACAATGTTCTGTTAAAGGCTAAAAGCATGTATTTCGATGATGGACAAAAGCAATTAGAAGCCGCATATCAATGCATTCAGCCTACTCATATTTTTTACCAGCAGCAACGATTTTTTAAAACTTCAAACACTTGTTACTGTCACTAAGTATATTTCCACACACAGAAAATAGGGACCAACAAGAAATAAGCAACAAGCCCAGGCAGCACTACCCTTTACGGTATTCAAAATGCTGTTGATTCACTTTGCACGTGGACCAAATTTAATGAGTAAACATGATTATCTTTAAGGTCAGCCAATAATTGGCCCCAGAGCCCAATAATCTAATTTGAGGCACAGAAACATCCACAATACCCCTCAATCCTGTCTTGGAACCTTCCTCATACATCCCACAGCCACTCCCCCAGCACTAACCATGGCTGGGGCAGCAATGATTTACCCATTGCTGGCCCTTGGCCATTTCCTCAACCCCCCGTTTCCCTCCAACATCCTGGGAGCTCATAGGCTGAAGTGAAATCTGACTGGGAACCTTGTCTCCACTCTAAGATGGGCGTGAAGGAGCTGAACTTTGAATTCTGAGAGGTTCTGCTCTCTGTGTTACCAGTTCGACTAATGGACGTTGAAACCCTTTGATATTTGAAACACAAAGGGGGGGAACTCAGCTTCTACATTAGGGCATTTATCCTAATCCTAGATTGGCTTTTGTCAGAAGCATTTCAGTGCTGAACCACGATGCAACAAACATATGTTTGCACAGTATGAGCATGAAGGATAGCTGTATTGCCCAACACTTGTTTCTGCATTTCTTTATGAGTAATGTTAGCCATTTAAGATTGTAAACCAGACCAGTCGTACGAGTGACTAAATTAATGAAATCTAATCTTGCTGTAACACAATCAATTGTGTTTCTACAATGTCATTGAAGAAAGTCCCCAAGACAACAGTAAAATGGGTCTCAAACCCAATACAAAAATCAAAATAATCCAAAAATAATCTTCATAAAAAAATGTTTTAAATGCAATGTATTTTATTCATAGAGCCAAACACCACAAGTAGCTTGACACTTCCACTCAGCCTTTTTCAAGGCTTCTATTAGCACAGCTGTACTGTCAGTTTGTAGTGTTTGACTCTAAATCAAGAGAAGACAAAAATCAAATCTATTAAATACATTTTCTGTTGATAATTTTCAAGCATGAGCAATTTTTTAGTTTTGCCATTCAATCGAGAAATTGACCAATGTCAGCATCTTTATTATGTGGATTCTTGGCCTCTTATTTTTTTTTATTCTTTTGTATATAGAATGACTATTCCATATAAATAGAAACATTTCACTCCTTCACTTAAAGTGAGACAGAGTTACAGGACTGGGGTTTTCCCCCTTCAATTAAGTGACCTGACTTCACCAGTTTCTACAGATATGGGGGTTTGAGTATTTTTGTAACTGCTGATTTCCTGGGAATTTCACGCACAACCGTCCTGAGAGTTGGTGTGAAAAACAAAAAACTTCCATTGAGTGGCAGTTCTGTGGATGAAAACGCCTTGATGGGATAGGCCAACCGAGAATGGCCAGAGTTGACAGAAAGGCTACAATAACTCAAATAATCACTCTGTACAATTGTGGTGAGCAGAAAAGCATTTCAGAATGGACAACAAATCAAACCTTGAGGTGGATGGGCTACAACAGCAGAAAACCACGTTGGGTTCCACTTCTGTCGGCCAATAACAGAAAGCTGAGGCACAACCTCACAAAAACTGGACAGTTCATGACAGGAAAAAACGTAGCCTGGTCTGATTAATCTCTATTTCTGCTGAGGCATACGGATGGTAGGGTCAGAATTTGGTGCCAACAGCATGAATCCATGGACCCAACCTGCTTTGTGTCAACAGTCCAGGCTGGTGGCGGTGGTGTAATGGTGTGGGGTGGGGTATGTTTTCTTGGCACACTTTGGGCCCTTTAATACCAATCAATCATCGCTTGAATGCCACAGCCTATTTGAGGATTGTTGCTGACCATGTGCATCCCTGCATGGTTACAATGTACACATCTTCCAATGGCTCCTTCCAGCATGATAATGCACTATGTCACAAAGCAAATGTCGTCTCAAACTGGTTTCATGAAGATGACAATGAGTTCAGTGTTCTTCAGTGGCCTTCCCAGTCACCGGATCTGAATCCAATAGAACACCTTTGGGATGTGGTAGAATGGGAGATTCGCATAATGAATGTGCAGCTGTCAAATCTGCAGAAATTGCGTGATGCAATCATGTCAACATGGAACAGAATCTCAAAGGAATGTTTTCAACATCTTGTGGAATCCATGCCACGAAGAATTGAGGCTGTTTTGAGAGCAAAGGCACTACCCAGTATTAATATAGTGTTCCTCATAAAGTGCAGTGAGTGTTTATTTCCACTTATTGAGAATAAGTTCATACGTTTAATTAGCCTAGATGTCTAACCTTTCATATACAACTGAAGATTTTTTTACCACTGTTTGCCAGTACAGCATTTTAAATGAATTATAGTTTTGTCAAGTTTAAAAAGGGCTAGTGATATCTATATGTATTGCCCACACATGTAATTACTTTCTGGCAACATTATTAACACTAATACGTGTAACAGCAGGAGGCTATTAGCAATGCAGGATACAGCTTAACAGAAAAGTAATGAGGCCAGAGATTCCAGTCCATATGTACGAAAATGTTCAAGTCAACAAATTATTCTACACTCACTTCAATGGATACCAATGAAATCCCCGAGGGAGATTAGACAACTGTGTTGTATCACAGTGTTGGCTCAGTGAATAGCTACAGTTTGATCACTATATAGTGTATACCCAATGTCACTTAGATTTGCACTGCAACTTAATTTTCTTTTGATTTTCAACACTGATATAAAAACACATTTTAATACAAATATCTGCATCAGAGCACTATAAAAATGTGACTTGAACTATGGCTTAATTTATACAAATAAGCAAACAGAAAATAACAGAAGACAAGTCTGTGTTTAATAAAGGCATGATATAATTTTAAGTAGGTGCGAACGTGTAAATTATCTCTCCTTACAAAGACTTTTAAAACTGAACATAGCAACATTATAAATCTGATCAAGCTTTTGACTTCTAACTAGGAATCCCTGGTCGATTAAACATATAATCGACAGCAGGATCACTACGGCTTCTGGGTGGGCCATGCCACAGACGCTGTACTCCAATCTGTTTTGGCTGATTCTCCTTTAACTCTCTGCTGCATTTGACACTGCTGACCATTGTCCAGTCTTCCCTGTCTGCAGTGGGGATCTGTGGCATGGATTTCATCATACCTCACAGAATACCCCCTCCAGATTTCCTGGGTGGCATTCTTTCAACACCCAACAGCCTCTCTACAGTCATCCCCCAGGGCTCTGTGCCGGGTCCACTTCTGTTTTCCCTCTACACCAAATCCCTTGGTCCTGTTTCATAGCTTGTCATGTCTTTGTTATTGCACTTTTTCTTTCCTTCCCACCTCATCTCTTGACATCCTGAGCTGGTTGGAAAATCACCACCTCAAATTGGCAAAGACGGCCCTACATCACTGCCATGTCTGCTCACCAATGTGACCTATTTCAATCTGGGCAACACCGCTCTCTACCATCACTCTAAGGTTCTTTAGTTCTAAATGAAGCTGCCAAATTCAGCAACACTGCAAAAACATTTGTGTAGATTATTCTTCTACACCATCAGGAGAATCAGCCTGTTCCTCAATACCTACACTACTCAGCTTCAATTTCAGGCCCTAGTCCTCTCTTACCGGGGCTACATCACCTCTCTCCTCCTGGCCTCCCTTTCCCTGCCATCAGGCCCCTGCAGCTCATCCAGAATGCTGCTGCCATCACCTGCAGTAGTATTACAGAAACAATTGAAATCCTATCTAATTTCAGTTAGGACCTGATTTAAGAAAATAGCCACTACAGAGCAAAAGTCTATTTTTTAAATGGCATCATCTTGTTTCTCCGGCCTTGTATAGTGCTGTAGGAACATAGGGCCAGGATTAGCCTAATGAACAGCAATCAAATGGTATGTTGACAGAAACTGAGTGACACAAAACCAGTTCTATTTGTGTTCCAGATTACTCATGACCCA
Organism: Conger conger; assembly: GCF_963514075.1. Taxonomy (NCBI): domain Eukaryota; kingdom Metazoa; phylum Chordata; class Actinopteri; order Anguilliformes; family Congridae; genus Conger; species Conger conger. The sequence continues at coordinate 32,319,550 of NC_083762.1, forward strand.
GTGTAAATGGCCTGAGGAATCATTTCGAGAGTTATTACATATTCAGTTTATGCACGTTGAAGTTCTATGCCATGGGGTTTACATCAAAGAGGCAAAGGATTTTCTTTCTGTCAAATATATCTCACAATTTACCAGCTCATATTATGCATAAATTGGTGATAAAACTAGCCGAAATAATAAACATGAGAGGATTTAACTTCTGATTCTGAGCTAGGGTCACAAAAGAGGTTCACAAATTTTTTTTTTGCCTAGATTAGACCCACACTGAAATTATAATGGCACCATATACAGTTGGCCTACATCTCATGTCTTTCTTTACCCATTCTTTACGCAAGTGCTTTAAAAGCACTAACATAAGTCATTAATCATTATTATTATTAAATAATTAAATATTTAAATGAGGAAAACAACCATTTGCCTTGAACTACCTCTGTTTGGACAAGGTAGGCCAAGTCCTGTAAAAACAATGAAAGCAGTAGATTTTAGGATCTTTATCTCATGTCAAATGAAAAGCGCATGTTATTATAGTGTGGAAACATATTTTCTGTCACAGGTCCCTTCACCTATAGTAAAACCTCATTGTATAACAAAATAACATCTAACTCATATCATACAGCACATCCCCAGCCAATAAACAAACCAATATACTGCAAGTAGCCTGCATTACCAGAGTCGTAGTTGCTTCCAGAATTACTGTGCTGTATAATGATTCGCTGTTTTGATTGATGAATGATTTAGCAGGTGGAATAAAAAACTACAATTGAAAGTGGCACTGCTGAGTATTATTTACTTTTTGGCTGTACTCTGTAGTAATTGCACTGGGTACAATATATGGCACACAAGTGCCACTGAAGAACACAGTCGTATACGAGTGCACATCTTGTTAGGTGCAGAGCAGAGAAAGGTAAATCTGAGGATACACGCACAGAGGATCGGAATATCATCGCATTCGTGGGGGAGCGTTTCTCTAAAACAGGTGCTGTTGCTCCCTGGCTCTGCTTCCTAGTAGTGTCCCTGATTCAATAACGAGTGAAAAGCTAATCTCTGAGAAGTTTACCACAAAGCCATGGCAGCACTGGCTAATAAAGTGCTAATCCTCTCTAATAACAGCCAGCAAATCTTCGCAGCTACCATCTGGCATGCACTTTCCCTTTCAGATCTTCGCCAGGTGGATTAGCCAGGTCTTCACACGATCATTTTTATAGGCCTTCCCTCTGCAAACAAAGTGGCTTAAACAAGTTTCACAAAACTGCTTTCTAATGGCATTATGCCAACACTTTAGACGACATGGAATTAAATGCCATATACTTTATTAAATTCACAAAAGGATTTGTTTGTATGGAAGTATCATTAACCTCCATGCCTCCTGTCCATGTTTCAGTAGGATCATTATGGAGTACTCTCCTTGTTGGAACCGACACAACCAATCTGGACCATCACAAGACAGCAGCCATAGCAACTCAAAGACAGCTTTGTTTCCTAGTAGATAAAATGCCCTCTCTTGTACTCTCCTTGTTGGAGCACATTTGGACAATTGTGGAGTATACATTGATTGAGCTGCTCATATAATTATTAGCTTTGCTTTCATATTCATTTCAGAGCTTTTGAGGAAACATGCAATATGAGCAACTGTCCATACCATGTAGGAGCAGGAGGGTTATGGTATTACTCTAAAGTATACTCCTACAACAAAGATGCACTGCTACCAGAAGGTATAGAAACTCAGGTTTATGATTTCCATGCTAGGTGAAATCAGTAGCCTGATTCAGTTATCCAGCAGGCCTGCTGAAGTGTGCCCAATAGAATAAATATAAGACAACAGAGTAAATGTAATGCATTTCAAACATTGCAGGTCCTCTTCAAGCAAACTCTCCACTATTTTCTGCAAAATACAGAGTGCTCATCTGGTTTTACCCAGTTATTTCACAGTCACCGGGTAAAACATAATTGGAGAAATAAAAATAATAAAAAAAGATATTTAATATACACTCACCGAGCACTTTATTACACCTATTTATTAAATGACTGTCTAATCAGCCAATTGTGTGGGCGCAGTGCAATGCATACAATCATGTAGATACGGGTCAGGATCTTCAGTTAATGTTCACATCAACCATCAGAATGGGGAAAAAATTTGATCAAAGTGGAATGACCATGGAATGATTTTTGGTGGCAGACAATTTTGGTTTGAGTATCTCAGAAATTGCTGATCTCCTGGGATTTTGACACACAATAGTCTCTAGAGTTTGGAATGCATCATAACTCTAAGTGGATAGGCTACTGCAGTAGAAGTCTAAAGAATAAGTCAAATAAATACCTAATAAAGTTCACTGAGTGTATGTCTTTCCCCCTCCCATGTGTGCATTTTGCTCAGTTTTCTATTTAGTAATACTGTCTCGGTGCTGGAAACCAACCTTTTCACAGTCCAGAGGTTAAACAATGTTTTGCAACATCGGCCATAAAGGTAAAACCACAATGTACAATGTAGTATTCAGCCAACCAAATGAGGAATACTGTCTTTATCGCTATGGTACAGACATTATCATTCTTCACAAATGGCTTGTTGGATATACAGACTTTCTACATTACCTGAAAAAGAGGCAACAAGCAAGAGGAGCAAGCAGAGTCAGTCTTTGTAATAAAATAAGGAAAAATAAATGAAGAAAATAAACCACCCACATTTTGTCCATTTGAATTAGTGCCCCCTGTTCAATTTGCGTTTTAGAAACTCAAAAGAGGAGAATGTAAGCTTTTTAATGACAACAAATGTATCTCGCTATTCCACATATCAAGGGAGTTTCATTTTGAGTGCCACCAAACCATTTTTGAGCATTTTTACATAAACAATTTACGTGAAATTGGCTGTCACGACTTATGACTGATTATGATGGAGTGGTTCACAAATCTTTTGGGTCCACGATGCCCCTGCTCTCTAAGGAACCTGCAAGTGTCCATGCCATTATTCTATACTGTGTCTATACAGTGGTGTGAAAAAGTGTTTGCCCCCTTCCTGATTTCTTATTTTTTTGCATGTTTGTCACACTTAAATGTTTCAGATCATCAAACAAATTTAAATATTTCAGATCATCAAACAAATTTAAATATTAGTCAAAGACAACACAAGCAAACACAAAATGCAGTTTTTAAATGAAAGTTTTTATTATTAAGGGAGAAAAAAAATCCAAACCTACATGGCTCTGTGTGAAAAAGTGATTGCCCCCCCTGTTAAAACATAACTTAACTGTGGTTTATCAAACCTGAGTTCAATTTCTCTAGCCTGATTACTGCCACACCTGTTCTCAATCAAGAAATCACTTAAATAGGACCTGCCTGACAAAGTGAAGTAGACCAAATGATCCTCAAAAGCTAGACATCATGCCGAGATCTAAAGAAATTGAGGAACAAGTGAGAAAGAAAGTAATTGAGATCTATCAGTCTGGAAAAGGTTATAAAGCCATTTCTAAAGCTTTGGGACTCCAGCGAACCACAGTGAGAGCCATTATCCACAAATGGCGAAAACATGGAACAGTGGTGAACCTTCCCAGGAGTGGCCGGCCAACCAAAATTACCCCAAGAGCTCATCGACGACTCATCCAAGAGGTCACAAAAGACCCCACAACAACATCCAAAGAACTGCAGGCCTCACTTGCCTCAGTTAAGGTCAGTGTTCATGGCTCCACCATAAGACTGGGCAAAAATGGCCTGCATGGCAGAGTTCCAAGACGAAAACCACTGCTGAGCAAAAAGAACATTAAGGCTCGTCTCAATTTTGCCAGAAAACATCTTGATGTTCCCCAAGACTTTTGGGAAAATACTCTGTGGTCTGATGAGACAAAAGTTGAACTTTTTGGAAGGTGTGTGTCCCATTACATCTGGCGTAAAAGTAACACCGCATTTCAGAAAAAGAACATCATACCAACAGTAAAATATGGTGGTGGTAGTGTAATGGTCTGGGGCTGTTTTGCTGCTTCAGGACCTGGAAGACTTGCTGTGATAAATGGAACCATGAATTCTGCTGTCTACCAAAAAATCCTGAAGGAGAACGTCCGGCCATCTGTTCGTGACCTCAAGCTGAAACAAACTTGGGTTCTGCAGCAGGACAATGATCCAAAACACACCAGCAAGTCCACCTCTGAATGGCTGAAGAAAAACAAAATGAAGACTTTGGAGTGGCCTAGTCAAAGTCCTGACCTGAATCCTATTGAGATGCTGTGGCATGACCTTAAAAAGGCGGTTCATGCTCGAAAACCCTCCAATGTGGCTGAATTACAACAATTCTGCAAAGATGAGTGGGCCAAAATTCCTCCACAGCGCTGTAAGAGACTCATTGCAAGTTATCGCAAAAGCTTGATTGCAGTTGTTGCTGCTAAGGGTGGCCCAACCAGTTATTAGGTTTAGGGGGCAATCACTTTTTCACACAGGGCCATGTAGGTAGGTTTTTTTTTCTCCCTTAATAATAAAAACCTTCATTTAAAAACTGCATTTTGTGTTTACTTGTGTTGTCTTTGACTAATATTTAAATTAGTTTGATGATCTGAAACATTTAAGTGTGACAAACATGCAAAAAAATAAGAAATCAGGAAGGGGGCAAACACTTTTTCACACCCCTGTAAATTGTATGTCCTTTGATGTTACTTTGGTATGTGGACATGATTAAACGTGTTTTGTTTCACATGCATAAAAACAAATGCCACTGAATACAAGTTAAGAGACTCAAAGAAGCCTCCTGCCAACTGTCCAGTAAGGTCTTTGGAGCAAACAGAAAAGCAGATTTTTTTTTGCTCCCCATATAGGTGTGAAAAACGTAATCAGCAGCTCATTCAGACTGTGAATTTTTACAGAAGCCAAGAACAACAACAAAACCAAATGGCTATAAATCCTATAAATAGCATTTATCACCTGTGGTTGGTATACTGTTGAGAGAAACGCTTTGAAATACTTCTAATACTGCTAGTACATATTTTGCGTGTTCAGAATTCAATTCTGTGAGTTCAATTTTTGTCTCATCTGACCATAGCACTCTCTCCCAGTCATAATTCCAATGAGATTCATTTAATTAAGTAAAATAAGCCAATTTCACTTTGTTTGCTTTATTTACAATAATTTTTGGGGGTGCAAATCATTTTGGCACCTGTGGTTTCCAGAAATAAATGAGATTACTAAATAAAATTATATAGTTTTCCTGTATGTTTGATCATTATCCATGTTTATCACATGCAGCCTTATTTATCCATTTTCATTAAGGGTGCCAGTAATTCTGGGGCCCACTGTATATCATGTTATATAAATCTAAGTGAGGGCTGTAACCTGATTTCAGAGCATGGCTGGACATTTTAAAATGATCACATTTGGATTTCACCAAGTTAAAAAATCCTAAAGAGCATTACATGTTTCAGTTCATCGGATCAGTTCATGGTAATGTTAATGTATTCAGGAGCAAGAGCTTGTTTTATACTCTGAATTTCTACTGACAGCTGTGTTTTGACACCACTTACATTTGAAACTCCCTTTTGGCCTTTTAAGAGGCTTTCTGGGTAAGAGAAACAGAGCTTCAAACCACAGGGTTACTTTGCCTTGGCACTGAATAAACATTTATTTATTGTCCAAATAAAACATAGTCCTGTGAATATGATACAGTGTAAATAATAACTGCATCTCAGGGGATTTTAAAAAGTATAGCAGGTTTTCATGTTTTCAAAGATACATCATTGGATACAATATTACCTTACATTGCATTGTAGTCATTTAGCAGCTGCTCTTATCCAGAGGAACGCACAATAAAATGCAAATCAGAACCAGGGACAAATGTGCAGAAGATCCTAGAGGGAAATACGGTTCCAAGTCCTCGGGTGATCACATAGATAAAACTTGAAGAATAATCAGATAACTTTCCAAGCAGCAATACCACGGTTGGCTGTTTACAATACGCAAATATGACACTTTAAAGTGCTTTCTGATTTTTTCCATGAATGAGCCACAGGAACTATTCAGTGGCTCACAGTCATATTGCCAAGGCAATGTTAATGTAATTCTAGCAAAAATAGTCTGGGTTTTACAAAAAGCACAGATGTTTCCCAGTTTGAAATACCAAATTAGAAATAATGAAGACATAACAGAGCAATTAAAAATGTGCTAACCAATCATTACTATGAACATGCTATCCCTTCGTAACAAATTCATTTCTCTTCTTTTCACATTTCTAGAATTGTATTTTGAAAATCTGAAAAGGGAAAACAGTTCTCCATTTCTCTCAATCTCAATCTCAATGCTGTGGCCCATCCACTTAAGAGTTATGATGCGTTGTGTGTTCAGAGAATCTCGTCTGCATACCACTATTGTAATGCACGGTTATTTGCATTACTGTCACCTTCCTGTCAGCTTTGACCAGTCTCTGACGTCTCTCATTAACAAGGTTAATGCACAAATGCTGCTTTTTGCTTTTTGATTTTTGGGGGTTTTTTTATGCACCATTCTTTGCTCTAGATACTAGTGTGCATGAAAATCCCAGGCGATCAGCAGTTTCTGAGATACTATTCCACAGTCACTTAGAGCAAAGTTTTTCCCAATTATGATGGTTGATATGAACATTAGCTGAAGCTCCTGACCCGTATCTACATGATTGTATGCATTGCACTGCTGCCACACAATTGGCTGATTAGATAATTGCGTTAATAAGTAGGTGTAATAAAGTAAAAATGTTCCTAACTCGGTGAGTCTGCAAGTAGACCTTTAAAGTGCACAGAGTATTCTCTTTCTCTTTCTTTTAAATCAAGAGGCTTTGGTTCTGTCCGTGTATGATTATTTGATTGAAATATGAGAACATTGAATTGCTTACATTGATTTCTAGCATGTTTGGAAAGAATGTGCTAACATCAAATAAACAAGAGAAAACTCTGCTCTGTACAGTTAAATTATTAACGATTACACACATTCAAAACTAAAGAGCCAAACATTGTACTGTAATAGATGAAAACTCCACAATATACAGAATGTGCTCCAGATTTATTGACACCTCGGACTGGCAATGTACAAAAAAATACTTTAAAAAAATAAACTATATGATTACTGAGAAACTCAAAATGCTGAGCATAAAAATAAAAAAAAATTCAATGGAATCTACAAAAATCAAATCATTTAATTAAAAAAAATAGATTTCATCAAAATAATTACTGGCACCCGTGGTTTATTACTTGGTGCACCCACCTCTGGCAAGGATAGCAGCATGGAGTCTCTTCCTGTAATGCTTGACTAGGTTAAGGAACACATTTGGCCGGATTTTGGGCCATTTCTCTATGCAGACCATTTTCAAGATCCTACACATTCTTTGGTTTGTGCTGATCCACTATTCTTTTGGTCAGATACAGCATCAGAACTTTTGGCATTGTAACAGATATGCATACAAGGAGGGTCAGGAATGTTTTGGGGCTGTTTTAATTCCAGAGGTCCAGGGGCGCTGGTTAAAATCAATGGTATAACGGATTTCAAGCAAATATCAGGCAATTTTGGCTGCTAATCTGGTTGCAAAACAATGACCCAAAGCATATCTCAAAATCAACATGAAAATGGTTCCATGATAACAAAAGCAATGTTCTGCAGTGGCCACCTCAGGTGCAGCACTTCAATCCGATTGAAGACCTGAGAGCAGAACTGAAGAGGGTAGTTGATGTGCAAACCTAAGAATGTGAAGGATCTTGATCTGAATGGTGCAAATGACCTAAAATCCCTACAAAAGTGTTCCTTAACCTAGTCAAGCATTACAGGAAAAGACTCCATGCTGTTATCCTTGCCAGAGGTAGATACACCAAGTAATAAACCAATAATTATGGAATCTTGATTTTGGTGAAATCTATTTTTTATTAAGGGAATGTTCGATTTTGGTTGGTTCCATTGAAACATAATTAAAGTCCAGTATTTTACAGAATTTTGAGTTTCTCTCAGTAATCATATTGTCTATTTTTTGTGCATTGCCATTCAGGGGTGCCAATAATTCTGAATCCCACTGTACCTCATATGCACATTAAATATAAGCTTACTGCATTTATGATCCTGGTGTAGCCTTAAAATGATTTCAGTAAGGTCGGACCATATTTCACCTGTAATGTCCTCAATGCAACCCTCCGAAGAGCACCGTTTGTGTGAGCTGCTCCGTTTTGCTGTATCAGTACATTTTCTGGCATGCACTGCATGCCCTGAGGACATTCTGTTAAACTAGTATTCATTGCTTTTAAATGAGAAGAATAAGGGAGCATAATGTTTTGTGTTATTTGACCCTTTTACTTATTAACAACACAACTAAAAGCAAGGTTTTAATCAGTCCCTCTGGCTTTGCGACAGCTAAAAAATGCACAGCCAATGATTTTCAAAATAAACACAGACTTTTCACTTCTCTGTGGTGCCTGGGAGCCCCAGGGTTTGGGCGCCTCTCGGACTCTTCAGTAGGGTCACGATCGAAAGCACAACGAGGGCCGATCCATTTCAGGATTTTGTGCCGACTTCTGGTCTCAATTATTTAGTTGACTCAATCATATCTTATCTGATATGTGTATGCGTACTGGCTACAGCTACAGACTGCAAGTGTATCCTAATGATTTTACTGTGCTCATGTACAGGCTTGAACCAGGGTAATTTATAGAGCTGTCAGCAAATTAACAAGGCAATTGGTTGGAGCAAAAAGCAGTATGCAGACCGGCCCACAAGGACGGAAGTTGTGCACCCCTGATCTAAAGGTTCCCTACCTGTCAGTAGTGCCAGCCCACATTCCATGAATATACTTCAAGTTGGCATTTAGCAGTCGCTCATATTATTGCTGTACATGCACATTTACATAGAAAACGAAACTCAATTTCATGTTGACCGTTTACTGAAGCAATTCAGGATAGGATACAAGGATACAACGACAGCGCCCCACTGGGAATCAATCCTGCCACCTCCAAGTTACAAGCCCCCTTTCCTAACCAGTGTGCTCTGCTGTCCATATGTCCTCCCTCTCCCAGCCAGGCTGGAGCAGATTATTTCAAACTTTCATCCCAGGGTTGTAGAGGGATGAGGAGGCGAGAGGCAGGAGTTCACCACTGCCAAGGTCCACAGATGCCACGGTCTCACAAAAAGCTACGCAAACAAGGACGGAGCTGCTTTGAGCCTGGCTCAATTTCACGTCTGTCTGTGGATAGCCTTCAGGCACCGCCATGCCAATGGCCTGACTTTACACAATCCAAACATCTGGATCCTACAATGCTTGGAATACTGGGATTCACATTTGTCTTTCAAATATGTTTCAGATCCTGTGCGGGATAGTTCCCATCTGCTGGAACATACTGCATGTACAGTACCACACACATCTGGGTCAGTACTCTGGGTCTGGGCAAGCTGATAAATCTGGGCATTTGATAGTGCCTGGCGATATAGTGCAGCAGCAAATAAGTCACTCAATGCAAACAAGTTCTGACTCACTTTGACAAGCAAACTTAAATCTGAAATTTGACCTAATCACCGCTCCACATATTTTTTTCTTTACAGTACATGAAGTATCTCATATGGAATGAATGTGTCAGGGCAATACAAATATCTATTACATGGCAATAATGTGTGTGTCTACAGAAGAGAGCAGAAAACTGCACAATCTGTTGAGTGCATTCAAGGGTGTTGTTTAATGATATCAAGGCACAGATAATATGTATACCTGAAAAAGTTACTGTCAAAATATTTGAGCTCTTATGTTTAAACAAGGGCGGCACAGATGGTGCAGTGGGTAGCACTGCCGCCTCACAGCAAGGAGGTCCTGGGTTCGAATCCTCGTCGGCCGGGGCCTCTCTGTGTGGAGTTTGCATGTTCTCCCAGTGTCTGCGTGGGTTTCCTCTGGGTACTCAGGTTTCCTCCCACAGTCCAAAGACATGCAGGTTAGGCTGATTGGAGAGTCTAAATTGCCCATAGGTATGAGTGAATGGTGTGTGTGCCCTGCAATGGACTGGCAACCTGTCCAGGGTGTATTCCTGTTCAGGATAAGCGGGTTAAGATAATGGATGGATGGATGTTTAAACAAGCAATAGGTTTGGGATATGGCCTAGAGTGTGTCCTAATATGAATGTGCCCTATGCTGCATATAAAGGTGGTTATTATGCAAGGTGCTGAAATTGGTCATAAATAGGTACATTTTTAAACATTTACACAACAAAATAAAACTGTTGTAACCATGTCTACAAAAAGAAAATTCAAAGCCACATTGAAATGATGAATTGGGTGAGGTATTTCAACCTCCTGTGGAAGGTACAATCACAGTTGGGGAAAAACAAAAGAACACAGAAAACGGTACCTGTCTATGCAGTGCATTTTGTTTTTCAACAAAAGTGTACCGAACACTGGGAGTAGACTATTTTACCTCCAATACAATTACATCACTGCAGAAAAACGTACTCTGTTTGGCACCCCACAATGCTGACTATCCCCAGCCCAAATCTTTCAACGAATTGGCAGACAATAATTTAGTCTACACTAGTTTTTCTTCACAGAGAATAAACTGCGATCCAGTCCACTTGCGTCTGGCACGCTTTCTACTAGAATGTCATGACATTGGGTAAATAAGTGAAAAACGTCTGACAATCCTCCATACACTTGTATATTTCCATCAATAGCCTATTTGAATCGGGATGATAGTGAAAGACTTAAATATCGTCACTGCCATTCCCAAAAAGATCACGCTCTCTTAGAATATGAAAACACTGAATTTGTGTTTTCATGAATTTTGAATTTGGTGAAATTGCGGTTTGAACTTAAGTGTTACCTAAGACCAATTGCCACTAGTCAAATCGTTACTGACACTTAGTTCAGTTTCCGCTGACCCACTGCGGGGGAGAGAACTGTTATAAAAACAAAAAAAACAATATGCAATAGGCTGTTAATGACAAGATCCGATCCTTATCACAGCTGTTGTCTATATTAGATTAAATGCACAGTAGTTGTAGAATATCCGTTATCGCCACGCTTGCTAAATAGTCATTGCAGCAAGCAACAGTTTTGTCACCAATTATGTTAACAATCTCTGTGGAATGCCTTTAGACTAATTGCGCTCACAGAACGACAGCCACTGCATAAATTGCTTGGTGACCACAAACCTTGACTGGAGAGCTCCGAGTCGAACTTGTCAAATCACGGATGGCCGTTCCTGGAGGTGAGGCTGAAATGCCGGCTGCATATCCCAGGGACACCCCAGTCAGTGACGGTCTACCGCCGTTCCACGGTCGCTGTTTAATCCCATCCAATAACCGTACCAAGAGGATGTTTGCAGGTAAATCATCCACCTCGCAGTCTACCAGTATCCGACATTCCGGGCATCGCAACTCATTGCGGGAGCTGACGATATTCTCCAGGCAGCGTCGGCAAAATGTGTGCTGGCAGGGGAGTACTTTGGCGGTCGTGTCCAGCCGTTCCAGACATACTGAGCATTCGAGTAAATCCAAGAGCGATGACTCGTCCATTTTAGTAAATGCCATTAACCATAAACGCGGTTCCTTGGTCCACATAAGATGTTCTACGGACAGTGTGGTGCATGCTGACGACAGGAGTAAGATAATTATCCGACTACGCTCTGCTTCGCGCACAGATGCGCAAGTGAGGTCAGACAATACATTTCACCACACCGATCTCAACCGTACTGAAATCTATTTGCTGAGCCGAAATCTCAAAACCGTTGTGAATAGGTTTGTTGTTTAATCGTCTTATGGGCTATTCAGAATGTGCGAGCGGTGCAGCTGTATCCCTGGCTTCTGGTGCAGTAACACTGACTTGCTCGCAATTCTGGCCAACCGGCTACCCTGACGACGGCAAAGATAACTGGGTACTGGCTGGTTAGCGGATCAAATGCGTATGTTGCTGCTGATCTCATAGATTGTTCAAACAAAGTATTTTGTCTCACGGAGAATAAGATATCGTTGAAGAAATGTATATTCACTGTAATTACATTAGATAATATGAGTAGGCCAACGCGTCGTTTGCAGGCTACTTCAATTATATCAGAAAAGTAGCCCAAATGACTTGTCTTATGCAGCACCTGTGTGTTCACATTCACAATTTTATGTTGCAGAATGGTAGACTACAATAGTCTATTCTTCAGTCACATTTACCGTTTTATTTTACCTTCGACCACCCATCACGTGGGAAGTGAAGTTTTTGTTTTCCGATAAATGCGTCTACAATTAAGATTAGAAGCGAAAGAGAAAATCTACATTTTAAGCAAAAAGTAGGGATACGACTATCCTATATAGCGTATATGTATTTGTTCTGTAATGTAATGCACACCCATCTATAGAGCACACTCGTGCCAAAAAGCTGAGTTCATGCGTAAAACAAACATTTTAGTACATCTTGTAATTTTAAGATTGTCAATGCAGACAGCCTTCGTTCCCAGTTCCTGCAGACTTCGAAACTTAAAAAAAACAGTAGGCTGATTCCTGTTGGAGCGAAGAATCATTACCAAATCTCTAATACAGTATTTTAAGTCATGTTCTTGGTGACAGAGGTGCAAATAGGTTACATATCCAGCCATTACGTGGGTTTGTTGAGCTGGTTGCGTCAGAGCGGAAGAGGTGGGAGAGGGCAGCAAATTACAGTGTATGACTATTATGACAAGTAGGCTAGTACAAGTGGACTGTCATGCCATTAGTAGAAAACCAAGGCATTCAAGTTTCATGAAAATCTGATTTTCATCTCTATATTTATACTACTGTGAACAGTGTGTGCATTGTACTCATTTCGGCCCTGTTTCCCGTCACACCTAAGTGGTTCCTGTGTCCTACGTTATCTAAGTGGGATGACAGCAGGTACACATAGTACATTACCCCCATAGGGATAGCGTAAATATCAGATAATCTACAATGATACGATACGGAATATTAACTGAGAAGAATGGCATATTTTGTATAAAGAACAGTTATGGAATACGTCTGATTGTTCAGTGCATACAGTAGGCCTACGTAATATTACTCAGAACAATTAAAATCCATATTTCTCAAATGGTCATCATCTTTGACTCTGGTGACATTTCCAGGGCCATGTGACTTCACTACTGCCCTCTGGTGTTTGACAGATGTAATCACTGAAATTCTCTTCATGGAATACAATAATTATGCATGACCACTCATTTCCATGTTAATCAGCATTCACAGATAACAAAACAAATCTCTAGAGAATGTTAAAAAGAAAGAAGTGGTTTAACCATCTGGTGACAATGACGAGCAATTTTCATGAATGTAACTTTGTGTGGTGTCTACTTGAGGATAAGAGCACATTCAAGATCCCTCTCAAGCATTTTAATTGCATGAGTCACATCCACATTGAGTGGAAAGAAAAAAAGGTAATTATACAGGAAATATGTAAATATACATCCACACACAACTGCAAACATGTAAAACTATTTGGGAGTTTTTTTTTTGTTGACATTATTCCTCTTTTTCTACCCAATGTTGAGTGTTTCTCTTGTGTCTCTTGCCAACATGTGCACCACCCGAGATACTGCAACTGAAGCGGGTATTTTTCTCTAATGTAATTACGTCCAAGGCAGCATTTTTTTAGATAATTGAGAACACAAAGTACTACAGGAAAATCATTGTATCAGTGACTATGTTAAACTCTACAGGCTACACAGAACCGCAGGAGAACCAGTGACCATTCTATACAATGCAGGTTGCACAGAAATACAGGAGAAACTGACTATTTTACACACTACTGGCCACACAATACAAGAACCAGTGACTATTCTATACTATGTAGGCTGTACAGTGTTAAAAGGCAAATCAGTGACTATTCTATTAATAACAATGTGACTTAACTATACTGTCTTATGAGTGTAGGTGCAATCTTTGAACTCTTACCCTTAGTAGTCCTCATGGCTGGGCATCGTTCCACAACCCATTGGTTGTATGTTATTTTAAAGCCATGCTGTATGAGTATGGATATGTACAGGTCTGTTTTTTAAAGGATTGTGCATTCTGGTGTGATATTACCACCGTTTCCCATCTCTTAACCATATTCAATCCATATGGTTTAGTGAAGTTGTATGTCAGGGTGTCATGGTGAGCCTCTTCACAGTCTGCCACTGAATTATAGTGTTGTAAAATCATGCCAACTCCCAGGGGAGGTTTTCCACTTACATGCTGTGACTTGAGTTCTATCAGCTTCATGTTCATGTGCTTAATATGGCCACCTCATATAGCTTCTAGTTCAGAAAGGAGCATCAATACTAGAAGATAAATCACTGAAATGGAAATCCTGCACTTTTGAGCATGTGGTTTGGTTTTACTCGCTACTCTCAATGGCTGGTATAATGGGAGTTAATGTGGTATGATGGTGTTTCCAATGGATTTCCGACCATTATCAGTATTGGGCTCAACTGTTTTGCTTTGCATGGTTCTTAATGCATAGTCTATATTAAAATGGCATTTGTAAAATAGCTAATAGATATTTATGCTGCGAAAACTAGCTGTGCTAGTCTAATTGAATAATTGCTTTTAATTTGCAAATAAATAATGTACTGTGATGCATTTATACATTAAAAGAGACATGTACAATGTTATTATTTCTTGCTGTTACTCCTCCCTTCTGTATTCACCAATGAGCCAAAACCAAAAATGTCAAGTCTGGTGTAAAGTAACTTACATGTGCATCATGTATTGAAATGCTCACTGACTGACTATGGGCTAGATCAGAGATGGACAAGGAGGGTCATTTCATTTTCTGGATTTAACATTTCTTTACAAGCCTGTGAACAGCTAAAGACTGTCACTGATTTATTGTGATCTAACGAAAAGTATTTGTTTTTCCTTATTTCCTTTATTGCATATTGTCACACTGAATGGTTTTACGTCTTTAGACAAAATCTAATGTTAGACAGAACCGGAGTAAAAACACACTTAATAAAAAAAAGATGTTATTTAATTTATTTTATGAAAAGATTTATCAAACACCCATATCACCCATGTGGAAAAAACAATGATGGCAACTCATCCAGGTCCCAAAGCAGTAAAGCATCCCCATGCCATCACACTGCCACTGCAATGTTTAACTGCTGGTTTGATGTTCTGTCTGGGTCTGCATGTACTTTATGGCAGGCATAGTGGGACCTGTCTCATCTGAATCCCATCCTTGTGTTCCTTAGTTCAGTGCTTGGTCTGTGTGATTTTACTGTTCTTACCAGCCCTTCATGATTCCGGTTTGCCTACTTCTTGTGTTTTCTCTGGTTCCCTGTGCTTTTCTTGTTGTATTTTTCCCTCCTGTGTTTTTAGATTTTTGCTCCTCTTCCCCCTGCAAGTACAGTATTTTGGGATTTTTGCCTTTGTTGTGTTCAGTTGTAATTTTACTCTTGCGCCTCCTGAGTTTCTCTGTACCTGGGCCCCACTCCCTATCGTTCTGACATCTTCATTGTGAG
Source organism: Conger conger (assembly GCF_963514075.1). Classification (NCBI taxonomy): domain Eukaryota; kingdom Metazoa; phylum Chordata; class Actinopteri; order Anguilliformes; family Congridae; genus Conger; species Conger conger. The sequence goes on from NC_083762.1 coordinate 32,334,965, forward strand.
ACAATGGCTCACACTGGTTCAGAGTCCCAGAGCCTTAGAAATAGCTTCTGGAATTGAATTTCACTGTGCCATAGTGTGCTGAAACTTTGTGGTGGCTACTTCACTCTGATGGTATGGTTCAATATGCATCAGGTTTAGATTCACCAGGACTGGCTACAATCAAGCCTGACTGTGTTCAATCAGCTGAATGTAATGATCAATTAAGATTTAATGCGTTAACTTTTTTAAAAAATTATTTAAAAATGTGTTCTCAGTTTCCCTTTGTCTATTGCATTTTTTCTTGAGATCTGAACTCATTCAGTGTGACAAATATGCAACAATAGAGGAAATCAAGGATGGGGCAAATACATTCACAGCACAATATACCACTATAACTGCCCACTCCTAAAACATAAACTCAGTTTCAACATAAGGCGGCACAAAATTTGACACACATATGCATGTATTATGGCATAGTCTAAATTTCAGAAAGTGTTCAATTATGTATGAGAGGGAATAAACCAAAATATGTATCATGCCAGGACAAATTACAGTTACAATACTTCACGGAAATATTTTCAAACTCATATATTTAACTAAATTCTGATAGAGGGTTATGCTTTCTAAATGAATCATTGCTTATTCAACACTGAATAAGTTGCTTTGCTTTCTCACCACATCTCCCTTTAATAAAATAATAACTTCAATCGTAGTATTTTTACATATAATAGGATATAATAGGATAATAGGATAATTGCAAACCATGCATAGTGAATGTCTATTGAGAATCGTGCTTTGCAAAAAATTTTTTTGCCTTATCCAGAGAAAATCGCGGGATGTCAACAAATGTAAATAGTAAAATAGTCAAAGGATACCAGAATTAATATTCATAAGCCTGACATTGCTTCATGTCATTTTATGGTGTACCCTTTCTATGTAATATTTCACCCATAAAGCCTTTCTTCAGCTAGACTACTCTAGTTATATATTCACTCTAGACAATAGTGTGAGTGCTGAGATATAATTTTTCAGATAAATCTGCCATTTTCACGCAATGGAAGTAAAATTTATGACATCCTGAAGCGACCTAAAAAAGAGAGGATATGATGCCATTTTTAATACAGCCTTTCTTTTGTGTGATTTATCTCCTGCATAAAAGACTGACAAACTGTATATTGTGTATTTTCATTCATTCCTTTATCCTTCCTGTCAGAGAATAAAAATCTTATAGATATTCCTGGCAGAGATGCCTTTTGCTCATTTTGGTGTCCCAGAAATACCTGTGAATTACCATATTTATATACCTGAAACAGGGTATGCATTTTGTACACACTATAAACCAGCTCAGTAGTTGACATGCTGGTCTCCTCTGTTTATCTGTGAGCCAACAGCAAATTATAAATTTAGCGAGCCTTAACTTGGCTGAAAAGCTGCAAAGCAAGATGAATATGGACATGAGCAGCATACCAACCACAATAAGCAATTTTACATGTTCAAGATTGACAGTGATAGTTAAAGAAGCCATCAGAAGAGCAAAGCAGCAGAGACTGACATGTGTCTCGTGTGCTATTGCTTCAGTGAATGTGTTGTATTGATTTTCTTTTTATTTGCTTGTTTTGTGTCCCATGTCTTGTTTTGTTACTTGTTCTGAATATTTAAAGAAAATATATCAAATAAACTAGCAAACCACAATGTAGACTGGTAGAACAGGACATGACTGTCCTCAAAGAGGTTTGGTATACTCTATGTGAAGGTGCACAGGCTGAAATGTTCTGATACACACTTGAATCAGAGAGAACAGCAGGGTTTTACTCTGTTCCTGGAGGGCTGGCATGTGTTGGTGTGTACTGTTAGTATTCCAGGCAGTTATTTTGGATTGATTTCAGAAACAGTTATTCTGTACACCAGTGCTGGTTCACTTCCATCAGACCACAGGGAAATGTTTTCAGCAAGGATATGTCTGCAATCTGCCATAACTCACAGCTTATATATATATATATATATATATATATATATATATATATATATATATATATATATATAGAGAGAGAGAGAGAGAGAGAGAGAGAGTATATATATATATATATATATATATATATATATATATATATATATATATAAAGATAATAAATAAAAGATAATAATAATAAAGATTCAGGAATCAGTTCAGGAGCTTCAATTAATGTCAATCAATTAATCTACCATCAGAATGGGGAAAATGTGATCTCAGGAATTTTGATCATGGCATGATTGTTGGTGCCAGACAGACTGGTTTGAGTATTTCTGTAACTTCTGATCTCCTGGGATTATCAGGCACAACAGTCTCTAGAGTTACTCAGCATAGTGGGAGTGGCAGTTCTGCGGAAAGAAACACCTTGTTGATGAGAAAGGTCAACGGAGAATGGTCAGACTGGTTCAAGCTTACTGAAAGGCTCCGGTAACATAGATAACCAGTCTGTATAATTGTGGTGAGTAAAAAACACATCAAACCTTCACAGCATAAATGTGCAGCTGACAAATCTGCTGAAATTGTGTGATGCAATCATGTCAACATGGAACAGAATCTGTATTTCTCAGCATTGAGGAGACCATTAATTCTGACCAAATCCCCAACTCCATTTGCAGATATGCAGCCCCAAACTTGCAAGGAACCTCCACCATGCTTCACTATTGCCTGCAGACACTCATTGTACCGTTCTCCAGACCTTCGTCCAACAAACTGCCTTCTGCTACAGCCAAATATTTCACATTTTGACTCATCAGTCCAGAGAACCTGCTACCATTTTTCTGCACCCCAGTTCCTGTGTTTTCGTGCATAGTTGAGTCACTTGGCCTTGTTTCCACGTCGGAGGTATGGCTTTTTGGCGGCAATTCTTCCATAAAGACCACTTCTGACCAGAGTTCTCTGCACAGTAGATGGGTGTACCTGGGTCCCACTGGTTTCTGCCAATTCTGAGCTGATGGCACTGCTGGACTTCTTCCGATTGCAAAGGGAAGTAAGCGTGTCTTTCATCTGCTGCACTAAGTTTCCTTGGCCGACCACTGCATCTACGGTCCTCAACATTGCCCATTTCTTTGTACTTCTTCAACAGAGATTGGACAGCACATCTGGAAACCCCTGTCTGCCTTGACATTTCTGCCTTGGAGAGACCTTGCTGATGCAGTGTAGCTACCTTGTATCTTGTTGCTGTGCTTAGTCTTGCCATGGTGTATGACATTAAACTGTCTCAGCAACCTCACCTTGGAAGCAGAGTTTGGCTGTTCCTCACCCAGTTTTAACCCTCCTACACAGCTGTTTCTGTTTCAGTTAATGATTGTGTTTCAACCTACATATTAAATTAATGATCATTATCTTATGTTTGGTATAAATGGTAAATCACACACCTGACAATATGCCTAAAAAATCCCTCACTTTGTGCTAGTGTACCTAGAAGAATTGATGCTGGTTTGAAGGCAAAGGGTGGTCATACCAAATATTGATTTGATTTAGATTTTTATTCTGTCCACACACTTTGCATTTTGTTAACTGATAAACATAAACTATTTTTGAAAGCATTCTTACTTTACAGCATTTTTTCACGCCTAAAACCTTTGCACAGTACTGTACAAGTAATATATATAACTAATGGCTAATTGAAAATATTCCTTTTGAATATGTAAGGGAGACTGCAGAGTCACACACAGTCTCAGCATCTCCTAATCCATGTTAAATCCCTCTTGAGAGCAGTTGCACACTTAAATTCCAGCCTTGAACAGAAATCTCATCCAGCTTTTGTAGTTTAATGCCAGTTTTATTTGACAAGTCTTAAACCTACTTATCCCTTCTTACAAAGTGTGCCACTGTACCTACAGTACTGGGGCATTCTGTCTCTCTGACCTGACGTTTTAGATTTGATCACATTTTTCAATACATGTTAATCTATATGAGAGAGTGTTCATTTGCGATTCAATTAACCAGAATGACCAACCATTCAGGAGGCCCTCAAAGTCCCTATTAGACCCCCCCCCCCCAGCCTATTTTAAGACACAGATATGTTCTTCAAAAATAAACATAACAGTGTAGTGCCCTTATAATCAGAAAGCTTGCAAACAAGGTTATCCACAATTTCATTGCTTTTGGTCCAACGTTATTTTTGTCAATCCCTAATTAGCAAAAACCTCCACATTTTTTCACTTTCTATGTTATAGAGAAGCCGGTCAAGAGCTTAGGCAGGTGGTATAGCTCCATGCTGGGCGATAGAGAGTTACTACACTGAGGAAGGACATTACAAAGGGTATTAATAGCATTGATAGGCGTTTTTTGCCCAGAAAGCTCTGGTTCCGGCAATTTGGATTGTTACCGTGGACTAAGTGGCCATTGACAGTGTATGAATTTGCTTTCATGGAGGTGGAAGAACTAGAAAAAATCATTAGTAAGGTATTTAGGAAATGGCTGGTTCTGCCACAGTGCTTAGGTACTGTTGCATTAAATGGTAAGGGAAGTTTGTAGCTGCCAGTGACTAGTCGTGTGGAGTGTGCAAAGGTAGGTTTGGAAATGATACTGGCAGGGAGGAAGTAGAATACGAGGGACGCAGCCCAGCTTGCTCAGGGAGCACTCGAACATGGACGTGGTTGGCCAGGTGCAAAAAGGGAGGGCTGGGCTACGATCACATGAAATGTGGAATCATGGGCAAAAGATACAGAGAGGAGGACGATGGTAATTAGTAATATAAGGCAGCAAGAAGAGTCAGATAGGTGAGTGAAAGCAACTTCACAGGTAAAACAAGGACAATGGATGAGCTGGGAGAGTGTAGATAGGAGGAAGATTGGCTGGCATGACTTGTGGTGGATGGAAGCAAGCCAAATTAATTTTATTATTGGAGCCACCTACGACGCTGTTCCGACTTCACAGAACCTGAGGCAATGGGTAGGTGAAGATGATAGGAGTAAATTGTGCAGTGGAATTGCTACATTGAAGCATATTTTGTCAGGCTGCAGGGTTAGCCTGATGCAGGGTCATTACCTGGCTTCATAATAAAGTTCTTAATTGTTTGGCTGGAGTTTTTGAAAACAAATGTGTCAAGGTTAATTTACTTCCTGTTAATAGTGGAATTGGCATGGTGGGTTTTGTATGAGAGGGGCAGAGTAGCAGTGTTCAGGCATGGGTAAATAATAGTGGTAGATGGAGTAGGGCAAGGGACTGGAAGTTAGTAATTGACATTGGTCAACATGGAACAGAATCTCAAATGAATGTTGTGGAATCTATGCCACAAAGAATTGAGGTGGTTTTGAGAGCAAAGGGAGGCCCTACCCAGTATTAGTATAGTGTTCCTAATAAAGTGCTCAATGTGTATATATATTTCCTGAATCATAAAGTCCTTGATCACAAGTGTGCAAAATCTGAGAGTGATATGCAGAGCTAATAAAGATCTCTGAAGCAAAATGTAAGCATTTGTACCTCGGTGCCCCTAAATGCATTGCTATAAATCATGAAATATCCATACATTTTCCTACAAATCAACTGTCTTGACTAATGAAGCAACCCTTCAAATAACTAGGGGTCCAAAAACTTATCCAAAAATGTGAAAATATATAAAAGGTTTTTATACAAGGCATATAATTATTCCCCTAATGGTGTTTGAAAATTAAACATTTATATCACATTGAAAAATAATGTATAATAAATGCAACACACATAAGGTATACACTTAGTGATAACTTCATTAGGTAGACCTGTACACCAGCTCCGCACAGTACAAGAAGGTGACAGTAATGCAAATAACCACACATTAAAAACCACACAGTAAATCTGTTTGTGAAGTCTTCTGCAGAGTAGTCACTGAACCATCCACACCTGCCTCTTGAAGAGTGTTTCTTGACCTAATGAGCTCGCCAGTGCTCTCTTTCTTCATTATGATGTTTATTTTGGAAAGCATATTGTTTAGTTTATACTGAAAGCTTACTTATACCTGCACTTGGGAAGCGATTGAATGCACCCAAATATTCAGAAGCAGCTGAGATGCCAACCGTCCAATAACTTTTGGTCCCCTAAAATGATGGTGACTTTGTATACAAAGGGATGTGATTCCTTGATACATATGGATGCAAATACCCTCAAGTTAAAGGGCACAGTCTGCACTTTAAACTCACATTTATTGTTTCATTTAAAATCCAATGTGTCTGACTACAGAGCTATAATTCTGGAGCAGACTGTATAATACACCGATTGTTCAGTCTGGGCAAGTCCTACTGAAAGCATGGTTTTCGGAACATGACTTTCGGAACTCCGATGGTTTTCGGAACATGACTTTTATAAAAAAAACAAAGCGTATATGCTTTTAAGCGTATATGCTTTTTACGGGAATATTTTTGGAAGAAATATTACTGATTGAATTTAGTGCAATTGCCACTGTCTACCATTCGCGAAATTATTTACAACATACCAAGCCTATATTACTCGCACCTTCGTTCAAGTGTTGCTTTATAGGAAGCCCAGCCAGTGTCACGAATACGACATTAGCAATATTCTACCACCAGATGGCGAACGCGAATCACAGTGTGACAGAAAAAGCTCTTAAATCCACCTGAATCAGGTTCGTTGGGCGGGACGGACTTCTTTCTCTTTTTTTCTCAGGAGGAGCTTCAACTCTTCATTAACTCTCATAAATTGCGCGATAAACTTCTGGGGTTCCACGAACGGACTTGCCCGTGTAGCCTACGTCATGTTGTAGGCTACCCTTTGCCAAAGAATCGTTTTCAGTCTTTAAAATGACATTACCAACGGTGAATTGAGATTTTTCTTTGAAGCCAGATTGGGAGTATTTATTTTATTTACACTCCCACAGTATCTCTTCTCCGCTTGCATTGCGCTGGAAATACTTCTTATATACTCTACGCATACAAATTGCTTAAGGTAATGCGTTTCTCTTTTCACTCATATTTTTTTACAATCTGGAATGCATAATGGTTGTTTTGCAAGCGACAGTTACTTTTGTAACAATGCTATGTGTGTGTTTTACTGACGCGGGGGGCTATTTGGTTCTCATGCGTAGCCTACTACAACTAATGGTTAACCACTGGATTGTCTGGTTGTTTAAGAGGCTGTAATGATTTCGTGTGCGCAACCATTATACTGGGCAAAATAGTTGGAAATTGTCATTATGCGGCTGCTAAATAAGGTCCGATGTATGCGTGAGTTTGGACACGACATGTGTAATAGTTTTGCCTCGTTGTATATCCTGAGCACAATCCAGGGAAAGTCCTGTTTGGAGACAGAGGTGCTCTAACATGCATGTTCTTGTAGCTTCTCTGATGTCGCTTTGGCTTTGAACTCCTGCTGAAGGTGGATATCAATCCTTGTTTTAACTTCGGCGACCTGCAAGCTGCAAGGTTAGTTTATTTTATGTGCAAGGTAAAGAGAAAAGTAGCTGTAAAAAGGTCATCTTCGAAGATTATTTGGGCCAAGCATGGGTGCAGCAGTAGATTTTATTAACAAGTAATGATACTATGAAAAGCATCACACAACTACTTGTTTCTGTTACTTCCATCAACAGTAATAATAACCATGATAATAGGTCATCAAAACATAGCCTAGTGCACATACTCTTAAACTATGAACAATTTTTACTTTTAAGACGCAAGCTTCAGCATTGCAGTCTGGACACAGGCTGTGCTGTTTTTGTTGGTTCATTTTTAGTGTGTATGTAAGTTTATAAAATCTATATTCAGAAGGCCAAGAGCTTTTTGTTTTTAAGCATATGTTGGACCCTGTCTTGGTTTTGTCTCTTTTTTCATATCCAGTTGCAAGGTTGCAAGTAAGATCTGATGAGAATGGAGGGTTTCAGTCCACTGGACTGCAACAGTGTTACCTTTTGTGATTTATTGAACTGCCATTTTATCATTGCACCAAGGATGCAGACATAAACATAACATACCCTTTCTGCAAGAGATTCAGGTTTTGTGAAATAAATACAGCAGTGTGAAACAGAATAAGAGTGTAGCAAGTAAGAGCAGGCAAGCTTCCATTTGGCATGATTCACTTGGACATTATACATTCTGTACACAATTCTGCAACATCAACTTACCAGAATGAACAAGAAAATGAAGCAATTATGTTGTATGCAAAATGTTGCTATAGCAAGCAAGTTCTTTGTGATCACAAAAGTATTTCCCCACTTCATAAAAATTAGCGAAAAAGACTATAAAATAATAATTCTGAACTTTAATGGCACTTCCCAATGTGGAATATATTTGACATCATTGCTGATTTTCTAGAATCAAAATGACATATTTTTCAACTGCATACATATGAATCTATTTCCCCAAAGGGTTTCACAGTTATTTGTTTTCAATATTTTGTGCACCCTTCTCTGGCTATAATAACGGCACTGGGCCTTTTTCTATAATGTCTGATGACATTTGAGAAGATATTCGAAGGGACGTGTGACCATTTGCCGTTAAAGGATATCACCAGACTCTTGATAATCTTCTCGGTTTGCATATATGGACTGCCCTCTTCATTGAATCCACAGATTGTCAGTGTGGTTCAAGTCCAGAGACTGAGATTGTCATTATATCATGTTGTGGTCAATGTATATCATTGGATTTTGCACACGTTACCTCTTTTTTGTTCCCCATTGAAACAGGAAGCCGGCAACAATATAGTTCCACAGGACTTAAATTAACTTAAAGAAGTAGAATATGAATGCAAATTTAATCTTATTAGTATATTTATTATAATTTTATAAATAAATCCTGTGACATCATGTGGATGTTAGAATGGCAGTCTTTTACCAGTTTCAAGTGCAGACCGAAAACTCACCTCTTCAGGCTGCACCTTTCCCTCCCTACCTCACTGCTATAATTAGTCATGTGTATGCCATAGTTATAATAGCACTTATGTATAATTATTTTAATATTTGTGGTATTGTTGCTGCCAGCCATGGTATGCAAGTTGGACAGTTGATGTACTCTTCAAGGGTTCAAGCAGTATCAATGTGATCACTCTAGGAACTGTACTTTCCTCTAGGATCTTCAACACACTTGTCTCTGGGTTTGATTTGCACTTTACTGTACATTGCTCTGGATAAGAGGGTCTGCTAAATGACTGTAATTTAATTCATGTAAATACATTTATTTTGACATATTTCAGAGGATAAAATATAGCTCATTACCTGTGTTGTCTATTGTATACAACCTTTCTGGTCATCTTTATCAAGGGTGCCAATGACTTTGAGGTCTGGAGGTGACTGAAAGTACATAATATGTGAGGTTTACGCAATGGTTTTGTAATTCTATGAAGATTCCTTCTCTCATAATGCTCTCACACATTTACCAGTGCTCTCCCTGAGACGTGAAATAATAAAGTGCCGCTCAAATAGTAGAAGGTCCAGAGGGGATGTAGGTGCTCAAGGAGTTGGCCAGCTGGAGCTAAATCTGTCAGACTGTGAGACGTGATAATTACTGACTCTCAGCCCCATAGGGCCATTGGCTTAAGACACCCGCTAGGCTGAGGGAGAGCTAGTGTCGGGTTCCTAATGTCCTGAAGTATTTCATAAGAAAGAAAATGTCTCTCAACTCATAATGAGGGGAAGTCAGGAAGGTGGTGCCCAGATTTTGAGACAGGTGCTGCCAAACATGTACTTGGGACTGAAAATCAAGCAAGCCGTTTCTCTAAAGACCCATGAAAACCCAAAGAGAGAGAGAGATGCTGTATTATACTGTGCTGCAACATGTCATATATTGGACCTTTTTAGTTTTTGAAAGCTGTGAAAGCTGCATTTTCATCACCCTTGTGTGTGGTGGTGATCATGGACACATTTTTATCTATTGCTCATGGACTTCTCCATTTCAAAGTTTATATTAGTTCACCTCAATTTAAGAGTAGCTGTGTTGCATTGTTAATTGACAGCAGCTACCTTTGCTAGTCTGGTTGCATGCTGAGGAAGTTCTCTGCTTTTATGAAACACTGTGTGTCTGTGTCAGTTTCATAATTGTACAGTAAATGTGTGTATTTTTTCAATGCAAAAAAATAGTGTGGTGTGCTGATAGATATTAGCCCTTTTCTGTAATTTGATGACACAGTCTGCAGTAATGCACTAGGTGTGACACTGGTCAGTCAAAATGAGGAACTACTAAAGAGATGCATGTTGTCTGCTTGGTGAGCACAGAAGAGTTACTGAGAAACCTTGCTTTGGCTTTATCATTTGGAAGAACAGTTGACCTACAAAGATAAATAACTGAGTGAAATCTAAAATAATCCCAGTTTGCATTTTAAATCCATCATTGATTCATCATCTTTCAGTAGTAATCTTGAGTGGTAATCTTGAGTGGTCAACTGTAAAATTGTGGGATTTCCTAAATAAATAGTTCAAATGAAAAACTCTGTTCCCGTGGTCTATTGTTCCACACAATGAGTGTTACTCATTCATATCTTTCAAAAATATATTTTTAACTCTTTTTCATTAGTTTGAATTTGGGGCCATATCTGATTAATGTGTGGAAATATGATGGTCATTTCAGGGTTAAACAGGACAGTGGTCCCCAAACCCTGGCCCTGGATGGCTAACTAGTGTGGTGTTGTGTGTGAACTGGCTATTAACATGAAAACAAACACAAGTACAGTGGAACTCGTTCCACTAACCACTGGACTGATGCATCTTTAGAGTGCAGAACATTTCAAAATCTGTGTTTCACACCAATTCACTTTCTGGTAATAAAAAAAACCTTTTGCCATAATATGCCAACTCACAATAATTACACAATAAATGCACGTCATTCATTATTTTATTACGACACTTGTAACAGAAGCAGAATGAAACGGCAGGATTAGCAGGATGAAATAAGATACAAATAATGTTTTGGTGCTCTGATCAAAGGAATAATGGAAAAACAGTCTAGCAGCAGTCCAGATTTCTCACCTTCAGTTAAAAAAAACACAAACATAGTAATCCTGCCCGCTATATGGTGCCATCCGGGCTAACCACAGCTAGTCTGAGGAAACAAACTGGTCTTATTGATAAAAGGTGAACTTTCTTCTGAAAGTTGAACATCTAGTTTATCGACCTCGTTCGGAGTAGCAAACAGATTAAACGATTGAGCTGGGGTTTGAGGTGGGGAGAGACACTGAGAGACTCCTTTTCATGTGTACTTAGAGGAGCGTTTGTTTTTACTGTCCTTTGAAAATAAAAGCTGATGCTGAAATCTGTAATTAAAGTGATCAAAAAGATTAAGAGTTTGTGAGCCTCTCTGCAAACCAGGGACAGACAGACTGCACACCTACATACAGGTACAGGTAGGCACGTCCTGACAGCCCAGCCGTCTGATGCTGAGAGAAAGAGATTTAGCACTAATGATTTGAACACCTGGTGCCTCAAATATAATTAAGAACTTTCACATGTGCAGTAAACCATGACTAATGCTAACAGCGGCCAACTTTGAACACCTTTTCAGCAAAAAAACCAAAAGGTATTGAAGTGTAATTACGGAAACTAAGGATTATCTTTGTTGTAATGGTCTAAATTTGTATTAAATGTTGTGTGTGAGTGTGTGTGTGTGAGTGTGTGTGCAGCAAGACACTCATAACATTAACCACAGTTTTCAGGAAAAATAAAATGTTTCACAGTTGTCTTTGTTTTGACATGTATTTAATGCAGTATGTCATGGTCTTGATATTGGCTCCCTCTTGTAATTAGGATGCTGCAGTTAATTTACATCAGCACTGCAGCATCAGATTTGATGTGTTGTCTGCATAGTGTGCTTAAGGATCAAAACACTTTGGATTTCAATGACCTGGCCTTCCCTTGATAAGTCCCAGTTTTATATGATCTGATTTTTGTTTATTTTTAATGGTTGAACTGGATTTCAGGGATTAGTGGACTAGTAGAATTAGTGGATTAGTTAGAATCTAAAACAAGCAAAATTATATTTACTGTAAATTACCTGACATGTTTTCACGACACGAATGGACATTCAAACAGTTGAACAAATGAACATTCCTTTTAGTTTGCCGCCAACATAATTTGAATACAAATGGATGCGACTTAGATCTAACAATTCCAGATAGCTGATTCGATGCTTACCTGTGATTTTTTTAGAGGTAAGAACAAATATTACATTGATTAAAGTGTATTCAAACAGCCAAATAATTGTCAACTTTTGTTCTCTGCCTTTTCCCCATCAGCAGCCTTTTTTTGTTCGCTGCGCACTACCTTTTCAAACTGTTAACTAACGTTTGTGATGAACAGAAAAACATTACAACATGTTTGTGAGTGTTAGCTCATGTTAGCTAACATTTGCCATCTTGAAAGCAACTATTTGTGTACTTGTGTTTCATCTGCACTTCCTTGTACGTCGGTCTGGATAAGAGCGTCTGCTAAATGCCATGTAATGTAATGTAACAGCAAATATCCCTTGTTGTTAGTTTTGGAGAATTCATGAATATCAGCCTTCTGTAACATTCTGACAATTATGATGTCACTGCGCGATTATGCATGAAACGGAATCTGCTAAATGACTATGTTTCAGGGGTTTAATAGTCATAAGTGTCATATCTGCCCTTTCTGGATGTTTTGTTCCCACCTTAGAGATTTGAGAGTGGGGAGAGACTAGCTTGGATTCCTATCCATACCTGCCATTAAATCTGATGCTCCACTGTTGCTCTTTTAAAGCCCAGAAAGCCCAACAGATGAAAAGATTGTCTGGGGCTTCTGAGTGACTTTTTTCTGGAGACAGTCTCCAGCAGACAGTCTGGAGAATATGTGCCCGCAGGTGCTGGAACTCCAGCACATCCTGACACTGTGGAGCAGCAGCTCCTCTGAATGAATCGTCACCCGGAGCCAAGATTATAAACAAGGCTCAGCCCAGGAGCAAGATGCCTTTCAGAAGAACTCATTCCATTTCAAATAGTCGCACTAATGCACAAACAAACTGACAGATTCATATGCAGGACTTTAAGGGTTAGGCTCATTCTTGCTCAGAATGCCATTCACACTTGTGTCTTTGAAAGCAATCAGCCAAATCAAAGTATCCTGATTATTTTAGATTTTTCATGCAGATCTGATGTAATCGGGTGATTCTTTGTATGTTCATTTTTTTCAGTTATATCCCTTTCAAGTGAATATGTGCATAGCATGTACACAGTGTACAATATAACCACATAGCTCAACAGTTGATCATATTACTGGGGGTTAGATTCTCTGCAATTTCCCATATACTACATCTATAACCCTCTCTGCTTTCTCAGTCTGGAAAAAAGGAAAAAAATACATAAGGTGGACCGACTGTCCTTTTTTTAATGAGAAGATAGAATCTTGCTGCTGGTAACCATTATTTTGCAAATCTATCGCTAGAGTCTTTTACTTTGATATTTATTCCTACAGGGCAGAAGTGTAGTATAATGGTTAGGGAATGGCTTTGACTCGGAGGTTGTGTGGCAGGCACTGTCATTGTGCTCTTGAGCAAGGTGATTAAGTTGTTTGTATGAATGGATGGGATGTAATGGATGTCATCTGTGTGAATCGCTCTGGTAGGGCAGCAGTGTTGCATGATGAATGTATGGAAGTGGGGCTGTAGCTCTTCAGTGCGTAGGGTCGATTCCCAGATGCGGCACTGCCATTGTAGCCTTGAGCAAGGTTCTGAACCTGAACTGCTTTAGAAATTCTTTGTGGATTTTATGGAAAGAATGTAAGCTGTATAAATTGCCCTGGATACGAATGTCTGCTAAATGGCTAAAATATAAATTATTAGCTGGGGGCCAAATGCATTAAATGCATTCCATAAAAATCAGCAGGTTCAATTCTGCAGAGAGAGGCTTTTGTAGACGTATAATTGCAGAGATACGCACCATTAGCTATGTTTAAAGTATTTATGGATTGGAGTGAATATGACAGTCACCCTCAAGGAGGGAAGAAATAACGTAATTCTAATACAGAAAAATCTGACATAACACAAATATCAATTCAACAACGCTACAGAGATAAGACCGTGAGATGCCTGCATATTTTGATTCATCCAGTATACAGTTTTATGGGTGGCCTTTTCAAAATCGCCTTGTTCTTAACTGTGTCCATAAACTTTATGTGTGCCTCTATAACTTTTTATCCATTTCCACTCAAATACCACCATAGTGCCTTACAGTACAATCTGTCCTTACAGAGGCAAAATGTCTTCCTCATTAATAAGAGCGACAAAAACCAACGGTCAGAAAAGACAGTATTATCTTCATAACAACATATGCCAAAAGTGCCTACATCATCACTTATCACTTATGGTCCAGAAGACTTTTTGTGTGTGTGTGTATGTGTGTGTGTGCATATGTGAATGTGTGTTATATGTGTTTGGAGAACAGTTTTGTTTATATCTGATTTACTGAACCCTCTAATTAGCTGCACTGTCTGGATAACCCCAAGTAGTTGAGGTGGCACTGGTTGTTATCTTAGTCAGTTGAGAGAGGGAAAAAGATACAATATTTAAAAGTGGCAACACACTCACTTAGCACTTTTATTACTGACTGTCCCTCCGGCTGTAAGTTGCTCATGAACTTTCGCACATCTTGAACTGACAGTCACTGTCAACACCCAGGCAATGTTCCTGCATTCACCTTGAGAGTGAGACAGAAAGGCAAAATGTGCCCTCAGACATCGTCAACAGAGGGGCGGTTTCTGTTCTAAGACAAATAACTTAAACAGGAGGGTGAATGATTTATCTCATGGGTTCCTAACAAGGGCTGGTCTGTTTCAGGATATTGTGCCTAGCTCAGTCATTTACTTGCTCTTTTAGGGGGCGGTGTATGAAAATCACACATTAGTAAAAATGTTTCGATTTTCATCAATTTACACTGATTTGCCCATTTTCAGACCAGCTGGCTTGTTTAATCTCATATATAATATGTGTTGTTACAGCATTCAGAAAACAAACCCATATACCGTCGTTACAATGCTAGCTAAATTGTTAGCCGTACTGTACCAGATAGACATAGCAGTCAATTCAGTTGAATCTAATACCACCTCACTGGACCACACAGCACTCATCCATTCACAATCACAACACCCACATTTTAAATTAAATTAAAGGTAACATTGTAGCACAAAAAAAAACACTATCCATAACGTTCATTTTTGTACAGTATATCTAAGCCCACTAACTGAACAGAGCAGAATATCCAGTGATCGGAGATCAGTTAATAATATCTCTTACTTAATCCTCCACTATAAGAGTAGATATTTTCAGTGTTGTTAATGACAAGTATAATGATTCTGTGTGCATTTACCTTAGATTATGCGGTGGTTAAGGGATTAATAACTCGGAGAAGGGAGTCTGCGGTCGAGTTTCAAAGGAGGCAAGTCCTGACATGGACGCCGCGGGCGGGAGAGCCAGGAGCAGGTCTGCTCCTCATTGCTCACTGGGACTGGGGTACATTCCAGCCTCGCCGAGACAGTCAGTCTTGGAGCATTTGGGAAGGGCGGGGGAGATATAAATGGATGAAAAAGGGCCGTTTGTTGTGTGATAATGACAGTGAGGCTCTGGAATAGGCAAAATACATACAAATAGATGCAGTACAACCAAATACATACAGAGCCAAAAAAAACAGAATTTTTTTTTTGTTGTTTTGGCTTTGCAGTCCCGCATGTAGGATTTGAAATGAAACAATAAATATGATGTTAAAGTTAAAGTGCCGATTGGCAGCTTAATTTGAGGGTATTTACATCCATTTCGGGTGATCCATGTAGAAATAACAGCCATTTTTATACATCGCCCCCCACCTCATTTTAGGGGACCAAAAGTAATTGGACAAATAAACATAATGTTAAGTAAAGTCATCATATTTCATACTTTGTTGCTGAAGTCTGAAACCAATAGACATCACCAGGTGCGTCGTATCTTCCTTGGTACTCTGCCAGGCCTGTACTGCATCTATCTTCAGTTTCTGGAGCTATTTGCATTCAGTCTTGCCTTCAGAAAGTGAAACGCCTGTTCAGTTGGATTCAGATCAGTTGGTTGACTTGGCCAGCTAAGAGCATTACAGTTTTTGGCACTGAAAATCTCCTTTAATAGTTTCTCCTGACAAATTTTCCTGTTGAACTCAATGGAACAAAACAAATGCAATGTTGCTGCTTGTAGGACAACCTGAAAATAAGATATCCAGACTCTGAGGATGTTGATAGGTCACAGACATCAAGAAATAATGGCATGCAAAGGATATGCAACAAAATACTAAACATAACTACTTTAATTTACATCGCTGTGTCCCAAACATTATGGTGCCCTGAAATTGGGGGACTATGTATAAACACTGGTGAAACTAAAATGTATAAAAATGCTCCTTATTAAAATCTGACAATGTGCACTTTATTCACGTGTGATTTTTCATTACAGATTTGAAATTGTGGAGTACAGAGTCAAATATCCAAAATGTCCCAGTTTGCAAACTAAGCTGGCCATTCTCTTCTTGAAGATTACCTGTGGTTTGCATCTTGTGGTGAACCCTCTGAGGTTATGCTGGAATAGTCTTCCCTTTGAAATATCTATACCTATATCCTGGAGAGATTTCTTGATCTGTCGGATGGCTGAAAATTGTTTTTTTGTCAAAATTCAAAGCATTCTTTGGTCATCTACTACAGCAATCTTCTGTTGGTTACCAGGTTGTTTGCTATTGCTAAGCTCACCAATGTTTTCTTGGTTCTTATCAATGTACCAAACAGATGTTTTTTGTCACTCCCTATGTTTTGGCTATGTCTTTGATCAATTTATTCTGATTTGTCAGCCCCATTATGGCCTGCTTTTCTGGCATTGATACTTCTTGGAGAGACAACAGCAATAGACTCCAATCTCTCTTGTGCATGAACTAATGATTCATTGACACACAGCTGGCCAGGAAACTGCTGAGCAGCCAGTTGTTTGTTCCCCTAGAAATGGGGTGACTGTATGTGTGCTATAGTATAGTGCTAAAACAACAGCAATTGTGTCACTGTCCAAATGCCTGTGGAATATACTGTACATGTAGTCTGTACATGCAGACTAAGAATTATGTACAGAACAGCAGAGTTAAGGTTTTGTATGTCTGTTCATTGTAGAGACATGAAGGGTCTATATTTTTTTGGTGTAACCTGGCTGGCCTGACTGTGGAAATGCAGCTCATCATTCATTCTAGCTTGACAGGGAAAGAGTGAGACAGAGCCTTTATTTGGATAGCGCAGTAACAAATTCAATAGGTCTGCTAACTCCTCTTTGGGGCATACAACTGCACTGCGGCTCAGAGCACAGAGGTTATTACTGTAGATGCCTTTTGAAAATGGCCTTGTTTGCTCAGAAGAACAGGGTAGGCAATGCTGTGTGATGGCACAGATTTAGCTATGATATGCCTGGCAGCTTGCCTGACTGCCAACATGTGCTCATGTACGTAGGGTGTATGTGCTGCGCTGGTAACTGCGCACTTCAATGTAAAATGGCAGTTACATGTAGGAGCCGTTTATAAAAACCTACGTATATCATCTGTTATTGTATTTGAGAATATGTTGGTCTACCATAATGGATAGGGAGGGAGGATGCACAACCAAATCTATAGCGAGGTGCAGAATAACCAGAGAAAGATCCCGTCTCACACTCTATTATGCTCCCAAGTAATTTATTGCAAAAAAACTACAGTTTGAAATAGTGTCTTCTTCAGGGTATATTGTTGTAATGTAGGTTTTTGTTGCAATAAATTGCTTGGGAACATAATAGAGTGTACGACTATATTTTTCTTTTTAATATGTTGGTCTCCCTCATCAGTGATTGACACCTGCCAATAGAGCATTTCAGTTCCTGACGATCATGCGTGTATGAATGGCCAGCCTGTGGACCTTCTCCAGCATCCTTGGAGCGGCAGATAGCTGACGTACAGACAACCAAGACATACTGTAATTATTGTTTTCTGCTAAATTTCTCATGGAGTCTCCTTGACAGATAATTGCCGCGGATGCAAGAATCAACAGGCTGAGAAGGGGGTTACTGGCTTATTATGCCGTCGTTCTTCTGTGCGGTTTAACTGCGCACACTTGATGTCTGTTCCATTCCACCTCCATTCACCTTGGTTCAGCAACAGGCAAATGCCTTCAGCTAAAAGATAGAGGCAGCACACTCTACTTTGAAGTGCATCCACGTATTAAGGGATTCCTTTTGATAGAATTGTTTTCCGCTGCGGTTCCCTAGGGGAGCAGCTCACACCCAAACTTTGTGCGCGGGCGTGAAGGCGTCACTGTCACCCACATCAATGCTGCTCTGCTCCCCAAACTGCCTCCAGCACTCCTCACTGGCAGCTGCTATCCACCAAAGGAGCATTGTGCTCAACTGATTGCATTTATTCCTCAAAGAAACTTGAGAGTATTCATCCCCCTGTCAAGAACTTCAGCTTTCTGGCTGTTCTATTTGCCTCCCTGTGGGTGTTAGCCAGAAAGTAGCCAGAACCGTTGTCCTTTAAGACGTTACCAGTGTACTCCTTGATTGGTGGAGCTCCCATAAATTTTCTACCTGTATTGCGATGGGGGGGATACTTTTTAAAAACCTGATTAAATCTTTTTCTCTTTTTTTTTAAACATTTTTAGCTTTTACTTTTTTTCTAGCTTTTTTCTTTTTTCTTTTTCTTTTTTTTTTTGCTGGCTTTTGAAACTCCTCCCACTTCCACTGTGTGGCTTTGAGTGGGACTGATGCCCCTTTGATGTCAGCACTGGATACACTGGATCCCCATGCAGTGAACGCAATCTGACTTGCTGAAAATGAGCTCACATGAACATTCTTCAGTCAACTGACCGCATTCTTTACACGTTCGTAAAATGTCAACAAGCTCACTGTTATTATATCTGGGATTGATCCAATAAAATGAGTCTCCTGTAGGTAAAATTGAAGGGGTGGGTATTGTCAAGTCTGAGGGCCAATACTGTGTAAAATACTGTGAAAGTGAATGTTGCTATAAACATAATTACTTCTCCCACTGACAGGTCTTATGATCAGCTCTATGTATTTATAGTTTAGTCCATCTGCCTTCTTGAGAACTGAGGAAACGATAATTTAAACAAATATATTTTTGTCTGTTTTGCGCATGCATTGGTGCCCTTTCAGAAATAGAATATAGTTTTCATATTTCACATTTCACAGCAATTTATTTAACTGTATTGGAACTGAGAAAAAGCAATAATTTGTATTTCTCCATGTATTATAAAGTGATGTAATATCTCAATAATATACAGTGGTGTGAAAAAGTGTTTGCCCCCTTCCTGATTTCTTTTTTTTTTGCATGTTTGTCACACTTAAATGTTTCAGATCATCAAACAAATTTAAATATTAGTGAAAGACAACACAAGTAAACACAAAATGCAGTTTTTAAATGAAGGTTTTTATTATTAAGGGAGAAAAAAAAACCTACCTACATGGCCCTGTGTGAAAAAGTGATTGCCCCCTAAACCTAATAACTGGTTGGGCCACCCTTAGCAGCAACAACTGCAATCAAGCTTTTGCGATAACTTGCAATGAGTCTCTTACAGCGCTGTGGAGGAATTTTGGCCCACTCATCTTTGCAGAATTGTTGTAATTCAGCCACATGGAAGGGTTTTCGAGCATGAACCGCCTTTTTAAGGTCATGCCACAGCATCTCAATAGGATTCAGGTCAGGACTTTGACTAGGCCACTCCAAAGTCTTCATTTTGTTTTTCTTCAGCCATTCAGAGGTGGACTTGCTGGTGTGTTTTGGATTATTGTCCTGCTGCAGAACCCAAGTTTGTTTCAGCTTGAGGTCACGAACAGATGGCCGGACATTCTCCTTCAGGATTTTTTGGTAGACAGCAGAATTCATGGTTCCATTTATCACAGCAAGTCTTCCAGGTCCTGAAGCAGCAAAACAGCCCCAGACCATCACACTACCACCACCATATTTTACTGTTGGTATGATGTTCTTTTTCTGAAATGCGGTGTTACTTTTACGCCAGACGTAATGGGACACACACCTTCCAAAAAGTTCAACTTTTGTCTCGTCAGACCACAGAGTATTTTCCCAAAAGTCTTGGGGAACATCAAGATGTTTTCTGGCAAAATTGAGACGAGCCTTAATGTTCTTTTTGCTCAGCAGTGGTTTTCGTCTTGGAACTCTGCCATGCAGGCCATTTTTGGCCAGTCTCTTTCTTATGGTGGAGTCATGAACACTGACCTTAACTGAGGCAAGTGAGGCCTGCAGTTCTTTGAATGTTGTTGTGGGGTCTTTTGTGACCTCTTGGATGAGTCGTCGCTGCGCTCTTGGGGTCATTTTGGTTGGTCGGCCACTACTGGGAAGGTTCACCACTGTTCCATGTTTTCGCCATTTGTGGATAATGGCTCTCACTGTGGTTCGCTGGGGTCCCAAAGCTTTAGAAATGGCTTTATAACCTTTTCCAGATTGATAGATCTCAATTACTTTCTTTCTCATTTGTTCCTGAATTTCTTTAGATCTCGGCATGATCATTTGGTCTACTTCACTTTGTCAGGCAGGTCCTATTTAAGTGATTTCTTGATTGAGAACAGGTGTGGCAGTAATCAGGCCTGGGTGTGGCTAGAGAAATTGAACTCAGGTTTGATAAACCACAGTTAAGTTATGTTTTAACAGGGGGGGAAATCACTTTTTCACACAGGGCCATGTAGGTTTGGATTTTTTTTCTCCCTTAATAATAAAAACCATCATTTAAAAACTGCATTTTGTGTTTACTTGTGTTGTCTTTGACTAATATTTAAATTTGTTTGATGATCTGAAACATTTAAGTGTGACAAACATGCAAAAAAATAAGAAATCACTTTTTCACACCACTGTATTTTATCTCAGTATATTTTCAGAATATACCATTTGTGATGTCTTTATAGAAATAGAATTTTTGAAAATATAATTGTACATATATTTCAGGTTTCTGTATTATAATGCAATATCTAAAAGCGGAAAGGTGTTTGTGAATTAGTGCACTGTCTTGGCAATATATTTTAGTTGAGTATATTTCCAAAATTTTGAAGAAAAACAAGTATATGTTTATTTTGTTATGATTGCAGAAGCATTTTTTACCTCCCAGGTAAGAGGAAGGAAGACATTTTTGTAACATGCATGTAACCACTTGTGCAGCAATATGGCAGTCCTTGCCAAAGATTTAATTGAGACCCAGAAATGTAATGGAACTGCTATAGTTGTTGAGACAAGCTGGAACTAATACAGTAATTAAGATTTATGTGGCGTGTGTACATATTTATATGGCATGTAAACTGAAGGCTCTATAACAAGATTTTTTCCTGTTGCTGTAATTATTGCATTTTTAGAGAAAATATGACCTATGGATGTTCATGCACAGAGTGTAATTATGCATAAACTTGTTTTGTATGCTTGGATTACTTTACTTGATTAATTAGCCCCAGTACTCGTGCTTTTTTATAAAAGCTTCTTTCATAGATTCTTATTCCCTTTGTACTGAATGAAATTTAGAGGTCTGAAGAAATCTTACCATATTTGAGGAATTATGAATTCTGAGCCACACTCAAACAACTTTAAGGAGATTATTTTGGTCCTGCAACACTCGCTGAAATATGTTAACAGTGAATCTCTATGGTTAAAGGTTTCATATCATGTTTTTAATTTGCAAGGTTAACAATTAATTTATTGTGACGCAAGCACACACACACACACACACACGCACATACTTGCACAACCAGAAACACAGATTTAGATCTAGGCCAATTACAGTTGGAGAAGATGACAGACACGATTCCCAATCAGGCCGTAGATTGACATTTAGAAGACTGACAGAGACACTTCTGTCCCAGAATGCTGAAACCAGCAGCCTGTCATTCTCCTGGCAGAGGGTCAGAATGTTTCCCTGATGCTGTCTGTATGGGATAATGGGAGCGTGCCTGTACACGTGCTCCCACAATAGTGAGCAATCATGCAAAATCCACATGCTCACCATTCCCTCACTGTTTTCCCACATTCCCAGGAAAGGTGTCAGGAAGATGATCCAGAGAAGTGAACAAAAACATCCCTGCTTCTTCTCCTTTTTATTGGTGAGTTTTCTACCATACCGTGTTCTGAGAGGTGGTTGAATGCTCGCAATGCCAGACACACACATCTGGGAGTGTGGTTTGCTTTCTGTGAATTTGATCAAAATCAAAGCCTTTGTGCTCATGGGCAACATTTCAATACCAGCCTCTCCTTTTCAACTGTTGCCAAAGTTCCCAAAGGTTAATTTCACTTTGTGCTACCGTAATTACACCATTCTGATATGTTCTGCATGAACCCTAGCATTATATAAAGTTAGCTACATATCAATTGTTACCTTTCTTTTCAAACTGGTGACTACATTAGTACATTAGTGTACTTTATTACAGATGTTGATTGTGCATTTATTTCCCTTTCTAATGTAATTTGTAATCTCCAGTAACAAGATGTCCATATCTATTTTTTCTTGGTTATCATTTGAATTATAGTGCTTTTTCTTACCAATATCTTTCAGGTCATATCAAGTTTATTCTATGCATTGCAGAGAGCAGAGTTTGTGGCTTGGCGGGATTTGTATGGGCTTTTCTCATCCCTTTTTTACAACCTGTTCAGTTGTTTGGTGAGGACGAAGCAAGAAGGAAAATGTTGCTCTAGCTCTTCAGGACCAAGGATGTAGACCCCCCGGCTTGTAACATGTTGTTATATGTTGAGAGGAGCCTGTTCCATGAAGCTCCACCCCTTGTGGGAATCGTGTCTGCAGTGAATCCCATATGTTAGACCCCCCACAGCGGGAAGGGGTGAACCACCACATTCAGCTGGTCCCATTTAGGAAAAACTTTACTGACACACACCCCCTCACTCCTCCCCCAGAACCAGGCAGTGACTCAACCGCAAGCCTAAAAACAAACAGCCATCCATGAAATACTCAGATGTAGACAACTCCAAATATGATGAATTTGAGTAATTTTACTCTCTCTCATTTCCCATGTCATCATTTTCCAATTAAGCCAGTAATTTAGAGGACCCTCACTCAATCATCTGCATGCTTGTTTTTTTCCCAGGCAGCAGATTACAACAACAGTGTTGTTACTAACTAATAACAACTGTGTTGTTACTAACTAACAACAACAGTGCTGTTACTAACTAACAGCAACATTGCTGTTACTGACTAACAACAACAGTGCTGTTACTAACTAACAACAACAGGGCTGTTACTAACTAACAACAACAGTGCTGTTACTAA
Source organism: Conger conger (assembly GCF_963514075.1). Taxonomy (NCBI): domain Eukaryota; kingdom Metazoa; phylum Chordata; class Actinopteri; order Anguilliformes; family Congridae; genus Conger; species Conger conger. The sequence goes on from NC_083762.1 coordinate 32,358,139, forward strand.
CTAACAACAACAGTGCTGTTACTAACTAACAACAAAAAGGCTGTTACTAACTAACAACAACAGGGCTGTTACTAACTAACAACAACATTGCTGTTACTAACTAATAACAACAGTGCTGTTACGCACTAATACCAACAGTGCTGTTACACACTAATACCAACAGTGCTGTCACTAACTAACAACAATAGTGCTGTTACACACTAATACCCACAGTGCTGTTACACACAAATACCAACAGTGCTGTTACGCACGAATACCAACAGTGCTGTTACACACTAATACCAACAGTGCTGTCACTAACTAACAACAACAGTGTTGCTACACACTAATACCCACAGTGCTGTTACACACGAATACCAACAGTGCTGTTACGCACGAATACCAACAGTGCTGTTACACACTAATACCAACAGTGCTGTCACTAACTAAGAACAACAGTGTTGCTACACACTAATACCAACAGTGCTGTTACCCACTAATACCAACAGTGCTGTTACACACTAACAACAACAGTGCTGTTACACACTAATACTAACAGTGCTGTTACACACTAATACCAACAGTGCTGTTACACCCTTATACCAACAGTGCTGTTACACCCTTATACCAACAGTGCTGTTACACACTAATACCAACAGTGCTGTTACACCCTTATACCAACAGTGCTGTTACACACTAATACCAACAGTGCTGTGTCTAACTAAAAACAACAGTGTTGTTACTAACTAATAACAACAGTGCTGCCACTAACTAAAAACAACAGTGTTGTTACGAACTAATTATTAACACCAACTATAATGTGTAACGTTGGGTATGGCTGGTGTTTGTCAAGGAAGTCATCGGTGAATGAATTCCTCGATTTCTGCAATTTTTTGGCACTTCCGTGACTTTGCCGCCATTTCCGCAATTTCTGCCTACTCTCTCTCACTTACTGTCTTTCTGCTGTACTGCAGGTGAGCACCCTGTCTGTAGTGTTGAAATAGACCCCTGCCTACACTCTCTCACTTACTGTATTTCTGCTGTACTGCAGGTGAGCACCCTGCCTCTGCTCCAGGCAGAGTACTCCAGCTGTGGGGAGAATGAGTTCTATAACCAGACCAGGGGCAGCTGCCAGGCCTGTCCCCGGTGCCAGCCAGGCCAGGAGCCCTACATGGTGAGAGAGCCCGACCGAAATTCTACACCGCTGGAGTTGTATCCGAAACACTGAACAGAGTAAAACCACCAGAGACACATGCTCCAGTTTAGTTACATGACTGGCTGTTGCTTGTTTAGCAGACACAAGTTATATTCTCTTTTATGTTGTTAAATTGTACATTAAATATGGGTAACGCATTGGCCCCTGCCGGATCAGTTCAGGCACACTACTGTTAAACATCTGTGGACGATATCGCTCATTCAATTTCACCCAACACACAGAAATATAACATCATCTATTTTCTTGGACCAAATATTTTGCTTCTTATATATACTAAAAAATGATGTACTCACACCACCATTGTATGCTTTCATGCGGTGCGGTGGAACAACAGGAGTTGAAGGAACGGTGAGTGGGTTATTTGCTGAAATGAAAAAACAGCCTGCAGCCTTTTTTCATGCTTTCATAGACCACCCACATACCGTATCACTTAGCTTCTGTACATATTTAAAAAGACCATGCTGTATCTATTCATAAAGAAGGCTCAAAATAGGGCAAATAGTGCCTTGATGTCACTGAAGATTAATGATCCTTTTCTTTTTTTCCACTTAATTTCCATTTAATTGGAATTCATTCATTCATTCATTCATTTTATTTTATTTATTAAGTTTGTTTTAATTCCATGGTGAATAAACTGAATATACATTGACCTTTAAATTACTACAAATCATTTTATTTATACATTGCTTTTCTTATACAGTATCAAAATTCTTTCCATAATGAAAATGCAGCACACATTATGGATGAAAAGGAATCTTGTGCATAATAAGAATGCGCGCAACAATCAGCAATATCTCAATATGTGAACTCAAAATGGACTGTGAATTGAAAAATTATAACATGAATAGTACCAGATTACTCTCATGGCAGATTGAAAAGAGTATGTATCTGGATTCAATCAATATTTGTCCCTAACTTTAATCCGAGTGTTGATATTTTTGCACAGATACAAGTTCTGCAATCACCACAAGTTTTATTTCAAACATTGTGCTATTGAAGAAAAAAACAAATGCTTGTATATATTTATCCTGTCAAAGGTAAGGACAAATGTTGATTGAAGCCAGGCCAAATAGTCTCGAAGTAGCAGTCTCCTTCAAAGCCCATCCCATCAAGTGTTAAGCTGTTTATATCTGGAAGTATTCAGCACTTTCCATACCCATGTTTGTGTTGTACCAACTATCAAACACTTGTTTTTAAATCATTGCCAGAATTTTAATTGGTTCCTGTCAGCTTAATACATGAAATGCTTCAAGGTAATTATTGAAGGAGTGCAAACTGTAATTATCCCAATTCAAAGATCCTGTTTTTGAGAGCATTAAATATGGGGTTTAACTGAGATTGTGGGTTTATGTTCATTCTCAGGAGATGTTTAAACAGTATTGACTCTTTTTTAACTGAAACTGTGGCAAGATTCTGTCCAATCTCTCGGAAATGTAAACTAAACTAAAAACTAATTTAAACTGTCACATAACATTACTCGTTTTGCAATTACTACAATTAACCTAGGCCAGTGAGGTTTTTTAATTAATAAATCTTTTCACAGTGCAATTTTCAGTCACTATGGTAACAGTATCTACTGTTTGAAAGTGTTAAAACTCATGGTTCTGTATATCTGTATAACCTATTTTAAGATGTCATTGCTTTAGAAACAGCAGTTCTTTATTCTGTAACATGTGGGTGGTAAAACAAACGTGGGGGGACCTCACCTTCTCTGAATTTTGGAAATCCACATATAATGTTTGTCTGCTTTTCACAACAAGGGTCCAGCGAACCAAATTCATTATAGTTAATAATTCTAAGAAAGTGCTAACCCGGGGAAACGTTGATAGAATGTTCATTGTTTACGTACAATTTCTCTGGAGGAATTATCATTGTTTTCCGTTTTGCTCCTGTATACTACAAAAGTCTTTTCTCTGTGGAGTTTGCCTGTCTGCGTGGGTTTCCTCCAGATGCTCCGGTTTCCTCCTACAGTCCAAAGACATACAGGTTAGGGACTACAGATGAAAATTAGCTCATTAGCTAACTCTGGTGCATTGATGTGGAAACTGAAAATGTTGATTAATGTGCACTGTCCCTGATAAAAAAAGAAATACAAATATTGATAATGTTGTTGCAGAGAAAATATGTTACCCCCATCCCCCAACCGTGGGTAAGAAAATTGAGTGTAACTTCAGCTCATCAAAGAACAGACTATGGGCATGTTATTGAAGTGACTAAAAACTGCCTACACATAGCTTAGAAAAAACAATGCAGAGTGCTAATTTATTGTAATATTATCATCAAAATCAAAAGGGAATTTGTCCAATGTTGTGGCTGTGGCTCCATTGTGTTTCTAATCACACCAGCCACAGCTAAAATAATTTATATCCAGTCAAAAAGAGTATCTTTTCAGTGATAAAAAAGCTTCCACTTTCACTGTGTTTGACCTTCTGTAACTTTGGTTTAGTAATATTTGGAGTAATTCTGAGACCAGGATTATGCCTGTACTCAAAAGGGTTCAATTAAGACAGAAGGATATTTTAGATAGATTTACATACATTTCTGATAATCTACTATCTTTAAAATGGCAGGAATGGCTTGAGGCTTTAAGCAAGGGAATGCACTTTGTGAAACTGGATACAGCTTGCAAATACATATTATGTTTCCTATTATAGAGCTGTACATATCAAGAAATCATTTTATAGCATAGATTCACACATCATTTTTATATCATGCTGGTACATGCTTTTCTTGAGCACAGCTGTCACAGTTTGCATGCACAAAAGGAAATTGTTCCAATTGAAAATAATATAAAAAGTAGACTAATCTGGTAATATACAAAAGCAATCTCTGGAGGCATAACATGGCTGCACAAGCTGGAGTCATATGAAACCCCCAAATAGCAGGTATTGCCAACCTGGCAGGTTATCAAAAACATTTCTAAAATATCCTCTTACACAAAAACGACTGTCTGGACCAATGAAAAACAAGTAAACCCAAATAATCATTTTGATAAAAATTTAAATCCTGAGAAAGTCCTTCAAATGTGTTTCTCAAAGTCAATATTAAAGTGAATTGAGGTTATGTTGAAACTAGGCCAAACAATGTTTTTACGTATGCTTTACATATACATATGCTTGATATTGAAAGTGAGATATGTTTTTGTCATTATTACTAAAGTCACTATCTCACTATTCAAAAAACCACTATTGACCTTTTTGTACATTCTGTAAGACCCAGACCCAGGCCCATTCTCAGTTTTGAGGTGATTAAATCTTTGTATCAAACACATCTTGTACATAAATGCAGAGGTACATAATCAGAGAGACTGATACGATACAATTCTGCCATGATTATCAGCACACATGGTACCCTGTGTCTTTTCTGCATCTTGCCTTTTTCAGTTAGTTCAATTTGACCTTTTCATTGTGGAATAACTGTCCTGTAAGTGTTTTTATATTTGTTAAATACTTGGAAAGAGATGTGTCAGAAACTCAGACTCGGTCTGAATAGCTGCAGGGGTCCTGTGAGTTGTCATGCCAGAATGCACTCACCTTACACATATCAGTGTGTGATGAGCATTTGTTGAGTGTGTCATGGCTGGTGAGGTTAGCGTGCTGTTGAAAATCTGACAGAAATCCCAAGCCCTTTTTTCCCTCCAGACTGAAGATTGTGACTTTGCTGTTACATTACTGGCATCGCATCTGTAATTCTTATTTATTCATGCCGGCCAACAGTGTTGACATCCTCATGCAAGTTAGCAAGTTAGCATGTTACTTTAATTCAGCCTAGCAATACATTCGCTCATGTAATAGAGTGAATACAGTCGTAATGCATTTGAACTTACAGTAATAGGAAATGAAATGAAAAACCTAAATGTCACCTAGATTGTTCAGCATGCTTTCTTAGCTTTGTCTCATTTTTAAAAAGCGATGATGCCCTATGACCTGAATGGGAGGTGTCAGTGTGTTACGAGTGTCTCCAGTTGGCTGTTGCCATGTACATTAATACACTGGTGGCATCTTCATTTTGTTCCAGAACTGCGGCTATGGCAGCAAAGACGAGGACTACGACTGCGTGCCCTGTCCAGCAGGGAAGTTCTCCAAGGGCAAGTACGAGATCTGCAGGCGTCACAAAGACTGTGACGCTCTGTACCGTGCCACCGTGCTGACGACAGGAACGTCAGAGAGCGATGCAGAATGCGGGCCTTGTCTGCCAGGGTGAGGCCACCACCGAAAACCTGCCACTGTTATCCGGAGCATTTTTACATCAGACCTGCATCAAATAAGTAGCTGCTTTCAATTCAAATAACTATGCTTACTGACCTTGTCTGGTGTATTGGAACCCATGAAACACTCTCAAAAAGTCCAAACCCCACATTCTGGTCCTCTTGCTTGGCACCAGGCAAGATCATTTGAGAAGTATTTTATTCCAAAATATTTATGTATGTGACCCAGTTCTGTTTTACATACAATACATTTATACAGCTCCCCCTCCCCTCCCCCTCTCCGAACCTCCACATCACGCTCACGACTACTGTCTGTTCTGGCTCCACGGTGGTGGAACGAACTCCCCGTTGAGGTCAGAACTGTAGAATCTCTCCCCACCTTCAAGCGCAAGCTGAAGACACACCTCTTCAAGCAGCACCTCTCCCCATCCCTCCCTACCTCCCTGTGAACCTTAATTGTTGTCTCTGTGACTTGCTTTGTGTATCGGTATTTTTAGTTGGCTAGGTAAGCAGTGTTTGGATAGTTGACTTTGGTCACTTTTGCTCTGTTTGTTTGTTTCTTTGTTCTCAAAAAAAAAAAAAGGCCCTCGTCCTTATCTTTGTTGTACAGGTAGCAGTTGAAATTGTACTTCCCTCTAGGGTCTTTCAGCGAACTTATCCCTGGTTATGGGTATGCACTTTGTTGTACGTCGCTCTGGATAAGAGTGTCTGCCAAATGCCAATAATGTAATGTAAAATACAGCTGACCATTGACTGAAGCAAATCAGATTAAGTATTTTGTTCAGAAAAATACTTAATCTGATTTTAAGTATTTTAAATCCAAGCAAAGTGCCCAAAATGATGCCTCATTAGTAAAACCCAAAACAGCTTTTTGCTTCAGTCTATGTTCCAGGTTTCAGTTATCAAGCTAATTTAGTAATCCTGTTTTGTAAAAACAGGCCCCAGGTCAGGAGCAAACCCAAGTTTCTAGACTAATTGCTTTGGTTATACAGTCATGCCTGCAAGGCCACATTTTTTAATATATATTCACAATGTCAAGATTTTCAAGATTGAAGGCTTTAAAGTTTTGCCTTTGCCTGAACTTGAGAATATCACTGGCAGGATAAATTCCAATGATTTTCTTTTGTTCTGATACTATATATGCATAACTGTATTTTGGGGAGTTTACTGTGGAACAAATATTCAAGTTCTGTTACAGGAACCAGTCAGAAATCCATAAGTGGCTTTGGCATATGTAAAAGTTCTTCTGAAAAATTCTTCTGACACTTCTGGTTATGTTGTTCCTCAGTAATTCTGCAAAATCCAAGGGAAAATTATAGGCATTATAACTGCTCTGTCCACCCCACAATCTTAATGGGCTGAAAAGAGAAGTTGGTATCTCTATACTGTAAGTCCACTCATAGCATAACCTGCTATAACTTACTGCAATAGTTTTGGACCAGCTTTGTAAAACTTCCTGCATACATTATAATAGTGTTATGACATTTGAAATAAGCTGTAATATGTCATCTGCACTGAATTGAGTGAGACAAGTGTTATGCCACGATCATTAATTTATGTAGGCTTTGTGATGTAGGTCTGTAGTTGTGCCACCAAAAAACGTTCCATAGAAACTGACATCTGCTGAGCATTCTCACCTAGGACTTCTCTGCAGATGGCTCAATTTGCTCTATGGCATGGGAAAAAGCTCTGAATGACAGTAAAAGACCAAAAGCTCTGACAACTACCATAATCTGGGCTGAAAGAACTTGGCTAACACTCATCCCATGATCAATGGATTTGAATCAGAGATAAATGATAATGAAATTGCGGATTAGCAATTTATAATCATTGTATAATCAATATTTACTCAATAATGTATATAGTATTGGTCTCTATATAGTATTTGTCTCCAGCGATTTAGCATTATAATGATTGTCAACATGAAGTCTTGATTAATTGTCACATTTTAACAGATACTACATCCTGGAGAACCGACCACGGAACATCTATGGGATGGTGTGCCACTCCTGTCAGAATGCCCCGAGGAACACCAAAGAGTGTAAGTGTTCATTGCTTGCTTATAGCGTAAGTATTCATTGCAATGTTTGTAGCGACAGCAATTTAACAAACTTGGTTGCTGTATTCATTAGACACTCAGCTACCAAAGTAGTTACAGTATATCATAAATGCACTGTATGACATATCTGCAGCATGGTAGCTGCCATGTATGGAGTAGAGCTGAGGTGTGAGCACTCCTTGCTTCAGAGGAACAGAGATGGTCTCCTTTCAATTTCCTGTTATTTGAGGCTGACAAACTATTGGCTGGCCCTCACATATTTGTTCTGGTATTGGAATAATGGAAGATTCTAGATGGATTACAACAGCTAACTTGTACTTTTTGAGTATATTTTCACATTTATAATTCAATCCATGTTCCATCAGGGGAGCCAGATGCAAAACAAAATGGAACTTTCAGATCTGTGTTTAAGATTTTTGAACACTTCATAACCAACTATGTATTCTTAAGCATTAACTTTTTGCAATTCAAATGTTACTTTTTTATGTTTAAATCTCAAAATTGCAGCCAACTAATTATAATAACTAGATTGTATGATTGTAGAGTGTATGTTCAGATACAAACACACTTTCACTTTTCTATACACATTCATTTGTTTGCAAAAAGAATGTTTTGAGATGAAGGTGTTTAATTAAGTATATTTTCAGTAAATGTTTGAAAATACCAGACTAAAAAATCAAGTCAAAAGTGTGGAGTTACTTGCTTGAGGTTGAGGCAAGCTAGTGCTTGTCGGGTAATTTGCAAATTACACAGCTGAGAGCATGGTGTGTGTCTAATAATTAAAGGTATGGAGTGAAAAAATGGAAAGATAATCATTAACCTGTTACTGCTTGTTATAGCCATTTTATTTAAAACTCAGTCTTGGCCCACCCACTTGCATTCCTTCATTAAAGTGTCTATCTGTACTTTTTCAGTTTTGGTGGATTTTGTGACATCTGTGGCCATTTGTAGTCAGAAAAGTCTAGGTTCCATTTAAAAAAGTGCTAATTAATACAAATGCTTTATTTCTCTTAGAAGACAATCCAGCAGTAGTGTATGTGAAGAATGAAAACTGCTTGGAGACAACAATCAACAATGTTGTCTTACATGATAATATCGAGCAACATATCAAACCTAATCTTTGATTTGTGCTTTCGCATTTGTCATGCAACGTTCTGTGTGTGCTTCAGACCTCGGGTGAATCTCTAGCTCTCTTGCTTTTACACGTAATTAAATCTGAATACATGGCGGGAATGTCGCACCAGACACGACTTGTTAAAACCGGCATGTAATGGAGAAATTTCGAAAGCAAACACATTTATAGAAATTATATTATATTGCTACCAAAATGCCATAGTGAGAAGGCGCTCAGTGAGCACTTTATTAGGTATTTATACACCTTTTTTACTTCTACTGCTGTAGCCTATCCACTTAGAGTTATGACGCGTTGTGTGTTCAGAGATTCTCTTCTGCATATCACTGTTGTAATGTGTAATGTTATTTGCATTACTGTCACCTTCCTGTCAGCCTTGACCAGTCTGGCCATTCTCCTCTGACATCTCTCATTAACAAGGCATTTCTTTTTGCACCATTCTTTGCAAACTAGAGACTAGTGTGCATGAAAATCCAAGGAGATCAGCAGTTTCTGAGATACTCAAACCACCCTGTCTGCCACCAACAATCATTCCACAGTCAAAGTCACTTAGATCACATTTTTTGTGATCATTAACTGAAGCTCCTGACCTGTGTCTACATGATTGTATGCATTGCACAGCTGCCACACAATTCGCTGATGAGATAATCGCGTAGGCGTAATAAAGTAAAAATGTTCCTAATGAAGTGCTTGGTGTGCGTATATTATTTAGTATGTTTTGATTGATATAATAAAGCATAATGGTGTGCGTTTCAGGCATGCGTGGCACAGCTGTGTCTTCAGACCGTGTACCCAGTGTCTCCTCCACCAGTGCCACCATTGTTCCCCACCCACACAAAGGTGAGTGAGGCACACCTGAGCAGCCTATGAACACGGTGGACAGTGGTTCAAAGCCTAATTTTTGGGAGTACATTTTTTATAAGAAAAATGCTTTAATTGTTTTGGATAACTAGTGCTAGTCTGGAGGGAGGGAGTTCACTGATGGAGCATTCTCTGTGTTTAAGATCCAACCGGACAGGGGCACTTGGCGACGGCACTCATCATCGCCATGTCAACAATCTTCATAATGGCCATCGCCATCGTACTGATCATCATGTTCTACATTCTGAAGGCCAAGCCGAGTAGCCAGGGTGAGACCGCACACACAGACCCACACGCTCACATTCAAGTCCAGTACAAGTGCTCGACACCAAAACGGATGGGCAATATTTCATATATGTGTATTTTATGTGGGCAATATGGGCAATATTTCAAATATGTGTATTTTATGTGTTTGCATATGGAATTTCATATGGAATACAGTTTACTTGCTATGCACTTTTATCTGTGCCAATATACTCAAGACTGCATTTGCCTGAAAATTTAGCAAATCTTCTTTGGATTCTGATTTAGAGATACAAAAATTAAAAGCCTTTCCAAACAATGTATGAAGATACATTTATTGGCCATTTCTAAATACCTCTGTATACAACTATCAAAATCAGGAAATCAAATAATTAGACTGTAGAACTTCTTGAATGGAGTGGTTGTCACTGTGTGTCTGTAGCCTGCTGCACTGGCCAGGTGGTGAAGGCAGTCGAGGCACAGGCTAACAAGCAGGAAGACAAGAAAGAAGCCCAAGGTAAGAAGCTGTTATGACCCAGCTTCTCTGAATCAAAGTCAGGACAATGTAGGAACTCACCCTAGTCAACGCTTACTGAAGTTTAAGCGTATGTCACACCAGCCCAGTGGGAAGATCAGTGAAACAAAACAAGTTTGCGGTACAGAAACCTTCAACGTACTGGTTTATGGCCTGGCTTGAATACCCTTGGAGGCCTTGAGGCACATGTCCTTCTTATCTGTGAGGTCCTCTATCTTACAGGATGACACAGGTTTTGTTCATCAACCTCACATATGTAACTATACATACAGGACAAACCTGAACCCATCAGAAACTTCCATTCTAGCAACACCAAAGCTGGCGCTTGATAAAAGTTTAACTGTATGTACTGTACACTCATGAAAACATGATCTAAGAGCATTCCAAATAATGTTGTTTATAATAACTTGAATGAAATACTTGCAAAAATACCTTAGTATAGGTATTTAGCATTTCCTGTTGCCATAAATAAATTTGACTCAGTTTTTATGTGCTGCCATTTTCCATTAGGGAAGTTAGAGACGTGGAAACTTTTTTCAAAGCTGCATAAATTCACCCTTAAGGAAACACACATAATGGCAGTGTCACAGCAGTTCAGTGTTTTGTTAAAAAAAGATAAATGTTTACTATTCTGGGCATCTGTAATATGGCAAGAGATTAAAGGAATGGGTAGTTCTCTCCGCACAGGAGCAACTGTCTGTCACTTCTTTAGTGCCTCTTTAACTGTGTGTGCCAAGATTTACTACGATCGACAGCACCAGTATAGCTAAGAGCACTTTAATCAATATTTGCTGAAACATCATAAGTAGTGAATGGATGAAAGACAAGTCTTTTTCATTCCCATCTGTTTGGCGGCTTGTCCTGTTCAGCAGTAACATGCTCATGGCCCCTATTTCTGTTGACATTAATCATTACTTTCTTTATCAAACTATGAAGTTTTTGATGCATTGTCTCTTGTATAAATGGCACATAATGCTCCTGGTTTGTGTTTCATAACCTTCCGGACATGACATTTTAAAAATCTTCTGTTGGACGTGATACACATGCACTTGTTTCTTTTCAGATAATGCAGCAATCTTCCCAGAAAAAGATGAGTTTGACAAGCTCAAACCAACTCCCCCAAAGACGGTAAAAAGGTAAGCAGGAGCTTCCTTCCTCATGCCAGAATGGAGACCAACCTCACCGAAAACTTTACACCAGTTTGAAGGCGAGATTTGAGTTATGTGTAAAAAGTACAAATGTTTCTATAAAATTAAGCCAGTATCAAAATCAGCAACATCTTCCAGACCTGCATCACTCTCCTGTTCTTGTAACTTCAGGACACAAACAAGTTATAAATATTGTATGTGGAACAGTACAATTACATTCTGTTTCAACTTGAATTGAGACCTCAAAGAAATTATTCTTATCTGATTTTCTACTTGGGATCTGTTAGTAACTGCATACGTCATAATATGACAAGTTCTAGCAGTTGGGTCTCCCTAGCTCCTGGCCATGATATTGGATGGGTTGAAGGAGTCTGAGTAGTATCATGAATTGGATGGTTCACTTGAGGATTTCCACTGGAAATGTGATGTGACGGAGAGTTGTTTCACAAAATGCGCCCCGGAGCCTGGGATTCTGGAAGCATTTCACTCACACAAACAGTTGCATCGTTGTCAGCGATGTCTGCCAACGCTGCACAGCCACAGCCAAAACACCAAGGGGGAAAGCGGTGCTGCTTTAAAGGATTAAATACATTCATCCATAAACCACCCACACACCTGTGTAAAATAGTATTTGAGTTTAGTATCTGTGACCTATGCCACACTGGTTGTTGTAGATATTTTCTTTATTTTTAGATATATGTAACTCGTCTTAAGATATATACACATGAAACAAGGAAAATGAAAACACAACCACAAAGGGACTCGTACACATTCTCTACAGTATATGCGGTCTCTCATTTGCACTTGAACTCTGATAGAATACATTTTACTCTGAGAGATAAAATATCCCTCTTAGACATAAATAAACCTGGTGTGTGTGCCACTTGTATGCCAAATGACTAGTAAACAGTATGTCTGTGTCCTGCATGACAAGTAGTGTGCTCATTCTTTGAGCTGATTGCCAAGCAACTGCAGGTATGCAGGTATGCTGGGAGACATTCATATTCTGTGAGTCAATATATTAGGCGCTCTCCATGGAAACACTGGGATGGAGAGTGCTGTGTGCAGTCTTAAACAGGCCAGTTACAGCCTCTCAAGTGCAGCTGAGAACAGGCAAATCAAAGCCTTCCCTGATGTGTCTTCCATTTGTTCAAACATACAGGGGTGAATTACTAAAGTGACCCTATATTCATGTGAGTGAATCAGTTGCGTAAAGTTTGGCTATTTCAGTCCTAAAACATAGTATGGTAGTGACAATGAGATTATTATATTCTTAAAGTAGCAGCTCCATGGTTTATTTGAATTGGCTTTCAGTTTAACTTTTTGGACCTTTTCGACCAACCCCCACCCCTAGGCTATGTGCCTGCTTCTAAATTAATGTGTATTGGTCTGACTCAATAAATAAAGTGGAAATTTGTTTTCAAGCCAACAGCTTGATGTCCATGAATGACTGTAGAGAGCAGGTTGAGTGGAAGTTTGAATGTATTTATTGCCTCTGTTCAATAGCTGGCTTGGCTAGCTGGCTGCCTGTGATAACAAACATGCTGTGAGACCATTTTGATCTGAAACCAAACTGAATTTTAGATAACGTGAGTGATGGTGAAACTAGCTCTACCCCAGGAGAGCTAGGTTTCAAGATGGGCTCGAAAGAAGTGTTCGTTCTTAAGTGGTATTACACAGTTGGAATGCTGTTCCCGTTTGACTACACTTGAGTGACCCATCAACCGGATCGCTCAAAGAATCAGAATAATTGGTATATGGACCTGTATTTGTCAAAACCAAGTGGGTCAGAGCTGTTTTGGCGGCACGCAGAAGATCAATAGCATATTAGACATAATGTTTTGGCTCATACGACTATCAATGAAAAACTACAATTATACATTATTATTAATGTGAGTAGTAACATATAATGTCACGACTAGCTGGAGTTACCTTTTGAAAAGAAATAGAGACGACCCTGCAGTGCCCCCTCTGTTCGCAGTGAGAATGACGCCTCCTCAGAGAATGAGCAGCTCCTGAGCCGGAGTATCGACAGTGACGAGGAGGCTGCTCTGGACAAACAGGGCACCGCTGACCTGTGCCTGCTGTCTCTGGTACACCTGACCAGGGACAAGACCTGCTCGTCCATCAGCAACAACAACAACTGCAGCAAGTCCACTGGGGTAAGTCAGGAAGTGGGTCATGTGATTACCCTGGAGATATATTAAACACGTTATGCTTGACTTACACGGTTTTTAATGGGTGATCACCCTTCCATTTGAATTTGCTAACATGCAAGTAACTTGACATTTTCTATGTCAAAAAATTATGTTAAAGGTACAATAACATAGATTTTTGTGGCAAAGCATTGTTACAAGACCATTGTAAATTACCTTCCTATTATTGAAAAAGGCTCAGTGACAGTGTTTATAGTCCTTAAATTCGGGTTTCAAAATATGCAGTTGATGGGCCAGCACTCTGTACCAAAACATTGTTTAGCTGTACAATAATTAAAGCTCATTGGTTGAAAATTGGTTCTAATTGCCACAGCCAATGGTGTTTCAACGTCAGCACGTTCACAGAGAACGGGTGAGATAAACAGTGTTGTGGTTTGAGCGTGTTTGTGGCTGCAAGTCCTCTCTTGAGTCCGAAATGACCTATTGTAACTTTAAATCTTTTTTTTACCTAGATTGTACATGTTCCATGTCTTGCATTGTCATGTCATTTTATATAATTTCATGTATTTATATGTGTCCAATATGTGTCAACATTAATTTTGGTTTATGTGCAATGTGAGCACCATTGAAAAACAATTCAACAATGACCCTTTAAAAATGGTTTGTTTGTTGCAATGGATATCCGGTATTTTAACAGGAAAAGTGTTCTGTTGTAAGGGTAATGTTTGTACTCATAGATGTGTCTTATTTTTTATCCTGAAGGTCTTCCCTTCATTGTTGCAGATTCAGAGTCGACGGAAGAAGATTTTGGATCTTTACACGAAAGCATGCAGTGTTGCTGAGGGTGAGGGGTTTTCCACACTGTGATGTGCTTCAGAAACCAAACCACAAACACACACTCACACTCATGTACGCATACAAACACACACACCGTCACACACACATACACATGTACACATACCATTGCACACACATACACATGTACACACTGTCACACACACCATCGCACACATGTAGACATGTACACACACATACACATCTACACATAAACACACACTCGCACACACGTGCACATGTACATACACACACACCATCACACACCTAGACATTTACACACACCCTTCCACACACATACACATGTACATACACACACCGTCACACACACGTAGATATGTACACACACATACACATATACACACAAACGCACACACTTGCTCACACGTGCATATGTACACACAACGCATACATGTACACATGTACACACACCCTTGCACACACATACACATGTACACACAAACACGTACACTCACACATACATGCACATGTACACAGGCACATGGACACGCACACACACATTGTACCAGGCACCTTAATTCCACCTCTCTCCTGGATGAGAAACTTGGGAACAATCTCACATTGTTCTATGCACTGAACCAGCATGCGAGTGCCGTCGCCACACTAACTGTTGTTTCTCTCACTATCTCTGTGGGCGAAATAAAGGCTGGCCTGTTCTTCACAGAATACATCTGTCGCACGCAGAATACATCTGTCATTTCTCCAGAATACATTAAAGTTTTCTTCAATTGCTAACAAGAATTTTTCAATACTTTCCAAAACTCTTCAACCAACTCTCTGCACCAACATGCAGCTTGGCACAACAGTTCATTTAATGCCCAAAATGCACCAAAACTATTTTAAATGCCATTTCTTTTGTGGGGCCACACTTAAAACAATCATTTCAAACTAATTTGCAATATGCTGTTCAACCAAGTCATCAGGCTGCAATAGGTTCTAAAGAATTAGATCTACTGAAAACAAAGCAAAACAAACTCCAGATAAAACACTGGTATGCGTGTGGAACTTACCTTTTCCTCTTTCCATAGTCCCTGCTCTATCAGCCCAGTCTCATGGACTCTTTTACACCCTGTTACCTGCAGGCCTGAGCCCCACAGAGCTGCTCTATCAGCTCAGTCTCATGGGCTCTGTTACACTCTGTTACCTGCAGGCCTGAGCCCCACAGAGCTGCCCTTCGACTGCCTGGAGAAGACCAGCCGCATGCTGAGCGCCACCTACAGCACGGACAAGGCGGTGGTGAAGACGTGGCGCCACCTGGCGGAGGGCTTCGGCCTGAAGCGGGACGAGATCGGCGGGATGACGGACGGCATGCAGCTGTTCGACCGCATCAGCGCGGCGGGCTACAGCATCCCCGACCTGCTGACCAGGCTGGTGCAGATCGAGCGCCTGGACGCCGTGGAGTCGCTGTGCGCCGACATCCTGGGTGGGGCCGAGGGGGCCCCGCACGTGGGCCCCGCCCTCTCCGCTCGCTGCGCCAGCGTCTGAGCCCCGCCTCCCCGCCGACGTACCCCGCTGTCCGGGGGCCGAGTCGACCAGCGGAGAATCCCGCCGCCCGGATTCCATGCTGTGTGACGGCAACTAGCACTGGGCTAGCAGCACACAGCCATCTCCCTCGTTCCCCTCGAGGGGCATTCTGGGTAATGAGTGGTGCTTCATTTCTGAGTGCAAAGGCCCACCAGCAACGGTAGTGACAAGGATGTATTATTGCCATTGGGATTCATCCCTGACCCCCCTCGCCACATTCTTTGGGTCTTTAACAATATTTTTTTTTTTGGAAGGGGGAGTGTACCTATTTGTGATGGTGACTCGGTTTGTGTGAAGTTTGATACTATGGTTGATGGAAGAATGAAAGCAATGTTGGTTGGGTCTATAAAGAGCTGGACCTTGTTACAACCGCGCAGTAAATTAATTGAAATGAAATTCCTGCATGTGCATGTGATGTTCTATGAGTATTTCCTGGATTGGTTGATTTGAAATGGAAATTAATTCCAGCTCAGCTGCTAACTCTGTTATTACATCAAAGGTCACAGTACATAACAACAAAATACTTACAAATTCCCTATGAAATTCCCTATAAATTATCTCCAAATCATGATTCCAAAGCATTCCTGCTAGCATTTCCATATGCAACTGTGTGCACATTGGAGTTTGCTTGCTAACTGAAGCAGAAGGTGCATTTATCTTTCAAAACAAGCCTGATTCCTGTGCTGTTTGTTCAAATATATACAGGCTTGGGCAGTAATGAACTGAGTGAGCTTGTGTCTCAGTGATGTCTCAGAAACAGCCTTTGGGATGGCATGAAGCTAGCCGTATTAACCTCCACATCTGAGGGTTCAGTATATGTGTCCTGCAAACCTTCAGCCAATCGGATCAACCCATGGAAGATTTGAAAACGGGCAATATCATATAATTTATGCCCCACCCTGATGTGCCCCATGTGGTTGAGTAAGGGGACCAGGGATTGAGATCCCATCTTAAGCTCATAAACTCCACTGGTTACCATTGCAGTTTATTAAGCCTCTGGTGCCAAAAAGTTCACTAAATCAGATTTATGATGTAATCACAAAGACAATAAACCAGACTTGCAGTTGGAGCAGGCCTCCATCAGTGTACATGAATATACCTGCTTTTACTGGTATTGCATGTTTAGCATACTGTACATCTGTCATTTTCCAAAACACAACAATGTTTTTATGGATGGTTGTATCGTAAAAACAAGGATGAGAAAATGTAATAATGGGTAATGCCAATGACTCACAACTTTACAAGTCTGTTTACCTCATCAGCAATCTGTATTATACAATGGAATATAAAAGAAAAAGTCATTCAACCTACAATGGAAATGAAATGCAAATGTATATATAACTTATTACTGTACATACACATCAATAAAGAATTATCAATTACAGTTGTGGTGTAAATTCATACTGAATGGTCATTTTGTAATTGACAGTATGTAAATGTATACGTCAATCCTGCTAATATTTTTGCTTTAATTAATTGAAATATCAGAACTTCTTATACTGTAAAACTGAATCACTATAAATCCAAAGGTGTTCCAACACTGATTTACCCACATCAAGGACTGTATAGCAAGAATGATGCATGACATTGCCTGTCTCTGCCCTGCAGAATTATTGCATGCCTCACTTGTGAACTGTACCTATGCTTGGTCTAAGTCAAAAACTCACAAATAGAAAATGTATTAGAAATTTAGTTTTTTTCAATAGACATTGTTTTCCATTTCAAGTCTATATGGTGCAGACAACATCCAAAAATTATAATAACAATTTGGCTAAAGTGGCTACAGTAATATAGCTTAATGTTAAAGTTCATGTTTAAATAAGGATGAGGCTTTTTCACCCTTTCTGAAGACATCTATCTTTAATTGCACCAGTTCAAACTCATGAAATGTGAATATACAGTAAATATGGTAGGTGGCAAAAAGAGGATTATGATACTTTTTTGGGAAGAGCATACATTAAGCAAATATTAAATAAGGCAATACAGTGCAAAGTTTCAGAACCACTATCACAGTGTTCATTGTAGATATAAAAACAGTTACAACACTGCCCTCTGCAGCAAAGTTTTCCCACAAAATCTACTGTATATCATCATCACTAAGTTACGATGCAAATTAAGAACATCATGTAAGAATTTGAAACATTGGCTTAATGGTTAATTGGCAGAAAGGTGCAGATCATGTGTAGCATGCAGCTCTGTATGCTTTATATTTAGTAGAATTTAAAAAAATACATTGAAATGTATAATATACAAACATGTAGATACAAGGCTGCATACAAATAGCAAGCAACTAAATGCATGAAAGTTTTTTTGAATATCTGAGAAACTGCTGATCTTCTGGGATTTTCAAACACAACAGCCTCAGAGAATGGTGCAAAAAACAAAAAACATCATCCAGTGAGCAGCAGTTCTGTGGGCAAAAACACCGTATTAATGTCAGTGGAGAAGGGCCAGACTGGTCAATGCTGACTGGAAGGTGACACTAACACAAATAACCACACATTACAACAGTGGTATGTAGATGAGCATTTCTGAACAGACAATTCATCAAACCTCTTAACTGGATAGGCTACAGCAGTAGAAGACCAATAAGTCTAAAAATAAGTAATAAATACCGAATAAAATGCTAACTTTATGTCTCTCAAGCAATAACAGACTGAAAAGGCAATGAAAAGATAACAGTACGATCAAGACTAGATACTGAAAGCTTTCGTCTGCACTATGAAAGCAACTGAAAACACCTGACTAATCAGAAACAGCTGAAAACCCAACTGGCAATTACTTTTGCTCCCATAAAATGTGGGGACTATGTATAAAAGGGATGTAATTCCTACATGAACACCCTCAAATTATAGGTGACAAGATATTCAAGATACTTCATATGTTTCATTTCAAATCCATTGTGCTGGAGTGCAGAGGTAAAGGAACAGAAATTGTACCAGTGTCCAAATACTTATGGACTGCACAGTATCTATCATGTCAATCAGGTCAAAGGACAATTGCATGTTTCAATGGTAGTGGTCCCTTTAGCTGCGCTGCCCTGTTCACTCAAGACGCACAAGTGTGAGAGCCCGAAGGGTGCAGTATTTAACACATTACGCACCGTCTGAGGCCTATTGTTCTGTTCTCTCCCAGAAAACAAAGACTGTCATTGACTCCAGCAGGTTCGAACATGACGGGCCTGTGTACGGTTTAAAGAGCCAAGCTGGCAGCATGGTAGGATGACACCCAATACATGCATTGAACCCTGAAGCATATTCCCCAGAGCTGCTGGGGTACCGCCCAACATTTTATGTCATCATGCAGGCAGAAATGGGTAGGTACGGATACTTTGGCCTTTTTGTAGCAACAATGTTTTGAAACGTTTATGAAATTCCAGCCCCTCTCCCCCATAAACAAATTTTAAACCTGTCCACACAGCAACAATCCTTAAGAATTCAGTACCCATATCCAGGAAAAGTGGGTGTTGCTCCAAACTTATATCAATCTTTAATCTTGTTGTTAGGTCAGTGGTTAGGCTCATCTATCATTTATTGTGCAAACAACTTGACTTACACATGTTCTGTTCAGTCATAACTAATTATGCCACGTATGGGAAAACTAGCAAACATGTTGAAGTTGGGAAGTACAAAAAACCTTTACCAAACAGAATGGGTTCCCACCACAAGTGAACATACTGTTCCAGAGCAGCCCTCAGAGAGGAACCGAGAGCTTGCCTCAAATGTTAAGCACATCGCAATGACTGGAAGGTTTACACCGAGCCTGGCCAGTCTAAGTCATGATGTGTACCCTGCAGGGAATTGCGACACGCACGAAAGTTTGAAACTTTTTCTGATTTTATAATTTATTTTCTTTGTAATCAAACAACTCATATGTGGTCAAAGCACAGACACATCTTATTTTCAGGTTGGCCTACAAGCGATACTAAAACTCTTTGCATTTGAATGGATCTATATAGGAATTGGAGGGTGAGACTAGATTCAGCTGTAAATTATGCTGATACCGTATGGAACACATTTGTTGGCTAAATGGTTTTCAGTCATCGAGGGTTCAAGGTATCATGTCTGTGCGTGGTGGCTCTTGATGCACTGACTGCAGCCTCAGTCCACTCCTTGTGAAGGTCCCCCAAGTTCTTGAATCGGCTTTGCCTGACAATCCTCTCAAGGCTGCGGTCATTCCAGTAAACTCCATAAATATGCTTTGATACAGCACTCTGCGAACAGCCAGCCCTTTCAGCAATGACCTTCTGTGGCTTACCCTCCATGTGGAGGGCGTCAATGAGTGTCTTCTGGACAACTGTTAAGTCAGCAGTCTTCCCCATGATTGCCCGACCACGTATTGAGTGCATAAATTAACATACTGTTCAGAAGGTCGACATTTCTGTATTATAAATCCTTTTTTTGATTGGTTTTATGTAATATTCTAATATTTTGAGATACTGGATTTTCATGAGCTGTAAACCGTAATCATCAAGATTAAAACAAAAAAAAAGGCATGAAATATTTAATTTTTATTTTTTGAGATGCACCTGTATGTCCTGGGTTTTAGCTTACTCCATATCTCAGGGGCACATTTTTCTTTAAATTGCTGAAAAAACTGCATATTTAATCATACTAATATTAACTTGCATGCATGCATCAGTGCATGCATGTCTTCACACCCTGCTCTAAAATGTGAATATGCCCTGCACAAGAGCCGCCCTCTATATAGCCCACATGAGCAACCTCTTACATAGTCTACCATCACTTATGTTCAATAATCTATTCCAGTCTACTCATTGTGACCAAGTGGCATTTGTGTTATACTGCTTTAACATGCTGCATTACATCACATTACTTTTATCCAAAGTGACATACAGTTGATTAGACTAAGCAGGAGACATCCCGGCTGGAGCAACGTGGGGTTAATTAAGGGCCTTGCTCAAGGGCTAGCAGACAGTGGCGGTCATAAACTCTCCGTGTCCTATATCACTTCATCCGTTTTTTTTACAGGTCTTTATATTCTACCCACTCACTGGAAAAGAACACGAAAACTACGTTTGCTTGCATAGTGATGTGTGTTTATATAGCCTTAAGCAAACTCGTCTCGGTCATGGTTATGAGCTACACTGCTATAAACTATTAAATGTATAAACTATTCAATTAGATAACTTGTGGCAGGCTAATTCACTTGGTGTTAGTATTAGTTTCTGATATGCAAAGAGCTGGCGGGAAATATGGTGGCTGTTTTCCAATGTCAATCGTCTTGATCATGTGTTGATAGCTAGTCTAATACGTAAAATATTGAGCGTCATTTAACTGCCTAGTGTATAAATACCCTTGAAGGACAAAAGTGGGTCGCAGAAAAGAAAGGATGAAAAGGATCAGGAGGAAAAGGTAGCAAAATTACCTAAACTGAAAGGCTTTTTGAAAAAATAATCGCTCAACTGCTACCCTGTTCCCAGTAGCAGTTGCCCATCGCCATCACTGCACCCGACGGTAGCGAAACCTTGCAGGTAGGATAGCAGGCTAGATATAACGACACGTTAGCCTTCGGTACTTTTTCAGGAGAAAATCCGGCTTCATTTGGCTGAAAAGTTTTAGTTTTATAGCAACTAGGACGTAGCCAGGCTATATCCAGGTAAACCCCGAGTTAACTTCATTCTTACATTGCTCAATCTTGCAATGATTTAGCATTAGTCAGAGTCCATAAATGTACTTCACTCGCATTGTATTCAAATTAGCCAAGGAAGCCGCTAATTCTCCTAGCAGTTTTCCGTGAATTAGATTTGTTTGTTCAATTGCTGGACTGGTTTTCTGTTGTAAACTCAGCGTTCCACCAATGTCAGGGGCCTGTTTTTTAAAAACCTTATGATATTGAAAGTATAAATTGTATCGCTTAACAAAGAGGAAGCGACCAAATAGGTGTGTGGTTTTATTGGCAAGTTTGGTCGGTTTAGTTTTATCAACTGCAAGAGGAGGTATAGTATAGGCAAGAGTATAGGTATAAGAACACAGTGAACAGTGAATTTATTGTTGTGCTATTCCTCTGATACTGACACATGAGAAACCGATAGGCATACTTTTTAGTTACGGAAACATCCCAGCTATCGTCAGTTGATTTGTTGACTTATTGATTTGTGTTTGTGTGCGTGCCTGTGTGTGCGTGCGTCGGTTCCTTAGAGGAAGGGCCCATTCAAAAAAATCTTGCACCGGGGCCCATCCTAACTAGCTGCCGCCATTGGCTTCAGCAATGTGAATATGAGTGTGTGGGTCACTCAAGGTGGATTATATAAACGGCTGTCTGTTCTCCACAGAAAGACGTTGGCTAACGTTGGCTAACTTGGTTGTGCGCGGCAAACAAAAATGGCTGTGGACGGGGAAGACACTCATTTGGCTGTTATAATGCACTTTAATCAATATAATATTTGTTCTTACCTTTTTTTAAATCCCAGGTGACCAGCTAATCAGCTACAGTAGCTCGCAGCATTATACCTGAGTTATACCATTTGTATTAAAAGGCATTGATCGTGGCAAAATTTAAATTGAAAATTGTTCAACAGCATTTGTTCTCTGCAAATATAGTTTCAGTCTGCCAGTGTAACAGTGTCTCATTGCTCTCCAGTGACACTTGCTAGTCCTAGCTGTTTTAGGTAAAGGGGAAGTGTCTTCACAGTCAAAGTCACTTATCAAAATCACATTTCTTCCCCATTTTGACATTTGGGCTGAAAAAGAGCAGGACCTCTTGACCATGTCTGCATGCTTTTATGCCTTTAGCTGTCACATGATTGGCTGATTAAATATTTGCATTAACAAGCTGGTGTACAGGTCTGCCTAATAAAGTGCTGAGTGTAAATGCTAGTGTATGTATTTTCACCAAAATAAAATAAAAAACTAATGGATATTAATGATGCCCATTATAAACCTTCCAGAGGCTCGCAGCACCTTGTCTCACAGTGACACATTAAATCCTCCTCAGCATCCCTACTTCCTGTGGGTTCTGTGTGTGATTAATCACTAGTTCCTGCTATTTTTATTGTGATTAATCACAACTTCCTGTGGGTTCTTTGTGTGATTAATCACTAGTTCCTGCTTTTTTATTGTGATTAATCACAACTTCCTGTGGGGTTTTTGTGTGAATCACATCTTCCTGTGATGTTTTTGTGATTCTTAATGTGGGTCCCACCTCTCTGCAGCCCTGGCGTGGATCTGACAGGCACCTTCATCATCATTGATGGCATGATCGATATGATGCACATGGAGCAGAAGATCGACGTCTTCTCCTTTGTGTCCAGAATACAGAATCAGTGCTCTCAGCTGATCCAGACTTATGTGAGTGCCCTTTATTGGCTCAAAACTATTCATATTATATCCGCGAAACTATTCATATCATTTAATGTTGCTGCCATCTCTTACACGTTTTATGTAATATGACCTTTTTTTGTTGCTAGTTTTCAGTAATAAAAAGCAACTCAGGTATTCTCCTTTGCTGTGTTTTATTGACCAACGTTTTGGCAAAATATGCCTTGACCCTGACAAAGGCACATTTTGCCGAAACGTCGGTCAATTACTTTTTAATGTTTATGTTCTGCTAGACTGCACCTCTGAAACTTTTGGGTGTGCTCTACTCTGTGTATATATGGTAGTTCACAGTATAAATGACTTTACAAGATAAAAAATGGTGTTTATGTATTAATTTAAGAAAAGATGAAGGTGTGGTTTCAGGGACATCTACCATGTAATAATAAAAACAGTGTTTTCAACATTGGCATGTTCTATAGGGACTTTGAGGCCCTGTTCACAGTACTTTCTGTGCTGTGCTGTGCTGGTCCACAGATGCAGTCCTCCTTCATCTACCAGGCCCTGCTGGAATACTACCTCTACGGAGACACAGAGCTGGACATATGCTCTCTGGAGGGCCACCTGCCCAAGCTCCACAACACACTGGTGCCACTGGACCGGATTTGGCTGGAGGAAGAGTTCAAGGTAAGAGCTGCTGCTTGAATCATGTCTCTGTCTCGTACCTAAACATCGTACTGTCACTTCAGTACCTATAATTATAAGTCTCTCATTGCTGACCTAGGCCTACATGTGTTCCTGTAGATGGGATTTGAACTCAAGTCTAGCTCATCCAGTGTAAATATATTTTTGGTACACACATACACACACACACATACGCATGGATGCACACATGCAAGGACACACACAATTCTGGTTTTAGCTTAATGGATACAAATTGGCAACATCAAGTCAAGTTTATTTGCATATTGTTTACTTTGTTTGTTTACTTCCTGAATTGTGTAGTCACATTCCTAGTCTATTCATTATAACTTCCGGCAATGATTATTGTTAATATTTTTATTTCTTATCAGAAATTGACCAATGTGAGGATAATGAAGGAGAACATGAGGGTGGGGAACCTTCAGGCAAACATGAAGAAGAACTGAGTCCTCCAGATCATACAAATGTTAGAACACTTCCCATTCCTCTCATAGTTATTTTTTGGAAGCCACCTATGGCGCGACTATGATTCTGGCTCGATGATTCTGACTGGACTAGGCCCCCACACTAGTCCTCCAAGTTTCCCAAAAATAGGTTTTATGACATTATCTAAGGTAAAAAAAAGTTGACAAGAGACCTGTGCCTTCACAACAAAATATGGTTCATTCATACAGCTGAATGGTTAGCTAGCAGGCTGTTTTCATATAACATCATCGCTGTTGCTAACTAGCTTTTCGCTTCATGATAAAAATAACTAACCATCTCCCATGTTGTTAATTCTAATGAAATCACTCAGCCATAGCTCAGGTCAGCTGTTCCAGTAATGCCCCATGTTACATCCAGCCAGCTGGCTGGCTATCTGAGATTGGCTGGCATCACATTAAGACATTAAAGAAGCATTTGCTTCCATTACACCTTGTTTCATTTATACAGCACACTGCCAACCTAGCTATACTTCAGTAATTTCATTAGAACTACAGTGTGATCCCTACCCCCAGTCCCTACCTCACTGCTATAATAAGCCATGTGTATGCCATAGGATATAATAGCAATTTTGTATAATTATTTTAGTATTCAGGGTATCCTAGCTCCCAAATTGTAGTATGCTAGTTGGAAAGTTGATGTATTCTTCAAGGGACCAAGTTATATCTAGGTGATCACTCTAAGGCTTGGAACTGTACTTTCCTCTAGGGTCTTCAACACACTTGTCCCTGGTTTAGCTTTGCACTTTATTGTACATCTGCTAAATGACTGTAATGTAATGTAATGTAATGTAATGTAGTGTGATGCTATGCCCCACAGCTGTCCCACCTGTTTATGCAATAAGGGGTCTGCAGTTGAGTGGGTAGGTTATGACATCATCAACAAAATGCTACTCTGGATTGGCATGTGGTGTGTATAAATAGCATAGCCATCCCACAAACAAAAAATGAATACCAGATAACAATGATAATTGTTTTGCAATGAATTTTAATAGGATTTCATTGGGTTTAATACATGTCTTATATCATAAATGCATACATATTGACCAGGCAAATACAATTACATAAATCAATTCAAGTAAAATCATTACATAAATCAAACAAAGCTGTTTTTTTTTGTGGTGGCAGATGGGGAGAAAGGGGTCGGGGGGGGTCAGTGGGGGTTCAGAACTCAAAGTCAGCTTTGGTCATGTCAATAGCCCAGGCAAACTTCACTCTCTGGCTTTTGTTATAAATTTTCTCCAAGGGCACATTCATGTTCATGCATCTGGAGAAGAGAGTACGAGGTTAAGCAGCCATGTGTGTAGAATTCATCAGACCCACACATTGAGCCTCTGTAGACTTTAAATAATTAAGAAAAAAATGGTGGTGATTTCCAGCATGGTGTGTGTTTGTGTGCACGTGCTCACCAGGCGATGGTGATGCGGGGGTCCTGGTAGTTCATTTTGAAGGTGCTCACGGCAATCTGCCTGCCCTCCTCTCTGCCAATGGCCTGAATGTTCAACTGCCTGTTTCACACTGCTCCCCATGCCCCCCAATCCCCAATGTACCTTGGCATGCAGTCCAGCCATGGACTGCTCAAAGTTCTTTGTATCCGCCTGCTGGTGGTTACAGTGAACTGCAGCTGCACGGTTTGCCCTGTTGTAGGCAAGCAGCTTCTCAGCCTGGCCATCTGACACTGTTATGAGAGAAGGGGGAGGAAGAGAGGGAGAGGGAAAAGACTGTTATGACTGCATACAGGTGTGTAAGACTGGCTGTAAGGGTGGGCAGATTAGTAGTAGGAGAGTAGTTGTAGGAGAGTAGAGGTGCAGATATTCACAGCAGGACAGTTCTCTCTGGCTCTTCTGCAGGGCTACGGAGGCGTTGTATGTTCTAAATACTTTGCCGGTCAGACCGGGCATCAGAGAGCTGATGTACTCATTTAGAGTGGACGTCTGAGCAGGGAGCGAGAGAATGAGAGTGTTATAGACACACACAGACACAAACATACACACACACTGGCGTTAACTGGCGTTAATTAATTCAACTATATACTTTCTCTCTGAACAGAAACAATCAGGTCTCCTGCCTCCTTGTTCTCGATGAAATTCTCGAGGTTTTTATAGACCTGGATTATAGAACAACAGGGCAACCATTCTGCATAAAGAGGCACTGCTCATAGTGAAAAAACCTACGTGCAGCGTTGATGAAATATTAAGGAAACGCTCAGCCTGGTGTGTCCACTCACCCTCTTTGTGACAGGCACTTTGTTGTAGGAGTGGATGACGTCGAACTCCACCATGTACTCGTTCCCGTCGTGGTCTTTGTGCAGAGTGACGTTCTTCACACGGAGAGAGGAGCAGCTCTCTTCCTTTTTGCTCCCCACATTCAGGGCCAGCTGCAGCGACACAGCTCATTTCCATTCCGTTCATCAGCTGAAAAATCATCATCGACGATTAAAGCAGAAAAGCAGTTTTGTCACCTCCTTAGCAACTGCATTTTCTCAGTTGATGACTAATGACAGGTTATTTTTCTGTTCATTATGTATTTGTTTTTTCAAATTGCAAATTGAATTTCAATTCATTTTGTGATTTTACTGAATCTGTAATGAAATATAAAGGCCCTATCATCTCGAATCGAAGGGCGGTGGTCATTTCCACGTGACATCTTGAGACTGCATGCTCAGCCAGTGAAGAGACTGTAGACACCTGTTGGAGACAGGAAGTCCCTCCATTCACTTTGTCAATGAAGTAGAGAGTGGTGGCTCTCTGGCGAATCACCATCTCTGTGGAATCCATGTCCTGGTAGTATTGGGACCGGATCTGGTCCACGTAGGAGTTCAGTCTCCGGGCCAGCTCATACGTCTCCCAGTCCTTCTCACCCTGGGTGGACAGCACAAATGGTCTACTTAGCTTGCTGTTACATCACTTCCTGTCTATAAAGATGGTGATCCACATATGTAGTGTGTTTTTTTTTAATGGTTGGGTCCAGTGGGTACCTGAGGTTTGGAACTGGCGTTAAGCCTGATATATCTGCTGGCGCCCTGAATGCTCTCTGTCCAGCTGGCTAGCCATGTGACAGTGTTGTCGTGGCAAACTTCCTTCCACCGGTGACCAGCAGGGGGCTCTGGGATTCGTGCCTGTCTGTGGGGAGGGCGAGGGTGGTATTCTCTTTTTCTCTGTACGCTTATGCTTCTCACTAACAGCATCCATCAACTTTACCAGGGTGCCCTCACTCCCAGCATGCCTCTAGCTCCCAGCATGCTTCACTCCCAGCATGTCTCTAGCTTCCAGCTTGCCTCTTACTTGCTGCAGTTGATAATGACATCCTCAGGCTGAATCCTCCTCTTCAGCATGCCCTCTTTGGGGTGATCCCCTCGCCCGTGGAAGAGGCCCGGGGGCTCAATCCGGAACTTTTTGATGCATTCACGGTGCTGGTTCAGAATGCAGTAGCCATACTCTTCCGTAAGCCTCTTATTGGTCTCTGTGATGGCCTGGAAACACACAAATAATGAGACTGAGAGTGGGAGGGACAGGCAGAGGGGCGAAGGAAATGTTTAAGAATGACCTGAGCTGTCAGACTTTACACCACCCACTTGATGGTTAGAACCACACCCACCTGTTTCTCCTCCTTGCTCATGTCATATTGGGCATCCACCCTCCTCTTGTTCAGGTAGAAGAGTTCAAAGAAATCACACTTATTCAGGTCCATTATCAACATCCTCTCCTCTGGAGTCATCTCCTGTGCAGAGAAACACATGCAAGGAACCAATTAAAGGGGCACTCAAGGGGCATCAGGAGATTTGACGGCACTTTGGATACAGTTCTCAATGATAATGCACATTTAATCAGGAAATAGTTAACTGTCCATGCAAGCATGCGCAAGTTTCCACCAAAGATACACATTAAGTTACAGAATGCTGGTGTGCTTTGGCGGAAATTTCCACCCCATAATTTAATTTTCATTTTTGGGTGAACTGCCCATAAACAGTCACCTACCCATTTTTTTTTCCTTCACTCCCTGCTCTCCCCTTCCTCACCCTTCTCCAGTCTGTGAGGAAGTTCTTACACAACACCTCGCAGGTGATGCACTCACGATCCAGCATCTGAGCATAGAAGAAGGCCACTTCCTCTGATAGTGGATTCAGTTTCACTGCTTTCCCTGAGTACAGAGAACACACACACCCTCAGGTTACAACACACATACACACTCTTCGTTCCTTCAACATGTGTAAACATAACACACAACGTCAAAAGCGTTGTAGCTCCATCAACATACACACCGTCATAGTAGAAATTGACATCATTGGGAAACGGTTGGTATTCCGCAGGGAACAATGGTCCCCTGTGTTCAAGAAACCTCCATTTGGTCCCATCTTCATTCCTTTCTTCCTCCCACCTTACAGAGAGGGAGGGACAAAATGGAAGCAGGGAAAGAGGAAGTGAGATCATTCCCCCATCATCGCTGGACAGGAAAGCTATGAAAGCAGCTTAGCCACTTAATTGGCAACTGCATATTCCCAATGATAATTGATGACATTTTTAAAATTGACCATTATTTGGTCATTATATGGTCAATTAATATAGAATTTTTCATGTATTTTTATATTGATTTTCTGAATGCTATATACCCGTCTGTAGCGCAAGAATTCCCATGACACCCTCACTGGCCACCACATGGCCTGGTATCGACTCCGTGCTCATGCATATACAAACGCCCATATACACCAAATACACACACTCAAAGATACATAGAGATACACACAGCATGTTCTGTACCATCTCCGTTGCTGGTTTCCTTCTTTCTTCATAACCTTAATTGGCCTGATAGGCTTAATCTCCTCATCGGGATTCTTTGTCCAAGACACCTGGCAGTCTGTCCCTTCCTTAGGCTTATGAGATGGGCAAGAGCAAAGATTAACTGTTAAATCAAAGAATGGGAAACAACTTCTCAGCTAATGTGTGTGTACATCCGTGTGTTTCTGTGTACGTACACACACCTCAAGCATCTTCTGAATCCTCGGCTCTTTTCGTGCTTTCTTAATCACCTCCTTCTCCTCGTTTTTCTTATTACTCATCAGCCTCTTAAGCCCCGCCTCTTTTTTATCATGAGTCTTCTCCTTAAGCCGCGTCTCTATGTATGGTTTTGCAACCACCTTCTTTATAAGATCTGCCTTTTTTTCTGCCTTTGCAATGACTACCTTCTCAAGCCCCACCTCTTTTTGTGGCTTTTTAAGCACCTCCTTCTGAAGCTCCACCTCTTTTATCTCATTAATCATCTCCTTCAGCTCTGCCCCTTTTTCTGCCTTTATATTCACCTCTGTCTTTTCCCGAATCATGTGCTTTAGAAGGTCCACCTGTTTTTGCCATTTTTGCTCCCTCAGAAGCTCCACTCCTGAGGGAGCTCCTTTAGCTCTTTTCGCATTGCTTCTTTTTCCTTCTTCATCCTCATCAAATGCGTCTTTAGTCCAAATCCTTTCTGTTCTACAGCATCCTTTGAAGTCACTTTTTCCTGATGAACCATCTCCATAAGCCCCGCCTCTTTGTAACCACCTCCTTCATAAGGTCCGCCTCTTTTTCTGCCTTTGTAATGACCTCCTTCTTTAGCCCCACCTCATTTTGTGCCTTTTTAAGCACCTCCTTCTGAAGCCCCGCCTCATCCTTCTCCCGTATCATTTGCTTTAGAAGCTCCACCTGTTTTTGCCATTTCTGAGTTGTCTCCTTCAGAAGCTCGACTCTTATTGCCTGTTTCATCTCCATCTCCTTTTGAAGCTCCTCCTTCTTTAGCTCTTTTTGCATTGCTTCTTTTTCCTTCTTAATTCTCATCAAATGTGTCTTTAGTCCAAGTCCTTTCTGTTCTACAGTGTCCTTTGAAGTCTTCCTCAGCTCTTCCTCATACTCACTGCCCTTTATCTTTTCATTTTTTGGCCAGTCCTTACAAAACTCTGCCTCCTTTGGCTCTGTCTTAGTAAGATCCTTCAGAAGAAGCTCTGGCACTTTCTTCTGTGTCTTGGCCATCTCTTTCTGATATTCCGCCTCCTTCAGCTGTTTTGGCCTTTCTTCTTTTTGTGCTTCTTTACATTCATTTCCTTCTCCTCCACAGGGTTCTTCATTGGCCCAAGTTCTTCTGCTCTACACAGTGTGCTTTGTTTTCTTCTCTGGTTCCTCCTCATCCTCAGTGGTCTTTCTCTTCATTTTTGGCCTGGCTTCTACCTCTCTCTGCTCTTTCGTAGCCATCTCTTTCAGAAGCTCCACCCATTTGTGCCCTTTCTTCGCAATGTGCTTTTCATTTCTTGCTTTGACTTGTTCCTCTCCTTGCTTCTTCAAAGCCTTCCTCCTGTCCATCTCTTTCTTCTTGAGCCTCTCTCTCTTTCTCCTTCTTCCCCATCTTCTCCTTACTCGGTCCGGCCTGCCCCTCTTGCTCTATCTGCATCCTCCTTTTCTTATCATCCGATTCTAACCTGTCTTTTTTTGGGCCAGCCTCACCCACCTCCTTTTTCCTCTCCTTTTTCTTTTCTCCCTTCTCCTCCTCTCTCTCCCTTTCCGTGTCACTTTTCTCTCTCCCCCTTCCATCTCTCCAACCTCACCTTTTCCTGCATGCTTCCTTTTCAGGCTGAGGGGTGGGATTAGCAGTTAATGGCAATTTTCACACCACCTAACACTGTTTCAATATATTGTTGAAGAGCAGCAGTAAATGGAGACTAAAGGACGAATGACTGACTATCCTGCTGTAAAATCCAGCTGTGCCAGCTTGAGCAGCTTGAAAATTTAGCTGGTCCAGCTGCTTTCTGTTCTGGCTGGGTATGAGCTGGTCAAAACATGTCAAGCTGCTAAACCATGTGGAGCTGGTTTGAACTGGTCAACCAGCTACCAGCTGTTTCAAAACCTAGCTTCAGCATTTTTTCAGCAGGGTAGTTTGAATGTTCGATGAATATGCATTGTCTCATAACAGTGAAGTACAGACAATTCTTCAGGGTGAGCTCAGTTATCAGAACGGGGGCATAATTGGAAATTAACAAAGGATGCATTTTGTACAGACATGAGGAAGTATTTTTACACAAGGAGAACGGTCACTGTGTGGAATATCTTGCTAGGACATGTAGTGGAGGCAGAAACCACAGACTTTAGTGGTAGGAAAAGGCAGGCATTACTTGGCTGAATGGTCTGTTCTCATCGTTATGCTATGCTACCCATACCCATAGACCCACTGCACTACATTTAATTGTTTAATTAAAATTTGATTGAACTGCTCATCAAATTCTATTTCGGATTTCAGATCGATTTGCGCTTGTTTATTCTGCTGTATTGCAGCTTTAGGACAGAAGGAATGCAGGCGCAGCAAACTCTCAAATTACAACAGAGAATCTATGGTTCTAATATGGATCCCAAATCCCATTGCTCCGATTTGAAAGTGTTCACAAGAGTGCACTCCGGGAAACTCAAGATGGTGGTAAAATAAATATGAAATAATGTGTAAAAATAAAATGTAGACTTACAATGTTATGATTTTGTTAACCTGAACGGTCGGCAGGTTCATAGTTGTGGAAGTTTCTTACTGCCAGGTTGGAGATTATAGAAAGTTCCCATATTTCCTACTTTGAAATACAAGGTTTGACATTAACTGGTTTTCCCCATAATTTTGGGAACTCACTGACGTGAGCGTGGCAGTCGTTTGGAAGTGTTTTGAACACAGCAACAGTTTGTAGTCCTTAAACCAAGTTAATGGGTTCCCTCAGCAGATTTCCCAGAGATTTAATTATCAGATGAAAATGAGGTCTGTGGTTAACGTAAGCTTAAGAGTTTCACAATTTGTTCTACGAGTTAAATGACATCCTTTAACAACTCACACATGAATTCCGAAGCTGTCATGAGCGTTAAAAAAGCAAGTTGCTAAATTCAAACTACAAAAATTCGCCAGCCACCATTCAAGTTGCATACTACCCAGATTACCATTGTAGTTTCAATATAGCAACTTGTTAGCAACTAACTTTTTAAAGCACATAAGCCTAACAGCTTTGAAATTCATGTTTGAGATTATTACAAGATGTCGGTGAACAAAATGTGAAACTCAAGCGACCTTTTTCCGATGGAAACAGCATTCGAAATCTGGGGAAAATCCCCCAAAAAACAATGAAACCCATAGCGTGGCCCTGGACGGAAGGAACTTCCAGATTGGCCTACGAAATGACATCATCATCGGAAAACCATTTCAAACTACAAAAGTTCTGTCAGGCTGTGACAGTGCCAGCTGATATCTTCCTGTATTCTAACACCTCTGTGACATCACAGAAGCTATGAATCTTTTGAATTAAATCTGAACATTCTTGAAGAGTTCAAAGTACAAATAGCCCAATTCACCTTCGTCATCACCCAATTCACCATCATAGGACAACAGATTTTTAGCTCTAAATTTAGCTGCAGTAGTATTGTTTGTAGTAGTATTGACATCATATATTATTACATATAATGTATAATTTGGCATTATACTCTTCCATGGAGAGACTGACTGTTATGATTAGTGAGGTAATATAGTCATATAGTGTATAATAATCTAATTTAGTTTTTGAGAAATTAGGTAAATTAACAGCTAACTCGATCCTGATTAGTAAATACAAATTTGAAAACAGTGGAAGGTTACTCACAGAGCAGGAGGATGAGGCTCTGGTCCCAGTAAATCAAAAAGTACAAGTTTTGATGTCATTTGTTGGATTAAAATATCCATGAAGTTGAAAGCTGTTAGCAGTTGTGTGTACAATGTCTAAACTGAAAATCTACTGGTAATACTTTGAATTTCAACATATCTTCCACTGTGACTTCACAGAGGTTAACAATACAGAACATTCCAACTTCCTCGAACATTTGGGGCAGCTTGTAGTGTAGTGGTTAAGGTACATGACTGGGAGCCACAACGTCTGTGGTTCGAATCCCAGTCAAGCCACAATAAATGATCTGCACAGCCCTTGAGCAAGGCCCTTAACCCCACATTGCTCCCCGGGCGCTGCACTGTGGCTGCCCACTGCTCCTAGGTAACTAGGATGGGTCAAATGCAGAGGACAAATTAACCCACAGGGTTCAATAAAGTTTATCTTATCTTATCTTAACATTCTAATGCTTTGGTTGTTTTCTAGTCAGAATTCTTACTGGTTTCAAGGCCTGTACAGTGTAACGACAACGTGTTCAGATGTTTTCAACGTAAAAGCTAATATGTATATACAATAATTCAAAGCATAAATACACACAGTACTTCTTTCTAAAATCTTTCTTCCTAAAATAATATTAACTTCAAATATCAGAGGCGATCCGCTCTGTCGTTAATAAGAATAAGTTACTGTTGGCATGCCTGCCGGTTCCCAGATCCCTGTCCTTTTGTTTTTGTGTTCCACCAGTTCCACTTGTGTCATGTATTGTATTTAATTTGTCTGTTTTTATTTTTCACTTCACTCACCTCGTTACCCTGCCTCACTCCCTGATCAGTTTCACCGGCTTTGTTATCACCTCATTTATCTCTGAGCCCCGCAGTTATCACTATATTCCTCACTCCCCTTCAGTCATTCAGTTAGTACTGCCACATGTAGAGCCTTCACTTCCACGTAGTTATTAGTAAGATTCCCTACACCTGTCCTTTTCCCTATTTAGTCCCAGCTCACACTCCCTTCCCTGCCAGACCATTGAAGTTCTCCAAAGTCGAGTGCCTTTTTCATGTCCTTGTCAGTTCCTGTGAAGCTATTCAGTTTGTCTCCGTACCCATCCTTGTCTCCTGCCTGTCCTGCTGATTCCTGCTAGTTTGCCTGCCTGCTCACCCTCCTGTTCCCTGCCATCTTCACTGGTTCCTACGAACCTCACCTGCCTGGTTGCTGGTTTGGGGATTCTCATCTCCAGCTCACTCTTGCAATGAGGTGTTTGTCGTTCCTTAATAAACACCTCCAGCAGGTGCAGCAGCACCGGGCCCGTGGATTAGGAGGGCCCATGACTCTCTGTGTCGTATATCAGTTCATCTGTTTTTTTTACAGGTCTTTAAATTCTAACCACTCACTGTAAAAGAACACGAAGACTATGTTTGCTTTAATTGTGATGTGCATTTATATATCCTTAAATAAGCAAACTCGTCTCGGTCATGGTTATTAGCTTTCTTTGTACAATATGTGATCATTTATACCGTGTGTCTATTTCACAGAAAAAAAGGCTATAATAAACTATTTCATGAAATAACTTGAGGCAGGCTAATTCATTTGGTGTTAGTATTATTTTCTGATACGCAAAGAGCTGCCGGAGGAATATGTTGGCTCTTTTGTGAACCGTCTGGATCATGTGTTGATAGCTAGTCTAAAATGTAAAATACTGAGCACCATTTAGCTGCCTATGGTGAAAATGCCCTTGAAGGACAAAAGTGGGTTGCAGAAATGAAATTACATAAACTGGGTGGCTTTTTGATTATAATAATCCGTCAACTGCTACCCTGTTCCCAGTAGTAGTTGCTCATCGCAATCACTGCACCTGACGGCACCTACCTTGCAGGTAGGACAGCAAGCCAGATATAACGTTAGCCTACTGTACTTTTTCAGGAGAAAATCCGGCTTCATTGGCAGAAAATTTTAAGTTTTCTAGCAACTAGGACATAGCTTTTGTTTACCTGGATAAAACATGGCTAAGAAATTAATTGATTTTCATACATTAATTATTGTAGAATTCATTCAGTGAATTAGACATAAGAACACAGTGAACAGTGAATTTCTGTTGTGTTTTTCCTCTGATACTGACACATGAGTAGCCTATAGGCCTAAGCTGTAGTTATGTAAACATCCCAGCTATCGTCCGTTGATTTGTTGACTTGTTGATTTGATTTTATGACCATCCTCGTTGGTCCATGGTTCTGACTTGATTTATACAAATGTTCTAAAGTATCGCAAACAATGTAGCCTGTGTCCCAATAACCAAAGTTAATCATGAGCCAAATAAAATCCAAAGTATTGTCTGTAAAATATGTCTAATGGTGCACGCGTGTGTTTGTGTTTACACGCGTGTGTGTGCGCGTGCGTGCCTGCGTCTTAGAGGAAGGGCCCATAAAAAAAATCTTGCACCGGGGCCCATCTTAACTAGCTGCCACCACTGTGCGCAGATCTTATCGTGGCTACACCAGGGATCGATCCACTGGCCTTGCCAGTCATGTACCTTAGCCACTACGCTACAGGCTACATGGTCGACACTTCACAGGTTTGTTCATTATGTTTTTACTGAACCATTCTGGATGTTGGCTCTGAATGGACTGGAAAGTATCAGCGGACAACAGTGGAAATGCACTTGCTGCTACGTAATTGTCATCACCATCTGAACTTGTTGATTTAACTTCTGCTGTAGAGGGTCATAGCCCAGGGGAGACAAATGAATGGCTCTTTTGTGTGAGGTAAATGGCCTCCCATCATTCACTTAAGAGCAGTTTAGAAAAAAGAGCCACTGGCTCCTGAAAGACCAATCTCAGCATTTAAGCTCATCAAAGCCCCAAGGGGGCTGGGAGTCTGAAATGTTTGCAGGTATTATCGTCAGCAGGAGCAATTTCATTTACTTGTCAGTCAGCACTGTAGATAAATAAGTGTGCCTGGATTTAACATTACAATTCTCACCCATTCAGTGACATAGCATTTAAATATATACAGGATGAAAGAAATATCACGGTACAATGTGAAACTCAGACTGAACACATGCTGTTCTTCAACAAAATACAGGGGAAATGTAAAAAAGAAATAACTTTTTTTAAGC
Organism: Conger conger; assembly: GCF_963514075.1. NCBI lineage: Eukaryota > Metazoa > Chordata > Actinopteri > Anguilliformes > Congridae > Conger > Conger conger. The sequence goes on from NC_083762.1 coordinate 32,394,247, forward strand.
TCAGTCTGTACATTGTGATTCATGAACACATACAGATATAAGGCAAAGGTATATATTTTTAATATACTTAATATTTCATTGTATGATGTGTACTTATATAAGCAGATAATCATAAGTGAATTGAATTGCATTCAAAAGTTAAAGTTAAAAGTCAGAACTTTTCATATTAAAAATAAATAAATACATTTTAAAAAAAAGAATGAAGACCACCCGCCATATTTAAAAATGCATGGCATCCTACTTCAGTTTCACACTTCTTCCCTCCATTGGAATTACATGGTACTGCATGTGGTGAAACCTTTTAAAACATTTTTCAATATGGAGGGTGGTATTTTTTTTTAGATATTAAAAATTCTACAGGTCCTGGAGCACCGGTTACGATAGACGTGATCAACAACAGTGCGTACCAAGATATCTAAATTGTCCAGCTTCGCTATCGAATTCAAAATAAGTTAGCACCAGAATCTATTTTCCTTCTCGACGTTTGTTTTATCCTATTAAGTTTTTAATGAAAATGCCATGCCGTTATGTTGCAGTTTGCCCATCGTTCACGAGTCGCTGGCGTCTGTGTTATGCGCATGCGTCTTTGCCGGTATCGGTCGTCGACTGCTAATGCTTGAATAAGCAATTGTGAAGCTGTGAAAATGTGCATTACTTTTCAGTGATTTCCAAGATTGTATGACCTACGTATTTGCTGCCGGCATCTAGTCTTACTCTAAAAGATAAAAATAATTGAACAAGACGTAATATATCGTTTGCAAACAGTTTGAAGTACCATATGAGCATATGAGTTCTAAACGCCATACATGTATCGGAGGCCGCAGCGGTAGTCAGACTGCAAGTGTAGACTAAAGACTTGAGGAGTGCACCAGCGTCATTCATAGCGCTCTCAGAAAGCTACAACTAGGATAAATGATTGCAACAAAACCAGCGTGGAGGACTAGAGTGGTGTACACCTGGTATAATCTAACTGCTTATTGCAGTTAGAGTGCCTACACTGCCACCTTGAGGATACGAATTGAAATGCAGATCAATACCCAACTTACCTGGTGGGGTTTTTTCACAAAGCCATGGCTACAAAATACCATTTGACATTTGTGAACATACTTGCAGCAAGATAAAAGTCATCTGTTAATTGCAGATTAAATTGTGTATGAGACAATTGTATTGGGAAAAAGTGTATGAAAATCAGTCTGATAGTTTCACTGAGATGTGACATTTTTTAGATGCAGTTGGCCATGAGATAATGAACATACATTTTTTGGGTCTCTGGTAATCAATCCGCCAAATATTTACATAAAACAAAAACTGTAACAGCAATGTCTCTTTCCAAATATATCAGCACAGTTACTTGTGAACATCAACATAGTCTTAGTCGTTTTTATTTGATCTCACCAACAGCTTTTTTATGTAAGTGTCAGATAGCTAGCTCTATAGGTGGAAAAACATTACGCGAAAATCTGTACTCTCGGTTTTGCAATCTGCAGCCCCATTTTTAAAAACTATACCCATAGTTTTGAAATCTGTGCGTTAAATTTGACTTTGCAAAACTGAGAGTACTGATTGGCAAACCCGAGTGCACGCATTGCAAAACAGGAAGGATTTCTGCGTTGAAATGTATATATATTTTATGATCGGGGGGCTCCGTATTTATTCAAGGGGATTGAAAAATGTGGCAAATTCGTGTCGCTTTGCCTGGCTCGAGTTTTGTCAGTGAATCAAAGCGAGTCCTAAGCATAAGGAAATTAAGTTTCACATTTCATTCGTTATAATGAACATAATTATGTTTCAAGAAGTTGATATTAGCTTTTACTGTCGGCAAAGGCCAGGCGGCCTGCTGGGATAAACATTGCTGGAGTTTGTGAAATTAAGGTGTGTTGAAAAGTCGAATAAATTATAGCTTTAGGGACAGGCCATGGATAAGCCTCACAAAACCAATAAATTGGTCGCAATCGGGCATGCATGCAAGCAAGCATTAAATTGGCAAATGGTTTTGAAACTAATTATGAACAAGCTGTTCCTAACCCATTTTTAATATGTACATGAAATGTGTATTTTAGTCAACACTAACAGAAATGTCCCCACCTCCCAATCTGAATGCGCTTCAGCATTTCACCCCTTTAGTAAATGTACTGTTGCAGGCAGTGTTCTGTGTGGCAATATCATTACCAGGTGCAGAAGGTACAGGTATTATGTTTTTTTAATAACTACCTCTGCTTTGCCAGCCCAACTAAAGATGGGCCCCTGAGCCATAGTTTGGGCAACCCCAAAAGACAATTCAATAAGAACAGTTTTCAGTTGTTTGAGAAACCAACACCAGGGGATTAATTTCGATACCTTTATTGTTAACCAGCGGACGTTGTTCAAAATGTTACGACTGATCATACAAGACAAACATGTTGCTTTGAGGCGGCCAGAGGGAGCACGAGAAGCCATTTGAAATTTAAAACTATTTATTGCTCTCTGCACCCCTCCTTCCCCCGAAACAGAAGAAAACCAACCAACCAAAAAAAAATTAAAATAAAATAAAATAAATAAAGATGTAAAATGAGAATATTTTCCCTGCTTAGAAAAAGAGCTCACTCAATCAGTTAATGGATTAACTCCATTATGCTGTTTATGTAGTAAGAGAAATGCATGAACAGAAAAGTATGAATAGCAAACATGACCTAATGTAGAAAGTTCCCCTTTTGGAGGCTTTAATCTCATATCTGTTGAGCGAAAATGGACACCAGTCCAATTTTGCCCTGTCTCTGAGCGGGGGTTCCCTAGGAACAAAAGGAGAGACAAAAAAATGTCTCCATTACTTACATTCTCTAATTTTTGCTTATCTGGAGATTTTCCTGTTATACCAAAAAAGCAGTTTCCGCCAAAACCCAAAAACCCACCATTTCCCTGTTGAGTTTAAAACCTCGACTGAGACCTTATGCATTTTTAGTGCAGCCAGACATCTCAATATTATTTCCCCAGAAAGCAACCAGTTGGAAGCACAGTATTTAACTTATGGCAATCTGAGGGACGCCTGCAGGGGTCCTGAAGGTGACGCATTGCAGGCCGCAGAGCGCCCCGTCGGAGTGGTGCTGGAGCACTGTGCTGCCACGCCCAATTGCCACGGTGACCCACTGCCACCTGTCTCCAACACTCGTCACCAGTCGCAGCATGATCAAATCATAATCAAAAATCACAATTACAAAACAAAATAACAAAAAAAAAGAAAAACCAAGCATATGGTAACATATTTTGAGGAAGGGGAGAGCATGCACTCTGCTTTCACTTTATGTTGTCTTCAATGTCAGATTTAAGATGGAGGGCAATCCCAGAGAAACATGCTGGAGGGAGAGCGAGACCTCAGGCTCTGCTGGGTGAACGGTCTGCTTGGCCTGGATCTCACCCGCCCTCCATCTCTCTCCCTTCCTCTCTGTATCAGACATGCCGTTCAGAAGAGCTGGCAAGCTCTGGTTTTTGATCCTGCCATTGGACCACCTCTTTTGTGCAACCCTGCCACCGTGCAGTAGTGCAGCAGAATGAGTCTGTGTGCGAGAGTTTCGTCTGGAGGACTGAAGTTCACCACAAGTCTGGAGGGAACATTTTCTGCAGTGGAGAGCAGTGAGAAGTGGAAGGAGCACCTGCGGCTGAGATGAAGGTGTCCAACTGCAGGCTACGAATTTAAGATGCTCCATTGTGCGCTCTTCAACATCATCGTCATCATCGCCAACATAGCACTTGTATTGCAGACTGGCGTGTTGTCCGAGTGGTGAATTATAGACGACATAAACGAGTCATAGCTGTTCGACGGCCACAGAAGATGGTGCATCCGTAAGTGTTTTTGCTGTGGAGAGCAGAGCATGTTGATTTTTCAAAGTCATTGGTTGGCCAAATCCATCCAATACTGAGTTTATGGAACCTCGCTCATCACTGCAGCACTCCAATAAGGACAATATCACTGTGCCAAGTAACACGGGTCAACCCATCAACCCTACAACAAATTAATTTTAAAACAAAAGATGCAGCCTTCCATGGCTCATCATATGATATGAGGGAGGCAGAAAAGGGTGCAAAATAATCTGCTCATATTTGTATGAATGAAATGTAACGAAAATCAGGAAAAATTTCCAATGCAGTTGGGTGAGAAGAGGGGGATTCCCCTACTGCACGTATGCACCATCAAAACAAAACAAAAATGCAGCCTTAAACACAGCTTAGTAAAGGTACGCAAAATCCCAAAAAGCAGCCAGCACAAAACGAGCATCACTGCCTCAACCAGAGCCTTAGACCCACTCTCCTGAGAGGAGCACACCAACTGAAGCCACATTCTCATAACACTGCAGTAACCAGTTCAACCTGCGTACCCAGGGCATGCAGCTTTGCTACAGCAACATCAGCACGACGTCATGCCAGCGCGGAGGCGATGCCCTGAGGTCCACCTCAAGCGCCAAACCGCCAGTCGAAATGAGCAACAGTCACCGCCCGTGACATTGTCCAAATGCTGACATCGCACTGCTTTTGAATACTGCCCCTTAAATAAGAAAAAAAACAAACAAACCAAAAGAATAAAAATAAAACCTACCCATATCCATTCCTAATATGTATACTTTCATAATCCCCTGCCCCAGGAGCCTGAAATTCTGACCGTTTCTGGAACAACCAAGCGAGTCTATGGGTCCTCCCCAGGTGGCGGCTTTGCCACTTATGAAACTGTCCCTCCTCATTTTTTTTTTTAAAGTCAATGTTTTGAATGAAATTAACTTGATCTTTAATACAACCACCAGTAACCAAGCTCATCAAGATGAGGCAACATATCCTTGAGTCTAGAGTTACAAAGAGAGCAACGGCCAAGCCAAAGCAAAACAGGCCAGAGCCAACAGCTGCGCCAATCCAAATGCAGCGATAAAGTTGGGGGAGCACAGGTGGTTTGTACAGTGTTTGCTTGGCCAGTCACCATCTAACATAAATGAGGTAGTGAGCTGTCCTCTTCCCAGGACTGATGTTTTCATATGCTCTCCCACCAGAAAGGCCTTGGGTCTGCTGGGGTGGCCCAATGAAGCCCTGCCTATCAGACAGGAAGTTCATTAGCCAGTCTGTCTGTGTGTCCGAGGAAGACACCCCTGGGCTCACAGAGCTCAGACACCAGGACCTTCGTGAGCAGGCAGGCAGAGAAAACCATCTACGATGACTGGGCATCAAACACAAATGACTGTGGTATTAAGGGAAGGGTGTCTCCTCAGGGGTGGAAAGGGTTGGGGTAGGTATGATGTGGAAGGGGTTGTGGTAGGTATGAGGTGGAAGGGGTCGTGGTAGGTATGAGGTGGAAGGGGTTGTGGTCTGAGGGGGTAAGGGGTTGTGGAAAATTGGAAGGGGGTGTGATACCGGACAGCTGGATGATTGTGTGAGGATGAGGGATTATGATGTGGGCAAAATAAGGGCAGTATTATCTGACCTCAGGAGATATCTGCTTCACCCTTTGGATTTAGTATCACTGCACATTCATTCACAGGAATGCAAAGTAGACCACTAATACCAATTCATGTGTGGCCTGCTCTTATCTATATAAACCATCATTCTCTCTCGTACTGCCTGTCACACACATCTCATGAGGATAGCAGCTGGCTCTTGGAAGGGGCTTTTATGTTGCTAGGTCTGTGACTGCTTTGACACCCAGATCGTACGGGTAGAAACGAAGACTCCACTGAGAATCGTAAAAGCTCAAGCTGAGATTCACATTATAGCTCATTTACAAAGAGACATGATGGTGGTGAGAAACATTGATGCTCATATTGCAGTGGTTACAAAGGTCCCGGTTCCAACTCCCGGTTTCGTCAAAAAGCACAAGTCTGTATTCTGGGCAAAGAGTAATCAAGCGCTCACCAACCAGCAAACCAGGGTCCAGCCACCACAGAGTATGTTCTGGTATTCTCAAACATGGTCGAGGCGATGGAGACTCAAACTCAATCACCACATGAACCAGGACACAGTGACTCAACCTCATAGTTAACAATTAAGGACAAACTAAAAGGAGATTAAAATAAGAGTCAAAAATAATAACTTTTAAAAAGTAAAGACTTTTTTTTTTCTTTTCTTTTTTTAACTGAAGTAGTAAGATAATAAAGCTTTACATACAAATTTACCAGCAACAACAAAAAGCTATGAATGGCCATTTTCAATAAAAGCAATTTTGTTCTCCAATTTCTTTCAATTTTTTTCCTTTTTCTTTTAAACTTTGACATCCAACATGCAAGCATTGAATTATCCTTTCTGATACAAGGAAGTGTTTTTATACTGATAATATGTATTGCTTCCTCCTGATTGGACAATTCCAGATGTAGTTGGGCAGAGCTGCATGTGTTGAGAGATCTGATTGGCTGACCATTGGGAGGGCAGAGCTTTGGCAAGGCGTGGAGGGAGTACAGTGTTCGCTGCACCCCTCAAACCTCCATGGGGTGGGGGGGTTGGGGTAGGGTGGGCACCAGGGTCAGGAGGATGAGCCGGGGGGGGAGGGTCAGCCAGAGATGAGTAGCGAGTCGCCGTGACAACCGGGCAAGCCGTCCCCCCTCACATGGACTCAAACTCGTCGATGCGCTGCTTGGTGTTGCCCTGACGGATTTGCCGGAGGGTCTTGTACTTGTCCCGCCCCGCCTTCACGTTTTCCGCGTGCAGCATGTCGTTCTGCGTCTTCTTGGTGTCGTCACGGGCCTCTGCCAACTCCGAGCTCAAGGCCTGAGAGAGAGGGAGCCAGAGAAGAGGGACAGAAGGAAAGGAAGTGAACATTACAAACGCTGCCTATAAGCCGAGTAGCGAAGGGGTTTGTTGGTGGAATGTTGGTGGTTGGTGGTTGGTGGTTCAATCCACAGTAAGATCAGTGCAGCTGTTTGGCCCTTGAGCAAGCTCCACAGGGGATTGGCCCCTGCTTAGCCTAATCAACTAGAAGTCGCTTTGGATAAAACCTTCAGCTAAATAACTCATGTAATGTAATGGAGAAGAGCACGGAGATCACCACCATGTTCACTTGTGTTGTAGCTATCCCTTATTACGGCCTTTAGCGTAGTGGTTAAGGTAAATGACTGGGACACGCAAGGTCGGTGGTTCTAATCCCGGTGTAGCCACAATAAGATGTGCACAGCCATTGGGCCCTTGAGCAAGGCCCTTAACCCTGCATTGCTCCAGGGGAGGATTGTCTCCTGCTTAGTCTAATCAACTGTACATCGCTCTGGACAAGAGCGTCTGCCAAATGCCAATAATGTAATGTAATTATTGCTTGTAATGTGCATCTAGTCCTAAAAAAGTGCAGCAGTGCATGTTGAAATCAGTGAAAGCAGGGAGCGGAGGGGCGAGAGGTGGCACCTGCAGCTGCTTCTTGACGCGCTCGTTCTTCTGCGCCTCGGTGAGCCGGTCCTCCTCGCTGCGCAGGTCGCTCACGCCCTCGTTGGACAGCTCTGCACTGGCCTCGGCGCTGTTCTCGTCCTGCTCATCGTGCTCGTTCTCCGCCGGACCGGGGGCGGGCGGGGCGCTCATCACCGTCTTCAGCTCCTCCTTCGTCTTCTCCAGGTCCTCCTGAGCCGAAATGGCCTGGGGAGGGCAGCACAGCACACGCTTTACACGCCAGCGCACACACACACTGGGAGGATGCTACAAACGCTGAGACATACGTCTATGTGTGTGTGTGTGTGTGTGTGTGTGTGTGTGTGTGTGTATGTGTGTAACGAGGTATGATGTATTCAGTGGTCACACTAGCCCAGGAAATGCGGCATCTGTAGCAGGAGATTTCAAAATCTGTTTGTCATTCCGTGAAAAACCGTGTGGGGGGCGACCACTCCAATTTCGCTTTTACAACTTTAAAGTTTCTTTATATATTCAGTAGAGAAAAAAGTCACTTGCAAGTGAAAATTGGGGTTTGTGGCAAATTTGAATTTGTCATATCTTTGGCTGAAAATGTGTACTGACACATTTCTTGGTGACTGAGACTATTGTCTGTGTACTTACAGATGACTGCAACTTTATGAAAGTTGCGGTCATTCAAAAATGCTAAATTGTGTCACTTGCCAATTTTTGTTCAATATTTGACATCAACACTTGGTGAATGACTTCCAAACTTTTAAGGCTAGTAGATATTTTGGTTATGAACAGCCACAAGTAAAATTAAGTCAAATAATTTATTCAAAAATTATACAACGCCAAATTTAGGTTGGCCAGAAAATGATCAAAAAATGTTGCATATTCAACCAAGTAGTTGGTAAGGTGGAAAGTTTCCAATCAAAATTAAACTTTGTTTGAGTTGTTGCTGCTGTGGGGAGCGGGCGGGATTACTTTTTGCTGCCAATCTGTGGCTTCCTCCTCCTTCTTCCGTTTGGCCTCCTCCAGCAGAGCGATTTTGGCGGTGAATTCTCCCAGCTCAGCCGCCTGCAAGCAACATACACAGCTCACACAGGGCTTGTGGTCTCACACACGCACACACACACTCTCAGACCCTCCAATCCTCCATGTAAAGTTTATATATAGCGTCAGCTGGGGAACTCGGTTACAGTCAGTAGGATCTTCAAAAACAAATGGAATACAAATTTTCAGCACACAATATGTCACATTACACGGAGTATCATTTCAGAGTGAACACAGATGTGTGGAGATGGAGAAATGGGTGGGAAGATTTTGAAAGACAGCAGGATATTACTGAAATGTCAGGGTGAGGAATTGAAATACAACATGCAGGTATAACAGGCCTCTATTACAGATAAGTGATTGAGTGTCATTTAGTGTCACACACGGCCATTACACTCCTGGAATTGACTCAGTCAGTTACCAAAAACATCACTGAGGGTGAAAGGGTCAAACTCCACATAGTGTACTGGACGTGCACACAAACGCACACACAGTTCCAGGAACGCAAGCAACCAAACATACGTGCACAAATATGACAATGCACACACGCGCACACACGCCTCACCAGCTGTTCCTGGTTCTTCATCTGGTCTGCGGCCTGCTTGGCCAGTGCAGACTTGGCCTCTTCTGCAGCCTCCTTCTCCCGCTCCAGCCGCTCCGCCTCCTCCTGCGCTCGCTTTCTCACCTGATCCAGCTCCAGAGCCCTGCACGTCTGCTCCTCCAGATCTGCACAAAACACACGCACAGGTATAAAACACACACACACGCACACACAGGTATAACACACACACACACAGGTCACACACAGGTCACACACAGGTCACACACAGGTCACACACAGGTCACACACAGGTCACACACACTGCTCCACACTGCTCCACACTGCTCCACACTGCTCCACACTGCTCCACACTGCTCCACACTGCTTTTTGGACCACTGCTCCACTGTATTCCACACGGTTATTCTGACAGCTGCTTCATAGCACTTAAGCAGCCGCGTGTCATGGAAAGCTGCCACTGCTGGTGAGCCGTACCTCTCTGTGCCTTTAGAGTCTGCTCCTCTATCTGCCGCAGACGCTCCATCAGCTCGTCTTTCTCCCGCTCTATTCTCTCCTTCTCTTTTTCCGCATGCTCTCGTTTCTTCTTCTCATTCTCTAGCTGTGCCCTGCGAAAGAAAGACAAACACCATGCGAGTAACCAGTGGAGTAACTGCGCTGGAACCATGCAGTGGAGTAACCGCGCTGGAACCATGCAGCGGAGTAACCCGCTGGAACCATGAAGGGGAGTAACCCCTCTGGAACCATGTAGGGGAGTAACCCCGCTGGAACCATGAAGGGGAGTAACCCCGCTGGAACCATGTAGGGGAGTAACCCCGCTGGAACCATGAAGGGGAGTAACCCCGCTGGAACCATGAAGGGGAGTAACCCCTCTGGAACCATGTAGGGGAGTAACCCCTCTGGAACCATGTAGGGGAGTAACCCCGCTGGAACCATGAAGGGGAGTAACCCCGCTGGAACCATGTAGGGGAGTAACCCCGCTGGAACCATGTAGGGGAGTAACCCCGCTGGAACCATGTAGGGGAGTAACCCCGCTGGAACCATGCAGGGGAGTAACCCCGCTGGAACCATGCAGGGGAGTAACCCCGCTGGAACCATGCAGGGGAGTAACCCCGCTGGAACCATGTAGGGGAGTAACCCCGCTGGAACCATGTAGGGGAGTTACCGCGCTGGAACCATGCAGTGGAGTAACCCCGCTGGAACCATGCAGTGGAGTAACCCCGCTGGAACCATGCAGTGGAGTAACCCCGCTGGAACCATGTAGGGGAGTACAACCGCGCTGGAACCACGCAGTGGAGTAACTATGGTGGTTTCATGGTGTACTTGTGACATCTTAACAGTGGCCTGGATTCCTTGGCGTAATACAATCTAATGTTTTAACCTCAGTGGGGTCTCCTGTGGCATACCTCTCGAGCTGTTTCTGGTGCTTTTCCTCCCGGGCCTGGGCCTTCATCTGCTGCACCTCGATGGTGTCGGGCTTCCTGCGGCGCATGTACAGCTCGTGGTTCCCCATGCACAGCGCCAGGATGCGCTTATTAATGCGCAACCGCGGCGCGTAGAACACAAAGTCCTGAGGGGCAGCAGGGGGCACGCTCAGTGATGAAACATCAGCTTCCTAAACCCTCCCTCTACAGAGGCTCCATTAAGATACATACGATATCAGATTGACGATATCATCAAAAAAAACTGCACAACAGTGCAGTATTAAAGATGGAATGGAGTATCTTTCTGTTGTGAAGTTAAACAAGATCATAAATCTGAGGATAACGCTGATATGCAAAACACATTGTTTGGAGAAAGAGGTTGTGTAATGGTTTGCTCATGAAAAGAGCCTGACATAGAGCAAAAACTCACATTTTCTGAATATTATACTAATAAAATCAAATTTCCAGGGTGCTTACTGGTGCTTTCTTGTCAATGGGTTTGATGACAAACTTCTTGTCGCTGAACGATATGTTTCTGATTTCACTCCAGGGAAAGCCGATCTTTGGTGTTAGTCTGGACAAATAAAGAATAAGAAAATAAAACACACACACGTTAAATAAGATAATGCTACATTCAGTAAGAGCAGTGGAGGTCCCCAGTGGGCTATAGACTCCCAGGGCTCTTTCCAATTGCTTATTTCTCCTCTTTTTTTCTTTTTATCAAGAAAAGTAGCAAAAAAAATTAGGCAAATTGCCTGTTAATTAGGCAAATGGAATGTTCCTTCTCCTTCAAACATCAGTTTGGAGCCAGGTCAGTTAGACGTGGCAGATACGTGGCAGATGGGGAGAGGTGGACCCACAGGTCAATTAAGGCTTTCCGAAAAAAATATTCCACAAAGGATGCACTGATGTTTGCTTGCTCAATGGAAAGATTGGGAGTTCCTAACTTCTACATCTAGCTCCTAGAAGGAACATTTAAGGGGTTGTAATGTCCTTAAAGATGGTGATCCTCAACCAATTTCAGGAGCAAGGAAAGCAAGAGTGGAGAAAAAGAAGCGATTGCAAAGAGCCCTCAGGGCCTGTGCAGAGCTGGAGCGGAGCTCACTTGTCGTCGTGCTCGTAGATGTTGAGGCCCAGAGCGTCCACTCCCAGCCACAGCTCCGTTCCCTTCTTGTTCTTGATCTCAAAGTAGTTTACTCCATACATCTCCAGGTCCTGCGCTATCTTCAGGTACTCCATCATCGAGTCCTCCCTGCGTCACCACATCATGTCAACAGCCGTGTCTGTTAAACTGCTAAAGACACTTAAGAGATGTACACTTGTCTGTCACTTGTAACAGAAATAGTCTGCTGCAGTAATATCCAGACCTGGTTCAAATACTTTTCTATTGGTGTATTGGAAACTGAAATATTCTCAATAAGTGCAAACCCCACCTTCTGGTCCTCTTGGTCGGTTCAATTGCACCAAGCAAAAATCTAATCGAGGACAGAAAAGTATTTGAATCCAAAACAAGTATGCATTTGCCCCAGGTCTGGTAACATCCATGTACACCTCCACTAACAGGTACATACAGACACACACCCGGTCAGACACACATACCTGAGCATGCCTCTGTGCTCCTCGTGCCAGGTCTGGATCCTCTCCTCCCACTGCTCCTTGGTGAGTTTGTGCTGCTCCAGAACCCTGCGGTTCAATCAGACATGGTCATACACACAGAACGCTGCAGTTCAACCAGACATGGTCATACACACAGAACTCGAACCACACAGTTACCCAGACGAATCAATCCCACGGTCATGCGCACAGAACCCTGACTAATGTATCCACACGGTCACACACACGGAATCCTGACTAATCTAACCACGCGGTCACACACACGTAACCCTAACGAAACTAACCATGCGGTCATACACACGGAATCCTGACTAATCCAACCATAAGGTCATACACACGGATGTCGGCAGAACAAACCACACACAGACACACACATAACTTCTAAATTCTTCAGTAGTGAGGTCATTCACTGTTAGGCCATGAACTTTTCAGAGGGCCTCAGTAACCTTTCATCTGAGACTGGAGTGAATGACCGCTGGGACAGCCTGACACTTTCCCACCTACACACTCAGGCAGGAGAAGATTTGATAGAGAACCGCTCACAATACAAATGACCAGTACAATTACATTTATATTTGAGTCATTTGGCAGACGCTTTTAATCCAAAGCTATTTACAAGTGAATAGGTTTTTTTTTTGGGTTAGACAAGGAGGATAGGGATATCAGAAAGGGGGGGCGGGGGAAACAGGGTATGAGATCAGTGCCGCCTAAAGTCACTAAGAGAACATTTGCGAGGCCAATCTGTCGTGGACTTTTGCCATTTCCATCCAAACAGACTGAAGTCGCTGAAAAATGGCTAGCCCCTCTAAAGGCCCCGGGACCAGTCCCCTGGCCCACCTCACCTCTGCGGTAGCAGGCGGTCGTTGGCCAGGTAGCCGGGCTTGTGGACCTCGTGGTTGTAGTCTGCGTATTTGGCCTGCACGGAGTAGGAGGCCAGCAGCACTGCCGTCTCAGGAGGGCAGTAGTTCTCATCGTTCAGGATGGCCTCCTTTACCTGCAGGAACAAAGCACAATGCAGGACTTAGTTTTAAAACAATTATAAATTAGCAATAATTCACATACTGATTCCTGACCAGGTTCTGTACCAATACATATGTGGTTATTAGTGCCCCAATGCATCATTCATATTACAGTGACAAAATAGACGGTAATCACAAAAGCTTATTTCAAAAGTCTGTGCCATAGACGAGTTATACTCCACTGCTGGGTTAGGCTCAGCTTGGCTCTGCAGTGGATTCCCAGCCTTATACAGCCATCATAAGACTGGAAAATGCAGCGCAGTTCAGACCAATAAGCCAACATAGCTTGAGACATGACCAATATTTTCTAATCAATCAGCTCAGTGAAGGCCGTCGAAAGGCGGCAAGTAAAACAAGGAGCTATTTGTCGGGAGTTGTGGTTGAACTCATCTCACATTTCTCAAAACCGTGCAATGCCCAAGCAGTCGTGTAGCAGGCTTGCCCTATTGCTGCTACGCTAAGAGCCGTTTCCCTGATGGTAAGGCTGCAATTAAATGTTACCCAATGCCAGGAGCTTAAGCAAAATGGCAGAGGCACCCCCATCCAGTTAATATGACCCAGCTGCTGGCACAAACTCATTCTTACACTGCAGCCCAGCTCAGGATGGAAACTAAAGGACCTAAAGGAGCAGCTCTAACAAAAACCAGCAGCAGCGGCTCAGCACGAATCATAAAGTGGGCCCTTTCTGCGGTTTACTCTGGCAAACAACACGACCAGCTGCTGCACAATTCTGCTGCAGCTTCTGGGGGTACAATGCAAAATGCTACTCATATGCTAGATATCGTCAAACAAGAGGTACTCAATGTGTTACAATGTTGGCTGTAAACATAGGGCCAGTTTGACGCTGCCATAGGCTAGCTACAGTTACCTCCAGATACAAAAACATATTTGGAGGGAAATTAAACTGAACCTTCTCAATTTTAACACTGGCTGCTGGCTTAACGCACTCTTGGGAGATATATCCAGTGCGGTGTAATGCAATGTGAGATATCGCTGTGTGAGGATATCAAAGGGAACTTCGACTGTGACTGTAAATTCAGATAGTGAACTTCACCAAGAAGGTGGCCATCAATGAAATACCTTATATAACCCCAGCTCAGCACTGCGTTCTGACGTACTGATGACAGTTCAGATTACAGCTCAAACAGCAATGAGCCAGTTGGCTGCCAATGGTGAGCGTCACCCTTCCTATTTCACAGCATTACATTACCTTCATCTCAGCAGATGCTTCTGCAGTTACGATAAGTGCAGCAATCTGAGTTACAGGAGCAAGCGACATAGACCTGGCTATGAACACTCCCACACCATTACGCAATGTGCATTATACATGCATACGTGCATGTCCGTCACTCTACATTTGACCCCGACGAGATCGCGTTTCCCGGGGTGATGTCACACTGGCTGTGATCCAATCGGGTGGGGCGAAAGGATCCTCCCTTTACCTGCAGGAAGAAGAGGCGCTGGGTGATCTCCTGGATCAGCTCCTCAGACACGTCCTCAGGGAAGAACTTGGCCCGGAACTTGAACTGGAGCGGGTTCTCCTTCTTCACGTCCTGCTGTGTCACCTTGGGAACGACAGGGCAGGGGTTTACCAGCCAATCAGCAGCCTTTCAGAGAGCAGCACTGCCTCAGCACTAAAAGAAATCTGATTCTGCCATAAAACCTTTAATGTCCACCTCACTCTGCTCCCTTAATGTTCTGCTCAACTGTTTGCTAGAATGCATTTTGAGCCATGATATCTTGTTGAACAATATGTTGGACTTAAGTCAACCCAAAAAAGTAAACTAATATTATTTGTTATTTTTGCTCTGAGGAACTAAAAATGCAAAAACGTGAAGTAATTTTTCCATTGCAACATGTTTTCGCATTTTTAGTTTTAGTTTAGCAGAACATTAAAGGATTAGGAATAGAACCAAGCCAGTTCTATGGTTTGGAGTTGGGACGAGTCAGTGAATCCACTGCAGCATCTGAATGACCCTAATCTTGGCTTTCGCCGAAAAACCCAGTGAGGCGTATTCTTTTGAGAGCTCCCAGCCAAGGGAACAAGTTCCAGTCCTACGGTTTCTCCAGGGGTGATTCTGCATTCTGTAGCAGATGGTCACCAGCTCACTGACAAACTTTCTGAGATGATACTGACTGCGTAATGCACTCTGCCACAGGGAGGTGTGAAATCACAGAGCATCACGCACACAAACTGACAGAGGGCTGCAGACCCAGATAAAGATGCACAAAGTCTCTCCATCTCGTTTTGCCAGAATTTTAATGATAATATTTTAAAACTGCTTTATCACCTTTTATTGAATTTTTGACCTTTTACTGTCATATTTTACACATGCTTTGTTTACAATGAAACTCGTTGGGCTGCAATACATGTATGAAAGCTGCTATACAAATACATAAATTGTTGTTTATGTAGCTACAGTAGGTTTTATGAGCTGTGAATGCGACATCTGCAGCTGTAATGCCAGCATGTGAACACCAGAGGGCAGAGCTGGCTCCCACTGTGAGTCTTGGAAACTCAGGAACTTGGAAACAGTCTCCAACTCACCCACCACTTCTCCTGGGACAATTTGTCACTACAAGTACTCACAAACACATGCTGGCACATGTATGCACCAACACACGTACAAATGCTCGCACAGAACTTTCTCTGAAAGTGACATATAAAACTTTGCCTTTAAGGCAAGGAAAATGAAATGAACAGACATCCTATTAAGAGCTCTGAGAAGGATGTGCAACCATTTCTATTCAGTGCAACTTGAGTCTAAAGTGGCACTGCACAGTGGGAAAGCTGCCAAACTTTGCATGAGAACAGAGAATTACCCCTCAGGCTCTGAGACTTGGGGCAGGACACTGCTATCTGAACCAACAGTGTGAAGGGAGCAATGTCAAGTGGTGGAGTACATTTTCTACAGAGTAATACTTCCCCATCATTCTCAATCACAAACCCCTAGCGCACACACTATAGCACTATCATGCTATACTGAATTTCCCCACAGGAGCTCTTTATTGAGGCCGTCTTTCCACCCATCACCCTGACAGCCCGCACTGCCCGGGGCCCCCTCACCCCTACCCACCAGATTAATGCAAAAACCCTTCAGCAGCTGCTGGCCAATAGGAGGGAGAGGGGGGTGGAGGGTGTTGTCTACAGCAGCCAATGGGGGCCGAGGGGAATCCGGCAGACCAGTTTCTGTTCCTGTGGCATTCTCAGGAAGCCGCATGGTCGGTCGGCAAGGCGACCGCGTGCGGTTTGACTGCAAAACCACCCAACTGGGGCGCAGACGTGCTTAACGGTCCATAAACACAGTCTGTTTATAAAACTAGTTATACTAAAGCAATTGAGTGTACATACAGTGCAGTCCATAACTATTTGGACAGGGACACTTTGTTGGATTTTTTCGCTCTGTACTCCAGCAAACAAACCGCTGAAATTAAACTATCACCACGTGGTTAAAGTGCAGACTGTCAGCTTTTTTACATTCATACAACAAAAACACGTGTCACTGTCCAAATATTTATGGACTGCACTGTATAATGATCACGGTTAAAAGGGCAGCAACCTAACCTGGGAACCAAACCTGCACGGCACAGTACCCACACCGTCACGCGTGGCAGCCGTTCACGTGCGTTTGCATGCCGCTCGGCATAAAAAGCACAAAACGACCTCAATGTGGGGCGACTCCCTGCTAAAGGGACGAGCTCAATGGTGTCAGACAGAGGCAGGATTTAACAGAGCTGCGGCAGACCACAGGAGTGTCTGCTGCGAGCCGGCGGTCTCCACGGCGACGGGAGGCGGACTCACCTTCTTGTTGAGTTTCAGCCACGTGCTGTAGCCCTTGCTGTCCACGTACTGCAGGCCGAAGAACCACACCTCCCTCAGCCCCACCGTCTTCACCACCTGAAAGGCACAGATACAGGCCTGTGTGTACAGCGGCCTCACAATCACCTCACGCGCAAGCAAAACTCTGTTTGTATAGCACATTTCCTACAGACCTGCGACACAAACTGTACGTAGAGAAAAAAAGAGAAAGGAAACAACAGGTAAAAAAGAAAGATGATTATATAGTCAAAACTAAATAAAATGATTAACATTAAAAGCGCTCTACTTTGGAGTCTCATTGTTAACCCTCTTTGTCGACATTAATGAGGTTCCAGGCTTCCCTTTCTAAAGCAGCTGAGGCGGGTCTAATCCCCTCAAGAAGATAACACAACTAAGAGGCAACTTAGGTTAATGCTTAAAAAGGAGGGCTTGAGATATATTTTTTAAATGTCCATGGGTTTTGAGTCATAAAGACCCACTGACAGGCTGTTCCAAAAGACTAGGGCCATAATAACCAAAAGCCACTTCACCAAGTGACCTGACCTTGGCTCAGTGTAGAGAGCGAGGAAGCCAGACGACCATAAAAAAAAAAAAATCACACTGCGTCAACTCTGCGGTCTCTCAGCAACAAAGCACCATAGAGACCAAACTGCGTTCATGAGAGTACTCCTATAGTAATGTCCCACAGATATCACATTTCATCAGCCTCAGAGTCAACATGCTGTCTCAACAGTAATACAGTATACCATACAAACAATGAGTTTAGGCTAACCACATTTACATCCTCAAACACACTCCACGATAACGTACCACAAAGATCACACCGTATTCTCTGAAGCCTCTCCACTGTGAGGTACCATGATGACTGAATTGCATAATCTAGACAGATGCAGTATCAGTCATTCTCCGTATCTACCCATTACCCTGATCACAATCTGGTTGGATTATGCCGGTAAACAAACAAACAAACAAACAAACAAACAAACAAACAAAATCTGATGCAGCACAAATGGGCATTTTCACTATTAGGGCAAAATAAAATACAGGTTAGTAACAGGACAACAATTTTCCGTGTTTCAGTATGAGCCTGATCAGCCAACCTAAGAGCTAGCACCCTGCGTCCTGTGAATCAGTCCGCTCCATACTGCAAACCAAACCCCAAAACGTAGCATTATTCACTTGAACGTGTATACACTTCAGGAGGGAGGAGAACCAGAGATTATGGCTGTAGTTCAGTCACGCTGTGTCTCTCTCAAAAAGACAAACTAAAAGGCTGGTGAAAGGCATTCTGGGAGCAAGCGAAAGGCCTTCTCTGAGCAGCGTGCTGGGAACCCCAGGGGGGTGTCCTGTGAGGGCAGTGAAGCGTGGTGTCGTGGAGGGCCGAGCCTGCCGCGTGCCGCACACATCTCCCTTCACCTGCACTTCCTCTGCGTCCTCCCGCCCCCGCGCATCCTGAGCAAGGCTCAAACGGCTCCGCACGTCATATTAATATTTCATGTAGCGCCATCAATATTGCAGGGTGTGTACATGTTCTCCCGCCGTCCCAACAGCACGTGAGAAAGGGCCTACGCTTGCTTGCTGTTCCTGTGTTCCCAGCCCCAAAACCACGTGGGTGCCCCACCCACACTACGGTAACCCCCAAAACAGTCCCAGCGACCAACTCACCGCCAACTATGCTTAGCTCCTCTACTCCTCCCATTGGCTGGGATGGGATGTGGATTTTGGGGGCCTTACCTGGTTCCTCATCATTCTAAGGTCTTATTTGGTGTTGACTGATCACACACAATCTCACACTCTCACACTCTTGCTTTGAGTGCAGTGACCACAGCGGCTTTCAGAAACGAGTTTTTGTAAACCTCTCATTCGCCAAGCTGCTTGAATGTGTCGACCGCGAGCAACACACACAACAGCCGGTTGTCAAGGCAACCCCGCCACACGGAGAATCTTGTGGAGATTCAGAGAGCAGGGCTGAAGTCTCTCTGCAGGGAGCCGTTCACACAAGTCTGACAGAAACTGCAAAAGGCCTGTCAGGACTTCAGACAGACCTTACGTCAACACTTACGGGAATCTGCCGTTAGTCATGTTAGCACATCCGAGTCACACACCACTCAGAGTACAGAGGCTACGGGGAAGATGGCCTGAATCAACCTCCACTGCCCAAATCTCTTTGCAGAAGTGGTCATTTTAGATGAGGCTATTGCTACGTGAAATGTTTGCACAAAGCAATAACACAGGCCTACCCGAATCATCTTCTTATGAACATTTTTGCAAATGGCGAGTTTGCATAGACAATAGGTGAATCATCTGTATGATTATCATATGCTTAACTGCAATACAGAAATGGAAACTTAAAAAGCGTGTGTGTGTGTTTGTGTGTGTGTGCGTGTGCGTGTGCGTAAAAAATGTAAAGATCAAAATGAATGTCAAATCTTCACGGTCAACCATTTAGAATTAGTACATAGTACGTAAGTACATAGAAGTACACAGTACTACCAATAACGGCTAGAACAGCTAGCCAGCCTGCTTATCAGTAACTAATGTTACAGCTTGATCAGTCATTCATTATTTTGTACGGAGGCTTGCTTTTCCATAACTAACATTTGTTTGGTCATTAGGCCAATTTCTGTAGCGATGCAGTCTCAATCGGTTCAACATATTTGTTAAGATAAAAGCGCTATTTACTGAAGCAGCAATAAAACATGGCTTATCTACCTGTATTTACTTATGATTATCTACCTGAAAGAAACTTTACTGCTGCTTATCCGTTACTCAGGGAGTGGTTTTCAGGGCTCGTGGCAGCTGAATTCAGCCATGCCCAACACCAGAGGCCCGTATCATAAAGCAGGATTAGAGTCTACTCACCAGTTTCACAGACATAAATTTTAGTCCTGGACTAAACTGAGTTTTGTATGGATAATCTATATTCAAAATTTAAATTAGTCTAAGACTAGGCTTATACTGGCCCCTAGTGTACTTAGTTTAACCACAATCACCATATCAATGTTTGTGTGCAGTTGACCTGGTGAATGTTAGTCCCCTTACAGCATATCTGCTGCTCAATGTTAGCGCACAGTTTATTCACACTGACCTGATCAATGTTAGCGCACACAGTTTATTCACACTGACCTGGTGAATGTTAGCTCACAGTTTATTCACACTGACCTGGCGAATGTTAGCATACACAGTTTATTCACACTGACCTGGTCAAAGAGCTGTTTCCCGGTGGTGTTCGGCTGGATAGCGAACTCCAGCTCTGCGTCCATGGTGGTGACTCGCACATTGATCTGCAAACCAAAGGAAAACATCATTAAAGAGCCATTAAATTCGGACTGATCTGTGTTAACACCGCATTACTCAATAATACTTACAACTGAGCTGATTGCTTTCTTCCACAAACATAATTATGCCATTCTAAAAGTCATTACATCATACTGTAAATCTGCACTGATCTGTGTTCAGAACACAAGGATAAATACGCATGAGCTAATCTGTGTGATTATGGTCACTGAAGGCTGAAAAGGGCTCTATAGACTAACCCAGAATTACAGTAAATTAGGCTGAATCACACACACAGGCAAGCACACACAGGAGTCTGCAGAGCACAGCCACACATGGTCATACACAGAGAACTCAGAAGCACAGAATCACACTCACACTCTCACACTCACACTCACACACTCACACACTCACACTCACACTCACACTCACACTCACACTCACACTCACACACTCACACTCACACTCACACTCACACTCACACACTCACACTCACACTCACACTCACACTCACACTCACACACTCACACTCACACTCACACTCACACACACACACACTCACACACACTCACACACACTCACACACACTCACACACACTCACACACACTCACACACACTCACACACACTCACACACACTCACACACACTCACACACACTCACTCACACTCACACTTCAGAATGTGCAGCTCCTGCCCCTTGGCTGCATTACTGCAGGAAACTCTGAGAAGCTCACCTCTGCAACAACATCTTTCTATTCCTCCATCTACTCTCATTCTCTCTCCACACCCCCCCACCCCCTCCATCTTCAATGGCACAAACCTATTTCAAAAGCTAATTATGGTGTTTCCAGAAAAAAGAAGGCAGCAGTAACCAGCGCTCACAGTCACAGATTTAATGGAGTAGCCTATTCATTTACAGAGCTGGGTATGGATAGAAGCAGGCCAGGTTCAGCACCTTCCCTCAAGGGTTCAACAGCGGTGGCCCACCTGGGAATCAAACCCACAATCTCCTTTGCCAGTACAAGGTAATTCTGGATGCTAAAAACATACGCTTACTGGCCTGTGTGTCTCTGCCGGCTAGCTCCCTTCACCTTCAGTGTCAGTGCCATCAATGAGCTGAATATCTAAGAGTGCAGCAGCCAAAGCAGGAAAAAAAAAAAAAAAAAAAACTGCTATCCCGAGAATAAAGACTGATGGAGAGAATGGCATACAGGAGATCAGAACTCGACTTTGTTCCAGGACCATCTCATTTACCACGTGTGACAGTTGGGGCTTAAAAGGCAATAGGCCATTTAGCCTAGTCATCACTCCACTCCACTCCAATTCAATTCTTAGCCTCACATTTTTTATCTAAATTAGACCGTTTTTTTTTTTCTTTCTTCCACTTGCAAGGCAAATCATCATAACATGGTGAACACGGTGGCATACGGCTTATATTTAATGAAGCAGCCCTTTTGAGCACCGGTGTCCCAAATCACTGCAGTCAGCCGTCTCTTTTGTTTTTGCACACATTTTATTCTTCTTCCTTTCCTTTCTAAAACTATAGAACGAGCTGCTTCTACTCAACTTTCTTCTTTCTTTTCTAACAACAACCTGCTAGACCCCCATCAGTCTGGCTTCAGATCGGGCCACTCGACAGAGACTGCGCTCCTCTCCGTCAGTGAGTCACTCCATGCCGCACGAGCAGCCTCCCTCTCCTCTGTCCTCATTCTCCTACATCTCTCTGCTGCCTTCGACACTGTGGATCACTCCATCCTCCTGTCTGCCCTGTCAGCAACGGGCATCTGTGGCACAGCCCTGGACTGGATTGAGTCCTACCTCTCTGGTCGCTCCTTCCAGGTTGCCTGGGCTGGTTCGGTATCGACACCTCGGCCCCTCGCCACAGGGGTTCCCCAGGGCTCAGTCCTTGGCCCGCTTCTTTTTTCTCTCTACACTCGCTCCCTTGGCCCTGTGATCACTGCACATGGGCTATCCTACCACTGCTATGCGGACGATACCCAACTCTTCGTCT
This sequence comes from Conger conger, assembly GCF_963514075.1. Lineage (NCBI taxonomy): Eukaryota > Metazoa > Chordata > Actinopteri > Anguilliformes > Congridae > Conger > Conger conger. The sequence continues at coordinate 32,416,339 of NC_083762.1, forward strand.
CGTTCCCGCCGTCTGATACGCAGGTTTCAGCCCGTATCTCTGCTTGCCTGAGGGACATCCAGAGCTGGATGGACAACCACCATCTAAAGCTCAACCCAGGTAAAACTGAAATGATATTCATCCCTGCTAATACCTCTCCCCATCTGGATCTCTCCATTTCTCTCGGGGATACCACACTCACGCCGTCACCCAGTGCAAGGAACCTCGGCGTGGTGATGGACAGCAGACTGTCCCTTTCCGAGAACATTGCGGCGGTGACCCGGTCTTGCAGGTTCTTCCTCTACAACATACGGAGAATCCGCCCCTTTCTCACCCCCTACTCGACCCAGCTCCTGGTCCAAGCGATGGTTCTGTCCCGCCTGGACTACTGCAATTCCCTCTTGGCTGGCCTCCCAGCGTCCGCCATCAGACCCCTCCAACTCATCCAGAATGCAGCAGCTCGTCTGGTCTTCAACCTTCCCAAATACTCACACGTCACCCCCCTGCTTACTTCCCTCCACTGGCTGCCTGTCATGGCTCGCATCAAATTCAAAACATTGGTGCTAGCCTTCCAAGCAGTTAAAGGGTCTTCCCCAGCTTATCTGCAAAAAATCATCAGACCCTACACCCCTGCCAGACCTCTTCGTTCAGCCTCCACAGGCCGCTTAGCACCTCCTCCTCTCAGAACCTCCACCTCACGCTCACGACTACTGTCTGTTCTGGCTCCACGGTGGTGGAACGAACTCCCCGTTGAGGTCAGAACTATAGAATCTCTCCCCACCTTCAAGCGCAAGCTGAAGACGCACCTCTTCAAGCAGCACCTCTCCCCATCCCTCCCTACCTCCCTGTGAACCTTAATTGTTGTCTCTGTGACTTGCTTTGTGTATCGGTATTTTTAGTTGGCTAGGTAAGCAGTGTTTGGATAGTTAACTTTGGTCACTTTTGCTCTTGTTTGTTTGTTTGTTTGTTCAAAAAAAAAAAAAAAAAAAAATGGCCCTTGTCCTTATCTTTGTTGTACAGGTAGCAGTTCAAATTGTACTTACCTCTAGGGTCTTTCAGCGAACTTATCCCTGGTTATGGGTATGCACTTTGTTGTACGTCGCTCTGGATAAGAGCGTCTGCCAAATGCCAATAATGTAATGTAATGTAATGTAATGTCCTATCTGAAAACGCAGTATATATAGGCATAATGCTTGTTGAAAGGTTATACCTAAAACAGAGGTTTATCTTTACCTAAAACTAATCTACAGGAACATGCGTCTGCACAAATCTAATGCCAGAGTTAAAAAAATATATATATATATATTTAAAGCATGCGCACAGTTGAAGCGGAGGTCGCGACCCTTCACACTGCTGCAGGAGCGCGTGACCCTCACTCACAGCAGCAGACCCACGATGATCTCACTGCCTCTGCCTGACTCATTATCATTCTCTCATTCTCTCCCCACCGTGGGCTGAAGATGGAGGAACGAATGAGCTGTAAATGTCATAACGGAAGTCAGCGATGGTCAGAGTTTAGTCCATTAGGGAACTTCATTGACATGGGTTGGGAAATATTCAATATCAATATTTGGGCAATTCCAGCAAAATTCCAAAAAATTACTCTACTTGATTAAAAATGTGAATGCATATTATCATAGCACCCACTAGGCCGACATAAAAATAGCAATTTATGAAATATTTATATCTTCGTCTGGAGTTGTACGAGATACCCGCGTTATGGATGTGACATGTCTGAAATGCATATTCGTTGACGATCTACTTCCCAATCAAATTTTATCATAACACATTTGTTGTCATCTGAAATGGTTCTATATGTAGGTCCTCATCATAAGATGAATTAATCCAATTAATTTTGATTGGCATATAGCCCACAAAGGAAACCAGGTATATTACTTCCCCTTTCATCCATATCAGAGAATTGAGAAGATTTGTGAATCTCAAAAACTTCACCATTACAGCCTTCTCCAATTCAAAGACACATCCATTAATTTGGATGACAAGTGGTCCATTCCAACATAACATCACTTGAAATATACAGACACAGAAGAAATGAACACATGAAACATGAATTCTGCCAGTAAGACAGAACAGACCAAACAGTCATTTTTAAGAGTTCCTCTTTTGAGGGTCAGCCGGTTCCATGTGCCGACTCCTCTGCATCACCCCTCAGGTGCCACAGGACTGGCGGCACCAAACGCCACCTCTCCCAAAGGCCGGACAAAGAGCGTTCTGCTTTATTCCCCACGGCCGCGGGGCAGACAAAGGCAGGCGCTGTCTCCTGCCGCTGACGCTCCGGGGCAGAATAGACGCAAGCTTGTTCCCCGGGCCGGTGAGCGAACCGCCCCTCAATGACTGAGTGTTCCAGGAGAACAAGAGCGCCTCTTCTCAAACGCGGCAGGGGAGAGCTCCTCTCAGTTCAGGAGAGAGAGAGAGGGAGAGGGAAAGAGAGAGAGAGGGAGAGAGACGAGGAGGAAGAACAGAGAGAGAGCAATGGGGACGGAGGACAGAAAAGGGGGGTGGGGGAGAGAGAGGGAGAGACAGAGAGAGAAACACGGAGAGGGCATACCTCCAATTACCATTAAGGTCCTATTGTCATCACTACCCGTCCGCTACAGTTCCAGTGCGTGTGCACGCAGAGGCCCACAAATCTCCCCCTGATGCAGCCAGTCTATTTCTCGGTTCAGTAAGCCGTAATTACAAGGCTACAAATTATCTCCGGGAAGTATTTGCCAGCAGTGCAAACTCAAATGGAGTTATGGAGACCAGGCTGCAGGCCTGGCCCAGTATCCACTGCAAGGCACGAGTGAGGGGGTAGGGGAGAGGGAGAAGGAACGAGAACAAAATTAACCAAGAAGGGGGAAAGCAGAGAGGACACAGATGAGCAGCCACCAGTACAAAACCACGTACTGTATGAATTAATCATTTCATTTTCTATTCTGGTTCCATTTTTATTCATTTTTCATGTTTTTTCATAAAAAATATGCACATTAATTTAACATCTCATGACTTCTTAACTGGAATCTCTTCAACCTTGTGTGCTTGTGACAGGGTGGAAGTTACGCTCTCGTGGTAAGGAGACGCAAACACGGGTCACCAAGAGGTCAGCTGCTCTGGCACGGTGCCAGGCCCTCTCCATGCTGGTAATGTGGGAAAGGCCAGACCTGAGAACGGGCGAACAGACGGTCTCTCCCTGCCCTCCTGTTCCCTGTTCCGCCCCGAGGGCCAGATTTACGCACATGAAGCTTGCAGTGCTAAATGTGAACGAGGCAGATCTGAAACAGGGCAGTTAAAAACACGTGTTTAGCGCATTGAATATCTTCACTGTATGTGAAAACACACCCAGTGCAGGACAGAATGTGTACATAATCCCAGCTGTGGTGGCTGATGTCGTTTGAATTCATCCAAAACGTAGATGTAACATTACAATGAGCTTGACTACTGTCATGTGTAGTTGTACGCCCTCATTAGCTGCTGCATTGTATTTTCAGCTAAAATGATTACATTTCTTTATATTTGATTAAATATTTCAAATTCCAGCTGACGGCAAACACTACTTTGCTGTCAGCTCTCAAAACACAATGACTACTGACTATCAGGCAAGTACAACAAGAGAACTTCAGGTGAATTGAAATTCAGGCGCACGCACCTTGACCTTCAACTTCTGAGCTTGATTTACTAAAGTCTGCAACGTGAGACACGGCTTCAGCCTTGCTCGCGCCTCGGTTTACGCCTGCTCTTTAGAGGCAGAGAAATGGCATGCATAAATCCACCCTCGTTAAATGCGTCAACTTCAACGGAATACATAATCAGCCACACTTATATCTCCCCCCTTTATATGCACAGTCCACCCTTAAATGTATATTTGTGAAGTAGTGACGCGCAGCTTGTGATGACTGGCCTAGGTTAGGTTTCCCGGTTCATGCAGAAGACGCACGTTTCCCGGCAGAATGAGTCATATCTGCACCTAAAAATTGTTGCAAAAGGCTTAGTAAATCTGGCCCTATGTGTGCTGAGATATCTGTACAGCACACACAGCCCTGCGGGGTTACGCAACAACATTTCAATATACAAGAAGCAGCTGTTCTGACTTGCAGAAGCTGCCTGTATTCCAGAGGAAGGGATGCATTGGGGCTACAATGAGTACACCAACAATGATCCACAGACAGACAGACACACAGATAGACACACACCCACAGAGACACACACCCACAGAGACACACACCCACAGAGACACACACACACAGAGACCCCTGAATCCCACATTTGCTTCATTTTCTCTGTTTAACCCAAAGTGGTATAAAAGGTCATCAGTACTCAGAGGAGGTGGTGGCCCAACCCCCACCCTACCCATTACTGTGGGCCAACAAACATAAGACAACCTTATAATGAGAGACTCTGATGCATCAAGATGCACTTCTGCTGAGAGAGAGGAATAAATCATATAATAAAAATGAATGGTAACATTGGTTTGCACAGTGACTACTTCTTTTTAATCTAGGCGGGCTCATTTCTAATGGCTGATTTTATTTCTGCTAGGGCTGGGACATTTTTGGATTTTTACTATGCGTGTACAATCATTATGTGTGCGTTATCTAGGCAATAGATTGAGTTGAGCAAATTCTCGGCTTCTAGCCGAAGTCCATGAAGGCAGTGGGGATTAGGGTGGACTTCTCGTTGGGGGTGAGCAGATGCTAGCATTGTTTTTCATTTTGTTCTGTGGACAGACACCCACTAATTTAATATGGCTGTTGTCAATGCATTCTCAAGCAGTCTGGCATCAAAGCCTGCAACACAGGGTATTACCAAACCGCCACCCCCAGCCCCCCAAACGCTCTCCAACCACCTGTAAATCTGTTCAGCCCACAGCAGCTGTCCATGTGGCCGGGGGGAGGGGGAGGGAGGTTCTCCTCTAACACGGCACTGGGCCCGGTCTCATACACAAGACTGACAGAAAAACAGCAGGTTAGATATTGTCTGGAGTGAAAACTGCTGACTGGGATCGTGCAATGTCTTTTTTGGACATCTCCAGCAACAGCTCAGCAGAAAAGAAATGAGAAGCGGACGTTGGTTTGACCAGCAGGAAGCCGCGGGAGTTCCTCTGGGATTGGCCGAGTCACCCGAGGTCACCCCGGGAGAGGATTGTGGGAGGAAGGCTGAGACGCTGCAAACGCACGCGGGAGACGCCTCTATTCCCACTCAGGGCAACAGTCCTTCAGTGTGCGGCAGGGCGAGGAACTCAACTCACATTCCTATTCAGGAAATCAAGTCAATTCATGACTTTCAATTCAATGAATCAAAGAAAAATCCACAAAGTATGTTACAGCTTTCTGTCATTCCTGAATTTTATTTTTTTCCCAAATCCTTAATTGAAATCTTCTGTGAGTCTGAATGGCAAAGAGATTAGCGGTTTTCACCAGTCCAGAAGGTTATACACGACCTGAACTGGCCCCGTGAATTTCCTACCCTAACCCAGTGGGAATAAATTAATTCTTAAATGACAGACATCCAAACCTGAACGGACTGTCCAACGGCCAAACTCAGACCCAAACAAATAAGATAACCAGACCCGTTCCTGTATGGATTTGTCTGGGTCTATACCTGGTCCAACCCAAGTGACACACATGCCATATGCTGAAAGAACTGCATACTTAAATTGTTAAGTATGTTAAAAATAATTTTGTTCTTGGGGTGTTGGGGGGCGGTTGCACAAGACGGTAAATGGTAACAGATCCACACGTACAGAGATTTACGGCCGTTTTCCTCTGCATTTGACTTTGCGCTCCGAGCGCAGGGAGGTCAAAGTCCACGCCTCAGATCCCGTGCTTGAAGGTCAGCGCATCCGCATGCATGTTTCATGAGCCCTCGATGGCAGCCATCGACCTCTCATCGCCATCCGCACATACGCAAACACCAACGCAAAATCACGCTCTGCGTACAGCACTGTGATACGCGTCGATCTCAGCGATGTTCATTTCGGGAAGTCGCTGGGATTATTCAGAGGCTCCTCGAACAGGAAAGGTTAGCGTGTCCCAGAAGACCCCTTCCGCTCGATCTCTAACCCTGCCCTGAAATCAGGAAGCTCCAGTGACGGAGACAAACATGCTAGTGTTACACCTTCACCATGCACGCAAGTCAAAATGTACAGCACAGCTTCTCAGAAAATAGAAGCTAAATATTTCTTAGCGGTGCACCCCATTTTAGACAGTCCAGTTGTGCTCTTGCTACTTCCATTGGAACAACTTCCCCAATTCATGTCTTCAACAGATCCTCATTATAGATAACTTTTCTACTGCAGTTAGACACAGGCCTACATTAAACAGAAATGCAAGCTTGAGTATCAGTTCTATGACTGGTTTATATCCAGTACAAGTGAAAGTTTAATTGTATTCATACTTCTACTGATATTCATTATTAATGGAAGTGCATTATTAAAGAGGGGATCCAGGCAGTGCTGATGGTACCGTTTTAGAGAACAGCTCTATGTGCACTTTAAAGAGACATCTCTCCAAACCAAAATCCACAAGTTCTCCCAAATGAGGCTCTTTACACCACAGGTATGAGAACTTCTGGGGAAACGGCACTCTATTTATAGACTTCTGGTTCTTTCATGCAACAAAGCCACCTTCAGACTCACACACGCACGCACACCAACTCACCGGTTTCGGCATCTTCCTCTCCTCTCCACCCTTCCCCTCTCTTTCAGAAAATCAAAAGGAACTCGTCTTCCGTCTTCAGACGGCACGACGACTCGACTTCACCACCTATGAAGAGGGAGTGAAAACCCTTATTGAACAAGCACTTTCACAGGGAGGAAACGCACACTTTTAAAGTGGAAGAGTAGCACACTGTCAGCAGTTTCCCAGGGAAGTACTCCACACACTGATGGGCAAACACTTCATGTTATTATATGGAAATTCACAGGGTATGCTTACAGTGGAATACTGAACACAATTTCAGGGAAAAATAAGAGCAAATACTGGCACAAAGCTGCTGAGAACAGCTTTTACCCCCATTATCAAATCCTTTATGAACTACAACTACAGCGAGAGGGTTTCCCTTCAATATAGTATTTCGACTGATTAGCATGATTAACAGTTTTTTAATCTTTTAATCAAATAAATCCTAGTAGCATAAACTAGTAGCATATGACAAGCCCTGGTGTGAAGTTTATCTATAAACCCATGGAGAAAAGGCACATGCTCGTTGGGCCCTGACCCAGAACTGAACTCCATATTTGGACCCAGTAACTAGGTCAAATATTGGCCACTGAAACATACCGTGCATGGAACAGGTTGTCTAGAGCTATATTAAACCCAACCTTCCAGCAGATCAGCAGAATAATAGCACCAGGACACAGGCAATTACATTTTGAGAGCTGGGAAGACATTGTGGCATTAGTTTGTGGGAGCAGCACTGAAAGCCATGCCCGGGACATTGTGGAGGCGGTTTGTGGAATTCGATACGAGTCTTCTCGTCACTCAACCACTCCCTGCGTCTGACTGTGTGACCCATGGGTTTGAATCGCCTCCACCTTCGAGCTGCCTTCACTGCGATGATACGATTGGTTAGAAAACGTTGGCCATGTACCAAAAAGCTGGTGGGCGGACTAATTCCTCTGAATTTCCCTGCTTTCGCCAGGCTTACAGAGGAGAGGTATAAGCCTGGCACGCAAGGCTACCAGAACGAAGAAGAGAGCCCATAACCAAATTCCAAATATTGGTGCAAGATGGTTCTCGCTGTGAAAGTGGCGCAGGTTCAAACCCGCGATGAGCAGCAGGTGCTGGGGTTTGAGCAGCTTCCAGACTTTCAGCCGGCACCATTATAGGCAGTCTGTGCGCCTCTGGCCCGCACACAAATATAGCCGTGCCGTGACACCACTCCTGCCCGAAGCTGACATTTTACCCACACACCTCCGCACCCTGCCTCTTACCACCACTCACTCTGGCACCAGCGGCAGCCTTCAGAAATAGAGCCTTAAGACACGAGATTACTGCATTTCAGACTGACTGATTAACACAAAGCGCATGGGCAGATCAGGGCAAGGAGGAGAAGGAGAGGGGGAAAGATGTGGAGGGGGAAAGATGGAAAATAAAGATGGAAAAAGAAAAAGGAGGCACTGTAGGCTCTGACTTTGCACAAACCAGTAGTCACTCTAGGATATATGAAAATAGAGCTTGTAATTTTGTAAAAAAAAAAGGCGTCCAAGGTAAATAATTGCATGTGTTCAGTCTCTAAAATAGAGTCAAGTTACGCCGAAATACAGGTTCTGTCTGATGCGGGGATCCAGGGAGGAAACAATTTGAGGAAGCAATCAAGCACCAAACTTGAACAACAACATTCAAGGGACAGTGTTGAGAACGATCAAGAGGTCAAGAGAACACGAACACTGCATTTCTGACTTCGGCCACACACACAACACACACACCACACACCACACACCACACAACACACAACACACAACACACAACACACAACACACAACACACAACACACAACACACACACACACACACACACCTCCAAGGAACAGCTCGAGATAGGCATCTGAAATGGGAACTGGTAATGCTACCTCAGTTCTAGCTGGCAACACAGGAGGAAGGCCCCTTGCTAAATATATGATCAATCCTATTACTAACATCACAAATCACAATTGAAAAGATGTGGGTGGAAAGGAAGACTACAAGTTTTGTGCTGCCTTATTCAAACTAGGTCTGCTGATATGCCAATCACAAAAGGTTCTCTAAAATAAATCTGCATTTCTTTTATCCTGTTTGTGGTAGCTTTCAAATTGGAGGGCATTCAAACTGCCCAACCAGCGGCCATGCCAGGTCATTATCCATCACATACACAGATTACCAACAAAAAGCATAATTAATCAAAACATTTGTTTCCAATGTTACTGTATTAACATTACTTAAACTGTAGGCTACTGTAGAAACAATTCTACATGTAGCCTACAAGCCTAATCTAGTGCCTAATCTTCATATCACATCCTGCATTAGACACTAACCTTCATGACACAGCTGTGCATGGCAGTAACATGATGCTGAAATGAATCTTATGATGTTAAGCAGAGGCTCTGGTTCAGGGCCTGTTTGGTAATTATGAAAACACATACAGGGGAGAGTCCCTCCTATCTGAAAGTCCTAGGCTGCTGGTACCTGCATGGTGTCAGAGCTGAGACATACAGTAGCTGTATCGATATGTGAATTTAACAAAGTTTAATTTTGGTGGAACATGGCTGAATTAAGTCCATGTGCAGACTATAGCCCCTTTTCCAGCAGAGGAACCTTTTCTGAAACTCAAGAGACTTTTTCCAGTACTAAGGAACTTTCTGCTTTTCCAACTCCAGGAACCTGGGAATGATTTTGGCCCTGGGGTATGGTTCCTATGCCCCTTGTTAGTCTCTGCTTGCACAGTCGTACCTTTTGAAGGTCCATGAACTATTGGGGTGGAGCTTGCAGGAATGAAAATTCCTGACTGGCGAAATGCAATGTGCAAATAAAATAAATAAAACTGAAGCAGTATTTAAAAAATTGTTCCCTTTTTTTACCCAGTGACTTCCTCCTACTTTGCCAAATCTTGGTTCTTGAGGTGTGGTGGGAAAAAAAAACAAGAAGATGCTCCAGGAACCATGTAGTCCCAGTGGTGGATAGTCCCGGCCCTCTTTTAGTGCATACAACCTTGTGGAAAAGGGCAACACTCCAACACCTGTAAATTTCCCGGCTCCTGTCAACCTTAATCAGCCAGGTGAACACAGCTCTGACATGCACTGCACAACCTCTCAGAGCACACAAAGCAGCCTACAGCCCAGGGTCAACACGTTTTCGGGGCTATAACCAAATCATTCCAAAGTATCATGAAATATTAAGAGGACGCCGAGAGTATTATCTAACCATCCAGATTTCCCTGAGAAGTTATGAGAGGTCCGCTGTGGCTCAACCTGATAAAATTACCTTCGAAAATGTACATTCGAAAAACAATGTCTCCTTGCAAATATAATGTGCAGGGACAATGTTGTTTTAAAAGATTGTTTCAACATAGTTTTACCAATTCTGACACTGCGCCCCAGAACACTGCCTTGTTGGCTATGCGAGGGGAAAACCAAAAAAAGATTAGAAATGAAATTAGAAATAAGATAGCTATAGATATGCCACATGTTTAGACTGAAATGTAATCTCCCGCAACGATGTAGCGTAAATAGGTGCTACAGGCAGAGAAAGTTCAGATAATATTAGGTCAAACTAAAACCAAACATTAACAAGCACTTCTTGGGCTGACGTTAAGCTACTTTTTTGCAAAGCTGGCAGAATTAGGTCATTGGTATTCCAGTAGCTTATAATAATATTCTACAACACTATCAATGGAAGACTAAACGCTACAAACATGATTTTACAATATTTTAGGTTTGTCTTAATATGGTCATTTTTGGGAAATAACTGAAATATGCGATAATGGTTTATGCAAATATGCGATATCTTTACAATGGAATGAATGGGAAATGGTTCACTTTATTTTACAGCATGAATGGGTAGCTGACATATGGGGAAGGTTTTTTTCTTTTTAGTAATTTATAAAACTTTGAATATCTCATCTTATTTACATATACACCACAGGACATTGTATCACACCATAGGGCAATTTAAGGTGGCCAATTTGTTGCTATATGGCTACCAATTAGCTTTTGACCTCTGGGTACATTGTAGATATCAATAAGTTATATAACAAATTCAAGTTACTCTTTCCATCCACATATATAGCATTGCATCTGGATTTTTAGTCTGTAGATTTGATTGCATAAAACAGCTACACGATTGACTGCACCGTTTTCTCTTGATTTTGGCCACCAGACGAGCCAGCTAGAGCCAATGACCGTGAGGTCAGTCTTACATGGCAGTGCAGCCAGCCCATATACAGAGCGTATATAGAACCAGACTATCAGCCCAAGCTCGCATGCCATGGATGAGTTTCTCAAAAGCGTTCTCATGCATTCAGGAGGTGTATTGTCATTTTGGCATGTGGCTTTAACATACAAATTCCAAGAAAAAAATGTATTGTTTGGAAATGATTTGGAATAATTTGTTTGCATTAACCAATTCTTTCATTTTAAACGAGCAACCAATAAATCAGCTGATGGGGGGGAATTTCAGGGAGGTTTCGGAACTGATCTCAAGCCAGGCTTGGACATTCTTTCACATATACATTTTTTCACCACTATAATTCCGCTTACCCCACCAGATAAATATTCGACCAAAATTCACTCTATAATGTAACATTTTATTTGGAAAGGTAAACGTCCCAGAATTAGACTGGAAACGATACGAGGCAAAGTGTCATCTGGAGGGCTGTCCTTACCTTCTCAAAATTTGGGAGAAAGTCGAAAAACATACAAAGACCATCTAACAAAGATATTAGTATCTTTGTGTATGGTTTGCTGACCTCACGGGAGCTAAAAAGATACTTGTACAAAGGTGGAAGCAACTCCCTGTTCTGGTCTCATTGGGTAAACACTGGGTAATTCTCCAAATTATTTACAAGGAAACATCAATCGCTCGGATTCATGGAGCTAATCATAAAAAATTTGATGCCTGGCATTCAGCAGCTGCTGCTAAATGTATTTTGATTTCAGGTATTTAATATGAATTGTATTTTAACTGTTCCATGGCCCAGAGGGTGGGGGAATGTTTAAGGGAAAAACAGATACTGTAAAATATTCTGAATAAAACTGAAAAAAAAAAAAAAAAAATGAAAAAAAAATTGATCAAAACAAATATATATTTTAGCATATAGTACTTTGTATATATCAGGGGTGTCTATTACATACAAAAGTATTTGAAAACATGCAAATGAGCACATTTATCTTACCACTAGCTATATCCGACAGATTGATAAACCAAATGGATAGTGGAGGAAGCAAGCTAACTCCCCTTCGGTCTGCCACACACAGAGCCATCAACTGTTCCTGTATTCATTGTATATATATTCTGAATGGAATGACATTGTAGGATATCCAATGCAAGTAAGATTTAAGAAAATTAGGCTTTCATAAACAGCAGAGGCTAAGCAGCCAACATTCCACACAGTGCAAAACGGTGAGGTTACGTGGCGTAGGATGAAGGTGGACAGTATCTGCTGCTTTCGGGGCAATTTGGCAATTTCCTCACTAAAGGGTAAATTACGACTGTTATTATGGTAGTCGGACTATCGTATTATTACTATGATTACAATAATTATAAGCACTCATATTGAGGGCAAATTCAACCATGCAAAGGTTAGTGTGATGTAACAGGAATAAATAAATAAAAACTCATGCCGTGTGGACGTCGGAAATATTTGAGTTCAAACAAAGCATTCAAATGAAACCTTCACTAATCTTAAATATTGTAATCTTGACATCAGAATAAATACAAAACATTGGAGTTTTATGGACCATCACACAGTATTATCTGGTACAGAAGACCATCATTCACCCAAATAAGAAAAATAAATAAAATGTTTAATCCTAATGACTAGAGCCATCAGTTTGGTCTCCACCATGTGACCGGGAGAGATTTAAATATATTTCAGTGGTCATCCTCAAGGGGTCCCCATAGGTTCTCCAATGACAGTCAAGTAACTATTCATACAATTTAGTTTGAGACATGGATGGAAATATAAATGCAATGAAAAGCATGATTTTGAGCTGACTTTTGCTGTTACTCACAGCAATTGTATAGCAGTTAAAGCAGTTTATTACAAAGTTAACTCATGTCACTGGGTTTCTTGCCGCTGAATTGGTAGCTGAACTCAAGGAAAACACAAAACCCACCAGTCTCTGTGGCTATCCAGGGTCAGGACTGAGTATCACTGCAGTAAAAAGAAAAACGCTTCCATATAAAGCAGAGATGTCCAATATTATATGAATAAAATATATGGGCAACTGGAAAGCAATCAATAAAACCTAAAATTGTGTAATATATATATATATATATATATATTAGGCGTACATCCAAGGTGGTAAAAATATTTTGTATGTGTTCTATTTAATCAGTAATTGGGGAAACGACAGCTGAAAGAAAACCAGTATTCCAAGGCTGAAACTTTTACATATTGCCCGTTATACAGCAATATTTAACTGTGTTTTACATTTCATGTATACTATTTGGTTAACGGGTCTGTGCAGTTTGACAACCCAGCCTTTAATGATTACCCATACTATTTTTATTTATTTATATTTTGAGCATTTTTAAAAATAATAATTCACTTGCCTTAACTCAAATGAGACAATTATTTCTGCAAATGTTTCCAACTGTCCAGTATTTTAGAGCACAGTTCTCTAAAGTGTTCTTCTATCATATTGGGATAAAATTACAGTATGGTGTATTGTAGTTTTTAGTGCCAATTCCCTATGTAGGCTACCTGAGGAAAAATAACTGAGAACGTCGGTTTTGTATTGTATTCTTTAACTCTTGCTTGCAATGGACTATCATTAAGGAATTCCGCGCACGTTCTTGAGCTCTGGAAATATAAAACCGTTGCATGAAGATCTTATCTGACTCAGAGGTTTCTATTAAAACGACCCCATTTGTAAATTAGACTACTGTAACACATACACTGACAGCCATGCAACCCACTCAACCGGACGCACACCACGGTTGTGACGAATCCGGCAGGTTCGCGAAGCAAGGATCGGAATACTCCTGCAAGTGTTGATTGACTGAAACGACGACCAATCAGAAATGGCACCCCCTCTTAAACGAACCAATCAGTGCCTACAGGAACGTCCTCCTGACATCTGCTTCTGCCAGATGGAGCGACGATAAAAGAAGCCAAGTTTGCCCCTGCCAACGTAGTCGTAAGTTCTGGTATGCATGAAAAAACTTGCGCAAAGTTACCATAGATGTGATGCCACAGGGCAGTAACCGAAGGGCTTTGCGTAATGAGTTTCGTAAACGCCGCTACTGTTATTCCGTTTGGCGCATGTCGAGAATAGCGGATTTTAATAATGATAGGTGGCATTACTGTAACTACGTCCGTGGAAATGCGGACGATTACTATGCAATACAAGCAGACCTTATTTAATGATTATGGGTCAAATTAATTGAAGCCACTTAATGCAACTAAGGGTTAAATGTTACCTTTGACGTGCTCAAGTAAAATGTAGGCTACACGTTACCCGCAGAAACACAGTTACAACTAACACACAAATTGTGAAAGCGAGTTTCAACCCACCCATCAAAAAAAAGTTCACGACATAGCTGGCTAGCTTGAATTTGAACACGCAACATAACCAACTGTGACTCTAATACCTGGTCGAGGTAGCCAAATTACTGGCTGCCGTTACACAAACCACCGCCTCATTCTGGAAATTGCAGTCTAACCGCAGCAAGCTTGCTAAAGTAGCTAATATTTAAGGCTTGAATGAAGTATAAGCCTGTCTGATGGTGTGGTGCTTGTCATTGTGTAAGGCGAATCCATTCGATGAACAACTATTGTAAATAACGTAAGCCTGCGTGTAAGTTACAAGAAAAAGTAGAGTGCTCAAGTTTCTCATATATTTCGTGTTTATTTAACTTAATGCCACTAAAAAACGTATGACACAGATAATTATGTAGAGACTGAAACTTTTCCACGCGTAAATTTGTAATTTAGCTAAAGTCTAGAGATGATACGTTAGCCTAACATTACCGTTCCAGCCAAAAAAAAAGCTAACTTGGTCTCCAATATTCTCCAACACACTGAGCATTTAGTAAGATGCAACCTAATTATTACCACCGCACTAGGTCATTCCTGCTTAATGAATATTTAGCCTACTTGTCCCTCGCATAATTGCCATTTTCTTGGAAAGTAACTTGCTAAGTGTTTGCCTTAACTTGAGGTAACGTTAGCCAACTTACCCCTACGTTATGTAGCTAGCTAGCTATAGTTAGGCGACTGTGCGTTTATAATACCCATCGTAATTAGCCTGCTATGGCTACAGAATCCTGTTAAAATTGTTCCAGATTATTTTTTGATTTAGGAACACGCGAGGATTGTAACAACGATTTAGGCCTCTGTGAAAATATTTTTAAAGTGTTTCAAGCGACAGGCCTGCGAGCCACGAGAAGAGGTCGCTTTGGGAGCACGTAGAAAATCCCCTCTCCTTAACAGCTTAAACCCCACCGAGGAGACGCGTCCCACAAGAAGAAAAACTCACCTCAGTGAAAAACTGCGCCTTGAAAACGGATCACGCTCTGCCCCCAGAACAAAGAGGGGTTTAATCCAAGAAATAAACGGGCTAACAGCCTTTCCTTCTGCCGTTATGATCCCCGCTAGTCCTCTAGCGCTGTGCCTAGATGCTGATATACTCCGTTACCAGTGAAGTTCCACCACTAGGAAAGAACCTAATGCAGTCAATATGGCCGTCCAACCGTGTGCGCGAGGCGTGGTTCATCTAGCAGAGCTGGAGGGGGAGACCGCGCGCCACGAAAAAGAGCAACCGCATCTCTACTGTTTCAGAGAAGCACACAACCCAAGTAAGAAAGTAACATTTGAAGTCTAGCAGGTGATGCCATGGCATAGTAATTGCATAACTATATTTCCAAGACACCAAAGTGTGCCGTTTTAAACTCTTGTTATCTGCATTGCTTGAAGATTTTCAATAGGCTAATTCCCAAATGAAGTTCTTGTACGGACTCGCATGAACAACTTTACGGTCACTGTTGAACGTACCTGTTGCAACATTTGTGTTGTAATGTAACTGTTGGTTAACATTTGTGTTTTAATGGGGGACTCAACGCGGTGCATTCCTTGTAGCAGATACAAATGTTGCACATGTAGTGTTGTATAAAAGGCAAGATACATCATTGATTTAAAATGTCTTAAATGCCTTACTCATGTCACCAAACTGGCATTGCACTGAACATTTAACTTAATTTATTATTTTCCTACAACGTGTACGCAAGAAATAGATTTGGTGAAAAAAGGTCATAATTTCTGTTCCATTTTTATACTGTTTCATTGGCAACACGGTAAACGCGTCTCCAGGACGCCCACGAGTCACTACATTTCTTTCCGGTGTTGTAAAATAAACACAAAGCAATAAAATGTTTTATCTGATCTCACTCAGAGACTGCCTTAAAGTATTCCAACAGGTAAGGACCTGTGAGCAGGAGTTGAGTCTATGTCCTCATGTCCTCTGTTCACTCGTGCGTGAACAGAATTAGTTCTACCTAGCTGGTGCAGGGATGCAAGGCCAATTATCCCCTGGGAAGCAAGGAAGTGACTGATGGTGCAGCACATGCTCAAATCTGCAGCATCTTGCACACACACACTCAAAACAAGGTAACATCGGCTAAAGTAACGGTGTAGAATCACTGTTTTGTTTTCTTTGTTTTGTTTTTTAAACTTCAGTTCATGTTCCAAATTTGTGAAAGTTGCGTGTAGAACGGCGCAGCAGAACACCACTTGATTTCACCATTTAATCATGGTCTTTGATCAAGACCTTGATGAGTAGAATTAGGCGTCTAAGTGATGGACTAAAACAAAAAACTAGGCGGTATCCAAAACCACCCCATAATGACTGTGTCCTCAAAATATGTACTGTAAACTGAAAATACTGCTTACTTTAATATGTGATGTGTTCACATGTGCTATTTGTCAGAATTCTCACCATTGTGTACACTAGTTGTGGTGGAGAGGGATGCATTCATTTGGCAAATTAAACTTGGTGTGATTAATTTGCTACATTAGAGATCACCCTGCCTTTTACAATGTGCCATAGGTTGCTGAAAGACAAGCTGAAACAGAAGTTAGAGCACTACTCCTGCGATATGACGTATACATGAGTGAAACCGATCTTACAGGGAGAGTCAATTTGACTGACTTCAAATGAGCAAGGGGACTTCAAATGAGGATGCGTGCTGCTGCTTGAAAAGGATATTGGTTTGAGGGGAATGGAAAATTGACAGACATACACACACTGGTACACAATGATGTAAAATCCTTTTCCAGGAAGTGGATGGAAAAAAAACTTTGGTGTTAATACACAAGGAATACATTTTTATTAATTTTATGGAATATATATGTTTGCATACTTAGGAAGAATTAGCTAAATTGAAGAAAAAGTGCATTTTGATTTCAGCCTTTAATGGTCACTGGTCAATAACTTCTCATATCATCCAAAGGACAATGAATAAGCACTGCACCTTTCTCATGTCAAGGGCACTGAGACGATGTGTAATTAAAGGTGAACTCCTATATGTAACACATTTTTCATCTGTACCTCCAAAGGATACTTTAAATTGTTCATGTAATTGGAATACAACTCTTTATCTTATGATTTAAGTGAGTGCAATTACATTTGTGCAACAAAAATTGTGTGCTTACTCTATTGCATTTGAATAACGTGAATACTAGCACCGTTCCTCCTGCTTTTTCCGAGTTCCTATTTACTATTTCAGGACCTATATACAAAATACAATGGGATACACTCCACAAAATTACTTGTCTTATGCCAAAGTGAAATATCCCTTTAGGGTGCAGGACCAACATAAACTTAAATAGTGGCTGGAGTTCACCGATTAGCTGAATTCCTGAAATCATACACCCCTTCTCTCATTTGTTGTCAAGCAGCCTCAAACTGTGTATATTAGCGTCATCTAGTGTGCATTTGGTGTTACAGCACAAGCAATGTGTTGCTTAAAAATAATAGTGTCAATCATTGCTTGGACTTCAAATATGCATTATACTGTACAGACAATTCCAGCTGTAGGAGCAGTGATCATATTAATAATACAGGTCTGACATCCTTTACATCAGTGTTTTTCAAGCCTGGTCTTGGGGACCTGCTGGGTATGCTGGTTTTTGTCAAAACCAATCTCTTGATCAATTAAGGTTGTTGATAGATTTCCCATAATTGAGTGGTTAAACATATTTCAACACAATACTGCTTTAGCCATTTGCTATCTGTTGATGATTTCAGGCTTCCACACTGAAATGAGCAAATGAGACCCAACTGATTTCACATTTCAGTGTAATTGAAACTATTTGCCATCCAAGTATATACAGCACAGTACATGAAAGCATAAGTTGGGACATTTATGTTTAGGGCATGCATACATGCATTTTCTGGAATAATGTGGCTTTAAAACATTAATACATCTAATTAATTTTAATTGTTCAATGTCTGCTTGTATATTCTGTTTGCCTACATGTTTTTGTTTATATTCGGGTTTGTATTATCTGTTTGCACTTTTTTATGTTTTTGGTTCTTTGTGAAGCACTTTGTAACCTTATGATTAGAAAAGTGCCGTATAAATAAAGTTTTACTTACTGATTAATAACAATTAGTAGTTCATTACAGTACAGAGTTTACTATCGTTAGAACAAAAACCAGCACATACAATGGGTCCCCAGTACCTGGTTTGAGAAACACTTTTACAGTGAGCTTTCCAACAGAAAATGGCTGCTAATGGGCAAGTTCAGTGGTGCCAATCATGTGCTGAGAGCAGGCAGGTTTTCATTCCAACCTATCACTACACTAGCGGATTTAACCAATTAGCACAGCTTCAACCAGAGAAGAGGAATCTAATTGGTGAAATCCGCTGGTGTAGTGATAGGTTGGAATGAAAACCTGCCTACTCTCCGCCCTCCATGGCACACAGCTGGGTAGCCCTGGTCAAGTTTATTAACTTCTCATTCATCTATTGACACAGTATGCCAAAGGGGAGCAAATGTAATTGGCTGCATGATTTCAATTCCGAAATAATGCATAGCCTGCCTGTATTAACCTATAGCCAGTTCTGGAAAAGTTATGCTATGTCTTGGTCCTGTCACAAAAAAAGAACATACATCCTCTTCTGTGGTTTTACATATTTGGACACATCTAGTCCTCACCAAGTACTAACAGTAGATATATCTAAATTATTTGTTTATAAGTTAACACACACAAATGCGACTTTGATATTACTATTCAACAAAAAATAAGCCAACATGCAGAAGTCACACATGGAAAAAGTATGCCCTTCTTACTTCCATATCAATGAATAAATTACTTAGAACCAGATGCTTCTCATCAATTGCACATGATTAGTTGGTCATCAGGAAGCTACCACCAAAAGCAAAAGCATGAAACACCATGCAGAGATGCAGTTCTCGGGCGATTTTAATACAAATGCTTGAGAGAAGACTACAACCACACAATGCTCAAAGTTCTGCTGAGGATGCTAATAGTCTCAACGATGACAATGTATATGGGGTCTAACACAATGTCTAAACTGATAATATTGTCCCAAAGCTCATTCATAACCAGTGAAATTAAAGCATTTGAGTTGCTATGGTTTGGCACTCTTTGACATTGATCAGCAGATTTTATTTTTATGTTTGTAGGCAGTTGAAAACGATAATGTAGTTCAGGTATGCAGTGTGTGTACTCTGCATGCAGCCGAGGGCAAAACTGAGGTGTAGTATTAAAGGGAATGATTAAGGATTGACTAAGTGAATGTGTAATATAATGTGCGGTTGTGTGTGATGGTTGCTAACTTCTGTATCTCATTTGCATGTGCCTGTGTGTAAAGGATTGTGCTGCATGCTCTTTGCTGACACAATCATACACCACAGACCAGTCCCTCATCTGCCAGGCATCGAAACTGTGTGTAGTATTAAATGTCACGTCTTGTGTGTGTATAAATGCAAGCATACAACATTATCCAAATCTCTCAGTTGTAATTTACTCTAGATTTGGGGAGGGATGTGGCAAAAGATGTGTGAGGGTTGTGGGATTGCAGGATCTGCCACCCTTGCCAGCTCGTCGAGCACCTCGAGAGCAAGATCCTTGATCCTGAGGACCAGCTTGCTGGACACCACAGTTCAAAATTAGAGTTCCACACTGGAGTGGAAGATGGCCACATTCTCCAGGAAGAGGGAGTTGGTGATAGCTGTGGACTCTATTAGAGGTGTAGACAGCATGGTCTATTCACAAAAAGAGTCTTATACAGTGTTTTGCTTGCCTGGTGCCCAGGTAGGAGATCTTTTGGAGCATGCAGGCACGCTGTGGAACTATGGAACTAGCAGAAAAGATGGGAGCATAACCTCCATGGTAGTCTTCTATGGAATTGTACCATTACATACCATGCCTAGTGAAGATTTGGATTAAGCTCATAGGAGAACATGAGAGGGGCCTTGAGACAGTACTATCCTATATATCTCAGGGAAATTGTGTTCTGTCCATCTAGTGAAGTAGAGAGGAAAACAAGAAAATGCTAATTGTGCCTTTTCCTCTGGCAAAAGCATACCTCACATTTCCAGCTCCTCCAGTCCCCATTAAATGCGCATATTTTCCCCAACTGCAGAAGACATTGTAAATTCTCAAAAGACCTCAGCTGCAGCCTTTTCTTGGAATAAATGGCACGTCTTAGTGTAGGCTAGAAACAGAAAATCAGTCTCTGGTCATTTAAGTTTTTATTTGATTTTATTTGAATTATTAATTAATTAATTAATTAATTATCCTAACCCGCTTATCCTGAACAGGGTCGCAGGGGGGCTGGAGCCTATCCCAGCATACACTGGGCGAAAGGCAGGAATTACACCCTGGACATGCAAACTCCACACAGAGAGGCCCTGGCCGACGGGGATTGGAACCTAGGACCTCCTTGCTGTGAGGCGGCATCCGTGCCGCCCTTTTATTTTTATTATTTTTAATAATTTATTTTTTTATGGCCAACTAAGTTGGATATTAGTTCAACCAAGTGCATACATTTGCACTTTATTGAAATTCTTTTTTAGACATTTTAGTTCCATTATATTGCAATTTACCAGTATTTCCCAAACTCGGTCCTGGGGTTTTTGTTCCAACCACAGTTGGAATCCAAGAACTTTAACAGGCTGTTCATTCTTCTTAATTATGTGCTATGTTCAGAGGGATTATTTACCCTCTTAATTGTGTCAGACGTAGCTATGCATGTGTTCACAGAACTAGCTAACTACATGCAATTTCCTGCATTTTTGCCATATTTAACTGCTATAACACAATTTTGATGGTATTATTATCATTATGTATCCATATTTTTTGGGCTGTATTTGTAAAAACACTTGGCAGGTATAAATAACATGGTGTTTATACTATAGGTGATAACTTAACCTTTGACTTTATGGCCACCAAATTTTGCAGTAGCAGCGGTAGCTTTGGGACTATAAAAGAACAAGACACGCATGTTCCCTTTTTACCGGAAAAAATAAATAAATTAAAAATAAAATAAAAAGTAAAACTAAAATGCTTTATACCAGCGCGCGTAGTAGGGAAGCTCTGTTAGGGACGTCACTTTTGCTGTGCGATTGTTACCATGCCTACAGACTCGACAGGCAGCCACATAATCCGCATGGTCCTAGAGTCTCATTTCCTCGTGATGTAGGTTTAGTTGTGATATAAAGTGATATTGCCAAAATCGCATCTTTACAGGTACAATAAGTAAGATTTTTGTGGTAAAATATCGTTACAAGACCATTGTAAATCCCTTCCTATCATTGAGAAAGGCTCACTGACATGTTGACTCACCCTCTGCCACCCTCTGCCTGTATAGTCAATAAATTTGGGTTTAAAAGTGTATATTTGTCGGGCCGTCACTCTGTATGAAAACATTGTCCAGCAGTACAACATTAAAGCTCATTGGTTGAAAATTGTTTCTTACTGCCACAGCCAATTTGTTCGTGTAGCTGCCAAAATGGCGCTCCAGACAAGCGATCACTGAAACTCTTTATACAATTTCTTATTGTTCAAGCAAAGACTAAAAAATTAGTTAAAAAACAATTCGTTTCTTATCGATAGTAACAACCAAATTAGCTGTAGTTAGCTTGACGAATTTACAAGTATCCACTTACTATGAAATATAGGCAATACGAACATAGTAGCGATTGCACAAGCGTTGTGATTCAGGTGGATATTTGTATATTCGGGAAGCTAACCAGTAATAGCTCATTTGCTTGTTACTGATAGCGAACTGGTCTTGTTTTCTAACTAGATAAGCCATCACTGAAACTATTGCTTGTCTGGAATGCAATTTGGGCAGCTACGCGTTTCTCTATCTCTTTATGTGTTCAATCATGCTTAGCTAAACTTTCATATGTCTCAAACTGTAAGTTGCAGTCGGTACATTATCATATCTTCGTTATATATCCAGTTAGTTTCATAGACAAGTTGCTTGCTCATAATATAGTAAACAGACAAAACGTATAAATAGTGTTGTGCAGCACACTAAAATGAACATTTCATAAATTAACCTGTTCGGCGAACATTTTATTACTAGAACACTACGAAAAGACGGCAGGCTCTTTTAGTAAGCTCTTAAATAAAAATTAAACTGAGCTGGGGACAATCCCCCAGTGGCAAAGTAGAGTTAAGAGCTTGAACCATAAACATTCCATGTCACTGCCCCATTCTTCCCTCCTGAATTTGTTTTTCAAGCTGAGACCCACGGTAATTCAACCAGTTTTCTTTATTTTTATATTGTAAATGTCATGCACTTTTCACATGTCCAAATGAATAGTTCTCGAGAACAAAAAAACGTGTTTAAAGAAAGCAAAACTGTTTACTTGATTGTTTTGACCGCAAGTGCACTGTGCAACATCTCACTTTTTGGCATGCTGAGAAATGGACTGCTGTCAATTACAAATGAAAGCAATTCAGTTCGTTAAAAAAAAGGAAATACAGTGAGAGATGGGGTCTTAACGCCAACTCACGTCTTACCAGTTTAGGAAAATCAAGGTTCAGATCAGTCCTTCCAGTATTTTTGTGCCAAATGCCTGGATTTGCTAGTTAGGGAAATCTTTCAGCCAGGACATGTAGCTAATTAGTGGAATCAGCTATTTGAGTTCATGGGTAGAAGAAACACACGGCAGCATTTTTATTTCCTGGCCCTGGACCTTTCACTTTACAATTAAATTGGCACCCATGTAATCATAAATAATATCCTGTATTTGTAAAACCAGTTAAGCATACGAATGAGTCTCTTTTTTCAGTTAAAGTAGACCAAAGTTGGGGTTTTTTTTTAACTTAAAACAAAACAAGTGAGAGTCAGTAAACTCAATATCCAAGGAAAACAAAGCTGATCTGGCAACACGGAATTGCGCTTTCTGAAATGTTACGCAATTTTTGTAACTGAACGAACTGTGTATGTAGCTAAGTGGAGTGACCTCAAACAGTGACGGTCTCGACGGAGTGGAGGTCGGTCCTTCTTTTAGTTGTTTTAGGTTTAGATTTCTATTAGTTGGTTATTTTAAGAGTTTGAAGCTATGTCTGTCGCACTGGCAACACGCAGACTTCGTTCAATTTCAAAGACTTTTATACGATCGCTGTCTGCCGTTTCAGCGCATAATTCACTGAAGACTGCTTCAACAAGGCACAGAGTCGAGGCCTGTGTTCGTAGCCGACAGTTCTGCTGTTATACCCGGGCACTCAGGTAGGAAACACTGGGGTGTGTGTAGATGCAGTAGAGCGTTTCTTGAGCAAGGTACGATTTGCATGGCAGTAGCTAATGTTACTCAACTTATACAGACCTTATGTTAGTTGGGTAGATTTTAATAATAGATATGGACAGGGAGTGTCAATATTGTGTAACGTTAGCTAGCTAACAACCTGGGTGAGGTTCGCTAAAGCCAAAACCTATCTAGCTACAGAGTTGAGCCAACTGCCACAGGCTGTATAGAAAATACACCAAATTACTTGTTTGTTAGTTAATTAAAAGAAACTACCGTTGTGGAAATATGTGCTAATTCTGCAAAATCCCTTCCGTTGGGTGCTGCCTATATTTTATGTGAGGTAGCCTAGTTGAGTAAGTAGCCGGGCACTCGTAATACACATGCATTGAAGCGTTGGCTAGCTGTCGTTATGGAACATACTTACAGGTAGCTAGCTAATGTTAAAGTGATCCCTTTCGTTGTAACCTTCCACATGAGAATTGGCGATGTAACTGAAATATCTAATTTTTTAAAGTTGCTTTGAATTTAAAAACTTGAAACTTAAAATGAACTAGCCAGTGGTAGTAGAATATAAATGTTAGCTAGTGCCTCTTATTTTCCGCTACATTGGCCGTGCATACTGCGCTGTGCAGGCGCTGTACTAGGCTGATTTCTTTTTTAATGAGTTCGCCGGTAATTTCTTCATTGCTCGGCCCTAGACTGTTCAGTATAGCTAATGAACTTTGGTCATCCCCACAGCTGCCAGTCATGAAGCTATGCTAAGGTTATACATAGCTAATTGATAATACATAAGTTATGCACCTTTAGTCGTAGGCTGTCATGTATATGTATAACAAATTAGTGAATTTGGCCGATTTTTAAAGAAGTTGTCTAAAATCAGTCGCGGGTTTCGAGCGACAGGGCGTGTTTTTACTGTTATGGTCAGCGCTTCTGGCACGCCATTCCTGTAACTTAATCGCATTTCTTTAGAAATGGCGTTAATTGTTGTTTAAGCTTTCGGAAAACATAACAAATAGCCCATTTGCTTAATCGTGTATAAGTAAAATAATATACACTCAGTGACACTCTGACCCCATCTTGCCTCCGGAACAGACTACGTTATTCGCGGAATAGATTCAGCAAGGTGCTTGAAACAGTTTATAGGGATTTTTCTTTACGTTGACCAAAATAGCATCAGTCTAGCTCGCGGCCCAGGTTCCACATCATCCCAAAGGATTTAGATCGGGGGACTGAGCAGGCGATAAACTGAAGTCCCATCAATATAACCTGCTTGAGATGATGCACTCTGCTGTTGTAAAAAGCTATTATTTGTGGCCTTTCGGTTTGCTTTAAACCGTCTGCGCATTCTTCTCTGACCTCTCATTAACAAGGTGTTTTCACCCGAAGAACCCACGCTCATTGGATTGTGTTTATCACACAATTCTCTGTAAACTGTAGTGAGAGATTCCCAAGAGGGCAGCCGTCAAAGTCGCTTAGATCTGGCCCATTTGAACGTTTGGTCGAACAAATGAAAAACAAGGCAAGTGGATGACCGGAATTGTGCACCCCTGTTTTATACACTTCAATCCGATAGCCTGAACATAACCTGCCCTGGACCATTATTGGCGTTTGGCAGATGCTCTTATCCAGAGCGACGTACAGTTGATTAGACTAAGCAGGAGACAATCCTCCCCTGGAGTGATGCAGGGTTAAGGGCCCTGCTCAACAGCCCGGACCACCGACCTTGCGTGTCCCAGTCACGTACCTTAACCACTACACTACAGGCAGCTTTGCTGTGCAGCATAAATTACTAATCTGATATACCCCGAGTCTGTTTTTCTCATACGGTAGACGCAGGATTAAAGTTTAAGGTAACGCGCTAACCCTGTAATCTTGTTTCATAATACAACCAGGCCTGGGCTAAATATGGCTGAAAAACAACTAAATCTGTAAACTGAATGAACAGAATAATTCATTGGGAACAACAGCATGGAAACTAGACCCTGATCAAATTCTCACAGATTATGGCCATGTGACCTATGAGGCATGCAATGCTCTTCAGTCCCTTTCTTGTTTGAATGGATGTCTTGGATGGATAACATTGGTTACATTCCAAAAGTGGGTGTGTTTATCACTTATAAATGAGAGGTATAAGTCAGACTCCCAAGCTACCTGTGTGCTTAAGTGGTCACCATTATTGTCTGCATTTGTATAGTGCGTTTATCCAAAGCGCTGTACAATTTATGCATCTCATTCACCCATTCACACACACACACCAACGGTGATTGGCTGCCATGCAAGGCACCAACCGACTTGTCAGGAGCAATTAAGGGTTGGGTGTCTTGCTCAGGGATACTTCGACACACCCAGGGCGGGATCAAACTGCCAACCCTCCGACTGCCAGACGACTGCTCTTACCACCTGAGCCAATGTCGCCCCATTAAGCACTATGAACTTTTTTCTTTTTTCAGATCTGAAAACAAGGTTACTGTCAGTTTCATCAATCGCGATGGAGAAAAGGTGACTGTGAAGGGCTCCCCCGGTGACAGTCTTCTCGATGTCGTCATCGAACAGGACCTAGACATCGATGGATTTGGTGAGTGGATGCATTTGTGTTCATGAGCACCTCGTCATGCACTTCTGGAGTGATTTTGCACTCTTCCGCTGAAGAAGAGACCTACCACTCATAACTTCATTCCGCATTTAAACCTCTCCGTCAATTCACTGTGCTATGGTGTGTATTTAGGAGACTATCTGGAGAAAGTGAAATATGGCTTGTAAAACTGGTGTGTAATGTGCAGTAGTGCGGCTTGGTACAGTTATTGGGGGTCACAAGCATTAATGGAACCTTGTGCAGTGTCTGACAGCATGTGTGCTGTGTGTAACATTAACTGTATAACTGTATTAAGTGGCTATTGGTTACTGTTGTGTGTATTGTATATGTTGTGTAATGGTAAAGAATTTAGTAAAATATGCATCAAATCATGGCAGGAATTTCACCGGCCGCCACAACAGCCATGTCGCTGCCCCCTTTCAAAATGTCATAGCCTGCAGCCACTGTTATGCTGTATTTCACTTACACCCCTTGTGCTCCAAACCCTTAATATGTTGAGTAGCGATCTAGCTAGGCAATCAAATTGAAATTCTTGTGTGAATAATAATTATTCATGATTGTTAATATATTTTGCAAGTCTAATGTTCGTTAGCTAGCTTGCTAATGTTGCTACAAATGGGGGACTATGAGGACTGTAATTCCTACACCGTTTATGGATGTAAAAACCTTCAAATTGAAATGGGAGGTCCTGAACGTTAACCACAGAGTACAGAGCAGAAATGTGTAACTGACCAAATTTTTATAGACTGCACTGTGAAATCACAATGCATGATTTAAAAAAAATGCCAGCTAAACCCTGTTCACTAAATGCCCCGGAGGCTTGTGGCATTTGAGCTTTGCAGTTCTTGTATCTCACAATGGGAGACTGACTAAGACTAAGCCATACCGAAGGATCTGTATGCTAACTCAACAGTTTATGAGAAAAAGTATGTTCACGACACCAGAATGTTTGTCCGTTTAATCCACAGCCTGGCCATTCACTGCTGTATAACTAATTCAATGAAACATTCGGACTTGAATCACTCTTACCCTCTTATCAGGAAACAAACTTTGTGTTTACTGATAAGAGGCAATTTAAAGGGCTTGACGGTGAACTCTGGTTTGATTGGCTACAGAGTCCAGAGCACAGCTTCTGGTGCATTGCTGCTGATTGGCCACTTGATGGAGCCCCACATCCGTGACCCACTGCTAAGGATGTACAACTTGACTGTGCGAGATCACGGTTCACAGTTCACACAATTTCCATGGGACCTATGCACAGACCACCCATGCAAATGGCTTCTGGGATTAATAGGGCCGTAGGAAAAACGGGTAATTAGGTCTGTTAGGGGCTGTTTTTTTTTGTGTTTTTTTTTTTTTTCCCTAGTTTTTCTGGTGATTTAATTTGTGGCCAGTTTATCTTGGGCACATGCAGTGCTATGACTGTATATGGAGTTGTCTTATATCAGGGCTCTGAGAGTGTCAGTCAATCCATATGTGTCTATATTAGATCTCAGTTTTTGTGCACATTTTGTTGCTATGTGTATCAGTGCTGTATGTGTCTATTTCAGCTGTGTGTCTGCTGCGCGTATATAATGTACGTGCGTGTGTGTTTGCATCAGAAGCAGGTTATAGTTTCCATTCCCAAAGTGTCCCACTGTGACTGTGTGAAATGTAAGGTATGCAGCTCTCCCACGGGGCGGGGTAATAAAATAACAGGCGCTGCATGGGTGCAGGTGGTGTACATATCGCTGCTTTTCGTGTTTTCATATCTGCTTCTTCCGTTGTTCTTGGCCGCAGACGTAGTTCGGCTAAAACCCTATCAAAGGTTTACTTAGTTGGTGTGGTTAGTGGCATGGTGTGCTTCTGCGTGTTGTTTTGGTTTGTACATGGATGAGAGATTGAGAAAGTGTTTTTTTCGTTTGAGTGTGCAATCAAAATGGAAATGTGGGGAATTGGCCAATGCATCTGTCTCAATTAGATAAATCCGCTACACTCACCTGAGCTCACTCACAACTGTTGGTCTGCTTGTGTGTGTGTGTGTGTGTGTGTGTGTGTGTGTGTGTGTGTGTGTGTGTGTGTGGGTGTGTGGGTGGGGGACAGCGTCACACTTATGTAACCACTCAGTATGTCAGTGCACACGTGCACACAGTTCTATAGCACTGAGCTGGCTCTGTTCCTGAAAGTCCTGTGCTGTGCCACGGTACCATATTGAAATATATTCCACTCTGGTCAAGCAGAATCGGGGAACATATTAAACAAACGGTACTAAGGAAACCACGCAGGCTGATTGTTTTGCAATGGAAGTGGTGTACGTGTGCACCTGCACACCCCTCCCCCAGTTATCAGTGCTTCTCTTCATTTATAGCCTGTGGTCATGACTGCACCTACAACTGTATGCTGAAATCTTGGTACATAATGCAAGGGTTTCTTCAGAAGACGTATGAAGTCGACTACAAAATTGCAGTGCTGTTATAAATAGTTATAAATAATAATGAATAATAGTCATAAATAATAGGCCCCCCATAACTTTTAAGATGGACAAAAATAAAAAAATTAGGTAACCAAAAGTTGAGGGATGTGCCCGCTCTGCAAAGCGAGGCTTTCCACTGGGCTTATATTTCAGATTCACACCCCAGGTGGGGCGCTGCTGTTGTATTCTCAAGCCTAAGGGCACCACCTCCATATAATGTCCAGCTGTATAAATCCACTGTATGTAAGAATGTAAACTTTCTAGGTCACTCTGATTAAGGGCGTCTGCTAAGCGAAGAAATGGCGTAATGTAAAATGGCTGTGCATTTACTTTTAACAGACTCCTTTCTTAAGGTATAGAGAACCTTGAGAAGCTTTGACCACTCATACCTAAACCCCGTTCAAATTAAGTGAATACACATTGCAGTGCCTTACAGGTGAAGCATTACTGCTGTGTCCTGGTGTGTAGGTGACGTGTGACACTAGGCGATGTGTGACAGGTGTGTGTGTTATCGTCGCCCTTACAGGTGCCTGTGAGGGCACTCTGGCCTGCTCCACCTGCCACCTGATCTTTGATGAAGATGTCTTCAATCAACTGGGACCAATCACAGACGAGGAGATGGACATGCTGGACCTGGCCTACGGACTGACGGACACGTGAGTGGGACCTGTCCCTTTCCGTGGCAACAGGGCTGGGTGTAACCCATGCCTGGTCACTGCTGAAAGTGTGATGGAAAGCTTGTGCCCCTCAGGCTGTTGGCATTGTATTAATGATGGGGAGAATGGCACAATACATCTGCAGGAGCCCCATGAGAGATACTTACAGTGGGAATGGGATTCACCTTGAGATGACCCCTTTAGGACAGGGGTGTCCAGTCCTGTCCAAAAAGGGCCAGTGTGGGTGCTGGTGTTTCAGCCCAGCACCCGGACACTGATTCTACTTATCAAGGATTTGAGTGAAGACCACGGTTAGTTCATCCATTACATCAGGTGTCACAGTACTGGGCTAAAATGAAAAACCAGCCCCCACACCGGCTCTTTTTGGATTACACTGGACACCCCTGCCTTAGGAGAAGAGCGAGAACTCCTTCAGCATATGCTGTTGTTGAGTGTCACGAGAAAACTGAAGCGCACTTGACATGCATTCAAGTTGGCTAATAAGAGTGTGCTAGTCAATTGTTATTGTAATCAACTCTCCAGCTACTCCTGCAGTATTGGATCGAGCACCTATGATAGTATCCCAGAGTAGCCCTTTCTGTTCTTTTCTATTTAACCAGAGGAGGTCCATTGAGAACATGTTTCTCTTTTTCAATGATGTCCTGGGAGAAATGCCCGAGAGAACAAGGTGTATTATTCGCCGGCCTATGTCGCTGTGTGCGTGTTTGTGCGTGAATGAGTGAATACTTCCCTGTCTTCCCCTGCAGGTCTCGCCTGGGTTGCCAGGTCTGCCTGACCAAATCCCTGGAGGGTATTACCGTGCGCGTTCCGGAAAGCGTGGCGGACATGAGGGAGTCTGATTTTGGCACCACTAGCTCCTCCTCCTAGGCCACGCCTGGCCCTAGAGCCTAGATTTGCACTGTAATTAATATGAATATGCATTTACCTTTTTACAAATCATTACATGAGTCAGGGATGCTGGTTTCCGAGGCATCCCCCTTTCTCTTGGGCATTAAAAATGCCAACCATTAGGACAGAAACATTTCATTATGATTTCTGGGAGGAGTAAAATAAGCCCATGCCTAAATTAACTTGGAGTGAGAATAATCACTTTAAGACCACTAATGCAACCCTGTGTGATGTTTTAACGTGATTGTACATAGCGCAGTTGTGTATAGCTGGAATTATATCTAAAATAAACTAACCTGCCTTCATAATGGCCTAATGGTGTTTCTGCTCTGTTGAACTCGGACTTTGATGTTTGTGGTAGATACTGGTGTCATCCCCAAATCCCTTAAAAGCGGCAGTTGTCTGACACTTGGGACCAATGTGTCAGTCAGTTACCCTACCAGTTTGTGCAGTATGTCCAATTAAGCAATTAAGAGTGATAGCGAGAGCAAGGCTTCACATGAACTGGAAATGAGTGGAGCCAACCATATGTTAACTTTGAACCTAGGCCAATGTCAGAAACCACTTACTTGCCGATGGTTAAGGCTATAAGTACAGTACACAGGAGGAGAAAGCTGTTAAATAGGTGTCATTTTCTCTAAATGTAGGGTACTTAACATCCCTGGATGATATGTGTATTTCCAAGGTTTCACTGAGTATGGTCATGTCAGAAACGGCTTCCTAACTGCAGTGTCCGCAAAATATTTAATAATGTCTACTAAATGTACTACCGGCTGTCTGACATATCTTGCATACTATTTTCAAATGGCGCCGTGGAAGTGTCGTAAGACATCTGCCCTTGTAATAAAAAGCCCCTGCCTCTTCATGATTTATTGCACTGCCATTGGACCCATAAATTCCTCTTGGTGGGGCCCCCTAAAATGCATGGTCTATTTCCTGAAAATGCTTCCCGAATGCATTAGGCAAACCCAGAAATTATAATCCTGGGATTTTAAATAGACTACATTGAGAGAATTTTTGCAAACTCGACAACTTTCTCCTCCAGTGTTCTCTTGGTCTGAATTCGGGAGCAGACAGTACATATTTTGAGGACAGGTAGGTAGGAGGCAGTTTTGGACATGGCCAAAGGTTTAGACATTTGTTTTGCTGTGGATAGAATCCTTTAGATAATTTTCACCATATTGGTACAGCTCATTGTGGCTTCACCATTATGGGCGACACCAATCAGACACCAAGTAAGACCACTGAATGACCTCAACTGAAACAAACCTGAATCCAGTGGATCTCATGTTCTGCGATTAATTGCAGACTTGGGAACTTGCAATGTTCAATGCGTGAAGAAGACCTGAAGGAATCGGTCCACTTTCGAAAGGAGGAGTCTATTCTTTTGTCGGGGTTCGGGAATAATTAATGAGCGAATGTTGAGGCAATGGATGGGGGATTAAGAACAGAGAATTTTGCTTTGTCTGATACTTTAGCCTGCATGTTTTTTTAATTTGTATTTTAAGTGAGGTTCAAGAAATCCTCACTAGTATTTCATCTGACGGGAAAAGAAAATCATTGCACACACAGGGGGTTACTTCCTATATTGTTTGCAAAGCCAGTTCAGTTCCTTTTTGGTTTGTTCATTGTCTATCCTCCCATGCAGAGCACCTGTTAAGTTTGCTTGTTGTATGTCGCAAATTTAGTCTGCAAATGCCTCTCGAGGGAAGACCATAAGGGGAGGAAATACGTTGAAGTGGATTCGAACCCAGCCAAGTTCTCCATTCTGGTAGAAGAATTGCTTGTTAGCAAATCCGGATGATTGGAAGAAAATATGAAATGAAATGATAGTTGGTAGCCTGTTTGGGAAAAGGCCAGTGGCTGGTGGTTGGTTGCTCAGATGGAATCCAGACTCGGTCATGGAGGTTAAAAGTCCTGGGACACAAAAGATTCTGAACTTGCGGGACATCATTTATCTTTGTTCATTCTGCCTGCCCTGCACTGTTTAGCTATTCTTGGAGCCATAAACTGTTGTGTTGTTGAGGCCCAGACTTAAATCCCGTGACAAAGCTGTGGTCAGAACTGAAGAGGGAGGTATCCCAAGGATATCAATGCTTCTGCATGGTAAAGTTCTGCATCGATGAATGGTAAAAAATAAAATAAATAAAAAATCCCTCCAAATGTTTTTATTATTATTTTTTTTATTTTTTTTATACTATATCACCAATTATAGGAAAAGACTAATGGCTGTGATCTTTGCCAGGTGTGTGTGCGCAAAGTATTAAATCAGGGGTGCCAATAATTGTGGAACCTGTTTTTTTGGGAAATACTTTGGTGGATTCCATTGAATAATTTATTAAGCACACTGCTTTCCACATACTTGGAATATTTTAAAAAATGTCAATAACTGGATTATGGTTTAGTGTACAGCACTTTTTGTGAAAATTTATCAGGGGTGCCAATAATTCTGAAGCCCATTGTAGCTCTTGATGCTTAACATTGAAAGTCTCCTTAATGTGATGGATGATGTGAATATTCAAAGAAAAGACTGTAATGCAGCACTGGAAACTTTCAGTATGAAAATTTCTACAAGTCACCATAAGAGGAGCATGTTTTTGCTTTGCTTATCAAAAAAGGCTACATCATGCTGGAGGTGGGAGAGCAGGCCAAATTTAGCTTTTTTAGGTTCCCATGTAAAAGCTTAATGATTGAAACTTCTGCTTGTGTTACATCACCTCTGGAGACCCATGTGTGTTTGGAGGGGTGGTCCTCCTTACTCCACTGCTCCCATGTGTCAGGGGCTGCAGGAATGAGTAATGAGGAGTCAGCCCCTAAGTATCCTCCTGTTACATTTAAAACCACACACCAACGGTGATTGGCTGCCATGCAAGGCACCAACCAGCTCGCCGGGAGCATTTGGGGGTTCGGTGTCTTGCTTAGGGACACTTCGACACACCCAGGGCGGGATCGAACCGGCAACCCTCCGGCTGCCAGATGACTGCTCTTCCCGCCTGAGCCAATGTTGCCCCGTGAGTGTTCTCACTATGGGCTCATTCCAATCATTTATATTTCTCCACTTTTTTCCTTTCCTTGCTCCTGACCCGGAAATGGATTGAGCTCCACCATCTTTAAGTACCTTCCAATCCCTTAAATCTTCCTTCTAGGAGCTAGAAGTAGAAGTTAGGAACTCCCAATCTTTTCTTTGAGCAAGAAAACATCAGCACATCCTTGCGGAAGTATTTTTCCGGAAAGCCTGGCACAAATGATCGACCTGTGGATCCACCTCTCCTTGGCTCAGGCGGTAAGAGAAGTTGTCTGGCAATCGGAGGGTCGCTGGTTCGATTCCCCCGCCCGGGCTGGTGTCCCTGAGCAAGATGCCTAACCCCAAAAAAATGCTCCTCCCAGGCTGGTTGATGCCTTGCAGGTAGCCAATCACTGTTGGTGTGTGTGTGTGAATGGGTGAATGAGAAGCATCAGTTGTACAGCGCTTTGGATAATTCATATTTTCTTGACTTCCCCTCTTTACTTATTTTTCAGTCATCTTTTCCTATGCTCTCCCGATGGGTTGAGCTAGTGGCAAGAAAAGGGAAAAATAAAAGGAAAAAGGAGAAAAATAAAGAGGGGTGTACTGTGTAGTCTGTAAGTATCTGGACAGTGGTACAATTTCCATTATTTTGGCACATTGGATTTCAAATGAAGCACTGAATAATGAGCTTAAAGACTGCAGACTGCCACCTATAATTTGAAGGTATTTACATCCATATTGGGTGATCAGTGTAGAAATTACATCCCCTTTTTTCCCCCAAATGTTGACATTGCCTTGGATTTAACTTTGTCTCTGACAAATGCTTCTGGGAAGTGTGAATTTTCTAAATTGTCACTGATCAAGAAACAAACAAACACAATTAGACCATGGGAAGAGAAGGACTGAGCAATCTCACTAAGTTGTTAAGCATTGTTGAGATTTTTTAGAAAAGCAAGAAAGAATAGCTTCCAGCTTTCAAACCTCTCTTGTTTGTTAAAGCCCTGATCTGCTAGGAATGTTAATGCGACATGTTATTATTTAGATTAGACCGATCAAACTACATTGAGCTAAAGCAGGTGGCTCCTCCACTGTGTAGGCTTGCGCTTACTGCTACTGTTCATTTTCATTTGGATTTCAAACTTCAAACTCGATTTTTAACGTTTGTCGTAGCCCCAGGGTCCGTGTAGTCTTAATCCTGCCCAGCCTATGAGAGAGAGGGTTGGGCGAAGAGGTGTGTGTAATGCTTATGCCTCTGTGTGTGTGTGCTTGCTTGTGGGGGCATATTGTCTTTGGGTGTGTCTTAGGTTAATGTTCGGTGATTTTGCAGATGTCAGTGTAGCACAGTGAGCCAGCTCTGAGGCACAATGTGTTCTGTAACAGAAACCCTGTGACCACCATCAGATTTCACATTGGAGACAAAGTCTCTAGCTGTACTCCGTGTTCTCTGCTCAGCAGGAGGAGGGGATCAGGAAAGGAAACGGACACAAGCATCACACGTATGGTATTTGGAGACCCCCTGGATAGAACCTGGATAGAAGCAGAAGTGATCAGGGGGCGTCTGTCCCCTGATGTGCATATGCATGTGTGTGTCTGTGTGTGTGTGTGTGTACGTATGTGGGGGTGACGGTTTTGTGGGTGTGTGTGTGTGTGTGTGTTTGTGTGTATATATGTGGGGGTTAGGGTTTTGTGTGTGTATGTATGTGGAGGTAATGATTTTGTGAGTGTATGTAGGTATGTGAGGGTTTTGTGTGTGTGTCTGTGTGTGTGTATGTATGTATGTGGTGGTGAGGGTTTTGTGTGTGTGTGTGTATGTGTGTGTGCGTATGTGGGGGTAATGATTTTGTGTGTGAGTATGTAAGTATGTGTGGGTTTTGTGTGTGGGTGGGTTTTGTCTGTGTGTGTTTGAGTACGTATGTAGGGGTGAGGGTTTTGCGGGAGATAAATATTTTCCTCTTGATGCTAGGAAAGGTCAGTCTCCTGTCAATCCCCAGCATTCTCATTGAAAAGGCAGGGGTGACTCAGGGGTCAAAGGTCAGCTTTGAAAGTGGGCAGTGGATTTCTGGGCCCTGCTGATCTCCAGGCATCCTGATAAGACAGCCAGGCGGGTATTATCAAGAAGGGGGCGGGGAGGGGGGGTGGGCATTAGGAGGGTCACTCTGAAGAGTCTGCATCCCATCTTATTTATTCCCATGAAATGTGAGATGAGTGAACTGTGTGACAAACTGCTTTTACTCATCAATCAAATGCTGAGCTACAACAAAACCCAGCAAGGCAAGGGTTGGCCAAACCCTGCTTTGAGGAATTGAGGGAGTATCAGACACAGTAGTTGCTCACATGTCTTCCAGTTTAAAGTACTCTGGCACTGAAGCATTGTTGGATTGACACAGAGTCACATCAGTACCTGAGAGGCAAGCCTTCTATTCTTCCTTTCCTGCTTTTTGATTTCTACTCCTGCTCATCCCTGGTTCATCCGTACTTCTCTCTTCAGCCATTTTCATTGCAGAGTGATAGGGCTCTGCTCTCAGTGTAAAATTGTCTTGTTATTCAAACATCACTGTTAATGGATTGCAGTTTAGATGGACACGCATATATGTTTAAATGCATCCAAAACAAATTGTCACCTTTCACCTCATGAAAATATTTAGCCTGTCAAGTAATCACCAAAATATTTGTATGATGCAGTGAACTCAATTTCAGAGGAAAGCACTCAACATTTTCAGCTGTAATGTTATTAGTTTCCCGTTCATCTCATCTTTGGCTTAGTAAAAATATTTTGTTTGTAAAAACAATTTATAGTAATAAGTAAAAGAAAAACCTACAGATCAAATTCTTAACCTTGGAAGATCACTGCAAACATTGCCAAGCACAAAGCAGAAGATTTTGCAGTCTCTTGCTCCTGTAAATATCAATATAAAAAATTTAAAAAATCACCGTGGAATGTCATGAGGTGTCGACGGGGTCAGCCAGCGACTGCGTGACATCAAGTGACATCACAATGGCTCTGAACTCGCCAAGATCCTTCAGCAGAACAAGAGCATTTTAGCTAATGATATATTTTGCACTCTCATCAGGGTTAATAAAATTGCAGTTGTGATATCACCTTGTTTCTAGAAAAGAGAAGGCTGTGACCTAATATGTTGGTAACAACCTATAATACAATGCCACTGGTGATTGCTGGATACTGGATACTATACTTACTATGGATACTTATGAGTGGTAGAGCTCCTGTTTGTTTTCTTCCAGTAAGGTGACCTCAGGGTGTTTTATGATCTGCAAAAGGCCTTCATCACATGTCAAATTATTATTTACCTGTCCTCTGCTTTCAGGGCAGTCACCAAAAGTCTGCAGCTTAGTTCAGAAAAAAACGGAAAGCTTGACTTTTGACCTTTGCTCACCTCAATGGGTGCAAGCTAACCCTGGTCATGTGACGTGGCTGATACCTTTGCGTCCTATCACCGGCACCATGAAGGTCATGTGATCATTTTGGGGAGACAGGACATCAAAGTTAATCACAGTTCTGATCAGCTGAATTCAGCTCCAGGCATTTTCTTTCTGGAAATATTGGACATGGATCATAAACCTATTGCAGCAAGGGTAAATTCCAAAATAAATAAATGATAGCAGAGTCTCAGGTACCTTCAGCGCCTCTGAAGGTACCTGAAATGGAGTGCTCTGAAGCAAGCCACCCTGCTATCCTGCAATAATCAAGGAATTATGGGAAACAAGCCAAAAAAGAAAACAAAAATAAATCAAATGGGAGCAACATTCCAGCCTGGCTTATATAGCTTATTTGGCAAGCTCACTCCATTTCAATTGTCTAAATTGCTCCCCATTAAAGACTGCAGATAAGCGTAAGTATAGTTGTTTCACAGAGTAAACGTTCAATGGACCTTTCCTGGCCTCTGTAGTAACAGAGCACGTAGCTTAACTATACTGACCCCCTGACCTCCAGGGTGGCAGCTCTAGCTAAAACACTAGTCTTTAGCGAGGCCTTTCGCAGTCTGGAGCCAAACCCTGCCTGCTGGTGCCGACTGTGGCCCATTGCGTACCTAGAAATAGAAATATATGGTCTGGCATCTGGGGCTCAGGGGATTTCCTCACACACATCAACACAGCCAAACTGCTGTGTGTGTTTGGGCAGGAAATCTCCATAACAACACTTCATCACCACAAAGAAATCTGGGATGAAAAATAAAATAAAAACACCCACATGTTCCTGGGCCCGCTCTTGTTCTTTCTCTCCCGCTCTCATACACAAAACCACACGTGCTCTCTCTCTCTCTCTCTCTCTCTCTCTCTCTCTCTCTCTCTCTCACACACACACACACACACACACACACACCTTTTCTCCAGATGTTTCCCAGAGAGCTAGGTCAAGTGGGTGTAATGGCTCTGGTTCCTTTATATAATTGCTGGTATTTGGACCATGTCTGTGAGCCAGACTAAGTGATATACCATTGGATTTTATGAGGAATTATTAGTGCAAATGTTGACATGCAGGCAAAAAGTACAGCAATGTCTAACATATTGCCGTAACTGTGACATCCCTCAGCCATTGCCCTAGAAAGCCACAGTGTCTACCCTGCAGGGCTACTAAGCCCTGGTCTTGGGAGGGTTGGGGTGCACACTACACGAAGCTACTCTGGTTCTAGTGGGCTGTACACTCTCAGAAATAAAGGTACATAAAGTGCCTAAAAAGGTACAGATGCTTGTCGCTGGGCCTGTAACCTATCGGTACATACAAGCGTACCCCTAACCAGAAATAAATACAGCAATTAATGTGTACCTTTTTTGCTTGGAAAACGCTCAGTTTTACCCAAAGAGAACATTCCTGTTCTTTCAGGGTACATTTGGGAAATTTCATCCTTGAAGAACAAAAATGTACCTCCCACTGGCTGTGTCTGAGTGTAGGGACTGCAAGTTTCAATTGCACCTGAACACTCAATGCTGTGCTATTGTGTAGCCTGGCTGCTTTCATTCTGAAAGTGCTCATTAGCTAAAAGAGCAGGGGAACTCCAATGGACTGTAAACAAATGAAGCAGCACAAATTAAATATGCCACTCACAAAGGAAAAACAAGACGCCAATCATTTTATAACAGCTGATGATTTATTGGAATTATTATAGTCAATTTTCATGTAGCAGTTATATCTTTATAGGCAGTAGCAGCAGGGTTTGATTGTACAGAAATCCAAATTAGGCTCCTTATAATAGGCTACTACTAACATAATATAAACATAAATACGCAACTATACATATTCATCACAAATTAACAGAAATTGAAATGTATTATATAGCATATCTGCAAATCAATGTATGCATTATTGGCAGCATTCTTTTATAACGACTTTTAAATGTTAGAAAATACTTTGGGATAAAAAATAACAATAACATATAATATGTACACAATTGCCTAGATTTGACCTACACACATACTACATGCACAAAGAAAAATGCTAAGTGATGTGTAACACATTGCCTGCTTTGTGTTTTCTGTGAAGGAGAAACAGAAGTGCTGAAAATGCCTTTTCTCCTGCATGATGCACACACACACACACACACTCCCATACATATTGTATTCATGCGCACAGACAACACAAATACTGTATACAGATATACACTGCTTGCATACAAACACACTTTCTGAATGAAAGATACATAGTAGATACAGCCTTACTTATATGTCTGACATTACCCTCAGGTTTATTCTGCGGATCAGACCTAAAGGTTAATGTAGTTATAAAGGCTGCCCAGAGGCAATACGGGAAGTTACGAGTGATATTTACAAGACATTTATTTTTGGTCTTTACACTCTTATTAATGAACCGGAAGTGGTAAAATAAGAGCACAACACAATGTGTGTGTGCGTGTGTATGTGAACTGGGTGAACAAACCTGGCTGCGATTAACAGGTACCTGTGTGTGTGTTAGAGGGTCCAGACAGGCAAACCCTGAACGATATACCAAAAAAAGTCACTGCGGAAAGAAGTGCTCACACATAAGACTCCTCCCCGAAAAGCATTTGTTCGAAATCATTGAGCCTGCGGTCGCTGCAGTGGTGCACCTGCCACTCCCTCTTGCCCTGGACCAGGGCAGCAGCCACTTCCCGGCTCCGCCCCAGGGTGTCCCCCATGTCAGCTCCTGCGTCTGCGGAGAAGTAGTCCCTCAGGGCCCTGGTGGCGGAGGGAGACAGGCAGAACCGCGGCTCGGGGTTGCGGTGCGGCTCCACGTCGGACACCTTTAGCCCGCTGTTCTGCGGCTCCTGCCCGGCCAACGCCGTCGCCATTAAAGAAGCCCTCCGTGTTTTGAGACGGTTTGTCGAGGGTCTGGCCAAATGGAGCACGTCGGGTTCGGAAGCGCGCCGACGGGGCCCCTCCGCTGGCCGTGTGGGGGGGGAGGGCGGGGCCGGCGGGCGTGGCTGCTCCCTCTGCAGACTCAGGCAGGAGGTGGCCTGCCCGTAGAACACTGCACACGGCGGGAGCCTCCCCTCACGAGCCATCAGGCCGCGGTCGCGCGCGCGGTAACACGGCGACCTGTAGCGCTGAGACTTCAGCGCCACCTGCTGGTAGGAGGGCGGACTGCAGGATCTCCTCCTCAGAAGGTCTCCCAATAAACCAAACGGCTCCCTCTGCCCTCCCCGTTCCTCGTCCTCCTCGTCCTGCCATCCCACTTCTCTGTCCTGTTGCCGCGGAAACTGGGGCGGGTCCCTTCCCAGCCAGCTTTTGGGGTGCAAGCCGTGGGGGGCCCTGGGTTGGCTCCAGTCTTGAGCCTCGGGAGGGGAGCAGAGGGGGTGGCCTTGGCTCCTGGGGGCGTGGTCAGCAGAGCTCTGGGAGAAAGTGCTGTCCAATGAGCTCATGGAGGAGCCGGAGGGGGAGGTGGCAGGAGAGGAGAGGCTGGACAGGCTTGTGTCCAAACGGAGAGCGGGTCGTGGCTGCTTGTGTTTCCCACACAGCGGCAGGGGGTGTGGGTCGCTGCCCCCTCCCTCTCCTCCTCCCGCCCCTCCTCCGCCCAGCTCCCTCTCCCCCCGGGAGGACGATGTCACAGAGTCGCAGCTGGACTTGCGGCTCACGGCCTGGTGTGACGTGTAGCTGGGGGCGTGGCTCGACAGCGGGCAGCTAAGGGCGGGCTCGGAGCGTCGGCGCTGCCAGCGCGGGGGTGGGGCGTCGGCGAGGGCGTGGGGGCGGGGCTGCGGGGGCGGGGGGGTTAGCTTCCTGGGCGTGGCCAGCGGGGGGCGCTCCGGGCGGGCGGGGTCAGGGCTGGGCTCGGGGTCGCAGTCGTCGCTCAGCGTGAGGACCGAGTCGCGGCTCCGGCTCTCCTGCTTGCCCCTGCGGAGCCGCGGGGGAGACCCGCCGTCGCCGTTCAGCTCGTTCTCCAGGCTGCCGTACGACGAGTCGTTCAGCTGGAAGGATGACGCGTCTGTGTGCACAGGGAGGAGGGACAGAGAGAGAGAGGGAGGGAGTGGAGGAGAGACAGGGTGGGGTGGGAGGAGAAGGGGGAAGAGCATGAGAGAGGGAGGAAAAGATATAGAGGAAGAGAGAGGAAGAGCACAAGAGAAAGAGAATCAGTGTCCTGTGTGTCAGAGGTAACATGGCACATTGTGCTGGAATGGGTTCACCACTGAAAGAAGAATTCATTCACACACACACACACACACACATACACACACATACACACACACACACACACACACACACACACACACACTAAAATTGCCTGGTGCCAGTTCTTCATAACAGCTGGAGGTGTGTTATCATTTGATAGTAGGAGATTAATGTTTAGAAGGGCTGTGAACAAAATGTAACCCCTCACTTAAACCCGGTTTACTTGATTAATGCTTAATGTAGCTCGCCACAGCTAATGCGCGTGGAAGGTAGACACATTCCTTTCATCATCACAAAAATAAAAGGTGGACTATTCCTTTAAAACAATTTTGAATCAACGAAAACGATCAATCAATTTAAAAACCAGTGGACAGTGTGTAAGGGAAGAGAGAATTGTGTGTAGGAGAGAAGTGCATAGCAGAGGAGAAGTAGAGTTTGTAAGAGAATAGTGTGCCATCAAGCCCCTCCAGCTGGTCCAGAATGCTGCAACCCGCCTGATCACCAGTCAGCCCAGGTCGGCTCATGTCACCCTGCTTCTCATTGGCCTCCACTGGCTTCCTATTGCCGCACGCATCCGTTTCAAGGCCCTAGTGTTGGCATTTCAGGCTGCTAAGGGGACTGCCCCACCTTACATACAATCCCTGATCACTCCCTACTCCCCAGCTACACCACTCCGGTCTGCCAGCTCTGGTCGCCTTATGGTTCCCTCTCTACGGGCACCTGGCGGTCAAGCTGCACGTTCACGCCTGTTTTCTGTTCTGGTTCCTCAGTGGTGGAATGACTTGCCTACCACTGTCAGAACAGCAGAATCCCTCCCCCTATTTCGACGCAGACTCAAAACCCACCTTTTCAAACTCTACCTTAGTCCTCCCTCCTGATTTCCCCTGCCCCTCATTTCTGATATCCCTATCCTTGTCTAACCCCCCCCCAAAAAATAAAAATAAAAAATGCACTTATGATGACAACTATGTTTAGAACAGCATTTCATGTGTATTTTGCTAGTTCTGGATGTGATGCTTTGACTTATGGTAGAACCTATGCACTTGTAAGTCGCTTTGGATTAAAAGCGTCTGCCAAATGACTAAAATGTAAATGAAAATGTAAAATGTAAAGGCTGAGAAGAAGAGAAGAAGAGTGCATAAGAGAGTGAGTGAGTTACCTGATCCATGCTCACTGCTGCTGGCTCTCTCAGGGAACCCTCCAAACAGAGAGGTGATGTCCTCTCCCAGCACCTCGCAGCAGTGTTCGATCATGAACCTCACCACCTCAGACACCTGCAGAGACAGTTCAGTTCCACACATTACCCCCGGTTCCACCTACAGCAACCTGAGGTCCTCAAACCAAGGGCTGCTAGTTATCCCTGGGACAACATTAAAACTAAAGGGGGGCTGTGCACCTAAACTTCCTTTGTCTTCCTTAAGGCACATAAGACCCACACACACAAGCATACTCACATAGCTACCCATTAATGTGTCTAATTTTTAAACAGAATAATTACAGTGGCCATGGAGGTGGAGTATAGGAAATTAAAACGGAGCCACCCTTATCCAGTTAGTGAGCCAACAAATAGACCAGCCCCAGTCCTGTCAATCCCCAATTTCTCAAGCCTTCATCGTGGATAATTAGTAAAGATCAACAAAATTCCATCATTTAAAAATACACTGCAATTTCCAACCATAAAACCCCACCCACCGAACTGATTTTATTTTCCAATGTGTCACCATATACACCAGCTTAAACGCCGTCTCAAACCCATGGTAATGATGAAGATGCTACAATCAGTAAATTAGACACGTATTAAAGCACAAGCCCTCAAAAAAGCTAAATAACATCTGTGGGAACAGAACAAAATCTGAATTTGTTCACCTTCTAAAGATAAAACTTCCATAAGATATTTAATTTACTATTATTCATGCATTTGGAGTGCCCGTTCCAGGAAATCGAGTAAATTGTGAGAAGCAGACCCTTGGCTCTTCTGTGGATCGTGTTATATGGAACGTTAAAAAAAATCCCTGTGTGCAGCTGCTGGAAGGAATTTACACACATAAAAACAAACAAACTGGGAGAGAAACATTCTCACAGCTTCAGCTTCTGAGAACAGAACTGCACTTTGAAATCTCAAATGGCAATTTCTCAAATTCTTTCTGGGGAGCTACAGCTTGTAGTTCCAAGTACACAATTATTTAAGCGTGTGTGCCAAACAAGTTATCTTAAAAAAAACATGCAATGTTGGTCAGGATGATAAGGCAAATAAACTTTAAATTCTGAACGCAGATTTAACTGTGGTCCTGCTATAATCTAAGTTCTTAACCACAAGAAGAAAGACAGGACCACACGCTGACATTTTTCAGTAACAATTTTCTCCCTTTTTTTTTCTCTGCAGTTGGAGAGTTGTGTCTGGAGTTACCACAGTGCCACACAGCAATTACTCTGGCTGAAGTGTGTGCCTTCACCTGCAATCCAGTATGTGACATCATTCAGTGTTACAGGAGAGCGCTAGTGCTGATCAGAGCTGATCTCTCACTGGAAGTAAATCATCTGTGGGCGTCTACCCTCCCTGCTCAAATTCCTGCTAAGGGAATTTGGGATTCTAAACTGGTTTAAGATGGGTTAAGCAGTGTTTCTTGTCATAGCTGATCTGAGGCTGGTAAAAGCTGGTTTGGCCGGTAAACTGGTTGACTGGTTGAACTGGTTGACCACCTAAAAGTGTTGAAAACTAGCTTGACCAGGTTAGGCTGGTTTCAGTTGGAATTTAGGGTTTAACAGTACCACGAGGAATCCTAACTATTTTAAATCAATCCTTCCCCAAGCAGTTTAAGGCCAGCTCTGTCTTGTGACTGTAGACTCCCAATCAGCTGGTGACATTGCTGGGGCTGAGGATTGCCAAGCAACTACAGGACCCAGCAAACCTCTGGGACATCCAATCTAGAAGTCTGTTATGATGAAAAGTTTTTGAACTCAAAGGCCCCTCCCCTCACCTTCTTGGTGCCCTCACTCTCCGTGGTGGGGCTGCAGGGGCCAGGAGCCCAAAGCATGCTGGGGGCAATGCAGACTGACAGGTTGAAGCTGTTCATTTGGTTCTGGTGGGCGTGCCGATGGATGCAGT
The DNA here is from genome assembly GCF_963514075.1 of Conger conger. Classification (NCBI taxonomy): domain Eukaryota; kingdom Metazoa; phylum Chordata; class Actinopteri; order Anguilliformes; family Congridae; genus Conger; species Conger conger. The sequence continues at coordinate 32,460,072 of NC_083762.1, forward strand.
GGAGGACGGCAAGCAAGTGTCCCAAAAGAAGCTGGTTCTCCTGTGGCAGCTGCTGCACGAGCCTGTTGGAGGGTTAGGGGGAGGGAGGAGGGGGGAGAGGGTGTGAGATGAGGACAACCATGCAGACAACCATATGTATCTTTACTTTCCTTCAGCACATATCATGAGGCCGCACTCATTTTGCAGTGACATCTGTCTGGGTTTCACAGGTCCAATGACCCATACCAACCTTTTTTCTTTCTTTCAGGCAAAGACACTCAACTGCTATGTGTTGTTTTTCTTATTTTCCTGGCAGGAAGGCCAGGATAGAGTATATTTTCAGTGTTTCCATCCATTATTTCTTAGTCCTTCCTTTTCATCTCTCTGTCTTTCTCACAGGAAAAATGCTACTCAATCCTTTCTCTTGGGTTGGGGCTGAGAAGCATACACTCTAAAAAAAAGTGTCTTAAATGCTTTAGTATTGTCATTTCTCAAGTAAAAATATTAGCCTGTTTGCTTGACTAGTGAAATGTTCTTGCCCTACTGGAAAATCTTGAAATGAGTTGAACTCTCTCACCTCATTGGAGATATTTTTTGTCCTATTTAGCAAAAAAGTAATATAAGTACTCTAAAGACACGACTAAAACACTTTTGTTGAGACTGACTTATTTTTTGTTTTGTAGTGTAGTCTATTGAGTGTATCCTTCAAGGCCAAGTGATAACCTCCTGGTGACAGCAGCCACATGTATTTGATTGGTCTGGTTTGGCCATGGTGGTGTTACCTCTGGACAGCCTGCACACGATCCTCCTCTCCCTGCCCTGCCTGCTCCATCACCTCCACCCACTGCGCATACAGATCCTGGGACAGCAGGCTGCCTGGGATGTGCCGCAGGAAGTCCTGTTTGGGAAAAGACCATAGATTCTGGGGATTTTCACTTGTCACTCTCTATGGAATTAAGTGCATTGTTCCCTCCTGTCAGACAGGACCTGACAGAAACAGAAGTGAACAGGGAGTAGGTACATGCTATTTTAAAGTGTTTCACCATTACTTTCTCATATAATTGTTTGACTAACCTACAGAAACCTACAGTCCTTAACCCCACATTGCTCCAAGGGGGACTGTCCCGTTCTTAGTCTAATCAACTGTAAGTCATTGTGGATAAAATGCGTCAGCTGTCACATAATGTCTTCTGGTCTGAAAACCTATGGTTACACAATAGGCGGGTGAGTGAGGAGAGGGTGGGGGACAGTTAAGGGGGTAGTTAGCCAGTTAGCTCATGGCAGTTTTGTCATGTTCAACTACACCCACAGTTATGCTGTGTCACTGAACTGAACTTAGAGCTCTGAGTAAAAAAAAGTCAAAGGCAAATACATATGATGTCATAATGCCATGTCATTGACAAATACTATTAGAAACTGCATCCCACTGCACTTAAGTGTGGTAAAACATGAAGACACTCAGGGTGGGTACAATGGTCTGAGGGGGCTGTGGACATACCTTGAAGACAGCAGCGGTGACAAAGGTAGACTCGCAGGTGAGTGTGACATCCTTGGCTCCGGAGTTAAGTCGGTCTCTCAGCTCCCTGCATGCTTTGGCACTCGCCGAGCGACGGAATATCCCCCTGGTGAATGGGCCCTCCTGGTACAGCAATGCCAGCATGTCCTACGGAGAGATATTATTTTTATTATTATTATTATTATTACTATAATTATTTTTTGTTTTAATTACAGTGTATTTATACATTTTTCTTATTTTTTCTTATTCATCATCTTTTTCTTCTGGCTGGGGCGTCTATGGCAGCCCCTAGAACCTTATGGTAAAAAGTTTTGAAATTTGGCACACTGATTGGGGACAGTACCAGTCTTTTCACCAAGATTCATTTCTTCACCTTGAGAGCTCTTGCGCCACCATCAGGTCAAATTTGGAGATACGTTTATGCATGTAAATTTTGAGCTGTATGCCCAAAAATGAGATACCGTTGGGTTCCTTGGATCAAGCCAAGTTCAACGCACCCATTGACGTCAATTTCCACTGTATTGGATTTTCTGCCTTATTGGATTTCCTGAGAAAGTTTAAAAAGGCCACACATTTTGTCCAGTCTTCATCAAATTTGGCACAATTGATCTTTGGACCAAGCCTCACAAAAGTTATCAGATGGATTTTTGATTTTAAAAATCACTTGTTCAGTACAGCCAATCAAAATCGTTGAAAGTGATGGCATATACCAGCAACGCTTTGATGTGTTGATCCCAAACTTGGTATATGGACTCATGAATCCCCCCTGAGGATGTGGAAAACATTTGGTGTCATTTCACCACTGGGGGGTGCTGCAATAAGCAGAAACAACTTTTTTTGCCTCGGAGGTGATGTGTTTCCCTTGACAAAAGTGATTCTCGTGTCAGGTGATGCGTTGGGAGATCCCAAAGATGAGATTTGGCACAGATGATCTTCGGACCAAGCTTCACGAAAGTTATCAGATGCATTTTTGATTTTCATCCATTACAGCCAAATCAAAGGCAAATGACCTAAACAGGACATGAGCTCATATCTCAGTTGCACCCGATCTTTGGTCAATTGACATAAAACTTGCTATCAGTGCTTTCAGCCACACTTTTAACATGATCCGAGTTGCCATGGCGACCCTGCCCTGCTGGACTGCTTGGCCCCCTTAACCCTGCTTGCAGGTTTAATTATAATTATTTTTGCTATTGTTGTTGCTTTCATTGAATATTTGTCACTTATATTATGTGAGGGGCCATACAATATATTTACACCATAAGCTAGCCCTTGACTGGAGGCTCACCATGATGGATTTGGGCAGGGCATCACCCTCGCACACAGCGCTCAGTGGCAGGCCAAACAACTGGCCAGGCAAGATGGGCGAGGTGGGCAAGATGGGCGATGTGGGCGATGTGGGCGAGGTTGGTGAGGTGGGAAGCACGTCCAGCTGGGAGCTGGAGCCACGCCAGAAAGCCCAGGCCATGATGGAGCGCTTCCTCCTGAACGGCTTCTGGCCTCCATCTGGGGAGAGGAGAGAAAGAGGGCTTTCATTCACGAGCACACACTCTCCTTCTCTCTCAATCGCACATTCACAAGCACACACACATATCGTCAAAGCATATTAAGAAATACAAAGAACACTTACATGGAACAGGAACAAAAATATACATTAGAATAGCAAAGTAAGATAGAAGGGCTTTAATTGATTTTTGTTCTCTTTTTCATTTCTTTCTGACAGATGCTGGTGAACAAGCATTTGGGCTGTATAGAGAGGATTCTTGTGCACGCTAGTAGCTGAGGAAAGCTATTGTCTGTATTTTTACACAAAATAAAAAGATCATTAAATATGTATTTTAATTGTTTAGCAACACAAGATCACTTCCCTGGAAATAACGCATACTGTATTTGAAGTTGAAGAAAGATGGAAAACAGAGGACCACATAATGAGCAGTATAAAAATACAACCCTGCCAAGAGCTATTAACACCAAAAACATTTGTAAAATCATTTAATAAAACTTCACATGCAAGTGTGTTCTCCACTGTAACTATAAAACAATGTTGTTCAGCTTAGTTTGCTTTTTTAACTAGGCTTTTTTGCAAGTCTGTTCATCATTAAGTTTATAAAAGCTATGCGTTGTATCATGGCTCACAGAGATATCCATGGTGAGGGCCTGGGTGATGTGAAAGACAAGTGGTGGTTTATTGACCAGCCACTGCCTTCACACACGGTACTGTCTGTGATTTCTCCACACTTACCTGCACCACGATTCCTTAAAAAATAACTTAGACTGCAGGAAAAAGTAGGAAATGACATGTATTTATATACAAAAATAGACTTAAATGACTGTGTGACTTGAGCCCTAAGGAATTTAAGGCGAGGCATGTGGTTACATCAGTGGAGCGCTGTGGTTCTGGAAAATGGAAAACAAGCTCCGACTCAACTATTCCTTTCTCTCTCTACCTCGCCTCTCTCCCTTCCTTCGTTCCCCCAAACAACTCTCATCTTCCCTTACTCCTTCCCTCTCTCCCTCTAAAAATCTCATCCTGCTTCCTTTGCTTCCTTTGCTCTCCCACTTAAAAACCATGTCACTCCTTCTTGTGCTCCAATACCATCACCTTGATCCTCTCTTGCACTAAAAGTCTCCTTCATCACTCCTGTTCTCCATCTCTCAGTAGAAAAACTGCCTCCTTCACTCCTTCTCTCTCTCTGTCTTCCTTTTGAGGTGACTAAGTGGAGCAGTCCTTGTTGGTGAACATATGTGCATGAGAGTATGAGAACGAGAGGCGCTTACCAAATACAGGCTGTTCCACAGCCACTCGGCTGGGCTTGAGGATGAACTGGCACTGTCTGTCCAAAGGCACCTGCTCCAGCAGCAGCATCCCCTGCAGGTCTGGAGGAGTAACTGCCTCCTTCCCTCCCCCGTTCTGCAATGCATGGTCCTGGATGTGACTCATCTTGATGCTGAAGGGAAACTCATGCCCTGTGGGGAAACCAGGATTTCAGAGGTCAAAATAGTGTCTTAAAATGTTACAATAGGTTCGATAAATCAGATGGTCACCTCTTCCATTTATTTTATCCTCTTTAAGGCTGACAGGAGATTCCAGTAGTTGGTAATGTGCTACAGAAAATCCACATTGGCACTGTACTTCAGTCAGAATCATTCATGAATATTCATAAGTTGCATCAATGTTTCCTTGAATGTTTCACCTCAATGCTAGGGAGACAGAATTGGGACACAACAGAACAGGACGACCTGTGCTGTTACAACACATATTATGGTTATGGCTATTGGTCATTACCAGCCTGGAAAACTGTCAGCCTGTGACCTTTAAGGAGGTAAGCTGCTCAGGACAATGTGCTGAGCAGGTAAGTTGTTGAATTTGAACATGGAGGACTTCATTATATTGCACTCACCAATCAGGGGATAGGGAGGCTCATCCTTCTTTGAGCTCACCCACAGCTGGTAATCTTTCACACAGCCCTGTATATGGAAGAGAGACACAGGAAGGGTATGCATAAAAGACAGAGAGAAAGTCATCTTTCACACAACCTTACACATAAGAGAGATGTAGAAGATTTTCCATGCCACTAGGCTACAGAGTGTCCGTTCACAAACACCACCAGGGGTGGTCATTGGAGTTGTTTGGGTGACCAAATGCCCTGATTTGTGTGGGACATTCCATTTTCCTGGTGTCCCGCAACAAAAGCAGATGTACCGCATTTCATTAAACTGATGCTTTCAAATGTAAAATGTATGAATTCTTATTAAAAGCCCAACTGATATTTCAAAATACCCACCCTGTCAATGCTTTCTAGAACTGCCCCTGACACATATGCAGTATACACATACACACACTCACACACATACAAGCAGTAAACAGACATGTGGAGGAGGGGGCCCTGTCAGCCATGATAAGGCATACACTGAGGATTAATAGGGTGGGGAAGACTGGAGGGAAAGGGGGTTGAGAGTAGACACGCACTGAAATTCCAAACTGCTGCAGCGCCATGGCAATGACCTCTGTGGCACATTCTGTGTGGTTGACAGTCAGTGTCTTGGCCTGGGAAGGAAACAGGGCAAACACATGAGGAGACTGGAACCCAAAACGGCTTTTTAAACAGCAAACTCTCTCAGTCCAATGCTGCCGCTTTTCAAAACACCTCCTGGGCTTATGTCTGTCTGGGTGTTTGTCACCTGCAGTGGCTTTCCATGAATCTAATTGGTCAAAATATCCAAACTCACCTTTACAGGTGTAGAAGGAGGAGGGCAGGTAGTAACAGGTGTGTGTTTGTGTTTGTGTGTAGTGTGGTGTATGTGTGTGGTTACGTGTGTGTGTCGGGGGTCATGGGGATTAGATATGACCAACCCTATCTCCCCTCCCCCATGCCTCCATCTGTGCAGAGTTTCTGGGGGCTGCTGATTGACAGGGCGGCAGATTATAGGGGATGGCTGAATATTCAGTGGGGAAACACCCATATGCTGTTTTGGTGAGGCTGAGCCCCAAAGGTAATTTGTGCTGGAGGACAGATTGGGCTGCAAGGATATCCAGACCTCCTAAACGCCCTGGGATAATCACACACACAAACACAAACATACATACACTATGCATAATTACTTACATAACCACTCAGAGGCCTGGAACTATTGTTAAAATAAGTTGCTCAGGATTTAGTTGCTTCTAAATTAATGTAATATAGTGTAATAAGCATGCACACACAATCACATGTACACACGTATCTATATGAGAACACACACATGATACCTACATAAGCACAGTTTCCAATGTCTTTTGCAAATATTTTAAGAGGAATGCTTTTGGGGTCATCTTTTTCTTTCTCTTCTTTTATTTGACTGAAAATGGAGCAAAGAAAGGAGAGAATGAGTCAGGAAGCTCACAAAACAAAACAAAACTGAAACACAGCCAGTAAATTCACAGAATCCACAGTGTCAGGAAATGAGACAGATGTTTTTGAGGTGGAGGAGGGTTTGTTACCGTCAGAAGGGATTACCTTTTGATGAAGGAGAACCATTTCTCTTTCTGGTCCACTGAACTGGGGGAAAACACAAAAATGTGGAATACAAAGTCACACATCATCGTCATCCGTTTTCTCCATTAGCACTCTTACATAAGTCCTCCAAATACCTGCTTTTAAAATGAGTTATAGACCTGGCTTATACCAGCACCTCAACCACACTCCAACCCCCCTACATCTGTGCATAGAGGCAGAGGTTTTTTTTACTGCTCGGCTCTGAAGGGAATTACATCACAGCTCCTTCAAATCAGGAATGAAAAGACTGCTCCTCAGGATGTCGCTGTGAGAATTCCGGCCTACGATATCAAACTTTTTGTCTGTGATAATATCAAGGAGGAACAATATAGTACAAAAACAACAAGGTTAAAATGAATTATTGCTGACTGTAAATGTAGAAACAACTGTGTTTTGATATGCATATCACTGTGTTTACTCAAACACAAATCGGAGTCCTGCAGAGCCATTGAAGGCTAAGCTGTGTGGCTCTTTTCCCTGATAACACATTTAAAATAAAATTAAAATGATCAGACAAGGAAGGAGGACTGCAGAGCTCACAACTGAACTCGCATTGTAGTGTAGTTGAGTGCCTTTGGTCGTAGTGTATGTGAAGTTCTGTTGCATGAGATGCCTTTGGTCTTAGTGTATGTGAAGTTCTGTTGCATGAGATGCCTTTTGTCATGTGTTGAGTCTAATGCCTTAGTTCATAGTGTATGTGAAGTTCTGTTGAGTCAGATGCATTTGGTCATAGTGTATGTGAAGTTGTGTTGAGTGAGATGTCTTTGGTTGTAGTGTACATTAAGTTTTGTTCAGATGCCTTTAGTCACTGTTTGTGCGGGTGTTTTGAGAGTGCACTGAGACATGCGTTGTACCTGAAGGTGGCGACACAGTTGAAGGTGGGCCAGCCCATGACAAAGCTTCTCTCAGGGCTGGTGCTGCCTTCACACACCTCCTCCATGCAGCCACCCATCCACATGTCACACAATCGCACCTGAGCCTTCAGCTTGAAGTGTGTTGAGTTCCTGGAGACCGCACGGGAATGTTAGTTACATGTACATACACACACACACACAAACAGAAGTCCATGTGTACATGCTTTCCTGGGCAGAAGACTCACTTGGCTTTGGTGATGAGGAGAAGGTCGCTGAATAGAAAGAGGTAGCGCTCCTGCGTTTGCAGACCAGTCTTCAGCTGGGCGTGGCCGTGGGTGAGGAATGTCCGAGCCGGATTCAGAAAGGACAGGACCAGAGGACACGTCTCAGGACTGATGGGCGACAGGCAGTGATCCCTGAAACACACGCAACCCCACAAAACACCTTAAAACAGTGTCCCTTATGGCATCTGGGGTACAGAAGCACCCCAAGAATCAGGGTCACTATGAGGCAGAATCTGTATTTAAAAAGAACTAAGAGGTTAAAGTTTAAGTGGAAATAAAAACATTAAGTGTAGGCTCACTGTGCTTGATGGATTTGCATGAGTGAACAGGGTGAGTGCAAAATCATCAGAGCTTGTAAACTCTCGTTGCAGGTTTTGTTTTCCAGATGTTATGACTGCCCGTATACCCAAAGATACTTAACCCAAATTCCTCCACTTAAATTACCAGCTATATAAACAGACTGCATACAAAAATGCAAGCTGTGTAAATCACTCTGGATAAGAGATTGTGTGAAATGCCTGTAAAGTAATGCACACACACACCACAAGTCCTGTCCCTGAACCCTACTATAGGTCAAGGCTCAGGTGTAGCCTGTTTTAATAAGATTACTCACTTCCTGAGACCATAAGGGCAGTTATGACTCAGGTGTGCTGTAACAGGCATTTAAGACACTTAATGACCCAACTCTGCCTGGAGTTCATTACAACTGCCAGCAGAGTAAAACGGGACTTCGTACTGGTGCCAGCAAGGGTCAAACAGAGCACTGTCACAATAGCATTGTCCAACTAGACTCAAATTCAAATATGATTTAATGGCCAGAGTTTGCAAGGTGCTACAGTGTTGCCAAAGCAAGAAACAAAACTAGAGAAAGTTGAAAACAATCACAAAATCCAAAAAACACAATTGCCCAATCTTTCTCACAGAGGAAGGGAGTCTCCTACGTACCTTCAGCCATGCCGGTGATGGATACCAGACACAACCAGACACACATAATGTGATCCAGATAATATGGGAAAAAGCATTACTGCCTCACCACATTGTAAGAGCATTACAAAGATGTTGTGAAACAGTTAAGTCCTGCAGTTTGTGGACAGGTGATTAAACCTATAGTGCTTCTTTAGATGAAGAGAGTCATTCTAAGAAATGCCATTATTCCATAAGGACCAGGCGATAATGCCATTATACCATGTTCAGGACCAGGGGATAACTGGGTTGTAACTTCCCTTCTGTTTCCATGCTCAACCACTAAGAGGTTGATAGAGCCTTTATTTCAAGCAATGGGTACAAAGCATCATTACACTAATTTGCCACAATCATCTGATTGCATCAATTAATTGTCATTTATGAGAAGAATGCCAGTGCAATGTTTATGTTAACTTAAACTTGCACAATTCTTGTTCTGATTAATTTAATCTGAGCATCCTTTAATTGCAGGTAAATTCAATGTAAATTACCTAATGGTTCAATAAAGTACATCATTAGCAATAATATATTCCTAAACAATTGCAATGCAGTGGTATAATTGTAGATTACACCTTCCACAAAAGTGACTTACAGGTCACAATTTTAATTTCCTTGAACATATCCATGCAACAGGTTTCTTGTATATTTATCCAGAGTATAATCTCCCCTACTCTAATCTTTTATTTTCTATTGTATTTTGCTAAAGAGTTTATAGTCATGACAAACCAACAGCTTTTGTTTAGCTACATTTTTGGTCAGTTTCATCAGCTACATCATGCCAATGAACTAGATAACCCGATATACCATCTTGACCAGCTTACATGTGCAGACAAGATACCTAGCTAACCAGGGAACCTGTTCTGTACGTAATTAAAAGCAAAATCACAAAATGAGTGTTTTGCTAGTGTGTGAAACTAGTGTTTCTTGAAGCTTTTTTTTAAGCTGGTGTCATTAGCGTGACACAAACATGGCAGGCAAATCATGCAGTGATACCTGCTGGGATTTATACTTGTATTTCAATAGTTATTCTCCAGGGGTCCCCATAGGCACTCCAACGGCACAGTCAAGTGACCAATAGCACAATTCAGTTTTTAACTGAGATATTCATAAAAACAATTAGTTGATCTAATATGGGGAAAGTCAGGAAGGAAGGTGAACATGGATTTATCTTTAAAAGATATGAAAAGCATGTTTTTGAGCCAGTGGTCCTCACGCATGGACATGGTGAGCTGCAGGGTTTACTGGTGGTCATTGTTACTTAGAGCTTGAGATGCACAGCAATTGATCAGTTACAGCAGTCGATTACATGGTTAACTCAGGTCAACTGGTGTCTTGGGTCTGAACCCACTGATCTTCAGGAGAAAACAAAAACCAGCAGACTGTCGCTCTCCAGGACCAGGATTCTAACAAAATCTATCACGCCCCTGCACAACATTTAAAAATACTACAGCATGTCCACGGTCATAAGTAATCAAACTGTCAATTGTCATCTGTGTTTAAATATTGCCAATTATTTTATCAGCAAAGACTACTAAGGTTGTGCAAATGGGATAATAGTTTGACAAGGGGCTTGACAAAGAGGCTACACTCCAACTGGTGGAGGACTGACGTACAAAGTGAGAAAACAAGGGGAGACCAAATGGTGGCCCTAGTTACAACATGGGATAAAGGGAGCTGGCCAGCCTCAAACCAGTAAAGGGCCATTTGGCCACAAGCCACACTTGGGGAACATGCAGGTAATTAGTCACATGTCAAACATGCCGAAACATAAAGTAAAATTGCTTGGAGGATAACTGCTGAAATTCAGCTAAACAGCCAAGAGCAGAAGGGAACCACCCTGGCCCTGGGAGCTGCAGGGTCTGCTGGTTTTTGTTTTCACCTTAAATACAATCACTTTAGACCCAAGAAACCACACGAGGTGATGTAACTGTGAAACCAACTGCTCTAATCGTCCAATTAAAGTACTGAGTAACAACAAAGACTAGCAACCCTTCGGGACCTGGCTTGAGCCACCTCTGGCCTAGAGGGTCACGCTGAATTATTTATATTTTGTACACTGTAACATGTTGCTGTGTGGACAATGTGTAACCATTACATGCTTCTTCACTGGAAAGGTCAACTGCACAAATGAGGGCTTGGAAATGCCATTAGCCTGCAGAGCTTTTTCCACATTGTCCATTTAAACAGGGGATAGCTATGAGACACTACCAAAGCTATCTTGCTCTTTGAATTGCCAGCTTCTGGTGATTACCCACTTCATTATTCACTACACTTTCCAGGGCTAGTGTAGAAATGGTGTCTTTGCAATGTTTTGAAACCATGTCAATGCCCCAGAAGTATTTTCTTGTGGAAGCATCTTGTGTGTTCCAGGCTGACATTATGAGAGATGCCTTAACTTTCATCAGGGAAAACATTTGTCAACATTTGTCCTTATCTGGGGGGATAAAGCTCAGGAATGCAGAAAGGGAAGTGTGATTCTTCTCTCACAGAGAAAGGATGAAGGAAAAGAAGAAGAGTGGATCCCATATTCATAGCACAGCTTCTTCTGCTGAATGACCACTCAATGAGTAATGGTGAGTCGCTGATGCTGCAGACACTGACTGATGATTCGCTAATTGCCTCATTGTAATGGGGCAATGATGATAAATTAAGCACACCATGCATACACACTACACCCATTGTTAGAAGCACGGGAACCACCGAGAAGACCTTGGACATGTGTAAATGGCACCTCTGTTCACAAAATGACAAGAGTCAAAGGAGGGGGTGAACTCCAGTCCTCTTCCCATGCCCGTTCAGTAAGCCGATCTCCCAGCAAGCTCCTGCAATGCATGCTAAATTTACCACATGCCACATGCTGCATGTTAAAATCCTGTCATGCACCCATAATGAATGCTCAGAATGCCCCTGTCCACATGGACAACTCCCAGAAAGTCTTGCTTCAATCTTTACTGTGGTATTGCTTACCACTCCACCATGATTCCTGCACACACCCCCACCCAACCCCAACACTCTCTCTCTCTCTGTTCCTTCTTTATCTCTCTCTCAATCCTTACCAAAGAGGTCTGGAGATCTTTAGTGGAGGTTATTACCTCCAATGTGAATGTAGCACATTTAGATCCAGGGAAGAGTATGGGGTGACCCTTCTCTAAAATGGAGATGGTTGCCGGCACTTCTACAGATTGCCACAGATTACTGGACGTTTTTTGGGCCAATTAAGTGAATCGTGTGGGAGGTCCTATTTGTTTCTGGCCAAGGGTACAGTTTTATGTACAGACACAAATGCTGCTTAATTATTTTTTTGTTTTGGCCAGGTCAAGCTGGCAGTGTGGGTAATGAGGCGGAATAAAATTCAGGAGAATGGGCCCACAGACCTAATTTTGGTTTTCAGGTGGTTTGGGGAGTATGCCCATACCCATGTTTGCATGCTGTGCTGTGCTGCTTTTGCTCCAGAGAATTGAGGCTGTTTGTCTGTAAAAAGCCTAATGCTCAGATTGTGTGAACTTATATTTTAGCAGGCTTAATGATGTACTGATTGGCTAGAACAAAGGAGTTTTAACAGTCTCTCACACATGCACACTGTATAAATAGGCTTTCACATGAGCATGTATGCAACCCTACACACTAAATAACACACAGCTGAGAGATACAGGATATGGGAGGAGACAGAAGAGATAAGTAACTTAAAGCCAGCTGTGCATTCCTCTCCCTCCCTCCCTGTAGACTGGGCTCATATGTTGTTAATAACACTGATGAGAACATCTGTTAGGAGAGACACACAAGTCAAGCTGGAGCAGTGACCGTCAGTGAATCACCACAGCAATGACCCATGAACACGTGTGCACCCAGCCCCACACACATATACACACACAATTCCCAACCATACCATAACAACAATGACCCTTGAATTTACGAGACAATTTGTCGGACCAAAGCTGAATGAAGCTGAGGTTAAGAAGGCTCCCTCATGGGAAGGGGTTTGAGTGCGGGTTAGTGGGCACAGTTTCGCAAGGTTATGTAAATGTGTTGACGTTGATTCCAAATTTCTCTCCTCTGTAAGGAGGCCACAGCTCTTCAGGCCTGATTTACTTTGGCCTAGTTGTTCAAAGAAAAAACAGAATGAAAGAGAAGGGTTCTTTCGCCTGATCCCATGCCAGATACCAGCCAGGGCCAACTTTGGTCACCCATGATCCCGAAAGCGCCAGAGAGGGTGTGTGCATGTGTGTGTTTATTGGTCTGTCTGTCTGTTTAATTGCAGAGTATCTGAATTGGCTTTACTCTTTCTTTTATTCTGGCCTTAAATTCAACCTCAACTATCCCTTCTCAACATGAAGTCAAGCCCTTAACTTTCCTGCAACCCTACCCTTAAATCAACACTATCCCTTTATGTAACTACACATGTACCTACAAGTTATGCAACGAAGTGAAACTGCAGAACAGTTATAAGCACTTGCTTAGCTACAAATTAACTTGTTACTCACAGTGTAATAATATAGGTTATATATACAGTATATAGCATTAATATAACAATATGCGTCACCACTGGTCAGGGTTCTTAACCTCAATTGCTTCAGAAAAATCCCAGCTATATAAATGGGTAATACATTCAAATCTGAACTCACCCTGTGGAACAGTGTCTGGTAATCAAAGTATTATTCAACCTACACTCTTCAACTTTGCAACAACAATTGAATAATTTTAAACACCACAGTGCTCCAACAGTGAGGAATTCCGGTTCATTTTCTTGTGGAAGGTTAGTGTCATGTCCTACTTGTAGAAGCTGGTGGACTATACTGTGCATGCAGTCTGTACTGGAACCACTCACCTTTGGAACACTGGGGTGTTAAATAACATGTTGGCATCTCATATCTCATTAGCCCTTACCTGGAGAGATTTCTGGATCTGGTAAATGCTTTGCTGATGACCAAAGAGGGAGCAGACTGTCTTCGCTGGTTCAAAGTCTTCATCTTCTAAGTAGCAGAGAGAGAAAGGGAGAGGGAGAAGGTTACAGTACCTCAATGTTGTCCTAAGACATTACATGTTGCATGTGCTATGTGTATGCACATATCAGTTAAAATCACATTTCTTCCCCATTCTGTTTGGCCTGAATAACAACTGAACCTCTTGACCATTGGGTCTCACTCTTGGTCCTGGAGAGCCACACGGTGTGCTGGTTTTTTGTTGTTACTCAGAACTTAATTGATCAATTAAAGCAGTTAATTACACAAATAACTCACCTCACCTGGTTTCTTGGGTCTGAATTGGTGGCAGATATTAAGGTGAAAATACAAACCAGCACAACCATGCAGTTCTCTAGGACCAGGAGTGAGGACCACTGCTCTTGACCATGCCTGTTTGCTTTTATGCATTGAGTTACTAACACATGATTGGTTGATTAGATATTTGCATTAACAAGCTGCTGTACAGGTCTGCCTAAAAAAGTGGTCACTGAGTATATATCTCACTTCAGAAATGTTAAAGCCCCACGAACAGTATAATTTTGTCACTTTCACAACATGTCTCTGATTTTCAATGAAAATGAAAAAAGAATTAGATTCCCTTTTCTAATCTCAGTCAGCTAGCAGCATTACTGTCTTTCAGAACTACTACACTTGATGACCAAGGCCAGTGATATATTATATTGTGAAATCATAGAACATTGATATTTATATACAGCTGGTATTTTTAGTCAGAGTGAGAGTGGGAGGGAGGGGCAGGGGGCTGATAGTCTGAGAGAGTGTCACAGTATCATCAGCCAAAATGAAATAATGAAGGATCATCATCTCAAGATTCAGAAGTTCAAAAGTGGCTTCGAGCACCCACCCACGCCCCCTTAATTGAATGTACTTTGACAAGTGTGAGGGGAAGGCCTACCATTCAAAGCAGCCAATGAGCATGGTTTCATAAGATTATGCAACATGGATGAATTGCCATGGAATGACGTGCAGTGCTCTTTGAATATATTTTAATCGACTTATCCAATGGTATACGTCTGTAAGGCAGAATGGCGCCCTCTGAATCTCCCTTCAGAAAGGGAACATGTGAACAGGCTCCATCCTCACTTAGCCCTGATTAAGTTAGTGGCTTGATGTTCGGCAAACCTTTTTCATAAGAAGAAAGAATCAAGAAGAGAAGGAACAAGCTATCTATTGCACCCTTATGACAGCATTTTATATTTGTTTTCCTTATCATTGTGAGGCACTATGAATAGGGCCACCAATTTGTTTCCACCGTGGGACCTGCAGAGATTTGTATTTTAATCGTTATCCTTCAGGGGTCCCCATAGGCACTCCAACAGCACAGTCAAGTAACTAATTGTACAATCGAGTTCCTAACTGAGACATTTATAAAAACAATAAGTTGACTTAATATAGGGAGAGTCAAGAGGGAATGTGAACATGGATGGATGTTTAAATGCTACCAAAAGCATGTATGCTGGCTTTTATAGTAGCACAGCAGTTGATCAGTTAAAGCAATTGATTACACAGTTAACTCAGGTCACTTGGTTTCTTGGGTCTTAAATTGTGATTTCTTGGCACATCAGTCAAAACTATAAGAGATGAAAGTACACATATTCATAGCTGGGAGACCAGAGACTTTTTCATTCAGTGCTTTTTTTTCCCTTTTTTAACCATTATCCGCTCTCCCCCTCCAAAACAGACCAGAGGAACAGTTTGGAAAGACGTTCACCAATACTCCCCTCATTTTCTTTGGGTGGTATTTTTGGGAAATACGAAGAAATAAGAAACAGACAAAAAAACATTTTTATTTACTTTGTCTCTTTAGTGCTTTGTCCTGCCTTGCGTTGCCATTTCTAAATGAGATCATAACTCACTGCGGTCCCATGGAATTTTCCTCAGGATGAAGGGGGGTTCCCTGGCATTCTGGCCAAATTCCTGATAGGCCTCTCTGGTAAAACAGGTCATCTAAGCCGTCCCCCAGTGTAAATAGCTATATAATTCCCACTCCCCGCATCTGCCTGGGGCAAAATGTTATCATGTATTACCCAATGGTGGAAGAGACATCATTCAGAATTTCAACAGGAGAACATGCCAAGAGCACCCCCACCCCCATCCCTTAATTTACATGTGTATGTTTTTTTTGGTGGGGGGGATGCTGTTGGCAGGTTCTCTTGTTGAAATTATGAACACATTTGTGACAATGTGTGTATGTAAAGGTATTCTAAAAAGCAAGTTGAAATGTTCTGATGCAAAATAAGGTAATTGTATTATCGGAATTTTACACAAATGGGATCGATCTGCTCATTAATTTATCAGTTGGATGAACCAGAACTATCTGAGATCAGCTGAAAAAGAATGAACAGTTTGAAACCTGAATTTCCCCAAAGCTAATATATACTCATGTAGCAGACAACATTCTCCTAATGCACCTGCACTTTCAGCATTATGTTTATTAGAGTTATGAGCAAAAAGCCACCAAGGAGTTAATCCAGCAATGATGGTAGTCATCAGAAATGGGTTAAAAAGCAGCTCTGCTTTCTGGAAGTAATGCCCTATCTTTCTGGCAAAGCATACACTTCAGTACACCGAGGTGATCATGCCCACGGCCACAACTATCACTCCATTGAACCAACTACTTTTCTATACAAAAGTCATTGCCAGACTGATATACTACATGCAGTACACACATTAAGATCCTGGGTGTCACCAGTCCGCCTACATTATAGATTACACCTCAAACGAATGGGATTCCAATAACACTTTTAAAACTTTTTTTTAACCACAGACTTTGCAGAGCGCTGCTCGCCAGCTAAGCCCCAACGCAGAACGGCGCAGCAGTCAGCAGACGTAGTTCACCACATTCATGAATAGAATAGGCGTCCAAAATTAGAACTTGTTTCTTTAAGCCAAAAGGACATTGAGCAAGCACACCAACATATTTACATAAATTAGCTATATGGAAGTTTATGAGCATTCAGTTCGAATTTAA
The DNA here is from genome assembly GCF_963514075.1 of Conger conger. Lineage (NCBI taxonomy): Eukaryota > Metazoa > Chordata > Actinopteri > Anguilliformes > Congridae > Conger > Conger conger. Next base: position 32,476,654 of record NC_083762.1, read on the forward strand.
GTGTGTATTTGTTGACAAGTAGAATATGGTGGGATTCTGGATGAATTTATTTTACATTTAGTCGATCATATTTGTGACAGAACTCTCGCAGATAGCTGCAGAAGGACAAATCTACCCCTCAGACAACAAGAGACAGCCTTCATCGGTTCACTAATGGATTTGTTTGCTTGTATTCAACTAATAAGGAATAATGCATTTTCCACGCTTAAATTAAGGTGAATGCGCGCTTATGCACTGAAATTTACTGGATGCAACAGCAATTGTTCAATTATTTAAAACATCCTAATCAAAGACCCGTGTGATTATCCGTGAAAATACACATAGGTATTGTATATAAAAGTGCGATTTAGTAATGCTACCAACACATAGGCTAATTTAAATGGTATATTCATAAACTATCGGTCGATGTACAGTAGCTGTGACTCATGAATGTTTTCAGTCACTTTAACAAAAATATTGCAAACGTACAACCAACTCCTTTGTTGTTTTGTGATGGAAAACTACTACTACTACTACTACTACTACTCATAATAATAATAATAATAATAATAATAATAATAATGACGCATTGCCATGTCTGAATATAGCCTACTGCTGATTATTCTTCAAAACAAAACACTGGAAATTTCCATTAACCACGCTCCACCAGGCGAAAAACATTGAAGCGGTGCGTCTGGAGCCAGTAGGTGTAAAAACCATGTAATCCATTTCCTTGAACACAAGCGGTATATTGAAAACGAATACCAAAACGGCAACTGACATAAATGGCTCCAGTGTATGACAAGTTCAAGTGAGATTTTTCCAGTCTAAAGTAAACATACATTTTTAATTAATCACTAAAAATGAGTCTGCAGAAGTAGCCTAATAGGCGGTGTATATGATGTGTTCAGCAAACAACAACTCCACGCTCAACAACTGCTGACGGGTTAAGTATAGCTTACCTTTAAAAGTCGGACACAATAAAGGCGTAGCCTCCTGCTGTTACATACTTTCTATGTACGATACGTGCAGAGGGAAGGCTAAAGAATATACTACACAATAAAGCTAGCTACAAGACTATTGATACATATGTAGCCTCGTGTTTAGCGTTCTTTTTTTCTTTCTTTTTTTTATCAAACTTTGTCCTACACACTGAAATGTCCAGTGTTAATTCAACTCTAACGGAACCATAACGGAACTCCGTAAGAGTTGATTGGACACTGAATTTCACTGTATAATAATGTTTCATTCAGTATTTTCTTGAAATCTCACGTGGCTAAGTGCCAAACAAACACAGATGCAATTATAGACCTACTTTCATGTAAGATAGTCAGTGGCATTCAATGCCGTACATCCAAGAGCCAATTTTTTAAAACGCTACCTTTTTGTTCTCAGGTACAGCGCAGATCTTGGTTTCCTCCGCCAAAGAGGCGGACCGACTAATAGTCTCCTGTTGCGGTGACATTATTTCCATTAAGACTGATTCTGTAGGTTTCTATATCCAGAAGGGAAGATAAGCCTCAGCGTGAGTCCATGTCCATAGCCATCCAAACTTTCCCAGCGTCAAGATATCACCATCATATAAAAGAAAATCATATAATCTCCGAGTCATTGCTTGATCACGGAATATTATGAGTGCGTAAAGCGCATAGGCTACGTGCAGCCAGATCGCTGAAACTGTAAATAGCAATCTATTTCAAACGCCTTTTAGTTCCAGTGTGGCGAATCCTGGGAGATCAGATGAGGTTAGCTCTCCAAAAGCGTTTACAGCAACCTCGCTCTGAGGCAGCAAGGAGGTCCTGGCTTTGACCGCACTACAAACCGACAAGCCCTCAAATCCGTTTGAAAGCGGTACTTCGCTGAGCCCTAGTGACGTCACCAGGTTGCGTAAATAGAGCTGTTTTGGAGAGTTATTCTGAAAACCCAATCAGAATAGTAACTAGTACATAATGCATACTGGATGGAGAGGAATGGTAGCTTACAAATCTTTTAAAAATCCATAACATGATTAATGTCAATGAAAATGAGCAAGATATGACGGAAAACACCACAAGCACGCCGTGCTGCTCGCATCTTCCTTCCAAGTGCATGTTCTCTGTTGAACATATTTTGTAAAGTCAGCAATAGGCCACTAGAATTGAATAGCAAGGGAAGACAAATATAGCCGATTTTAAGAGACAATAGCCTAATGTCATTAAGTAGGCTAGACTACAACGTATCGCCTCTATGTTTAAAATATTATGTTAGCGCTAGAGGGCGCTGGCTGTTTTCATAAGAAGTTATAGTGTCATACTTGAAGGAATCAATCAATCCTATTGTGCCTTAGCATACTGTTTTCGGTAGTGAGAGCAATCCAGGGGCCCTCAAAAATATTTCAACACATTTCTGGGGTGGTTGGGACCAATCTCAGATCTTTTATGGGGCCCCAAATTCTTCAAGGTGTCCCTGTCTGTGAGTTTTGTACAGCATTGGTCTGTAAACTAGTTATAGTATGACAGGCTATAGCTCCTATAATGTGATAAGGAAGTTCTATTGAATGACACTGTTAGAAAGTCATCACAAGATATGTTTCAACAGAGAAGAACTTACAGTGTTTTCCTTTATTGTGTGTTTGCCTGGCCGAGACTGTTCGAATGCAGCAGGCTATCCATATTTCTATAAATCTAATGTCTGAAAAAAAAAAAACCTCTGTGCTGTATCTGCATTATTTTCCTGTATCTATTCAGTCTGTTGCCGAATGTACAGAGTCTTGTCCGAATGTACAGCGTATTACTTTTCCTAGCAGACTAATAATTCAGCTTCCATCTCATAAATATTAAATGCATCAATGTTCATATTTTTCCTTACAGTTCTAAGGAGTTTGTCCTGATGGGCATAGCTATATGCCCACAAATGATTTACCTCACAAGTTATGGAGATGTAGCTACCTGGTATGTGGTATTAGTCCCTTAGCTATTAAATGAGATGCAGGCATAAGTTAGTTCTAGTTAGTTACAATGTCTGACTGAGTGTGTATCATATTTAGAGACTAAATGGAATTCATTTTCACTTGTTAAAATTTGGATTGTTTATAGGTCTCGGTGCACAACTGTACAATAAAGAGGTGAAATTCTATCTGAGGATACTGTCAACAAAATATTTTAAAGAATGTATAAACCCACCATCCCTCACCTGCCCCCCCCCCTTTTTTCGATAGTCAGCATCGCCCAAAAATAACTCCATGAAAACAATTTGCGCAGATTAGCTTTAATCTGCGGCTTTACCCAGAAATGTCTCCCACGCCTGCAATCCTTTAAAATCTCATCATCTATGCCCTTTGACCCCCCTCCCCCTTATTCTGGACGTGGCACATGGCAATGCATGACTCCATCACAAGAAACTGGGGTGGGTCGCATGACTCAGCTCACATCAGCCAAATACTGACCCGCCGAAAACCTCTGAGGTAGTGTGTATGTGTGTGGGTTGTATGTTAAAAATAAATATATACATAACTGTGTTTATAGATGTGATGAATATAAATATACACTCAGTAACCATAGGTAGACCTGGACACTTACAACTAATTAAAAAACATTGAAATGTGAGAGTAAATGTATAGAAATAAACGTATGTAGTGTTCCTGTATGTTTGAACATAGAATATAGATCATTATCTATGCTGTTTATTATATGCAGCATTTTATTAACATTTTATTAAGGGAGCTCATAATTCTGGTGGCCACGGTGTGAGTGGGATATGTGGGGGAAACAGGGCTCTGGTTACCCCACTGCAGAGAGAAGCTGAGTTCTCAGTACCTGCTCCCGCAGATGCCTCTGAAGACCTGTCTGAAGCACTAGCACTGTGCATGCTGTAGGCAGACAGAGAAAGGAAGACAGGGTAGACTAGCTCAGGTTTGATAGATTCATAAAAAAGGGAGGCATTAAGGCTCTGTAGCAATAGTAACGCACACACGCACGGATGCACACACACATACACACACACACACACACACACACACAAATCCCTCCCCCCATGACACATGTGTGTATGTGTATGCGTTTGTGTGCATGTGTTGGTGTGTCCCTTTAATAATTTCAGCAGAATAACTAAAGACATGTTGCGAGAGATTGAAGGCAGGAGAAGGTGAGAAAGGAGCAAAAATAAAAGCTTAGAAGAGCATGGATAAAGGTAGAGACAGATAGGCTGAGACTGTCCATCTCTCTGATCTGTGTGTCTGGCTTCAGAGCTCCTCAAATCAGATTAAAGCACCTTAAGAATCAGCAGCATAATTCTGCACTCAGGGGCCAGGGGATCAGGCCAGCGTGATACATGGGAGGTCCAGGATTAAACCTGGGGGGTTCAGGGGCGTAGCAGTCAGTGATGTCCCCCGCCGTATTAAAATTATTACTATTATCATTATTATGAACTATTATTTATACAGGGTAGGTTGACTGAGCACACATGCTCTTTTACAGCAACGTCCTGTTAATGCCCCCCCAAATAACCTAATCTGCATGTTTTTGTATTGTAGACATTATGAATGAGCTTCTGTCACAGGCATCCAATCTGAATGGCTGGTGTATGTTTAGGTGTGGCCTTTAGTTCTAGTACAGGACTAAAACAACCAATACCACTAATCAGCCATTATATGACCCACATTTGCACCCACAATGGCTCTCCTCAGATAGAATCGGACATCCCTGAGCTGTGGACAAGAAGGCAGCGTTGTTGTTGTGTTGTGTCAGGTGGTTTCAATCGTAACCTGCTACTCCCTTTCACAGTGCCGCAGAACAAAACCTACAACAAAGCAAAAATCTGAACCATCAAAAGCAATTATTGCCACCTATTTTGTTGGGGGTTTTTAATTATGAATTTTCTTGCTGAAATCAATCTTCAGAGGATGTAGATTATTGTGTTAAACTAAAATGAATGATAACAGAATGTAATAAATAAAAATCCATTAAAACATAGGTAAAGGATATAATGTTGTCTTTATGTTTATTTTATTTCTGAAAGCTTACTGTGTTCCAATGAATTATTTCATCTGGAACTTACAAAGTTAAGTGGAGGGGGCAACAGCCGCCGATTGTCTGGTGCGTCATGAGGAACACCAAGTTTCAGGATCGATAGCAGGAGTTAATTACATCTTTGTCAGAGTGACAGGAAGCTGTGGTGGGGAAGTGGATATCCATGAGGCTGTATATAGGCAGGACTTTCTTTTCATTTGGCAGTTTGTGAAATGATTAAATGAGAGGTCTTGCTGCTTTTGTTTGTTTTCTTTTTGCTCAGACACATGCCATTACAGGGCTCTTGAGCATGGACAAAAATAGCTCTGGCATCAAAAACCAACATTTAGCTCCTTCTTGTAGCTATGTAGCTAACCAATGCTATGTCATGTAAGTACATATGCTCAGTTCCAAAAGACAGGGAAACCCGCGGAGTGGGTTTTCAAACAGGGCGTGGTCCACCCCTCTGCACACTGTGATTAGTATGTCCCCCATGCTATCTTTTCCTATAATTTGTGATTTGTGTTATCCTTGTGATACCCCCCTCTTCAGTTCAGACCAGAGGGTTTTCATGGGATTTAAGTCTGGAGACTGAGATTGCCATTACAGAACATGGTTGTTGTTTCCACTTAACCATTTCTGTGTGGATGTACTGTATGTTTGGCGTCATTGTCCTGCTGGTCAATCTACATACAACCAAGTCTCAGCTCCATGGCAGAGGCAACCAGATTTTCTGCCAATATTTCATGGTACTTTAATTGTTTAATTCATTGTACCATTGATCTTAAATAGTGCCCCTGGATCCTTGGGTACTTTATGGCCTCCCTCGCCATCTTCCTTTACGTCTGTGGGGATAATGTTCACTTGCATCCTCTCCCTGGCAAGTTTACAACCATTCCATATGTTTTATGCCCTTTTATTATTACATTTCTTTCTCATGCAGATGGTTGACAAAGGGATTTAGCTCATTTTTAGTGATGGACTAACACAATATAGTTCCTTTAGTCCGAGATTAGCTAAATTATGTAAAATTGTTTTGCCAGTTTGATTTTATTTCCTATTTCCAATAATTGTTAGCTGTGCCAATAGTTTTGGCACCTATGGTTTTCAGAAGAAATGAGATTACTAAATAAAAAACATTGAAATATGAGAGTAAATGTATTGAAATAAAAGTATATGGTTTCCCCATATGGTTGAACATAAACATCCAAGTCGTTTATTATCATTACCCCAGGCGTATAAAACTGTGCAGCATGAAACTAGGCTTGTGGAGCAGTATTCAGAGTGCTGGAAAGTATTACTGCAATAAAAAATTACCGCAAAAAATACCTTGTAAATTTGAGACATAACAATGTTTGGTGTGACACATCAATCTCCAGCAATTCAAGCAGCGCTACAATTTTAAATATCCTTATGCTTGGTTTTGATTGGTGAGTTACAGTGTTCCTGTCTATGATTAGTGCCTATCAAGATCATCCTGACAGAAGGCCCACCTACAGCTTTAATTCAACCACCAGCCATTTCAGCCAAACATGATAAACCTTCTACAATGTGACTTGCCTGGGCTTCAGGCCAACTTTTTATTGTATCTGTATCTGTAGCAACCTTGAGCATTTTTTTCCATGTGGGGCCATAGGCCCAGCAACACCACAGCAGTCTTTAATTTCAGCTGTACATTGATAATTGTATTTAACCTAACCTTCCTACTTGGAAAAATGAAATTGAACCATCTAAAATGTAACTTTCTTAGACTTAAGTTGATGTTGGTGGTAATTTGGATGGGGTTTGGGAAGGGGGGTAATTGGTGTGGTCGAACTCCCCACAACTCCCAGCGCAGGATATCTATACCACCCCTTCCTGGGTCCCCTCCCCTAATGCAGACTCCATTTCCCACAGTTCTGCTGAGAGAGCAGAATTTAACACTTATTCAACTGTGTCTCTCAGTCCTCACATAGCCTTTAGCCAGAAAAAACCTTGAGTCAGATACAACCTCTAGTCTGATAAAAATCTCCAGACAGCTAGAACTTCCACACAGGCAAAAACCGCCAGGTGATTCCTTAGTCACAGTCAGGAGGTCTTTTTTCACGGATCATAAGTCCATACTGAGCAAAGTGTTGATTGTTAAGACAATAGCACTAGACTGCAGATCTATGCTGCAGCAGATCTATGCTGGTCTGTGATTCTTCAGTGACAGACTGCAGGTTGAAGTATTGGTCATAGCTGGTTAGTGCTGATGAAGCAGGGAGCTCCGTGCCTGCCTCTCTGGCATGTCTGAAATGCATGGCTCAGGCCCGACATGTCAGGTAAAATGGCAGGGGGTGGAGGTTGACAAGCTGAGAGAAGAGAGATCCTGTTGACGTGGACAGCCAGGTATGTGTTCACTGTTTACCTGGAGAAGACATGGCACCAGGATGCGCTGTGGGAAGAAGACAAGCCAGTGGAGGGAGTGGAATACTCTGGCCAATGTTCTGCTGGGAAACCCTCTCCGAACCTCCACCTCACGCTCACGACTACTGTCTGTTCTGGCTCCACGGTGGTGGAACGAACTCCCCGTTGAGGTCAGAACTGTAGAATCTCTCCCCACCTTCAAGCGCAAGCTGAAGACACACCTCTTCAAGCAGCACCTTTCCCCATCCCTCCCTACCTCCCTGTGAACCTTAATTGTTGTCTCTGTGACTTGCTTTGTGTATCGGTATTTTTAGTTGGCTAGGTAAGCAGTGTTTGGATAGTTAACTTTGGTCACTTTTGCTCTGTTTGTTTCTTTGTTCTCAAAAAAAAAAAAAAAAGCCCTCGTCCTTATCTTTGTTGTACAGGTAGCAGTTGAAATTGTACTTCCCTCTAGGGTGTTTCAGCGAACTTATCCCTGGTTATGGGTATGCACTTTGTTGTACGTCGCTCTGGATAAGAGCGTCTGCCAAATGCCAATGTAATGTAAAAACCCTGGATCCGGACATTCATGTGGGACATCAATTTGACATGTGCCACCTACTCAAACATCGTTGCAGACCAGGCACCCCTACATGGCAACAGTATTCCTCAGTAGCAGTGGCCTCTTTCAGCAGGATAATGCCCCCTGCAATACTGCACAAATTGTTCAAGAATGGTTCGAGGAACATGACGAAGAGTTCAATGTGTTGCCCTGGCCTCCAAATTCCCTAGATCTCAATCTGATCGAGCATCTGTGGGATGTGCTGGAACAACAAGTTCAATCCTTAGTGGCTCCACCTCACAACTTACAGGACTTAAAGGATCTGCTGCTAACGTCTTGGTGCCAGATACCACAGGGCACCTTCAGAGGTCTTGTAGAGTCCATGCCTCAGTGGGCCAGAGCTGTTCTGGCGGCACATTTAGGACCAACAGCATATTAGGCATAATGGTCATAATGTTTTGGCTCATCAGTGTGTAACACATGCATATTTATATACACAGGCTTGTAACATGCAAACAGTTTTTTACTCGCACTTTAGTGTAAATGCTATCGCAGTTCTATTTTTTCTTTTAATGTAAGATTTAGAGACATTTGTGGGCTGTTATCCAATTTCCAAAAATTGGCCATTGTTTATCACAACATTCAGAATATATGTGGTCTCCCCTCCATCCAAAAGATGTATATCTCATTGTGGAGGGCTGAGGTAATTAATCATTTCTGAAAAATAAAAATGAAATGCGTGCTATTCATCAATCCAGTAAGAGGATCAAGAGGGTCCAAATGTATTACATGGGTGCCCCAGACAATTAGCTTGAGAGCAGCATGTGAATGGAAATGAGGTGTGGAGGTTTGAGTGAAAACCTACAGGACAGTATATCTCCAGAGTTGGACAATCTTAATTTCTTGCTGGAAATTTCATTTTTTTCCAGCATGTTACCTGAAAAAGAGGTATTTTGTGTAGAGTGAGAGTGTGATGTTTCTGGCATGCCACACTAGTGAATGGCTTAGCCATTACCTTATTATAGAGTACAACCTAAGTTCACATGATTCTCTCTTATTTTCAGCCAGGAAATAGCTGTAATTCCCAGCTCATCTGTACATCTGTACAGTATTTGCCAACATTAAAGATTGTCTTAGATGATAAACCCTTGTAGTGTAGGTTTATGTATAGCAGAATACAGTACATGGTTTTTGAGAAGACTAGAGACTTAGGTCCAGGGACAATAATGAATTTCCAGGTCTTAGGAGGATACACTTTCTCCAAGAGTTGCTGAAATTTCCAGTATCCTGTTTTTCAAATATTACTTATTCAATTGCATCTCAACAGAATATTAAATACATAATAATAGTACAGCTGGCTCAGTCATCTCACAGATCATTTTTATTAGCTGATTCTATGTGTGTGCTACTGACCTCCTTTGGCATTGAGAATGGATTCATTCTGTACGACATCCACTGTATCACTGTTGAATAGCAGCAGTGTTGTTAATGTAATTTACAATAGCAATTTGTATCATGAATTTTAGTCTATTGGGATTACGTCCTGACTCAGCATGACCGATGCCTCATATCATAACGGCAAAATAGTCCACACACGTTGTTTCAAATGTCACAATCATTACGCAGAGCTAGCATTACTGTATGAAAAAACAGCATACACAGTGGGTACACAGGATCAAAAAAGTCTGTATAAAACCAATTATTTTATAGGCCATGGTAATTGGATTTTCAATTGCAAATTCCAAACTTGACATAATCTGACGTGCTTGACATGCGGGTTAAACAAAAGTTTCTTGGCAATGAAGGTCATGGAACACTGCTGTTAGGTTTCAAAATGCCTGTCTTTCAATGTCCATTTTTAGAATGAAAAACTATTCCACTGTGTTAGTTTTACCCCTGCCCAAGACTGAAGTATGTAGAAAGTATTCACTCTCAGCCTTCAATATATCTTCCATCTTAGTGTTTTGTGTAAGGCATTCTTGGCACATTTAGATGCAGACTAAATATAATAATGGAGGACTTTTCGGCCTCTTTATTATTTAGACAGGCTTTTATTTTACAGTTGCCATGAGCTTGAGTAATAAAATTGAAATCCGTACAGGTGTTCAACTCAAGAGAATAATTACATTCTATTTTCAAGTGGATAAACTTAGGTAAATCATTTGCTTTTCTTTCTCATTAATCTGCCAGTCTTTCATTACTCCTTCAACCAGCCTCCGACAAAGCCTTTCTGTGTTTCAGCAACTCCACTCCATCTCTCTCTCTCTCTCTCTCTCTCTCTCTCTCTCTCTCTCTCTCTCGCTCTCTCGCTCTCTCTCTGTCGATTTTCTCAGAGGAAATCCTGGGTCATTTTCTTGCTTCCATTTGGTTTCCTCTTCAATCAATGTGGTGCTTTGATTGAAGAACCCCAACCCCATAAACACACACTTGTCTTTGAGGTGGGCAGCAGAGAGGAAAATGAGACCTTCCTAACAACGAAGGGACTTCCTGTTTGTTGGGAGGATGACAGGAAAGATGACAGGAAAGTGTGACCAACAAGTTGTCATCTGCAATTTCAGCTTTTTTTGAGCAACATTTCTCTCTCTCTCTTCTCTAGACATCAGTGTATCAGACAAAAAGCAGACTCCTAAAATATATGATGTGAAAGAAACAGCGTTCTCTTGCAGTTACCGTATATAAAGAACATACAAAAAACACAGCTTTGACCTTGGACATCAAAATCTTAAAACAAAAACCAAGAATCCCCGAACGGACAGACGGGCCTCTATAAAGTGGTGTGACGTACAGTCAGAACGATTTATCTATTTAAATGTTACACAGAAAAGTAAACATTGTCGCAACTCATTCTGAGTACTTGGAACTGTTGGTATGAGCTTTGTTCCCATGGGAAGTTGCCTTCCACCATGATATTGAAGAATTTTTCAGTGTTGAGGAAGAATACACAAGGAATCCGGGTGTCAGCCCAGTCTTTCAATGCACCCCAGTGCCTGATCGTCTGTGGGACTGACAATTCCGTGCAGAGAAGACCTTTTCAAAGTTGAGTTGGTTTCTTCTTCTTGTTTGTGAGATGCTGTCTTTTGGAGTTATGTTGCTGTCTGGTCAGTCTCAATTTTATTGCTGTTTAGTATTTAAGACAACCCTGTTTCAGCTTAGGCCACAAGAAACACACTGCACGATTCAACAGCCTCAATTGCGTCATAATTACTGTAAAATAACTTTCCATAAATAATCACATCAGGCTAGTGACAGGCTTTAAATGGTGACCTAATGTCATGTCCTCATAATGCAGTATTTATCCGGCTTGCCTACAAAATACTGGATAGTGGGGGTGACGAGACTCATGAACTTGTGGCTTTATTTGTTTATTTTGTCCTCCTTGTCTAATTTGTTTGCTTAATTCTGGAATGTGGGTAAACACCACAGATCTTCCAAGTGCAATAAAACCAGTGTCCTGTTGTAGAGACAAATCCAGACTTTTTTCATTTCATTAAGAAGGCAAAGTAGAAGCAAATCAAATCTCCAAAGAATGTCCAAATATGGTAATGAAGTCGGCAGGCCCAGAGCTGACTCCGCAGCACTATTTTGGGTGATCCACAGGCGTTTGTGTTTTTGGGATTTTCAGAAGATGCTCCTCAGCAGACAGGCCAACAGCTCATCCTTATTGACTCTGTGTCTCGCCGGGTCATAACTCTGGGGCTGAGGGGCCAAGCCTTAGATATGGAGAGAAGGGCTAGCAGTGAGCTTATAAACGCATGCACACACACACACACACACACACACATATATAAATATGCAGTATAATGACTCCAAATAGTAATTTTAAAATGTCAGGTTCCTTTTGTTCCTTTTGTGTTCATATGCAGACGTGTCTGTGTGGCTGGGTGATGGTGTCGGTAGACGCCTATGCTAGGTCCACTGTGTCCTTAACTTTCAATCATAATAAACATAAACAAAACAGCTGCAGATAAATAGAAGTATATTTATGATTGGACTCACACATCCTCAGCCTGAAAATTTGGCCAGATTTGTAAGGACAGGCTGGAGAAGCTGGATATGCTGATTGAAATTTGCCGTAATTATCCTGGTAGAATGCACTGCTGTCATTACTGTGCTTCAGTCAGGACCACTGTTGTCAAAGTTAGAATCTTAACCAATACAGTTATGTTTAGCTGTTTGACTCTTTTGACTCTCCTGGCCATCCATGCACGCTTGCAGGAATAAGACAGGGAGGGCACCAGCAAACCCCCCCAGAGGGATAGATACAGATCCAGCAATACAGCATACATTTATTTGTATGGGATAGCTTGACAGCATATCTTTGGATGTGTGAGGAAACCGGAGTACCCAAAGGAAACCCACGCAGACACGGGGAGAACATGGAAACTCCACACGGAAAGGCAACAGTGCTATCCACTGTACCACTGTGCTGTCCTTAAAGGGGAGGCCATTTAAATAGGCCACACTGATACGTGAATGCACTGTGATTAGCAAATCTCACTAATCAGCTGAACCATCAGCCGATTGAGCCAGAGCCAGCTTGACTCTCGTGACCTGCCTGAACTATCCAACGCTCTATTTATGCATGTGTTGCAAGGTGATGTAATAACCAGGGAATGTGAATGGCCCCACTGTTACCACAGTCACGCTCCTGTCATGGCCTTCGCATAGGGCGCTGTGCCAAATGAAAATTTTACCAGCTGACCAGTGGCAAGAGGAAAGGGACAAAAGAAGAGGGGGGGTGCTGAAAGCAGGGGAGAATGTTGAGATGACGTCATGAGAGGATGGTCTGAGCAGAGGGGAAGAAGAGAGACAGCACGGGAATAAAAGAGAAAAGCCCGGTGGGTCACGTCCTTATGTAGCCTGGAGTGACCTCCCTTCCCATGGTGTTACGCAAGGGCCCCACAAGGCAAACACAACCAGCCCACTGTCCCCACTGCTGCTGTGTGCCCCCAGCCTGGCTGAGGGTGCTAATGGCAACATCATGCACCAGCCTCAACAGGCATCGGGTCAAAGGAAGAGGAACTTCTTCTCATTTTATGGCACCAACTTCCCTTCCCAAATTAAACAATAAAATACCCGCTGCTTTCTAGGCTCAAATGTAGTCACAGGATTCTAACATAGATCCATCTGTGTGATCAGAGCTGTGCCAAGTTGAAGAGACCAAGAGTTTTTTTCCTTTTTTTCATGGTTAACAAGTTTTTCTGATTTAAGGCTCCGGAAGTTATGAACCAACCAGTATATAATGTTTCAGAACCATCCTGAGAGGCTTTCGTGTCCCTGAATGATTTTCGGATGAGGCTGTGGAGGTTTTGGGAGCTGGCTGCATGCCTGTGCTGGGGACAGTGTGCATGAGGCCTACTTGGACATCCAAAACTGGTTCAGAGCAGTTGCTGTGGGGACGCTGTGCAACTGCAGAAGAGTGTCCTGAAATTCCTCCACAACCAGTTATGAAGTTTAAGGGGGCAATTACTTTTTCACAGGGGTCATTTGTGTGTTTGGTAAGCTTTTTCATTAAGTAGGACAATTTATTACATTATAAATATTACATTATGTCTAAAGCTCTGAAACTTTTTTACAACACTGTAGGTTAGTTTTTTAAATAAGAGTGCGGGCTTATGTCATGTATCAGCCCATCTGTATCTTCCTCTGTGATCAATACAATAGTGCTTTCATAAAATCTTTATTCCCTGCAGTGAAGGATAACTATGGATTGCCAATCCTCAAGATAAACTTTCTGCAAATTCATTTTACACCATTTTTCTTTCTAACATTCAGAATAAGCTTATGATGGAAAATGAGGGCTCTAGTATGTGATTGGTCAGGTTCAATCAGCGCCTCCAGGAGGTCTGCTTCATTCATTGGTAAATCATCTTGCATCAAAACAGATCAATACAATTTTCACAATAGCCAAGCTGATAAAAAAGGTATTCAATTCAAGGTTGCCCTCACCAATCAGGGGGGTTGTTTACACAATAACAGCTTGAATTGAGATGATAACCATGGAGGGGATGTTGTTCAAAACTAACCAAACAAAGATACAGACATATACTTGCATAAGCTTCTCGGGCCCCCCCCCCAACACCACCAGTGGCTGCAGCTGCTTCCTCAAACTCCCTCTGTGAACATGCCTTATATAGACACCATACGTAATGTCTTGAGAGGTCAAGGATGAAAGGACATTTCTCTTGTAAGATTTTGTGGTGAAATGCATGCCTTTGGGGAGGACAGACAGATTGGACAAAAATACCAAAGGGAGATAAATCAAAAAATGTAGTCATTCAATAACTCCCAAAAAAGGAAGGGCCTGTTGAAAATAGATGCAAGTACCATGAAGTTGGCTTTTGTTTTTCTAGACTCAAAAGCATAAAGACATTTAAAGACCTCTCTGTCCCTATCTAAAACACAGTTTCTACCCAAGGTACTTTTAAATAAGGACAACCAACCAGGAGTGTGGTAGGCAGACAGCTGTTCTATTGTGCATCTAATTAGAATAAAGTCACAAACAAATTGTGCTTCCAATTCATAGGATGCAGACTTCAAATACTACATGGAATATAGTGTTTATCCCCCATCATGATTGAAAAGTATTTTCTGCCACTTAAATGAAGTGTAAAGCAGGTGTTCTACAAATCTGGATGGATAAGTGAAAGGAAGTTTAAACCCAGCACAGAAAAAAGAAATAAAGAAATAGAAAGAAAGATAGAAAAAAGAAAGAAAGTGAAAATGATTCCTTAAACTTTCAATGGGATCACCAAGATGAAAAACTAATTATATAATTATAACTTTAAAACTATTATGGTTGGGACTGAAGCTTGATCATTCAAGTCCTTAGAGACAAGTGGTCAGCAAACAGACTTTATATAAAAAAGAATGTGAAGATTGGTCATTATGGTGAATTTTTACTAAATATATATTTGTTTTAGTTACATGCTTGTTTTAGTCATTCCTTTGTCTTTCTTGTGTCTTTTCCTTCCTCTGTATTATTATTATTTATCTTTTTGCTATGGTTAACACATTTTTTTAATGTCTTTCTGTTATGTTAATCCAAATTCAGTGGAAACACTGATTGTTTAGTTTTTTTCAGACTCTAAAGTTCACAAAGATAGATTAAAATGTAGAGTACCAAAGTAGTTCATTGTAATTCATCGTTTTCTCTCACTCCTTTCTTTAAATTAGGTCTTTTGAGCTTGTAAACAACCATGGGAATTGGTCAGCATCACATAAACACACCCATACCTGACATAAAAGTGCTTTGGACCTAACATGATTTCCTCATTACAATTTGCTAAACTGATGACAGTTTAAATAAGGTTACACATGGGCTACTCTCCCCCAGTTGTTGGATGAAGAGGCTTTCACACAAAGCCAAAATGAATACAAGAGAGCTAAATTTATCTATTTCGGGAAAACCTATGATCTACTTTACTCAGTTGGGCTTTACAAAGGCTAAACTCAGATTCCCGTAAAATATCTTAATCTTGCAGGACATTTGTGCAATAAGCCCGGTGGGATATGCTTAGGTTTTAGATCAGAATATCTTGGTACTTTCTGTCATTCCATTGACCTTAGCATTAGCACCAGGACCAGGAGATGCAAAACAACGGAGGAAAAAAAGGAAAAAAAAGAAAACATAATAATTTTCTTAGAGCAATTGTACTAGGATAAAATAATATTATTGTTTGAGCATACTATACTCACCGATCACTTTATTAGGTATTTATTAGACTTTTTTTTTTTTACTTCTACTGCTGTAGCCTATCCATTGAGTTATGATGCGTTGTGTGTTCAGAGATGCTCTTCTGCATATCACTGTTGTAATGTGTGGTTATTTGTGCTGTCTGGCCATTCTCCTCTGATGTCTCTCATTAACGAGGCCTTTCTGTCTGCAGAAATGCTGCTCACTGGTTTTCTTTTGTTTTTTTGCACCATTCTTTGCAAACTCTAGAGATTAGTGTGCGTGAAAATCCCAGGAGATCAGCAGTTTCTGAGATACTCAAACCATCCTGTCTGCCACCAATATCATTGAAAGTCACTTAGATCAAATTTTTTACCAATTCTGATGGTTGATGTGAACATTAACTGAAGCTCCTGACCCATATCTACATGATTGTATGCATTGCACAGCTGCCACACAATTGGCTGATTAGATAATCACATGAATAAGTAGGTGTAATAAAGTAAAAAATACTTTATTACATTATGTCTAAAGCTCTGAAACCAATCAGTGTGACAACTATGTAATAATAAAGGAAATCAAGAGGGGGCAAAAACTTTTAACAGTGAGTGTTGTGGCACAGAAAGGTAGCTATGTATTTCAGCACTAATTGTCCTGAATGTAATTAAGAAGTGAGCCAATAACTCATGACCCATAACTCATCTGCTTTACCTTAATAACTACAATCTGGTCTGCATCCGGGAGGGGATGACTGCCTTCAACACCCCTAATGGCTACTATGAATACTTGGTGATGTCGTTTGGACTGGTGAACATTCCTGCTGTCTTCCAAACACTTGCCAATGTGAGATACTGAACCATTTCTTGTTTGTCTACCACATGGTGATTCATAGCACCTGGTGTAAACTGTGATGTCAGCCAGAGAGCTAGCACAGTGAAACTGAAATGGACGGTTAAAAAGGCCCTTATACTCTGGCTGTCATTCAAACAGAATTGAGAATAAAGCCTTATTATGAATAAAGCCTTATTGTATTAATTTCCCAATTAAACGAAGGGAAAGAAAGAAAATATAGTGCCACCAGACATGCTTGTTTTACACATTACTTCCTGTCCTAACTGACCCCCGACGTAGTCTGGTGTGGCTCTTTCCCTCTTTTTTGAACCGGGTAATTAACTTGGATTTCCTCAGTGAGTATCGGGCTCTGTAATTGGATGGCATGTGAAAGCTGTGCCTCTCTAACTTCTTATCAGAAAGCCTGGATCAGCACCAGATCTGAAGTACTGTCACGTTTCATGTTTGTCATGTCATGTTTTATGTTTAGTTATTGTCTTGGTTATGTTATTGTCATGTCAGGTATTATGTTAGTCTAGTATCACCACGTTTTCATGTTTCATGTCATGTTATGTTTCATGTTTAATTGTTATTCTTGCCATGTTATGTTATTTAGTTTATTGTCATATTTCGCAAACTTGTCATGTCACAATTTATGTTTCATGTTACGTTGTACTGGTCATTGATTAGCATACACCTTTTCATGTCTTTCTGCAAATCTTGCATTCCTGCTTTCTCGCTCTCCCTTTCTGTCACTCACACCCTAATTGTTTCAATTTCCCTTGTCTACTTACTAATCTACTAATGCTAGATCAGGATTGGGTAATACTAACATTCTAATCATGCGTTCATGTTACCTTACGTTTCTTGTGCATGTCATTTACTAATTTACTAATGCTAGGACAGGATAGGTTTATTACTAATGATTACTAATTACCTCGTTAACTCGTCAATCCTCCACATCTGATTTCCATTCTCTTGCTGCTCTCAAGCTAATTGTCTACACCTGTCTTCACCTGCATATAAGGCTCAGTTTCATGTCTTGTCTTTGTGAAATTGGTTGCCTCCTGTTTGTCAGGGCTTTTGAGTGGTTTTGGCAAGCCATTGGCTACCCGTTATGATCCAAGCCTGTTTATGGAGCAAAGATGATTGACTTCTGTTTTGTTGACCATTGCCTGCCTGTACCACGATTTTGCCTGCTGTTTTTGTACTTTTGCCCCGCAGAGCAGACTTCGGTCTTGACTCTTGCACCGTCATCGACCCTGAGCCTGCCTACTGCCCGCCTGTACTTCTGCCCCGCTGACAGCTTTCCTGGCTGGACTTCTTGCATGGTGTACCGATTACGAGACTGCCTTCTCCCTCGGGACTGCGCTTTGGTTTTCTGGCTGGATTTTACGTGTACGAACATTGCTTGTTTTTGACTACGCTCTCTGGATATTCCCCAAATAAAGCCCTGACGGGACTTTACTTCACTATCGTTTGAGTTGTGCATTTTGGGTCCAAACCCCCCACTCACCCATCTCAAGTACACGGGTGGTTGTTTGGGAGAGCAGATTTTCCCCCTACAGTACCTGTACAGGTCTCGCCCACTTCCCAGGCCACAACAAACAAGCCACTTTACACCCCTCCCAACCATTTTAAGTACAGCTGAAAACTCAAAAATATGCATCCTCCCTTTGTTCCTTCTTTCCTTCCTTTCCTTGTTGTCCAATGAAGATAGTTTATTTCCACCAAGAAGAAGGCTACAAAAACTCTCAATGTTTCAAACTATTTCTACTGTCAGAAACATTATTAGAAGATTGAAGATTAATGGAACAGTTGAAGTCAAGGCAAGGTCTGGAAGACCATGAAAGATTTCAGGCCCTGAGACCTGGTGAGAAATGCTCAGAAGAACCCACACATCACAGCAAAAAAGCTGCAAAAAAGAGTAAGAAACACAGGTCTAACTGTTCACACGTTCACAATACAATGTACTTTAAACAACAAAGACCTTCATGGCAGAGTTGCCAGAAAGAACAACCTCAACACAAAATGAAGTGTCTTTAGTATGCAAAAGAAAACATTGAGCAATGTGCTTTGGAATGACAAAAGCAAAATTTAACTTTTTGGCCACCACAAAAGAACGTATGTTCGGAGAAAAAAATGGTGAAGCCTTTGTAGAGAGGAACACCTTGCCAACTGTGAAGCATAGAGGTTGTTTAATTATGCTTTGGGGTTGTGTGGCAGCCTGGGGCACAGGAAATATTGTGCAAGTGGAAGGAAGAATGGATTCCACCAAATATAAAGAAATTATAGAGGCTAACATTCAAAGGCCAGTCCAGACATTGAAGTTGAAGAAAGGTTGGATATTCCAGCAAGACAATGATTCAAATCATACCTCAAAATCAACCATGTAGTACCTCCAATAAAGATAGATGGTTTTGGAATGGCCACCACAGTCCCCAGACATGAAAATCTGTGGAAAGATCCTAAACATGCCATACATGCAAGGTGAGGAGAAGCCGAAGAATATTTCTGAGGTGTTCTGTCAGGAAAAAATCTAAAAGCGGGAAATAAAAGACTCTTAGCTGGCTACAGGAAGCATTTACAAGCTGTTATAGTTATAGCATAGGGGGAGTACTAACTGACAGGGTTCCAAAACTTTCGCACAGGGCCTTTTTCCTTTTTTATTATTTTGAAACTGTAAAAAATGTTAATTCATTATTAATCTTGCTTTAAAATGTGAAGAAATGTGTCATGTTTAACGTTGTACCATTAATATCTGTTCACTTAGATATTCATTGTAAAAGGACTCTTGACCAGGGGTGCCCACATTTCTACACACTGCTCTATATCAATAACTGTATTCTTTTTTAATTAACAGAACTTTTTGTAAGTATTTTTAAGGGTGGCAATTATTCTGTAGCCCACTGTAAGTGCTGCAGAAGCATGTGCTCTTTTTGGGAAATGTTAATTTTGTTTATAGTAATGGCGGAATTCTTTTGAGTGGCCTCTTGTGTTTTATTTCCTCATCTCTTCTCCTCCACCCATTCAACGGTAAACATTACTGGGCAGAACATTACTGAGCCATTACACTATCTATGAGAATATGTGAAAAGAATTGTGGTGTCTGTGTGCGTGTCTGCGTCTGTGTATGTGTGTGCACGTGCGGGTGTGTATTGTTTGGGGGGTGTTTGTGAGGGTTAAAAACCGGCCCTGGGGGCAGTTCAGGACAGACTCTGGGCCCTTTGAAACCATTTCTGTTTGCAGCCCACAGCACCATCTGTTTACAACACAGCCCCCCTGCTTCTAAATACATACAGTACCTGCTCTCTGTTTAGAGCAACACAAATTAGTACAATGTACAATGACTGCAACCCTCAAGCAATCAGGGAGCAGGGAGCCCTGCCCAAGCCATGGACTCTTCAGTGGCCAACTGCCACAGTAGTCCCACACTAGACACACTATTCGGCAAGTTATTTGGTAAGGAGAAGGTGAATTGGCCCAAACACTATAACTAATTGTTCAGTCTTGCTAAGATAGGCTAAGCAAAAATGGAAGAGAAAGGATGTTTCTTCATAAAGATCCAATACATTTGAAATAGTACCAGCCTTGATTTAAATAAGAAATACAAAGACTTGTTATGTTTTAAACTTTTATAAGCAGGCTAACATTGTCACCGTCAGTCATTATTTTGGGTATCGCACAACAATTAAATTCATTCTGATTCAAATAAGATAAGCTGCAGGTTTTTTTGTGAAGGGTTGGCAACTGCAGCCCACAAGAATGGAATGGAGTGAGGTTGGGGGGTGCAGCTGCAGATGACAGTTTGGGATCAGAGTTCATTAAAACCCCCTCCCTTCCATATCTCCTCAGATGCAGATTTATGGTTGCTCCACCAATGAGATTTCCTGGGCACTTGACCTTCCCTGGAATGTTCACCTGACCAATTTACCAGGCAGTTGAAGAGCTTGGCTGACCCAGATATCCTGGTACAAGCAGCCAGGTGTTTTGCGAGGTAACTCACCGACCTCACCTGTTCCCTCTCTTTGACAGCGTACTGGTGTCTGGTTTTCATTTGGGGTAGAAGCTTTCTGCCCCATTCTCCCAACATGCCCCCCCACAATCCCCCCCCCCTCCAACTCCCAAATTGAATGTCTAAACAAGTAAGCCCAGGATTCTGGGAGCACGCTGTTTACCACTGCCTTCAAAGGCCAACAGCCGGGACATTTCATTTGACTAAACAATTTGATTTGATTAGTCCCAGCAGCTCATGAAGAAGCCTGAACCGCATCTGCTTTTTATTTTGTGTGTGCGTGCGCGCATGTGTGTGTGTGCGTGTGTGAGTGTGTGTATGGCATACAAGCATAGAACTTTCACCACATCAGATTATGCCGAATACTCAGGGTCAGAGTTTAACCACAGTCCCTGCACTTCTGACCCCCACCAATCCCCTTTCTCAAGCCAACTTTAATGAGATGTAACCAAACATGCAACGATGGGCCTGGGCACAATTGTGGTACAAGCAATGTGTGTGCAAGGTGTGTGTGGTATGTAATGTAATGTGTATGTTATTGTGTAACTTATACATTACATTAATCTAGCAAACACTCTTGTCTAGAGTGACTTACAGGAAAAATGTATCCATCATCTGTACATGACTATTTCTCTGTGTAACCTGTAGAGCCACAAAATAAATGAAGGATTACAAACCTCAGCACATGTTTTCAATAAATTATAGCTCAGCAGCAGATGAACTGAGAGTGTACTCACACTGTGTGACTTTTAACACTGTTTCTGGGAACTGTCTGTGTTCAAGTTCTCCTCCAAAATCGCTTCCCCCTCTTCCAAACTATTCTCTTTGTCAGGTATTGGGAATCTCGCCAGGTCATAAAGTCGAATTAGAAACCCTTGTGCTGACCAGGCTTGACATAGAGCTGGATCCTCTCTAGACCAGGGGTTCCCAAGGCTGGTGCTTTAAACCTCTGGAATCATCAACCAGTTCAGGAGACCCCCTTACAGTACCCATGTAGTAAAGGGTTTTAAATTGTCAATTATGTGCTGAGTAACAACAAAAACTAGCTAGCCCATGACCCTCCAGGACCAGGGTTGAAAAACACGGCTCTCGATGATCGAGATTAGCCAGTCATCAATGGCCAGTTATCAAGCTTATCTTATGTTCTTACAAGCCTCAGAAAGTGAAGCCTCTCTCTGTTGGATGCCAACACTTGCTCTAGCCAACACTTGGCTCAATGGGACTCATTCATTCCTAATAAATGATAAACAATATTTAATTATTTAGGGACTCAAGGAGTTAATGATTAAGTTCACATGCTTGATACTCTGCAGGAATTAGCATTGTGTGTAGTTTTATTCCCCAGCCAGCAAATGTCTACATGGTATTAATATCTCTTCATATTCTGGCAATAATGTACATTCCTGTGCAGTCACCTACAGAATGGCTAAGCGTAACTCCCTGGTGAGTCAATATTCATTGGGACTGTATCAGTTTGTAATTTATGTCTGCCATTTTTCAACATATGTTGAATAGCACATTGACGTAGTCCATTGTTTTCAAAACAATCCAAATATTTACAGCTCCCCGCATGTCTTACGTTGCTATGGGTGCTAGGTATTTTTGCAGCCTTCTAAACATAAAATTACTTGTATTCTATTATTATAAAAATCAATTATTTAAAGATTTAGGTTACATACAAATTGGGGAGTGAAAGTGAGTGGGTTTTGTGTGTGGGTTTTTTTTCTTTTCTCAGAATCTCGGTCTGTTCAGCCTCAACCGTGTGACCTACATTTTGGGAATGAGGGGAGGAGGGGATACCGTGTGCCCTGCAGTGTTGTTAAATCTGCATGCAGTGAAATTCCACCATATAAAAAGTAAAAAGACTTCCAGTAGCTTTACTTATCATCTTTCATTCACCTTGACCAGCCAAGACTCTCTGCAAAACCTCCTGCCATCTCTGCCACCCTTCATCATCATAATCTGCGCCAATTGATATTTTAGAGTGTCCTTGTCCCTGTCCTGCCCTATTTTCATAGTTTCCTTGAGTGTAACTGCCTGTTTTGGATTATTGTCTAAAAGTTTGTGATAATGCTCAAAAATATTTTTTGTCATTTTTGAGTAATTCATATGAAGGCTGTACCACAGTTGAAGCATCAACATTATTATTATTATTATTATTATTATTATTAGGGATTAAATAAATATACAGTATCATATATTTATTTAATATTTAACTTGTAACTGCATGAAAAAGTGCTGAGAGCTACTCGTATTTTTGGAGCTGTGCCTCAGCATTGTCTTCCCCTACTTATAAAGAAATAAAAACTGAAAACACAAACTTTGTGTAATGCATTATAAAAGCAAAGTATGGCAGCATATTTTATGTAGGATACATTCTCAGGTTATAAAAAAACACAAATAAATCCCTTGGCTGTAAGCATGATACGAAAATCAACCAATTTTCTCTCAGCAACTTACTTAAAAATTCGATATTTGTACAGCAAAAATACTTTATCTTTCTGGATGAATAATGCACTTGAGCAGGAACCTGAAATAACCTAATACATAACAGATGCAGAGCTGCACTCAAGGACATGCTGAAGTGGATGAACAATCTTTATGACCCCAGTACTGACCCAAGGTTTAAATACATCAGTTTAAATACCCAGGGGTTTAACATTCAGGTAAATTCCATAAATTATTATTGACATAAGCTTTATTTTCCAACATACGTAAAGTATTGCGGTTAATTCATGATTCAATGGAAGCAACCAATGTCTTACATTTTTCAAATGAAAAAAATATTTCCCCAGAAAACATGTTCCACAATTGTTGACACCCCTGGTTTAATACTTTCTGCAAACAGCCCTGGCAAAGATCCATCCATCCATCCATTATCTGAACCCGCTTATCCTGATCAGGGTCGCAGGGGGGCTGGAGCCCATCCCAGCATACACCGGGCGAAAGGCAGGAATACACCCTGGACAGGTCGCCAGTCCATCTCAGGGCACACACACCATTCACCCACACACTCATACCCACGGGCAATTTAGACTCTCCAATCAGCCTAACGTGCATGTCTTTGGACTGTGGGAGGAAACCGGAGTACCCGGAGGAAACCCACGCAGACACGGGGAGAACATGCAAACTCCGCACAGAGAGGCCCCGGCCGACGGGGATTCGAACCCAGGAACTCCTTGCTGTGAGGCAGCAGTGCTACCCACTGCACCATCCATGCCGCCCCTGGCAAAGATGATAGCCACAAATCCTTTTCGAAAAATTGTGATAAGGTTAGTGAACACATTTGGAGGAATTTCTTCCCCATTCTGACATTTGAATCACAGGATCCACCTCTATGTAAGAATCACACTTTCAGGATTGCAGGCAGATATGCAGAATAATGCATAAACTGGTAAATTGGGAATTTGAGTCGTGTGATGGTGGTATTCTTCCTAGCAGTGCATATAGGGGAATGTGATGGTGATATTAGTGCCCCAGCCATTATATATTTTTACAACATACATAGATGAGATATTATTGCTGTGTTAGCCACATTCTAGTGCTACTCAGGGAACAGTTCACACTGGATCTCAAAAGCTAAGAGGAAAACAAGTGTCCACATTAAATATCTTCCCTGACCCCTAAAAATGCTGCTTATTTTCCATCCAACCACCAGTCCTGACCCGACTGCAGCTGGCTTCAACATAAAACTGTCTGCAGAGTCGCTGAATGACGCAAATGAAACACTTTCTGCTGAGGATCATAGTAAACTCCTTAAAATGATATCTGACACCCAGTCTCTGATGTTTACATGAGCATAGGCTCTAGGCAACCTAACCACACACACACACAAACACACATTTGCACATGCGCACATGGACATACACAAAGAAAAAACATGTGCATAATTACAAAAATGTAAGCATACACATTATCACAGGGATATACATTTTACATAACTTGGTTCAAAAACGTGAAGGCTCCTATGTGGCTCATGTAACAAGATCTCATGAAGGCATGTGCCACACGTGACTGGAAATCCACAGTGGCAGGGTACAAGTGCTTTTGTTCTATAACCAGTGGTCCTATAGCCATTAGATTGCTGCATGAGATCAATCAAGAATGAGCTTGATCTGCTTGTGCAAATTATATGTAAAAGTCCAAACTGAACCAGAATTTAGCTATATAAGAAGAAACTGAACTGAAAAACTGTATTTCTGTAACATTTCTCAGGTATCTGACATACAAAGCTTTACACACAGTGGACTCCCTCCTTTTTGGCACCCTTAAAAGTGGATAATTGTATGTTCAAATATACAGGAAAACTATTTACTTTTATTTCAATACATTTACTCATGTTTTAATTATTTTTATTTAGTAATCACATTTTTTTGAAAACCACAGGTGCCTAATTGCCTAAAAACCACAGGTCCCTAACAAGTAAAAAAACAAAAAACATAAAATGGCATCTCCAGACCAACAAACTCTTTGGAAGGGTGAGCACAAAACCAAACATCTGGAGTTTGCCAAACCTAATTGGAATTAAGTTTTTGGCCATACACACCATTGACAATAGTGGTAAAATGGAATCCGTACAAGGAGAAGCACCTCACACCTACTGTCAAATATGGTGGTGGGTCATTGATGTTTTGGAGATGTTTTTCTGGCAGTGGTCCAGGGGCACTATTTAAGATCAATGGCACAATTAATTCGACAAAGTACCATGTCTTGGTCATAGGTATATACATATACATCAAAATCCACACAGAAATGGTCAAGTAAAAACAACAATCATGTTGTGCAATGGCCTCTCTAGACTTAAATCCCATGAAAAACCTGTGGGCTGAACTGAAGAGTGGGGTATCAATGATTCTGAAAATCTGAAAGTGCCAATAATTGTGGAACCAGTTTTTTGGGGAAATGCATTTTTTATTAGATTCCATTTGATTTCATTGAATCATTAATAAAGTTCACTACTTTACACATTTTGGGAAAAAAAGATTATGTCAATACCTGTATTATTTTTCAGTTTATAGAATATGTAGTTTTTCTGCATATTTATCAGGGGTGCCAATACTTCTGGAGCCCACTATAGATCCCCACACTTTCTTCTCTCTCACTGTTTCTGTGACCTTCAGTAACATTGCTATACTCACAGACTAAGCAGAGTACAATATTGTGAGATGAAAGTGTCATATAATGAGGAGGATGGGGGCAGGGACACAAGACAGTGATTGTTGGGCAGTGATTGTTGGGCAGAGTTTGGGATCCCTACAGAGAAACTGGTGGGACCACTGTGTGTCTGTGCGTCTGTGTGTCTGTGCATCTGTGCGTCTGTTGCACTGCTTACTGGGAGGTCTCAGACACAAATGACCCACTACACTGTTGACCCACTCCCACTCCCACCCCCACCCCGCACCACCCTACACCCAGCCATCCAGGGCCAGAGGCTCCTCCCCTCACCCTCACACCACAACCCTGTGACTGACAGTGCAGCACACCCCCTACCCACACACACACACACTCCCTGAGAGTGCGAGTGTATCGATGCTGAGAAGTAGGTCACGAGCAGCCAAACAGCGATGATTGCGGGCGATGTGATTTACCCTGACAGGGAAGCCCCCCTTCCTCCCCCCGCAACCTCCACCACGCCACCCCTCCACACAATTAAACAGGGACCTGTTTCAAAGTGAGCAGTCTCTAATTTAAGGAGCGCGGGGGGGGGGGGGGGGCGGTCACACCCGTTTTGACGGACAGCTGCTGGAATAGCGGGCGACACTGAGCTCAGTGTCTCAGGGCAGGAGACCCTGATGAGCTCCCATGTAAAATCTGTGTGATGTTGTGGGCCATTAGACCCCCCCATCACAGAATCCTGGAGCTGAAGAGCTCCCTCAGAACTGCCTGGTACATCCCAGTCCTCGTGGGAGCAGTTAGGGGCATGAGATGCACATGACCCAGGTGGTCTTGGGTCTACATACTCCTCATTAAAAAAACATGTTCACAAAATGGAGCCAAATTTGTATGTTTTTCTTTTTAATTTAGGAATCCATTTTTGCTGGGGGTTTATAATGCTAAAATAAACACATTAATGTTTCAATCGCGCCAGTATCTTGGATCAAAGGAAAAAGCAGCCTTCATTCTCAGAATCTCAGAATGTTTACTCAGACCCAGGTCATATTTGAAGGCAAGCAAGGCACTGTATCTAATATATGAAAAGAAAATTGGATTTTTGGCTTGCATTCCTAGACAAAAACAAATTCACAATTATCATTGAGGCTCAACACTATAGCAGTTTTTAACAGCAACAAGCCATCATTATCTGCAAAATACCTTGAGCTGTAAGAAGAATCTGATCTCATCTCACCATCTCACTTTGTTACTCTTTCACAAAACAAGTTTCACTATTTATAAATATTGTCATTTGTGTTCCTTCCCTCACATGTCTTTTCACGTGTCCTTTCTGGGGAGTGACAGCACATTTGAAAAAAGGATATGAAAAAGATATTCAATGATAATGATGCTATTTGATTTTCACATTCTATCCACAGCATAAAATCCTGCAGGAACATTTTCCTATTAAAAAATTCTGAGAAAGTGAAGTGAGTAAGACTGTACTGTAAAATATTCCGTCAACTCATTTAGAGTACTATGAATTAATAAAGTACCATAGTCCCCTAATGGACACATATTTGTTCATTTAACACACGCATATTGCTCTGTGAGATTTAGTGACATGAAGAAGAGTAGGGTTCAGTAATGTGAGGAAGAGACAGACAGAAGGACAGAAAGACAGACAGGCAGGCAGACAGACAGACAGACAGAAGAGACAGACAGGCAGACAGATAGACTGGTGTCCTCCTTTGTTCAGGGCACACAAAGAGGCTGGAAAGGGTGAACGTTGCTGTTCATTTTTATTTCCTCCTCTTGTGCGTAGGGCAGCACTTTATCCCCCTTAAAACCTGAAAGCCCTGAAAGCATCTACTGGCCTGGCTCCCATCTGATGCCCTTTTCCTCATTGGTCAGCTCCCGCCCTGCTAAAAGGTTAGTGCTTGGCCCTGTCAATTTCATAAATATGATGGGCAAGTCACATGCCCAGGGGCATGAGAGGACATAGGGGGGTTCTGAGTAGTGGGGTTTGTGACCAAGCATGAAGCCGAATCATGTAAAACCAAATATAATTGGCTTAAAATATTTCCTCCGTGCCTGTAAAAAAGAGGAAACTTGAGGATAATGTGTGTGTGTGTGTGTGTGGGGGGGGGGGGGGGGGACTCCAGTTAAGACTGAACAGTTAAGGCATTCCAGGAGACAACAGAGGATCAGTCAAAGGGTTCATTATTAATTATTTTTGGAGCGGGGTTCGGATGGGGTCTGGGGAAAATGGGACGGTGGTGGAACATCAGAAGGAAATGTGATGAAATGACCCAAGGATGAATGGTGACCCACATTTGGGGTAGACGGAGTTGTCCCCCCAAACACCCTTGCCCATCCTCATCCCCGACCTCCCGCATACAATATCCCACATTCCGCTTCATTACCTGCAGTAAACAGACTGTTCGCTACCTCTGCTCATCTCTCTCTCTCATTTTTCATCACCCTATTGCTCTCCCTCTCTCTCAACCACATCTATCTGCATCACACCTACTCCTGAAAAAGAAAAACATCATAGCACTGGTCCTTCACTATTTTTAATTAAGTGTAAATCCATAAGGGTCAAGCAAGATGACATTAATAAATATGGAATTTCATGACTGCTATTGCTAAATGATATGGACCTTTTGTAAAAAGGATTCACTGTAGGGATGATATTACCCAGGTGATGCGCAGTGCCTGGTGTTTGCCAGACATAGTGCTTGAAGTTCTGCCCAAAGAGTTACATTTTTGTCTCATCAGACCAGAGAAACAGCATTTTCTTCATGCTTTAAATGCCGTTTGGCAAACTCCAAGTGGGCTGTCATATGTCTTTAATTCAAGAGTAGCTTCCATCTACCCACTCTACCATAATGGCCTGATTGATGGAGTGCTGCTGAGATGGTTGTCCTTCCAGCAGGTTCTCCTATCTCTGCAGACTTCCAAAGCTCTGTTAGAGTGACCGTTGGGTTCTTTGTCACCTACCTGACCAAGGCCCTTCTTGCCCGGTTACTCAGTTTGGCGGGATTTGGCAAGTGTAGGAAGAGTCTTGGTGGTTCCAAATTTCTTCCATTTCACAATTATTGAAGCCGCTGTGCTTCTGGAAACACTCAAAGCTTTAGAAATGGTTTTATACCCTTACTCTGATTTACTGCCTTGCCACAATTTTATCACGGCAGGCTACAGAGAGTTGGACTTCATGGCTTGGTTTTTGTCCTGACATGCAGTGTGAATTGTGGGTTATGTGCCTTTCTAAACTATGTCCAATCAATTAATTTTGTTCAAGACACATATCAAGGATAATTAAAGCAAACAGGATGCACCTGACCACAATTTAGAGTGCCACAGCACTGAATATTGAATAAAATGTTGTTTCTCAACTCCTGCTCTCCCACCGCCCTACAACCTGTGCCCTTGACCCTATCCCCTCTTCTCTCCTCCAGACTGTCACACCTAACATTCTCCCATTTGTCACCTCCCTTGTCAACTCCTCCCTGTCTTCTGGCTGTTTTCCATCATCCTCCAAGAGGGCCCACATCACCCCGCTGCTAAAAAAGCCTACTCTGGATCCCTCCATCATCCAGAACTACCGCCCGGTATCTCTTCTTCCTTTTCTATCTAAAACAATAGAAGGAGCCGCTTCTAGTCAACTTTCTTCTTTCTTTTCTAAAAACAACCTGCTTGATCCCCATCAGTCTGGCTTCAGATCTGGCTACTCTCCTCTCTGTCAGTGAATCGCTCCATGCCGCACAAGCAGCCTCCCTCTCCTCTGTCCTCATTCTTCTAGATCTCTCTGCTGCCTTCGACACTGTGGATCACTCAATCCTCCTGTCCTCCCTGTCAGCAACAGGGATCTGTGGCACAGCCCTGGACTGGACTGAGTCCTACCTCTCTGGTTGATCCTTCCAAGTTGCCTGGGCTGGTACGGTATTGACACCTCGGCCCCTTCCCACAGGAGATCCCCAGGGCTCAGTTCTCGGCCCGCTTCTTTTCTCTCTTTGCACTTGTTCCCTTGGCCTTGTTATCACTGCACATGGTCTATCCTACCACTGCTATGCGGACGATACCCAACTCTTCATCTCTTCAACTCTTCATCTCATTCCCACCTCTGATTCACAGCCCATATCTCTGCTTGCCTGAGTGACATCCGACCCTACACCCCTACACCTTCGTTCGGCCTCCACAGGCCACTTCTCACCTCCCCCTCTCCGAACTTCCACCTCATGCTCACGACTACCCTGTAAACCTTAATTGTTGTCTTTCTGTGATTTACTTGTGTATCAGGATGTTTAGTTTGGCTAGGTAAGGGGTTTGTTCATACATTGTGTGTTGCGGTATTGCAATAAATAAAAAAATAAAAAAATAAAATAAAATAGGCCCTGGCCCTTATCTTTGTTGTGCAGGTAGCAGTTGAAATTGTACTTCCCTCTAGGGACTTTCAGCGCACTTATCCCTGGTTATGGGTATGCACTTTGCACTTTGTTGTATGTCGCTCTGGATAAGAGCGTCTGCCAAATGCCATTAATGTAATGTAATGTAAAAAATAAGCGATTTCAGTTTTTGGTTTGGTCATGTTTTGACATTGTCATTATGGATTATTGATTGAAAATTGATGAGCAAAAATGGCAATTTTATCTATTTAAAATTAAATCTACAACACAATAATGTGTAAGGGGTCTGAATACTTGAGCCACTATGATATATTTGCCGCCAAACATGTTGAAAGTGTGTCCAGCCAAAATGTTACATTTTGGTCTCTTCTGACCACAGCACTCTCTTCCACTAATAATTCCAATGAGGTTTGGCAAACACCTGATGCTTGGTTCTGTTTATTGTGCTCAGTAAGGTCTGTCGTCATGCAACCCTTACAACTTTGTTGGTATAGAGTCTTTTGGTTGTTTTGAGACTTGGTGACCCCCAAGATGCACCAATGTCTGCAATTCTGGAACTGTGATCCTTGGATTCTTTAATGTCTCCCTCGATATCTTTCTCACAATTCATGGGGACAATATGTACTCGTGTCTTCTTCCTGGTAAGTTTACAACCATATGTTTTTAATTTTTTATCAGTATTGCCCTTACAGTGCTAAGTGGCATTTTAATAATTTATGTGTTTGTTTGTACCCAATACCAGACTTGTGACAATCAATTACCATCTGTCTCTTCTGAATTGACTGTTCTTTGGCTTTTCCCATGCTGATGGATGACAAAGGGATTTTGCATGCTTGTTACATCATTTTTACACTCTAGTGAAACAGGAAGTGATGGAATGACAAACAATGCGTAGTTCCTTAGACTGAGATTAACTAAATTAAGTAAAATTGTATTTCCAATTTCCAATGACTGGTAGGGATGCCAATAATTTTGCCACCTATGTTTTCCAGAAATAAATTAGATTACTTCATAAAGAAAATATTGAAACCTGTGAGTAAATGTATTGAAATAAAAGTATATAGTAAATGTCTGAACATGACATATAGATTATTATCTGTCTTGTTTACTAAATACTAAAGCCTTTTTTCTTAAATTTTAGCAAGGGTGCCAATAAGTCTGGAGCCCACTGTATATATGGGCGGTATATGGTACTCTGTCAACCACCTGCTTATAACTCCTTCATCAAGTGGTAATGCTAAACTTATGAACTTCTGACATACAGTATTCTTTATGGGTGCCATAATATGGACATAATATAACACTTAATATACACACATATCCTGCCATGCTATTTCCTGGCCAGCTCTTGAATGCTATAAAAACCAGGGGTGTGTAAATCTAAGATCAGTCCTGCTCAGTGGAGACAATTTATTTCATAGCACATTTGTAACTCAGGTTGTTCAAAAATGCAGACAATTACTAGTTCATACTAAGTCAAACGTTATACAAGGTAACAGGCTATGATATCTCAACTAATAGATTATGGCTTAAGCTTCTTTTTATTTTACTTATGTTTCTGTATTGGCCTAATTACCAGTGAAGAGGAATTATATTAAAGTATATTAACCATTAGAGCCTACTGCACAGTATATTGCTGGTGATTCACAAAGCTTATATGTTCATTTTCCCTCTTGAATCTTCTCATTGTCATTCAGTAGCCTAAAAGTGTAAGAGTGGTGTTTTTTTTTTTAAGCATGTGACTAAATAATAATGCAGTGCAATGGGCTGCTGCTCCTGAGAATTCCATGGGCTTTTGCATGACATGAATGATATTATAATACTGCATAACAATAGGATTACAGAAGCAGGCAGTGCAGGAAGTGGTTGGGAGCTTTGGGATAAAGGACTGGATGAGCATGGGAACAACACGGGACAGGCACGAGGGATCAAAACAGGTCAGGAAAGCAACGGCTACAGGAACAAAACGTGAGAGGAATCCCACACCGCAAATTACGGCTCACTTAACAAGCAGCTTTCCCCCGCTGGATCACACGACCATGAAAGAAGAAGCGCAGAGCACGGCTATGTTCTTTCATTCAACAAGTAATTAGTGTGACGACCTTCACGAGAGCTTGAGGTTCTGTGCATGGGTGGGGTGTCAATAAAGGGCCATGTCAAACTCATTGGTTTTTCCTACTTTGTTATTAATAGTAGGCCTAATTGTGAGTGAAAATGTGTTTATTTTTGTTTAGTTTTTTTAATGTATAATGGAAATTTGTTTTGATTGTATTTCAGTCCATTTCTGATATCTATAGTTGCAGGCGGCTCAACCCCATTTATGTGTATCACGTTTTGGGCTGCCTCTGGTGGTGAATAATGAGACACAAATAGCAAACGTTTCTGCATCCAGAATGTCTATCCTCATGACTGCTACCTATGTGCCACCAGGCAGCATACCACCAGTGTATCTTATTAATTTTGCTGCAGGCTTATTGTTATTATCAATCCATGCGCAGGACATCAAGCTATAGACTGTAAACACACTCTCACTTAAAAGGATTTCCAACATGCCATCAATTTAATTCCAGTTTAGCCATTTAGCACAAGCTTTCTGTCAAAGCCCCTGACAAAAGTGCATTTCACATGCCAAGCAAACATCACATGATCTAGAGGTAGACAAACTTACAATCAAGTGCCACCATGAAGGTGCACGCCTCAAGACCTGTGAGATGAATGGAGAGAAGGGTTTGTTTTTCAATCAACAGAAACCTTGACATGAGCTTTTCTGTGTTTTTTGAAGACAGCCTTCCTGACTGATTGGCAAAGCCTGTTCCATTCTGGTGGGGGGAAAGGCTTGTGAGGAGGAACCTCTAGGTGCTGGCAGGAGGATGCTGAATGGAGAGGTCTGATTGGAGAGTATGAAAATGGGTAGGGCCATGTCCGTCCACAGCTATGCCAGTGTAAGGTATTCTAATTGAACAAAGGCTTGCCACTGGAAGCCAGTGAAGGGTGTTCATTGACCAGCAAGCAAAGCATTACAGTATTTTGGTTTCAGAGGGAGAACATGAGAAAAAGATTTGAGTGTCAGCATAGTAACAATAAGACATGCAGTGTGTGGAGATTGAGTGAGCACCAAGCACCAAGCACAGTGGGACACTGGTCAAGACGGGGCAGGGGGTGAGACAGATCCCCTCCAGGACATCTGGTAGGGTTAGTCAGCAAGATTTGAGAGAAACCATGTAAGGGCAGAGACTGAGTTGCCCAACACCAAGGGATACGATTGGAAAGGGACCCACTGGTTGATGTGTCTATTGTGGTGGCCCGATCGGAAATCGGTACACCACTGGTGTGGAACGGCCCGTGCGCCGGCGGCTTCTGCTAGGAAAAGTTATTAACCACGTGTATTTCCCCAGGTCGTATCTAACAGAGCCGCACCGGAGCGAGAGCCGGCGAGGAGAGTCAGAACCATGGCCAGCGACACGGGGAAAGACGCGTGGGGAATGTGAGGAAGAGACAATTAACCCTTCTCATTGGACAGGCGCAGCCGGACCGACTCCGAGAGAGAGCGGAGCCGTACAAAAGGCGAGGCGCAACCACAGAGCGGGGCTGAGTACGGAGGGAAACGGAGGCGAAGCCCAGTGAGGAGGAAACAGCCACGGGAAAGCAACTAACGACACCACGGTGGAAGCGGGTCTTCGGAGGCCCTACCAAAAGGCGCGGCCGGCACGGACCACCCAGAACCACCGACGGACCGGGAAACCTAATTTTTTGGCCGGTGACTTTTTTTTCGTTTTTTGTGAGAAAGGAAGTTTTTTGTTTGAGACGTTGTAAAAGTGCCCTGAAGGCACACCAGAACCTCATTAAAACTACCCGTTGAGGAACTACTCTTGCTCTCTCTGCCTCTCTCTCCCCACGGGGCGCCACATATGGTGGAGAATGCGGGCATAGAGACCCCAGCTATAGAGAGAGAGAGCAATTAAAAAAAAAAAAAAAAAAAAAAAAAAAATGGAGGACGCCATCAACGCTCTACTGCGGTCACAAGGCGCCCTGCAGAAAGCCGTGGCGGAACTGTGCCAAAAGTCCAGCCCGGCGACAAGCCACCGGACACCCAAAGACGTACTGCTGAAGCAGACCCCGGACGATGAAATTGAGGCCTACCTCGAGACCTTCGAACGGGCGGCTTACCTGGAGAAGTGGCCTCAAGGCGCCTGGGGCTCCCTCCTGGCCCCATTCCTCAGCGGGGAGGCCCAGAAGGCGTACCGGGGACTGCCTCCGGCCGAAGCCCACGACTACCCCACCCTCAAAGCCACCATCTTAGCCCAGTATGGCTACAGCCTCCCCGCCAGGGCACAGCGGTTCCACCAATGGGCCTATGACCCCGCCCTCCCGGCGCGAGGACAGGTGATGAGCCTGGGGAGGCTAACCAAAAGTTGGCTAGTCGAGGGCGACGGGCCGCCCCTGCTCGACCGGGTGGTGTTGGATCGCTGTGTCCGAGCCCTGGCCCCGGACGTCAAGAAATATGTGGCCCAGCAGGGGCCCCGCTCCATTGATGCCCTGGTCAACCTCCTGGAGAACCACCAGGTGGCCCAAGAGATGGTCAGGGGAACCAAAACGGAAAGCCCCCGAAGAACCCCAAGCGCGGTCCGACTGGAGCCACAAACCAGGCCACGGTGGAGAGCGGACGACAGGGACGAGGGACTCCGCCGGAGAGAGACCAGACGGTGCTTCGCCTGTGGCCGGGAGGGCCACCTGAGCCGGGATTGCCCAGGGAGGGAGGAGTCCATGGCCACTGCACCTGAGACGGGCCGACCCTGCCACTACCTCACCACGTGCTGGGCCCACAAGGGCACTGCCGCCCCTAGGCTACCCGTCCGGATCGGGGGTCAAGACGCGGAGGCCTTGCTGGACTCGGGGAGTGCTATTACCCTGGTGAGACCAACCCTAGCAGGGGGGAGACGGGGAGAGGACATCGCCGTCACCTGCATCCACGGCGACGTACGAAGCTACCCCACCGCCGAGGTAACCATCATCACCCCTAGAGGTCAATTCACGGGAAGGGTGGGGGTAGTCGAGAGCCTCCCAGTGGAGGTGCTGCTGGGAAGAGACTGCCCCCTCTTTCTCAGCTACTGGAGTGAGAGGGCGACCTCGGAGAGGCCAAGTCACACACCCCGACCCCGCCGGAAGGGCCACCGGGAACCACACCCGGTTTGGGTGGCCCCTGCCGGGGATAGTGAGGAGGAGGAGGAGATCTCGGCCCAAGGGGGGAGGGGACCGACCACGCAACCCCCTACCGAGAGCACGGATACAGCCCCGGAGCGACCGGACCCACCACCACCCCTGGAGGTGGAAGGGGGTAGCGCGGGGGGGTTTTCGGAGTTTCAACCCGAACTAGAGAGGGCCCCAACGGACTTCGGCTCCGCCCAGCTGCAAGATCCCCTCCTCGCCCAGGCCTGGAGGGCCGCTGCTTACATTGAGGGCGTCCCACAAGGCGGGGTGAGTAGACCGGCCTACCCGTATTTTAAAGTCCAGAATAACCTGCTGTATCGGACCTGCAACAGGGACCCGGGAGAGCTGGACCAACTTCTGGTACCCCGGAGCCACACCTCCAAGGTGCTCTACCTCGCCCACACCCACCTGTTGGGGGCCCACCTGGGAAGGGAGAAGACGTATGAGCGGATCCTATCTCGCTTTTACTGGCCTGGCATCAAACGGGCAGTGGAGGACTACTGCCGACAGTGTGCGGAGTGTCAACTGCACAGCCCCCGGGTGACGTATCGCAATCCATTAATCCCTCTCCCCATTATAGATGTGCCCTTCCGCCGAATTGCTATGGACATAGTGGGACCCCTGCCCAAGTCCAGCCGGGGTCACCGCTACATCCTGGTAATCGTCGATTACGCCACCCGTTACCCGGAGGCCGTACCCTTACGGGCCGCGACGGGGAAGAGCATCGCGAGGGAGCTGTTCCTCCTCTTCAGCCGGGTGGGGATCGCGGAAGAGGTCCTGACAGACCAGGGGACCTGTTTCATGTCGGGCGTGATGAGGGAGATGTGCCGCCTACTCCGGGTCCAACAAGTGAGGACGTCCGTCTACCACCCCCAGACCGACGGGCTGGTAGAGCGGTTTAACAAAACCCTCAAGTCAATGCTGAGGAAAATGATCACAACGGACGGTAAGGACTGGGACCACTTATTACCGTACCTATTATTTTCGATACGTGAGGTCCCACAGGCATCCACGGGGTACGCGCCCTTCGAGTTGCTGTATGGGAGACGTCCCCGAGGGCTACTGGACCTCGCGAAGGAGGCCTGGGAGCAGCAGCCGTCCCGACAACGCACCCTCCTGGAACATGTGGAAGCGATGGACCAGCGGATGGCAAAGATCTGGCCCATGGTCCGGGAGCACATGCAACAGGCCCAGAAGGAGCAGGCTAGACTGTACAACCGAACAGCCCAGGTGAGAGAATTTCAGCCGGGGGATAAAGTCATGGTGCTGATCCCCACCAATGAGTGCAAATTTCTGGCCAAATGGCATGGGCCCTACGAAGTAGTAGCCAAGGTTGGGCCAGTGAACTACATGGTAAGACAGGTGGGCCGGAGACACCAGCTCCAAAAGTACCACATTAACCTGCTAAAGAGGTGGCACGAACCCGTGCACGACCCTGCTCCCCTCTGCTTAACCACAGGCGGCGCCACCGGAACACCAGAAGTGGCCACTGGAGACCTGCTGACCGACCGGCAGCGCCAAGACCTCCGCGAGCTGGTGAGTCAACACCGGGATGTGCTCTCCCACCTCCCGGGCCGGACTACCAAGGTCCACCACGACATCGTCACGGAGCCAGGAAGGAGGGTTCGACTGCGGCCCTACCGGATCCCGGAGGCGAGAAGGCAGACCATCCGGGAGGAGGTGGCGAGGATGCTGGACCTGGGGGTCATAGAAGAATCCCAAAGCGCCTGGTCCAGCCCGATCGTGTTGGTCCCAAAACCGGACGGCAGTTGGAGGTTCTGCAACGACTTCCGGAGGTTGAACGAAATCTCCCGGTACGACGCCTACCCCATGCCCCGGGTGGACGAGCTGATCGAGCGGCTGGGACCCGCTCGCTACCTCAGCACCCTGGACCTCACCCGGGGGTACTGGCAGGTACCGCTGACCCCCCAGGCGAGGGAGAAGACGGCTTTCGCCACCCCGGATGGCCTATTCCAGTACCGCGTCTTACCCTTCGGAGTGCATGGAGCCCCCGCCACCTTCCAGAGGCTCATGGACAACCTACTGAGGCCCCACAGGGAGTATGCTGCTGCCTACCTCGACGATATCGTCATTCACAGCGCTGATTGGGAAAGCCACCTCAGGAGGCTGGAGGCGGTGCTCGGGGCGCTCCGGGAAGCCGGCCTGACAGCTAACCCGGCTAAGTGTCGCCTGGGCCTGGAGGAGGCCGACTACCTGGGCCACACCGTGGGACGAGGGTGCGTCCGACCCCAGAGTCAAAAGGTGGACGGGATCACCAACTGGCCACGACCCACCACCAAAAGGCAAGTGCGCACATTCCTGGGCCTAGTGGGGTACTATAGGCAGTTTATACCGGACTTTGCCACCAGAGCGGCCCCCTTGCACGAGCTGACCAAGAAAGACCACCGGCACACGGTGATATGGACCGAAGCCGCCGACCGCGCCTTCCTAGACCTGAGGGCCGCCCTGGGGAATGAACCAGTACTGACCACCCCTAACTTCTCCCAAAAGTTTGTTTTGCAGACCGACGCCTCTGAAACCGGACTTGGTGCGGTCCTATCCCAGATCCAGGACGCCACCGAGCACCCGATCACCTATATCAGCCGGAAATTGCTGAAGCATGAGAGGAATTATAGCACGGTGGAGAAGGAGTGCCTGGCCATAAGGTGGGCAGTCGGGAAGCTCAAATACTATCTGGTAGGAAGGGAATTTATCCTTATAACTGACCATGCCCCATTGCAATGGATGTATCGGTGTAAGGACACTAACGCCCGGGTGACCCGATGGTTTTTAGAACTACAAAGTTTTAAATTCACGGTGGAACACCGAGCCGGGAGACTCCAAGGGAACGCGGATGCCCTGTCCCGGATGAACGAGGGCCTCTTTGGTGACGCTCCCGCCGAGGGCGTGGAGCTGAGGGGGAGGAAATGTGGTGGCCCGATCGGAAATCGGTACACCACTGGTGTGGAACGGCCCGTGCGCCGGCGGCTTCTGCTAGGAAAAGTTATTAACCACGTGTATTTCCCCAGGTCGTATCTAACAGAGCCGCACCGGAGCGAGAGCCGGCGAGGAGAGTCAGAACCATGGCCAGCGACACGGGGAAAGACGCGTGGGGAATGTGAGGAAGAGACAATTAACCCTTCTCATTGGACAGGCGCAGCCGGACCGACTCCGAGAGAGAGCGGAGCCGTACAAAAGGCGAGGCGCAACCACAGAGCGGGGCTGAGTACGGAGGGAAACGGAGGCGAAGCCCAGTGAGGAGGAAACAGCCACGGGAAAGCAACTAACGACACCACGGTGGAAGCGGGTCTTCGGAGGCCCTACCAAAAGGCGCGGCCGGCACGGACCACCCAGAACCACCGACGGACCGGGAAACCTAATTTTTTGGCCGGTGACTTTTTTTTCGTTTTTTGTGAGAAAGGAAGTTTTTTGTTTGAGACGTTGTAAAAGTGCCCTGAAGGCACACCAGAACCTCATTAAAACTACCCGTTGAGGAACTACTCTTGCTCTCTCTGCCTCTCTCTCCCCACGGGGCGCCACACTATGTCATATGTCTCATATATCTTACATTTGTTTACATATTTTCATGTATTTTAAAACGCCTTGCTAATGAGAGAGGTCAGAGGAGAATGACCAGACTGGTTCAAGCTGACAGGAAGGTGATAAGACTGTCAATCAAATAATCTCACATAACAACATTAGTATGCAGAAGAGCATGAACACACAGTTTGTGGCTACAGCAGAAAGTAAAACAAAACTTAATAAAAATAGTCACTGAGTGAATATGTATATTCTGAAGTAACATTATCATATAACTGTTTGGTATTTATTGTGTCATGCACATAAACGGGGAGACAAGTAAGAAGAAGACAAATAATGTACTTGATTTTCACAGAGTTTCTCATCTGATAAATAAAAACAAAGGAGCTACACTAAAAGTAAATGAGGAAGGTACATAGCATGATTGTACGTATGCTATGAAAGAAATAATAGCAAGTAATAGCACGTTTTAAGTAAGAAAACGCAGTCAATATAAAGCGGAAACATTCATGGTAGGCCTAACTAATTGACAGTTCGCAGGCTACTGATGATTAGTCTATTAATGTCGTAATAGTGCCCTCTGGTGGAAATTCTGTTACATAGGTATCTATATTTTTGATTTTTGAAGTGTGTGATGAGCCTATGAAATGCATTGTCCTTATTCAGCCATTTTATTACATTCCTGTGTGTATAATATGTTGCTAGCAAAGTCGGCTAAGTTACATCAACTGCAAGTTGGGACAATAAAGATAATAATTCATTTCAATTTTATAATTTATAATTTATAAAAAGTTATCCTACAGTTACAGTTGGACAGCAACGTTGACTGAACGAACCAATGAAATGCTATATAATGAAATTTACAGATTTGTTTGTTTCAGAAAAATCATATTTAATATTGAATCTCTTACGTTTTAAAAATGAGAATGCTCAATGCGATTGGTGCATAAGACAATGACGTGGCCTATATATATTTTCCCCAACCAATTGGAAAAATCTGACTTCGCGTGTGAAAATGTCGGAGAGGAACGAAAGCCAGAATTCTGTGGTTTGCGGCACATGTGGCCTGGCATACACCTTGCCAGGTAGAAAGATAAAAAAAATTAATACCACGTTGTATATTTAATGATAATGTGATGAGAATGAAAACAACGCAGTTTTATACAATCA
This sequence comes from Conger conger, assembly GCF_963514075.1. Classification (NCBI taxonomy): domain Eukaryota; kingdom Metazoa; phylum Chordata; class Actinopteri; order Anguilliformes; family Congridae; genus Conger; species Conger conger. The sequence continues at coordinate 32,516,486 of NC_083762.1, forward strand.
TCGAGCAAGACAGCTAGTTGAGTGGCAAGTGTCGGCGGGGTGTGCCGTGTGCAAGCCCAGCGAACAAGCGAATTTGTGTTTATTCCATGATAATTGCATCGCATATATAACGCAGCTATGTACAAATATGTAAACAACTGTTAGTCTTCTAAAATGTGGCCCAAGTAAAATCCGAGTAAATCTTGCGTAGCTAACTTGGAAACACATCCTGTGTTATTTACGGAGTTAGATGGCTAACTTGAGTAAACTTACTTTGCCAACTCAGGAATTCAAACATTTTACTCTCTCGATTCAAAATGATGTGCTGATTAACTCTTTAATTTCGTTTACTGAAGTATGCCACTATTAAGCATGAAGCTTGCTATAGCAGTGGGCAGCCGTGATTTTTTGCTAGCAAGATGGCTTTTCCAGTCGGATCGAAAGGCTTGATTAGATCCCGTAAATGCTCAGATTTTACAGATAAATTCTACTCTACTAGAGTTAAATACTGCCTACTGTTGTTATGTTGTTATGTTGTTACTGTTGAAATGGACTTATTTAAACATAGAATAAAAATGTAATAGATCGCTTACCACCTCTGTCTGAGAAAACCCCGATGTAGCCTAGAGCTTCCATGTTACAAAAATGTCCTGTGTAATGTAACGTTCGTAGCCTATATTTGGTTTGTGCAGGGCAACGTTCCGCTTTCGGTGGTGGTAAAGTGATGATGTTAACTCCAAACCACACAATAAAACGTCCGCTGTTAATTCAACTATTATAGAGTATATATGATTCCAAATATGACTTCAACGTGCACGTGTGGCCATTCTATTTTTGTCTACAAATCAAGATCCATTCAGCTTGAGTAAGGTATGGGATCTTTTCCATGTAATTGACAATCAAACCAGTTGACATAAATAATCAAGGTCGGTTTCATGACATTTATTGGTAGACCTACATGGAATGTTTTGGTGGCGGTATCTATTAGGTCCCCATTTGTGTCATACCACAAGTTCCCAGTCCCACCTTGATACTTCCATTAAAAAAATAAAATCAGTTGACATGATTTATAGGGGAAATTCTCTGATCCCAGAAGTCTGATATTTTTGCAAAATTGTGTACTGTCCAGGGCGCTGTAGTCCCATCCCAGTTTTGTGAGCTGGGAAATTTCAGATTTTCTCTAAGAAGGTCGTGATGACGTCCCAAACAAGTGAAGCTGATTTTCGGCTGATGTCACATTTATCCCTGCGTTTGATTGGTTGCGCAGAGGATGAGGTTGTTGGAAACCTCCCCCACATGCTGCTGTGTGGTCATGTATTCTGCACCTCCTGTCTGCGCTCTCTGGAGTTTGGCAACATCGTCGTGTGTCCAGAGTGTAAGGTAATATTCATGTATTTGTGGTTACAATTATCCATGCTGAGTGTTAGATACAAATAACCGTTCATACCTCGGTAGCACTCCTGTTTTTACCCAGCCGTGGCCTACCCGGGCTTTACTACTGTATTCATCTTCACTTGTAAGCTAGTGTGTATGTGTGTGTGGGAGAGAGATTCTGTACTGCCTCACTCTGTGTTTGTTGGATAGCTGGAGTCTGTATATGCATGAGTGTGTGTGTGAGTTTGTGTGCTGTCTCTCACTCTGTGTTTGACTGCTGGAGTCAGCGTATGTATGAGTGTGTTCGCTTGTGTGTTGTCTCTCTTATTCAGTGTTTTTTGGTGAGAGCTGGAGTCAGCGTATGTATGGGTGTGTGCTGTATCTCACTCAGCGTTTGTGTGACTGCTGGAGTCAGCGTATGTATGGGTGTGTGCTGTATCTCACTCTCAGCGTTTGTGTGACTGCTGGAGTCAGCGTATGTATGGGTGTGTGCTGTATCTCACTCTCAGCGTTTGTGTGACTGCTGGAGTCAGCGTATGTATGGGTGTGTGCTGTATCTCACTCTCAGCGTTTGTGTGACTGCTGGAGTCAGCGTATGTATGGGTGTGTGCTGTATCTCACTCTCAGCGTTTGACTGACAGGTGGAGTCGATGCTGTCTGAGGACGGGGTTGAGGGGCTTCAGGTGGACAGCAGGATCATTGGGCTTATCTACACCGCCAAGATGAACATGAGGAAAAAGTGACTTATTCATTTATTATTCTTTCAAATAATAAATGACTAAATTAATATAGCTTGTTAGAAGCACACCCTGTTATATTTCTGTATATGTACATTTAATTTCTTTCCCTGTACTGGGATATATCTGACGTTTTGTCCTCTTTGTGCTGGGATGCATTTACCATATTGTTGTTCCTCTGGATTTGGAATGATATAACATTACAGAATATCTAACATTACAGAAGTCCTGTCGGTGCTGGGATATATCTAACTTTACAGTACTCCTCTCTGTGCTGGGATGTCTGCCTCTGAGGGGCCTTGTGGTTGTTTATCTCATTCTTCCTAGCCGTGATAGGCCCAGGCATCGCAAGTCCACGCCCCCCCACCTGCCCCCAGCAGAGGGTCCAGAGCAGGTACACCTGTCATGAGGTCATGAGCAGCTAACCAATCAGCAGCAGACATGCACAGTATGTCTGTATCAGTTAAGAGTGTGATTGATTGCATTTAGTTAATGCATGCATTTCACATCTGTCAGCGAACACAAGTGTAGGTGTACTCAAGTACACAAGCATATGTTTTTGTGTTGCCATCAGACCTGGGTCAAATACGCATTGTTTTGTATTCAAATAGTTTTCTGTGCTCGATTGAGCTCGCCTATTGATTCAGCCAACTACGAGGACCAGAAGGCGGGGTTTGCACTTTCAAAGGTTCCATTACACCAGACAAGCTCAGTAAAGTGTAGAAAGGTATTTGAATCCAAAAGTGTTTGACCCAGGTCTGGTTGACATTAATGCAGATATTGCAGTTGTAGCAGTGGCAGCTGCTCAGGATTGGTATTACTGGAGGTTATGTGTAGATATTGCAGTAATACAGGTATTGGTACAGGTATTGGTGTTGCAGGCACATAGGAGTAGGTCCTGCTAGTGTGCAGGTGTCAGTATGACAGGTATACAGGTATACAGTACTCTGATGTTTCTGCTCAGGAGTCTGATACAGAGAAAGGCCTGGAAGATGCTCTGTGCCAAGCAGCTGAAAACCTGTCCCAGCTGGAGAGCATCCACCAGGTGAGGCCACTGTTTCACAGGCAGATGGGTAGGTGCTGTGAGTGCTCACTGCAGAAAAAAGAAAAAAAGAAGACAATATTAGTCTTATATTTAGACTTAAAATCTGATTTCTATTAGTTTTTTGCTGAGGGCAAAAAGATTGCCATTGAGGTCAAGCAGTTTGACTCATTTCAAGATTTGTCAATGGGGTAAGACAATTTCACTTGGCAAGTGAAAAGTCACTTAAAACAAGCTAGTATTTTCTACTTGAGAGAAGAAAAAAAGAGATCTTATGTCTCTTCACAAGTCTGAAACACTTGAAAAAACAGAATATTGTGCAGGGCACCTGGATTACGGAGAGGCCGCTGCCCTTGATTCAGAGGTAGCTGCTGTCGAGCTTTTGAATTAGAGAGTGGGTTGCTTAGAAAGCATTCAGAGGACTTGGCTCTTTGGCTCTTCGTTAGAGTAGTTTAATGGTTGGCTCATTCTGGTGAGTCGTCTTGTTTCCTTAGACCCTGGTTGAAGGCCTGCAGGTGCAGGTGAAGAAGGAGAAGGCTCGTCTGGCAAAAGAGATCGAGGAGGTGGCAGAGGCTGCCTTAAGCATCCTGCGCAAAAGGTGAAGCTCTGTCACATTTCTGTAAGATGTAAACAAATTCAGCTGGGTGCTTGGGTGTTCTCAGTTTCCCCATTTCCTCCTCTGCAGGAAGGGGGTTCTTCAGGCCGAACTGGCCCATCTGGAGCAGTACTTCCTGGCCAGCAGGCAGCTTCTGGGGCAGGTGGAGGAGAGGAGGAAGGCCCTGCACACAGCTATACAGAAGACCAAGCAGGTTCAGCAGCACCCCTCCCTCGGGAGCTACTGCGAACTGGACAAGGTGTTGTTTCATGTATACGCACAGCTGAACATAGAACAGGCTTGAACACAGAACATGTCTGCACATACAACTGACCTAACTAAGACATCCAAAGGTTTTGCTCTTGTTAATGTCAGAAATCCAAGGCCCATTTGAATTTGTGACCCTTTCAATGCCTTGTATGCTTACCATTCTTCTGGTTTGTTTCTTCTTTGTGTGCGTGTGTGCATGTGTGTGTGGATATGTGTTTGCGTGCGTGCGTGCGTGCGTGCGTGCGTGCGTGCGTGTGTGTGTGTGCGTGCGTGTGCGTGTGTGTGTGCATGCGTGTGTGTGCGCGTGCGTGTGTGCGCGTGCTGAACAGGTGTTGGAGATCCTGCAGGCTCCAGTAGCAGTACAGTCCTATGATCTCAGCTGTCTGTCTCTGGGCTCTGGACTGAGGTATGGGGGATACTGAGGATGTGCGTTTTGAAGGGGGGATGTGGGTGGGTAGGGAAGCCTTTGTGCTTTGTTTAAGCATTTCTTAGTCATTTAAGATTCAAAACCCTTATAAACAACTGAATTGTGCTTTTAATACAGCTGCACTCTACATACAGAAGGACTGGGGCAGAGTCTGAAAACCTACTTCAAATTCACAATCGGCAACCCAAAAGTGTAAGTATGATAACTTTTGTACTGTAACAGGCTACCTCAGGGAGTAAGTACAGTAACTCATGTATTATAATATAGGCTACCTCTGAGAGTAAGTACAGTAAGTCATGTATTGTAACCATAGGCTCCCTGAGTGTTTGAGTCCTGTAACCTTTGTTTTTCCTGTGGATGGAAGTCTTACTGCAGAGTTAAGTTGGCTGTGTTCAGTAACTGAATGTGTCCTCTGGTTGGAAGACTAACTGGGGAAGACGTGAGCACAGACGCCCCCTCCCAGCTGGGCACAGAGAGGAAGAGCTGGCAGGGCAGCATCCCTCCCCAGGACAGGAGACTGGGATGGCAGGCCCCCGACACTGTGGAGCCTGGAGCCCCTGAGTGGCAGCAGGAAAGCCTGGGGATGAGATCTGCTAACCAGGCCGCCTCCTCCTGCGGCTTATCTGACACTCCCAACGTCATCATCGAGGAGATTATTGAGGAAGCAGAGCCAGGTAAACCCCGTCCTCTACACCCAGATGCCTTGGCTTTGAGCGTGTAGGGAAGGCCATCTCATGTCCTCCAACATCTTCTAGAATAGGTGTTGCCAAGTGAGGTTCTTTAATTGTCTTCATTGATGATGTAGCCACTGATCATAGCAGAAATGTATTCTGAAGTGTACAGAAGTACAGCCTAGTCAACTGAACAGGGTATGGAATCTGCAGTATAACATTAATACAAAATGTTGAGACCACAAAATGCAAATGGGTATCACTATTCATTTTGAGAGAACTTGAAATTATTTCAAAAGTAGATAAGGGAGTGAGTTTAACTGCTGTTGCCAAAGAGTAGCTAACAACAAAACTACTGCTGTTGGATGGAAGTGACACACTGGCAAATAGCCTACTTTTAAACCCAGCAAAGATCGCATGACCCAGTAATAATATTACTTGAATGTGGATAAAGTTGCCTAATTAAGTTGCCTAATTAAGTCACCTTGGTCACTTTTGATACCACTCCCAAACCATCCCGGATAAACAGACTTAACCCTTAAGTATTTCCCCACACAAGCTTGAAGATGACATACCCAATAAAAATGAAATGGCTACTATTCTTGAACCTTTATGACTGCATGAATAATCTTGGCCTTTTCTGAAAGGTAACCCTTGGAGGTTTGTTTTCCAGCAGTCATGATTACTCTAAATATTACTAAAACAAAGTAATAGAAGAACATTTTTCTGACTGAAAAGATTTTTCGTTTTGAGTGGCCACAGATTACTGTGGCTGTGCCTGGTGGGCTTAGAAACACAATGGAGCCACAGCCACATGCTGGACAAATCGCCTTTGCTCCATTTATCTTGTCTGGTGCAGTTCAGCCAACCAAGAGGACCAGAAGACGTGGTTTGCACTTTTTTAAGGGTATTTCATAGGTACCACCAGACAAAGCTCAGTAAAGCATAGCAAAGTGAGCAAATTTGAATTCAAAACAATAATGTATTACCAAGGTCTGCTGGGTGGATCTGTCAGTCTGAGGTCGGCCTAATCAGGTGACTGGCCGAGATGTACATGTCACAATGATCATGAATGTTACTGAGGTCTGGCCAATCATTGGCTGGCCTAGATGTACATGTCACAATGATCTTTTGTTCTAGAAGGTTGCTGAGGCTTCCCCTCCCGTTGCTGGGTGGTACTGGTTGGGTTGTTGCTGACGTGTTTTTGCATTAGAGCGACCGTTTTCTTATCGCCCGGCAAGCCGCAGGCGTTCAGTGTGGCGTCGACGCCCCGCGGGCCTCGCCCTGCCTCGGGCGATGCCGCGCCGTGGAAGGCCCCGCAACCTCTTACCCCAGCCAGGTCTGACCTACTGCTCACAGGCCCCCTGAGCCACCGGACCCTTTCTCCTCTGCACTGACTAGGGGGTGTGATTTTAGGCACGGTCCCTCTCTTGCTCCCTTCCAGTGCACCTGCCGTCCCTCATGCCATTTCACCTCTGACCACCGACTTGCTCACCATGTTCTTTTTATACACTGTAGTGTATGCGTGTACCGTTAAGTGTGTTCACGGCACAGTGCTACGATGACCCTAACAGCACGGTTAGTGTGGTGGCTTGCTCAGGGAAGGGTTTCAGGGTTGTGCGAGAGCTCAGATTGGTCGAGACCGCTGTCGTTTGCTGCGCAGCTTTCATGGGCCCTCCCCTACCGCCCAGAGGAAAGGCGGTGCTTGGACGACCGAGGAGGAAGGGCAGGAGGTATCCCATGGACGGCCCTCCGATGCGTCTGGGGAAAGGTACTGTACCTCCACACGTGCCATGCGTGCTACCTGTTGTCCTTCTGCCCAAGCTCGTATTCGATACCGCAAGGATCCCACAGGTTCAGGCTGTTGGTAAAGACAGAAATGCTCAATTAAAGGTCCCATATTGTATACTTTTCCAGTGTTTTATTTTTGGTCCTGATATCCATAAGATGTTTTTATGAGTACCAAAAACAATCTGTCCATTTTTGCATGTCCATTCTCTGGTGCCTCTCATGAGTTTTACCAAAAACAGGCTGCTTTAGTGACTGTGTCTGTGAGGCTCATTGATATCAATGAACCTCTGTTCGGATTGGCTTGCTAGCTCCAAGCACTGAATGTCGTCTGTACCAAATGATTGGATTTGATCCGGCTACAAGGTGCTGAAGCGAACAAGCGTATAGTAATGATGTCATAACTTCACATAGCAAGGGAAATGTTTTCCACAAAATTGAACTTTTTGAAACCATGCACTGAAAGATTGTCTGTGCGTGCAGCGTTTCAGGAGTGGGTGTTGGTGACACATGTGGTCAACCCCAGCCACTTCTACATCCGGCGAGTGGCTGAGACTCGCGCTGGAGTCGTGCTGTCCAAGAAGATCAGCGGCCTGTGCTCTGGGGAGAGGGGCCTCTTCACTGCCGCCAACGTGCTGGAGACCGGTGAGCACAGCGCCCCCTACAGCTTGGCTAAATTTGATATGTAAGGTCAATATGATATATGATACGTTTTAGTTGACAAAAACATATATCAGTGAAAATATTTTCAAAATTGTATTTATTGTTATTGAATGTCCCTTGTAGTATAGGTTTCAGCAAAGTAGAATATATAGTTCCCCCTACAGGGGAATAAAATGAATTGCCGGGTTATGTGGTGCTGGTATTGTTAGTGAGATGTATGTATGTCTTAGCATACATACATTCTCTTAGCTACATTTAAATGTAGTACGAGTAGTATGCGGTTTTGAACACAGCCACAGTGTTTCTGCATTACCCTGAATGTACGTGTGTGTGTGTGTACGTGTGTGTGTGCTCTGTGCAGGCTCCCTGCTGTTTGTGAAGTGGAAGGAGTCCATGTGGTGCAGGGTGACGGTGACGGAGGTGTTCCAGAGAGGCCGAGTGGAGCCTGTGTCCCGCAGCCCTGTGCTGGACCTGGCCAAACTGCGCGTCTACTTCCAGGACTACGGCTTCTCCAAGGACATCTCTTTCAATGAGTACGCCCATCACCTCTCCCTTCGTAGCTCTCTCTCTCGCTCTACCCTCCCATCTCTCTCTCTCTCTCTGCAGTGAGGGTGTGTCCATAGTCTCTCTCTGCAGTGAGGGTGTGTCAGTAGTTTATCTTTGCAATGAGGCTGTGTCAGTAGTCTATCTCTGAAGTTAGGGTGTGTCAGTAGTCTCAGTAGTGAGGGTGTCAGTAGTCTCTCTCTGCAGTGAGTGTGTGTCAGCAGTCTTTCTCTCTGCAGTGAGTGTGTGTCAGTAGTCTCTCTGCAGTGAGGGTGTCAGTAGTCTCTCTGCAGTGAGTGTGTGTCAGTAGTCTCTCTGCAGTGAGAGTGTGTCAGAAATCTTTCTCTCTGCAGTGAGTGTGTGTCAGTAGTCTCTCTGCAGTGAGGGTGTCAGTAGTCTCTCTGCAGTGAGTGTGTGTCAGTAGTCTCTCTGCAGTGAGGGTGTGTCAGCAGTCTTTCTCTCTGCAGTGAGTATGTGTCAGAAATCTCTGCAGTGAGTGTGTGTCAGTAGACTGCAGTGCTGCTGTGTCAGTGGTCTCTCTCTGCAGTGAGGGTGTGTCAATAGTCTCTCTCTCTCTCTCTCTCAGCAGTGAGGGCGCGTCAGTGGTGGACGGTCTGAATCAGTGCGTACGCCGTGTTGACCTGGCCGTGCAGTCAGAGATGGCTCGCTGGCCCGCCCAGGCTATCCGCTGCTCCCTCAAAGACATCGTCCCGGCTGACCTGGTGAGAGTCACATTGATGTGTGTTTGTGCGTGCCTGCTGTGAGTGTTTGTGTGAGTGTGTGAGTGAGCCATTGCAGGCAAAAGGACTGGTATTCTGAGGCTCGGGTGCAGTTATAGGTGTGTGTATGTTTGTGAAAGGTGCGTTATGGCCTTGCGGGTGGAGTTACAGGTGTGTGTTATGCAGATGGAGTTACAGGTGTGTTTCTCTGCAGAATAAGGGCTGGTGTACGGAGTCACAGATGGAGTTCCAGCGGGTGGTAGGTTCCAAGGCGGTGGAGATGCAGGTGTTCGGGGAGGAGCGGGACGCCCTGCTGGTGGACCTGAAGAACGCGCCCATGGACAAGAGTGCCAGCGACATGCCCCTCTCTCTCCGGGACTACCTCGTCTTTCTGGAGCTGGCCATGTAAGCACCTGCCTGCGACCACATCTCACATCACATGTGGTCGACTTGAATTAGAACGATTTTAAAAACTATATATTTATAGTTATCGTTCTTGGTGTGGACGGGCTTAACCCTTACCTGTAGGTGTGATCCACTAACTGTGAAGGCAGGTCAAACAGGTAAAAGTGTGTTTTACTTTTTTTTTTTAGGTTTTATTCCCCGATGGGCAAACCCCCCAGCAGTGGGCGTCGGCCCCTGCAGTTTTACCCTCCTGTGTACCCTAGAGCCATGGTGGAACTCAATGCAGTGGTGTGTCACATTAACTCACCCTCAGACTTCTACATACAACTGGTGAGTGTCTGAATGTAGTGGGGGGGTTGGAATGTGTAAAAGCATACAGTACACTCATGCACATACACACACACACACTCTCCCTCGCTTTATCATGCACATATACAAACAAATATAAAAGAGAAATCAGAACAACCTACAGAACACCTAGTCCAAAAACTCTCCATTTGCACTGATATGCTGTAGTAACCAGTTAACTCCTGCATTCCTTTGGTCCTTGATTCCTTTCTCTAGAAGGTTCTAGTTGGTTAAGAGTCATGTCCAAAGACTTTGCTAATTGAACCAGGGTTGAAGGGGGGCCAAACAGTCCAGCAGGGCAGGGTCGCCATTACACCATTTTTTATTCAGGAAGGAGTCCTGAGTCCATATACCAAGTTTGGTATCAACACCTCAAAGCATTGCAGGGATATGCCCTCACTTCCTGTTTGGCAGCTTCGCTGCCGATTTCGATTGGCTGTGCTGAACAAACAATTTAGAAAATCAAAAATCCATCTGATAAGCTTTATGCGGCTTGGTCCGAAGATCATCTGTGCCAAAGATTGGCCAACATTTGTGGCCTGTGAAAATGTTTTAAACTTTTTTACAGGCCAGAAACCCATTTTCACAGCCAGGACCTAACATAAGAATGTTGAGAGTATATATACCTTATGGATGAACTGCATGGAATTTCTGCCCTTACAATTGAAACGTCAGCTTTGAAAGTGGAGTGAGAGTGAACTCTAAATATTAATAAGGGAAGCTGACCATCCTGTTGGTCTATAGTCCCTGTGGCAGAGATAGAGGTGATGTCACTGTGCTGAACTGAGATGCTCGTCACAGGTGGACAACATAGAGTACCTGCTTCTGAATGCGAAGCTGCAGGACTTCTACTCCCAGGAGGGCCTGGGGGGGCTGGAGGTGTTCTGCCCCACCCTGGAACAGGCCTGCGCCGCCCTCTTCGAGGACAAGGTCTGGTACCGCGCCCAGATCATCGGTGAGTAGGTCCTACCAGTCATCTACTCAGGTCTTTGTGTCAGCTAAACAACTGTAATGTAATGTACTGAAAAGTAACTACATGGATTTCGATAATTGCAGTATTTTGTGATTGGCTGAGACGGTGACATGTTGTTATACATGTTGCGGGGGGTGGCTGTGTGGTTCAGGCTTCCCTGGTAACAGGTTGGTGGAGGTCCAGTACGTGGACTTCGGAAACAAGAAGATCCTGCCCCTGAGTGACATACGCAAGCTAAAGGATGAGTTCTTCGCTCTGCCCGCCATGGTGAGGTCACTGTTGCTCACATGAAAGATGGCATCATCCATCCCTCACCGTTTTCCAAACTTTCATATGGGCATACGTACGGCATGCTGTGTAGTATGTGGCAGAGTACTGCATTTTGAGCTTGGCTGCTTGTAGCTGGAAGGTTCCGTGTTAAATTTCCTGGTGTGACATGGCTGTTGTTACCTTGACCAAGGTGGTACTCCAAAGTTAGTTCAGGAAATAGTCAATAATGAATCAGATCAATCCCCCTAAATGCAATACAGAGTTTATTTGCTGGGATGTGTTTCTGTATTTGCCCTTACCACCATGCAGAGTAGGTTCTGTTGCATCCTGTCTGTGTGTTCACCCTTAGCACTATGCAGGGTTTGTTTTTGTTTCGCTTCCCAGGCTATCCAGTGCTGCTTGGCGCATCTGAAGCCAGCGAGCAGCGCCGCGTCATGGAGCACCACGTGCACTGAAAGGTTCCGGAACCTCGCGGAACAAAAACTGATGTCTGCCATGGCAACAGGTGAGTGAGTCTGACGACAGGCAGGTTGAACAAAACTAAACTGTAACTATATGGTAAAACTAATGCACGTTGCTTTAAGCTGGATATGAATATGTGGTCACACTGTGTTTTACATTTCTGTTAGTCATTCGAAAAGAACCGTTTTCTTAGCAGAGTGTATCTTTGTGGTTCTTACCTGTTTGTAAGTCTGACGAAAGTCATAAGGCTCAAAATGTTACTTTGTGGTGTTAATGAATTCATATTATACAGGCGCTTATACAGTGTGTGGACTCTTTCGTTTCTGGTTTTTCACTTTGGCACGTGATTGTGTGTGCACTTTGGATGTGTGTGCACTTCGGTTCCTCTTTCAGAGATTGTCCCACGGCTGCAGGCCATGCCGGTCAGGTTGTTCGAGGTGAAGGAGGATGTTGGCCAGTCCACGGACATCGCTGAGCTGCTGGTGGGGGAAGACCTGGCCTGCTTCAGGAAGGGGTGAGCAAGGCTGTTACCATGGACAACCACCAGTAATATGGTTGGCTGATTATACCCTCGATTCTACCACACCTGGGTCAAATAGTTTTGGATTCAAATACCTTTCTACACTTTACTGAGCTTGTCTGGTGTATTGGAACCCCGCCTTCTGATCGTCTTTATTGACTTACTTGCACAAGGCAAGATCAATTGAGCACCAAAAAGTATTTGAATGCAAAACAATTACTTATTTGACCCAGGTGTAGATTCTGCAGACCAACCAGATGGTCACCTTTGTAATGTTAACAGTGGATGGTCTGTCTCACTACGGTGCCTTTGATGCTGGAATGTTTGACTGCTGCATCTTCTGAATATATTCATAATACCCAATGACCGAAACAGGTGACTGGTGGCAAAGTATTTTGTTAAGGAATCTTACTGCTGGTGGAAGAAATGAACTCATGAATCTTTCAGTTGAGTACTTTGGTAAGACTAACCTGTTGAAGCAGGATTGTGCATTTATTATTCTTACTCTTGTTCTTGTTATTATTAGTAGTAACATTAGTATTATGTTTGTTAATATTTTGTCATTTGAGTTGTAAAATTGAGTGTTTTTGGGGGGTAACTGACCCCTCTGGGCTCTCCAGAGTGAAACCGCAGGCCCAGGTGGTGGACCCGGCCGTGTGGGACCCCCCGTTCGAGGGCCTGCTGGAGGGTGTGAGGGACGGGGACACTGTGGCTCCTGAAGAGGAGACTCTGCTCCAGAGCAACGCCCAGGACCTGCACACCCACATCCAGCTGCCCCAGAATCTGAAGGACCTGAGGGTGCGGGTCACCCATGTCTGCTCCCCCGGAAGCTTCTACGTGCAGCTGCTGCAGATGGACAAGCACCTCAAGAAGTGAGCCCCTCCCTTCAGCATGAGCTCCACCCTTCACCCGTACCTCCACCTTTCCACCGCTTACCTACACCTGAGCCCACTCTCACCTGTACCTACACCCACACCTAGTGTCACCTCCATCCTCACCTACACCCACACCTAGTGTCACCTCCATCCTCACCTACACCTAGTGTCACCTCCATCTTCACTCTCACCTCCACCATCACCTCCTCCTATACCCACTCTAATCTCCATTCTTACCTGAACATTCAGACGTAAGGAAAGCATAGGTGCATGTTGTTTTCTATGAATACTAATGGTATGTGGTTTTATTGGTGAATGCTAATGGTATATGGTGTTATGAATGAAGGCTAACAGTATGTGGTATTATCGGTGCATATTAGAGCTCCGTGGGTCTACTGGAGAGTGCTAGTAAGTGGTGTTATTGCTGACGCGTGTGGTTTTGTTGGTGTGTGGTCCAGGGTGTATGAGAAGCTGAAGGAGGCGTACGCGAAGTCTGAGCCGCAGACGGTGGAGTGGGCCGTGGACATGTACTGCGCCGCGTACGTTAACGGCGTGTGGGAGAGGGGACAGGTCCGCTCCGTGTCTTCCGCCAACATTGCCGAGGTAACCCAGCCTTCGTCGCTTGTCTTCAGCGGCGGCGTGACGGTGTCGATGATTGGTCCTGGTGAGCCACAGGGCTTCGGCCACATTTAGTTTTCACGTCAAACCAGGTGAGGGGAGTGAAGTGAATCTTGTTTTGATCGATTGAGGTGCTGAGTAACACAGTAGACCATGCGGCTCTCAGGAACCAGGTTTTACCGACTCTGAATTACCGTTAATGGTGTGGGTTCTTGCTACATACCACTGCTGTTGTACATTTGAGCAAAATTCTTGACTTACTTTGGTACTAGTTTGTTCCTAAAAGTCACTCAACAGATAGCGTGTGTGAATGTACGTGTGTGTATGCAGGGTATTGGGGAATTGAGTTGATGGTGCTGTTGAGTGAATGGTACCGACGGAATGGTATCGACGGTAGTTGAAAATAAATTGGTGTATTGCAGGGAGAAAGCTGCAGTGAATGTGATTGGTGGAGAACCATATAATGGTTCTGTGGGATTTCAAATACTGTGTTTTGTCTCCCTCATGTGGCCAGGTGGTGCGCTGCGACTTTGGCAACAAAGTGAAGCTCCACATCAACCACCTCCGACCCTTGCAGCCTGACTTGGTTGGCTGCCTGATGCTTGAGTGTTCCCTCAGCGACATCAGGTTCTTAGCCGATTGCCTCACTGACTTAAAGCAGGGCTGCTCCCAACTGTGTGGTATTACTTTGGCCTTTGTTTCAGGTCATCTTATTCTTGTGAAATAGAAGTTCCTTTTTTTTTCCCTTCCTTTCTTGCTTTCTCTCTTCCTTCTATCTCACTCCCTCTTTATTCCTTCGCTCATCTGTTCTCTCTGTCTGGCCTCTGCTCTTGTTCTCCTATCTCTTTCTCTCTCTCCCTCTTCTTCCTCTCTCACAGACCTGCGGGGGGTCGCTCCACCTGGACAGCCACTTCATGTGACTTCATCTCCTACTACATGACCGGCGCCATGGCGACAATGACCATCAAGGTGATGACCTCTGAAGAACTGCTTTCTGGGAATTTCTTCCTGTTTACACAAATGCTGTCTGACTGCAGCCTTGCTGCCTGAGAACTCATTTATTTTACTTACAAAAGATATATTAAATTAGGATGTGATTTCCTTGCCATGTAATGGTAATTTAAGTCATTCAAAAAGATTTTCCACACTTTACTGAGCTTGTGAACCCATGAAATACTCTCAAGAAGTGGAAAACCCCGCCTTATGGTCCTTTTGGTTGGCTCAACAGCACGAGGCAAGATCAATCGATCACAGAAACGTTTTTGAATCCAAAACAATGACCTATTTGACCCAGGTCTGATAGGTAATAATAAAAACAATATTAATGGTTGCTGTCGTTCCTTCTAAAGAATGAAACCCCTCTTAATGGTACGCCCCGACCCCCCCCGCGCAGGAGAACACGCCCCAGCGGCCCATCTCCGTGGTCCTGTACTGCGCCGACCGGGCGGGGAAAGATGTGAGCATCGCTGACTTCCTGGTCAGTGAGGGCCTGGCCCTGAAGGAGAGGACACGTCCGTGAGTCCTTTTCCTTTTCCTTCATTTACCCAGAAGGGGAAACCGGCACAGGCTGACCAGATGGACTGCACATTTAGTCACACATTTCAAAATACTTCATGGATTTGGTAAGTGTGACATACCGAGTAAGGTGTAAATGATTGCGCCTTCAAGTGAGAGGCATGCATGCGAGACGATGCCAATGCTGTGTATGGATGCATTGATCTGGAATGTTCTGTGTTTATTTCATACGGCCTGTTTTTGGTCATCTTAATCAGGGCGGCAGTTATTTTGGAGATCATTATGCATACAATTATAATAAATAAATGTGTCTGGTGAAATACTTGGTGCAGTGGGTAGCACTGCCGCCTCACAGCAAGGAGGTCCTGGGTTTGAATCCCCATCGGCCGGGGCCTCTCTGTGTGGAGTTTACATGTTCTCCCCGTGTTTGCGTGGGTTTCCTCCCACAGTCCAAAGACATGCAGGTTAGGCTGATTGGAGAGTCTAAATTGCCCGTAGATATGAATGTGTGAGTGAATGGTGTGTGTGTCCTGCGATGGACTGGTGACCTGTCCAGGGTGTATTACTGCCTTTCGCCCAATGAGGGAATCCAGTGCAGAACATTGTCACAACCTTCCCTCAGCGTTGTGGCAGCATTAACGGCTCTCGGGGTGTCGTTTAGGGAGGTTCCTCCGGCCGCAGAGAAGGAGGCAGGGTCTGCAGAAGGGGGCGTTCCCCTGAGGAGCTGCGAGGGGGCGGGGCCGAGAGCTCCGTCTCCTCCCCTCCCGGCTGCTCCCCCCTCCAAACCCGCCCCCTGCCCCGCCTCCCCGCCCAAGGTTGTTCGGACACGCCCCTACGTCCGGCCCGAGGCGGTGAAGACACGCCCCTACAGCCCGCCTGAACTCCCGCACTGCGGCCTCACACAGATGACCATCACCGCCGTGTCAGAGGACGGAGTCATCTACGCCATGACACGCCATGCAGGTGTGTGTGTGTGTGTGTGTGTGTGTGTGTGTGTGTGTGTTTGCCCTGCATCCCGGCATGCACAGTTCTGCTTGTGTGTGTGTCTGTCTTTTACCCGGGTGAGTTCATTACTGACACCTCCTTATTATATGACATTTAGTGAAGTTTTCCATTATACTACAATTGCTACTGTTACTGCTAATAATCGGGCCATAAAATCTGTTCACTTCAATGAAATTGTATTTGTATAGCGCTTTTTACAGAGACTGTCACAAAGACACTTTACAGAGTAACAGATGGGCAAAAGGCAAACACCATGCCTAAAATGGCAAGTACAGGAGGTAATAAAATCTCCCCAGTTGGGAGAATAACCCTCAAACAGTGGCAAGAAAAATGCTTGGATAAAATACTGGTTGATGGACATTTGATCACATATTCAAATCAGTGGATTTGTGAGTGGATTAGTGCAAAATACAGAAATTACATTCCAATCTCATTGGGAAGAAATCGTGGCTATAGAGAGCACATAATCTGCTGGCCGGCAAGGTAGGATAAATAAAACAGAAATGTAGTAACAAATCTATTACAGCAATTCTAATGTTGAGTTGAGCCAGTTACAGTTAAATCAGACAACTAGGTGGAAAAGTAGGGAAGTTGAGGGAATGTATCGTGAGCCATTTTAGATGGGCAGGGTGATGCAGTTTGAGCTCCAGAATATGATAAAGTCTGCAGCCTCAGGGTGTAGATAGGGCTGCAGAGGTCCGTGACCTCATTTTCCATCCCAGGGTAAGTCTGGCTATTCCAGATTCTTGACAGTTCCGAAGTTTGAATTTCATTGCCGTTCTTCACGTGTGAAGTTTGTGATGTTGCACCGTTTGTGATTGTGATTGTGATTTCCTCTCTGCAGAGCTGCAGTTTGAGCAGCTGAAGGACAGGCTGCAGCTGCACATAAAGACCCTGCCCAGGCAGAAGCCCTACAGTTGGAAGAGCGTGCTGGGCTGTGCGGTCATGGGTTCCGACATGCTCTGGTACCGGGGCGAGGTGCAGGAGGTCATCGGGGGTCATGTCAAGGTCAGTGCTGGGGTGAAGGGTGGGCAGCAGAAATGACATTATGAGGATTACTGTAAGAGTTGCTCAAATGCATCACAGCACACCTCGTGGACCAGTGTTGAATTGTGTGATAGTCCTTGACTGGCTTACATCCCGACAGGGTGGCATGGAAGCCACTCAGAGCGCTTTACAGTGATGAGGGGGAAACTCCTCAACCACCACTGATGTGCAGCACCCACTGGGTGATGCAAGGCAGCCATTTTGTGCCAGAACACTCACCCCACACCAGCTGGTGGAGAGGGGGAGAAAATGTTTCTGCTAATTAAATCAGTAGATGATTAGGTGGCAGAATCCCCTCTGATTAATCAGCCAATTGGCCTGCAGCTCCACAGTTGGCAGAAAATGGCAGAATAAAAGGCCTGCAGTTGCACCCGTTATGAACTATAAATGATTCATAAACATAAATCATTCTTAAGAGTGACATGCCTCTCTTTTCTGTGTGTGTCCATGTGACAGGTACGCTATGTGGACCAGGGTCTAGTGGAGAACATTCCGGTGTGTCATGTTTACCCCACAGTGCTCTGCGAGGACATTCCCCAACTCTGCATTCCCTGCAAGCTGCACGGCATTATTCCTGTGAGTTTACAGCCTGCACTGCGTAGTTCTTTGCATTTTTTTATCGTAAAACATTCTTAAAGATGTAGAACACTATTTTTTTTCATGTTCTTTTGCATATCATCCTTGTTTAGTTAAGCAATCAATTTTTTTTTACATAATTGCATGACCTTACATACTTGGTAAGCGTATTTAATGTGTGTATTAGGCTATGTTTGGCACTGCAGGGGGACCCCCAATGCTGCTGAGTTACATGTGTGCAGATGCCTCCCATTCACTCTGCAGGTGGGGGAACAGTGGCAGGGGGATGCTGTGGCTTTGCTCAGAGAATTACTGCACACTCGCTGTGTGGACCTGCAGATCATGGTAACGCTT
The DNA here is from genome assembly GCF_963514075.1 of Conger conger. Taxonomy (NCBI): domain Eukaryota; kingdom Metazoa; phylum Chordata; class Actinopteri; order Anguilliformes; family Congridae; genus Conger; species Conger conger. Next base: position 32,534,262 of record NC_083762.1, read on the forward strand.
CCCTAACATGTATAGACTTTCCCGTGGGCCTGTACATCATGGTAACGCTTCCCTAATGTTGATAGACTTTACTGTGGGCCTGTACATCATGGTAACGCTTCCCTAACGTGTATAGACTTGTATGAGTCGGCATGCAGATCATGCTAATGTGGCCCTGAAGATCGCAGTCACACATCCCCATATATTTTACAATTCTTAATGCGGGCCATTCGCTGTGACAGCACAGGACATATCACACTGGAGCTGCTGCATGTATCACTGCATATTTGACTTAGTGTTTTGGTGGAGGTCTAACAGCTTAGCATGCTCTCTCCTCCTGCTCCCCCCTACCCCTCACCCAGGAACTGCCCTCTGACCCCCAAGGTCAGGTCACAGTGCAGGTGCTGTTAGACGGGATGACCCTGAGCAGGATCATGGTGCATCATCAGCACGCGACCTTTGACCCCAGTGTGTCTGCCAAAGAGATGCAGGTGTGTGGAGGTGGAGTGGTGCGGGGCTGCATGTGGGCTTTGGTGTGACCCTGGCAGGTATAACTACATACAAGCTGTAGTAACCAGACAGTCCATTGCTGCTTATCTATGCTCCATTACTTGGAGGTTCCTGGGTTGAATGTGTCTCATACTGCACCGGCAATCCCCTCTGGTTGATTGGGCAACTGCAGTCTGTGATGTGACAGCACAATGAGTGAAAAGATGCAGTGGCTTCACACTGTGCATTTTGGAGGGGTGTACATACAGTACTTGTCTCCTATATTGAAATATATAGAAATGAAGGCCGCTTACAACTGGGCTTTCCGAATTGAAAGGAGATATAGGGATCTGGGATCCAGCTGGTAAGTCCAGGTCAGTTCAACACACTTTTGGCCCGCATTGCCACAGATTGTAATGCGATTTGGCATGCTGATTTGGTCTTATGAAAAAAAAAAAACCCTGGCACCAAAATTACACTTGTCTCAGATTGGTATGAAGGGAGATATGGAATAACTAAGTTTGGGCTAATTTGTGTCCATGACTTTGACTTGCCATTTCCACATTACTATAAGTTATAGAGAAATGGTTCTTATATTATTTTAAAGCCTTTTTCCAGTTACATAATATATACCATGTAAAATGTAAAGGTAACAGAGGTATCTATGGTTATAATATTGACGGTTGCATGAAAACCTTTATTTCCAAATTGAATTGGAAAGTGGTTATACTCTCCTCAACACTTGCAGAAAATATGACCTTGAATATAGCTGAGATATTATGAATCTGAAGTGGCATCACTCATTTCTTACAATGTTGTTGAACTGTCTTTTAAAATCGTGACAGTGCAGTCCAAAGTGTGTTGAAATGACCCTGGTTAAAATACAAACTAAAACTGAATGTCTGCTTTCACAGGTACCTGTGGTGACACCATCCTTGACAGAATTGGATGACTGGGAGCTAAACACCAAAGTAAGACATTATCACTGTTAGCCCTTGTGTAACTGAGTCTTACCTGTGTGTAAGTACAGTATGCATGCCCTGTATGAGTCCAGTCTTAGAAGCCCTAAGAACCCACTTTTGTTTTATTCTGATCAAAAGCCACGTTGCTGTCCTATAACTGTATGTTCTTGTGTTTGTAGGGTTTGAAGGACTCAGAGCTAATGCTGGGGGTCTACAAATATCCCAGACTTCCTGACAAAGGAGAGCACTTCCCTGTCAAGATCAAACACCTCCGCACTCCCAATGAGGTACAGCGTCATCCAGTCAACCCAAGGGCCCAAGCCTGGAAAACATTGCATACCATCCTGCCCCATTCATATCACTGTGATTTCATACCATCCTGTCCCATTCATATCACTGTGATTTCATACCATCCTGTCCCATTCATATCACTGTGATTTCATACCATCCTGCCCCATTCACATCACTGTGATTTCATACCATCCTGCCCCATTCATATCACTGTGATTTCATACCATCCTGCCCCATTCATATCACTGTGATTCCATACCATCCTGCCCCATTCACATCACTGTGATTTCATACTATCCTGTCCCATTCATATCACTGTGATTTCATACCATCCTGCCCCATTCACATCACTGTGATTCCATACCATCCTGCCCCATTCACATCACTGTGATTTCATACCATCCTGCTCCATTCATATCGCACATGACATCATTGTGATTTCATATTCATGTCTGGTAGGCTGGCCCATTTTCTTTCTCAAATTGCATGCATTATAAATGTTTATTGTACGGCAGTAGAGGTCCAGTTTATATGGGAAAGGGTATAAGTCTCCCTTATGACCTGCCTGTATTTTTCTGTTCTTCCTATTTGTGAGAAGAACGGGGAACCGGGTGCTGAAGTGTGCGCTCTTTGCAGGTGTTCCTGTACCCTCTGGTGAAGGACAGAGATGTGGAGGAGACTGGGGAGACTCTGGAGCAAGCTCTGGGCAGAGTGAACTCCAGTGTGGAGGAGCTGCCACTGCTCACTGACTTCCCTATAGGTACAGAACGTTTGAGTGACTTCACCCTGCAGTTAGAACCCTTAAAATGCTAATTCTGCTGATGACTCCACTACATGTTAGAACACAACAATTAAACATTGTGAATTAGAATTATAATTCTGAATTTTAAGGCTCTGTTTACACTCATAGCTGATGTATTTAACAAATCAGCATTCGTACGTTTTTTTATGTGTTGTATGTCCAATTCTGTACATGTAGGCTGGCTTTTTCCATTTACATGGAGATCTGATAACAATTTGGCCAAGATTACATCAAGATACAAAATCCTATTTCTACAAATCCCATCCATATTTGGTGTCCTGCAGACAGTTACAAAATGCAACACTTATTGCACCAGACCTGGGTCTAAATAAGTATTTGAATCCAAAACAAATACTGTTCTTCATTTGACTAAGCTTGCCTGGTGTATTGGAAGAAATGAAATCATCCCAAAAGTGTAAACCCCACACACCTGCTTATCCTTGCAGGCTCAAATGCACCAGGCTTGGTAGAGCACAGAAACGTATTTGAATGCAAAACAAATATTATTTGGTATTTGGTTATATCTAGGTCTGGTAACAGCAATATAATGAAGCGAGTGTGTTGGGTGAGGTGATGAAACAGAAAGGTAATTTCCGCTGTGTTCTCAGAGGGCCCCTGCCTGGCTGAGTACTGCGATGGAAAATTCTACAGAGCCAAGCTGCTCAGCCTCGAGGGCTTCGACCCCGTCAAGGTCCTCATCAGACACGTGGACTTCGGCTCGGACGACATGGTCCCCATGCAGAGGTAAACATGGGAGAGAGGAAGAGAGAGACGAGGGAGGGATAGAAGAGCAGGTACAGGGAATGGAGAAATGGAGTGATGGATGACGATGAAGGAGGTGTGGAGGTGTGAAGTGGTAGAGGAGTGTGGGATGGAGCGATAGATGATTAGGAGATGGGTATGAAGTAGTAGAGGAGACAGGGATAGAGTGATGAGGATGAGGCGATGTGTATGAAGTGGCAGGGAGGGATGGAGGTAGAGAGGGACGGAGGGACGGATAGAGCGGAGTGGTAAAGGCAGCACTCTCCCCCCAGGCTGCGGCAGGTCCCGGAGGCTCTGCTGCGCTTCCCCTGTAAGGCCATCCAGGTGCGCGTGGCGGGGTTCAAACCGCCACTGGTCCGCCTGGAGAAGGAGCGCGTGTCCTACCGGCCCGAGTGGAGCATGAAGGCCGCTCTGGAGATGATCGACCTGCTGCACGGTGACATCACCGCCTCCGTCGTGGTGAGAGAGCCTGCGGACTCCCGAGCACTTCACACCGAACAAAAATGAACTAAATTAAAGTCTTGTCTTGAACCCAATAGATACAGTGGGCTCCAGAATTATTGGCACCCCTGACAGTGCCCACTGTACGTGGCAGTTCCTGACATGAGCAGCTCTTGCTCAAAAACCTGTCTGAATTGTATCAGTTCTGCAAGAAATTTGCTAAAATTCCTCCACAGTGATGTGAGATTCAGATATCAGATTATAAACGATTTGTTGCAATTATTGCTCCTATAGATGGTGCAACCAGTTATCAACTTTAAGGGACCAATGCTGGTTTAATTTTTTCATGAAACAATTGAAATGGGAATAAATATTTTGTGTTTTCTCTGGTTCCATTTGTCTAGCATTTCATCTTGTCTAAACCATTCAGTGTGACAAATTTTCATGGCACTCTACCCCTCGTTTAACTTCGATTGAAATTTGTTTCATGCTCAGTTTTGCGACAGAGCTTGAAATTGAAACAATGCTACATGGGGTGTCATACTGCTAGAGGTTCATCAGTTAAGGTCAGCACCTGAGGATCTACTTCACCTCTGGCTCTGCCCCACTCAGTCCACAGACCCAGAGACTGCCGTGTTCCTGTACGATGAGAATGGGGCACTGGTGCATCTGCCCCTTGTGCAGAAGGGCCTGGCTGACTACGAGTGACAGGAAGAAACCGGTGGGTCATTCAGCTATATTTATGTGGTGGGGAGGGGAGTATGGGGCAAAATGCAACACTTATTTCTACAATAAATATTAGCAAGAACATATGGATCAAAAAGTACTGAAGAATTCAACAAGTGGATGATGTGCCGATTTGGTAGCATTGATGTAAGCTTTAGCGGGGAATTGTACATTTTGTATAATGCAGGGATTATGGCCCTGTGTAACAACTCTAACCTTTTCTTTTGTACTAGAATCCCGCTGTGACCTGGAAAGTCTGTTGGCCTTGTGTTCTTGGCCTGGGAATAAGGAATACCTGCACGTCTTCATTTATAGTTTTATATACAGGTGCTAGCGTTATAGCACTGAGAAATCTTGATTTATTTTCAGTGTTCTACTTTTGTAAAAGGGAGCCTGTGATGCTGTGATATTGAGTTGGGTTTTGAGGTTCTGTACGGTATGTCAGTTGCAGAGCTATTAAACTGGTTTCTTTCATCGGGTCTCCTTTCTTCCTGCAAGCCACCATTTTGTTTCACACTGAGCTGCACAGGCACAGGCAGACCGCGTGTGCCAGAGACCAGAGGTGCACTTGCATAATAATACAACGCTAATTTAAAACTCCCCTAAGGGATGTCACAACTAATCACGTGTTGCCCTTTTGGGGCTGCCAGTCATTCACACACATTCGCAATATAGAATACGTGATTTAGGAGGTTTCTCACAATGCAGATTTTACATTTGGGAATATTTTCAATTCAATGTAATCTGGGTTATTTTAAAACAAGTATTTACAAAACTGCGGTTTGAGCCCCAGTTGTGGTCAAATATGCATAGCCACCATGGATGTATAAAAAAAAAGAAAATCTTTTATTTGAACAAATATTAAATAAAAACTAATTTGGCATAAAAACAGAAATATTAAATTAAAAATTTAAATATACTATGTACATACAATTACAGAAACATCCACTGCATATCACACACAATCAAGACGTTATAAATATGAAGAAAGCCACAAGCACAGGAGAGTAGAGGAGGTTTCCCCAGGGTTTTAACTCCCAGAGTCTACGACGACGCGCCCGTCTTTGTCCTTGATGCGCAGTCTGCCGGTGGGGTAGCGGGTCTCCTGCCGGCCGTCAGAGTAGACCGTCTTCACCGTCCCATCAGGGTACTCTCGACGTTTAAACTTGTCCGTGTGCACCTCCCTCTGCCCATTGTTAAACTGGATCACTTTGGTGCCGTCTCTGCCAGGATAGAATATTGTATTATTGTACAATACAGGAGAAATAATTTACTACAGCGCAGTAACTGTACTCTCTGTATCAGAATTCAGTAACTAAACCATAACCTTGCCCTCAAGGAATTAAAGCCAACTTTATCCCCCATTCCAACCCAAACGCGGTCCATTTCCCATTATCCCCAAGAACCCCGTAGGGCAGTGATCACCAACCCTGTTCCTGGAGATCTACTGTCCCTGTAGGTTTTCACTCCAACCCTAACAAAGCACCTCATTCAATTGCTTCTGATCTCATTCAGCTGCTAATTAGTAGAATCTGGTGTGCCAAATTAGGGAAGAATTGAAAACCTTCAGGACAGTAGATCTCCAGGAACAGGGTTGGTGACCCCTGCAATAGGGCGTGTTTAACTCGTACGAGTGCGCTGTGGTCATTGGTAACTCATGGTTTGACTTGTATGAGTGCACTGTGGTCACAGATAACTCACGGTTTGACTTGTATGAGTGCCCTGTGGTCACAGATAACTCACGGTTTGACTTGTATGAGTGCACTGTGGTCACAGATAACTCACGGTTTGACTTGTATGAGTGCACTGTGGTCACAGATAACTCACGGTTTGACTTGTATGAGTGCACTGTGGTCACAGATAACTCACGGTTTGACTTGTATGAGTGCACTGTGGTCACAGATAACTCACGGTTTGACTTGTATGAGTGCACTGTGGTCACAGATAACTCACGGTTTGACTTGTATGAGTGCACTGTGGTCACAGATAACTCACGGTTTGACTTGTATGAGTGCACTGTGGTCACAGATAACTCACGGTTTGACTTGTATGAGTGCACTGTGGTCACCGATAACTCACGGTTTGACTTGTATGAGTGCACTGTGGTCACAGATAACTCACGGTTTGACTTGTATGATGGTCCCGTCCGGAAGCACGCTCTCCACGTCCCCGTTCGGCCCTAGGTTCTTTACCGTCTGGTCAGGAAAGGTGATTTCCTTACGACCGTCTGGGAAATGCTTCTCTGATGTGGAAAAGAGTGCAGGGGCATGTCAGGGGGCAGTTATCGGAAGGAGCAGCACATCAGAAGGGGTTTTGGGGAGGTCAGAGGCCATTTTAGGGTGTGGGGGAATGGGGTATGGGGCACACTGGTAGAAGATGGGCAGTTGTGGGGCAAAGGGCAGTTAAGTGACAGTGCTAGTTAAGGGACACAGAGGCAGGTCAAGGGCAGTGGATACAGGTCTCACCGATCTGGTTGTTAGGGAACTGTAGAACCTCCATGCCGTCAGGGTAAGTGGTGTGAGTGGTCTGGGTGTTTGCATAGTAGTAAATCTAAAGAGAAAAGCACAAAGTCTCATGAGCTGTCCTGAGCAGAAAGTGAATAGGTCACTGTTGATCAGGTCTAAGAGGAGACAGGCTAAAATATTGTTCAGAAACCAGTAGTTTGGGACATTCATTAGGAAGAATCTTAATTTTGCTTGCTTAAAGGCCAAATTCCACTGTAGAATGCACTTTTACTTGTTGAAGAGTGGCTATCCTGATTAAAATGTGCTCTCAGCCAGCCTCTACCTGCAGCGAGTGCAGAGATATAGTGCCAAACTGCTACACATGCTCCAGTGCTAAAATTGGCTTCCACATGATTCACCAAACTGGACCACATTGGGCAGTGTCGTTGTTCCTATCCTTTCCGAAGTAGCTAAACTCAAACTCAAAGAAACTGTCCATCTAAAAAGGCTGTCCATAATTTCAAATTACCCAACCCACTGTAGTTCTTCAAAAATGAGGACGTGTGGAGAAATGAGTGGGTGGAGCAACATGGTGCTATCGACGTTTCACTGTTTTACATCACTGTTAACTTAAGCCTTATTTTTCCAGCAGCCACATTCCAAACCGCTGATGCAAAGCAGCTGTAGGCTGTCAGACTCACCACTCTCTGGTCCTCCATGACCTGCTTGACGTCACCGTTGAAAAAGTTGACTTTGACGGTGCGCCCGTCGGCTGACACCTCTTTGCGGGTTCCGTTGGGGAAGACTATGAGCCGGGTCCCACAGCGCAGGACGGTCTCAATCTGCCCAACCAGGGAGAGAGGGGCATGCCTATGTGATGTCACAGCACTGAGGCCTCTAATAGTGTCTAAGTCCTATAAATCTATCTGTACCTCCCCCTGATCAATAAGGCATGACAATATGTCAGAAATCAGACCTAACAGACACTCAAAGCAACAACTGCTTACTACAAAAAAACTGAATTTGTATTTATTCTGATGTTTCGGTGCTAGAACTTCATCATAATATAGAGATCACTGAAATGAGGAAGGAAAGGGGAGGGAGGGGAATTCTCCTCAGAATACTTGGAAATGGTCCCTGGAACTAAAGCTTTGGTCACACATTCCTCACTTCTTCACCAGACAAAAGTGTGTTAACCCCTTATGGGCGGATTTCAAGACACATGACCGTTGAAACGCATAGTGATTCCTAGGCCTTTCTATGGGTCTTCTATAGGGCGCCTTAGTCAATAATGGGTTAAGTGGGAAGGTGTTTAACAGCTGAGCTGAACAATAAAAGATGGTCTGGTGTGGTCTCTTTAACTTTTAACTTGGTTAAAATGTAATCATCCAGAGGCAAAGGATTGCCTTCTGCTTCCTGAATGTTGAGTTGATGAATATTCATGCATAAAATGAGAGCCAATAGGAACCACTGGATACTCTAATGGGATTAGGGATCAACCAACTGACTGCATTCTCAACATTCCACTTGGCAGCTGAAGTGTTTCTGAAACTTGCTTTTATTACTATTATTTGTAACACATTTTGTGGGCTTGGGAGGCGAGTTTACACTAATATGAAAAACCCTGTTCAACATATACAGCAAAAGTCTGCCTCAAATTTGATGCAGCTGTATGAAGGCTTCTTGGTTATTTACTTGTTACATTCTTAGCCAAAGTGAACAATTAAGAAGTAAGCGATTTTCTATTCTTTGTAAACATTGTCTACAATGAATAACTTTGCCCCTTCTGCACGTTATTTCAGTTAACTTTCTCAAATATCTCTTAGAATGACTACTTTCAACAGCAGTTAATAGACAATGCTTGTTCAGAAATGCCCCCACACAAACACACCTTTCCATCAGGATGAGTGATCTCCTTCCGGCTCTGCTCTTCCTCCTCCTCCTCCTCTTCCTCCTCAAAGGACTCTGTCTGTGACACAACTGCTCTCTGTTGAGAAGATTATCACACACACTAACCGCTTACAAACTTGACTTGTTTTCTACAGCTTTGCCATCAACCTACCCAGACCAAAGGTCATAACATCTCCACAGGTTTTTGGTAATAAGTTGCCCGAGGCTGAAACTCACCATCTCAGCCATCATAAGGAGGAGAAATACGAAGACACTCCCAAAGTATACACTGCCACCACACTTACAGAAATTGAATATACCCAAAATATGAACCTTTATCAAGATAACACATGACAATATATGAGCAAATATACAAATATACATAGATTTCAAGTTCATACTTTGAACTGTATTTATCCACAAAACCCTGCAATGTATTTCACACCCACACCTCATCCCACAATGTGACCTTAACCCACCCCATGTAAAACAGGTTTATCTGAAGACGACTCTCACTCACAGAAAGCAGAGCTGGAGGAGTCCTTGCTGTCTGTGCTGTGATAGGCTGCCCTTGATCCTGTTCCTGTGCTCCAGATCTGAGGCTGGGTGCCGGTGGGGACTTCCTGCTGCTGCTTCCTGCAGACGAGAACAGAATGTCGTTTTCACATTTCTGTCACACGGCGGAAACGCGCTCTCTGGACCAGAGGTCGACTGACAGTTGCCAGAGAGGGGATGACCTGTGTCTCAACCAAAACATAATTTTACAGTGAAATCTGCCTTGGCAGTCACTTACACGATAGCCACTTTAATTACTTCTGTGGGTGGCTGCCTTAGACAGGTTTCATTGTATTTGAAAATAACAAAACACTGTATTACTTATCTGAACAGCACAGTAGCATCTTTTTCATGAAAATCTAATCCACGCTGTTGATGTGGTCCATACAGCAGCACATCACAACTGCTCTAGACTCGTTTATCCTCATTTACCCATCTGGATACATGCATGCAGGTTCTGATAGATAGCAATCAATTCAGGTTTTGAAAACAGTACCAGCAATGCTTGAGGTGGAAAAAAATAAGTGCCGGTATTCATTCGAGCAAAATCTAGAAGTCCCAGCACTTTCAATCTTTGAGCCAAAGACATGCACACAGCAGGCACCTTTGAATTAACATTAAGCAAAAGACTGCTGATATGACATTTCACAAGATGATGCTAAACAAGATGGTGCTCCTAAGATTTAGCCAATTACTTCCACTGAGGGCAGTGAGTGGGAAGAACTCCCATGTAGTGCATGCAAGTCTCCCATCATTCACTGCAAAGTCTCCTATGATGTGTGAGATGCTGGTGAAATGCTTGATACTGGAATTGCATTACAGCACCAAATCAGACTGGGTTTGCCATACACAACAGAAAAAGATACAATTCCAATTTTATTTGAATCTGATCAAAATATGATTTGATTATATTTTTGTTACTAAGATTACTACCACAACAGACATACATATTGAAATAAATGCAGTAATTATTTCCTTTAAACAGGACATCCACAATGCAGATACCCACTCTGAGTGCCCCTGGGAGGAATGGTCACCCTTCGGGTCTCCCTGGCAGTGACAGTCAAAGGCTGGCTGGCCTTCACAGCACCTGGCGGGCTCTTTAACACAAGATTAGGGGTTACAGAGAGATGAGAAAGACATTACACAGAGATTATAGAGGTATTACACAGGGATTGCACAGCGATTGCAATGGGGGATGCAGTAACGTGAGGTAAGATTAAGAGGCTTTCACTGATGATGTCAGAGTGAGCGCAGTAATACTCAACAGAGGACTCAAGGACCTGTGTGAAGTGATGTAGGGCTAGGTGCAGCAATATTCAGACAGGAAATGATGTCGGAGCAGGCATATGGAGGCATGCAGGCACTCACGGTGGATTTGGAGCGGGCCGCACTGCTCCCACAGGGCTTCCTGCAGCTCTCCCTCTCCGCCTCGTCCCTCTTCCAGGCGGAGACTCGGAGGCGCTCCAGGGCGCGCACCTCCTCCCGCAGGGCGCTGTTCTCCTCCGCCAGGGCCTCGGCCTGCTGCCGCAGCCGGCTGTGAGTGTTGGACCAGCGCCCCTCCCGGCGATGGAGCTCCTCCTGCAGGGAGCTCAGCTGCAGCTTCAGGGCCTGAGACACAGTCAGGAGCGTGAGCGTGCAGTTCTGACTGCTGCCCTCTACATTACATTACATTACGTGGTATTTAGCAGACGCTCTTATCCAGAGCGACGTACAACAAAGTGCAAATCAATCACAAGAACAAGTGCAAAAGTAGACCTGAGAGGACAGTACAGTTCCGAGTCCTAGTGTAAACATACAGAAATTCAGAACCCTTGAAGAGTACAATCAACATTCAAACTAGCATACCACTGTTGGCAGCTAGAATACAACAACAGCCAATAAAAACAACAATACCTATACAAATAACAATATCTATACATAAGTGCCATTACGGTCTAAGGCTAATCACAGTGATTGTGAGTTGGGGAGGGAAAGGTGTAGCCTGAAGAGATGGGTCTTCAGTCTGCGCTTGAAGGAGGTCAGAGACTCTGCCATTCTGACATTCACCGGGAGGTCATTCCACCACCGTGGGACCAGGACAGACAGCAGTTCTGAGCGTGAAGTGCAGGTGTGGCGAGGGGGAGGCGCCAGACGGCACGAAGTGGCAGAACGGAGGGGTCTTGTTGGTGTATAGGTCTTGATAAGGGATTGAATATACACAGGGGCTGATCCTTTAACCGCCTGGTATGCGAGCACCAAAGTTTTAAATTTGATGCGAGCCATAACAGGCAGCCAGTGGAGGTTGCTGAGCAGGGGGGTGACATGTGAATGTCTGGGAACATTGAATACCAGACGGGCTGCAGCATTCTGGATGAGTTGTAGGGGTCTGATGGCAGATGCTGGAAGGCCAGCCAGCAGAGAATTGCAATAGTCCAGGCGGGACAGGACCATTGCTTGAACAAGGAGCTGAGTGGAGTAGGTGGTGAGAAAGGGTCGGATTCTCCGGATGTTGTACAGGAAGAACCTGCACGCCCGGGTCACCGTAGCGATGTTCTTGGAGAAGGATAGCCTTTTGTCCATCACCACTCCAAGGTTTATTGCACTAGGGGATGAGGTCACTGTGGTATCCCCTAGTGAGATGGAGAAATCAGAGAAGGGAGAGGTTAAAGCAGGGATGAAGATCACCTCCGTCTTATCTGGGTTGAGCTTTAGATGGTGGTTGCCCATCCAGCTCTGGATGTCTCTCAGGCAGGCGGAGATACGGGTAGAGACCTGTGTGTCTGATGGGGGGAAGGAGAGAAAGAGTTGGGTGTCATCGGCATAACAATGATAGGAGATGCCATGAGCAGAGATAACGGGGCCAAGGGATCTCGTGTAGATGGAGAAGAGGGGTCCGAGGACTGAGCCCTGGGGGACTCCTGTAACAAGGGGGCGAGGGGTTGACACTTCTCCAGCCCAGGACACCTGGGAGGACCTGCCAGAGAGATAGGATTGGATCCACTCTAAGGCTGTGCCACAGATCCCTGTAGATGCCAGGGAGGCTAAGAGGATGGAGTGGTTGACCGTGTCGAACGCCGCAGAGAGGTCAAGAAGGATCAGGACAGAGGAGAGAGAGGTTGCTCGTGCAGCCTGAAGGGACTCGTTGACAGAGAGGAGTGCAGTCTCCGTCGAGTGGCCAGGTCTGAAGCCGGACTGGTGGGGGTCCAGCAGGTTATTCTGAGAGAGGAAGGAAGAGAGTTGATTGGAGGCGGCTCGTTCAATGGATTTGGATAGAAAAGGAAGGAGAGATACCGGACGGTAGTTTTGAATGCAGGAGGGGTCAAGAGTGGGTTTCTTTAGGAGCGGGGTGATGTAGGCCCTCTTGAATGATGAGGGAAAGCAGCCAGAGGACAGAGAGGAGTTAACAAGGGAGGTGACAAACGGGAGGATGTCAGGTGTGATTGCCTGAAAGAGGTTTGAGGGGATGGGGTCCAGGGCACAAGTAGTAGGGCGGTGGGAGAGCAGGAGTTGAGACACATCAGCATCTGTAAGGGGACAGAAAGAGGAGAAACAGGGGGCAGACACAGAAATGGAGGCAGGCATAGAAGTGGTGGTGGTCACGAAGGTGCTGCGGATATCTGCAACCTTCTCGTCAAAAAATACCGCAAAGTCATCAGCAGTGAGCGAAGACTGAGATGGTGGGGGAGGTGTGCTGAGGAGAGAGGAGAAAATGGAGGACAGTTGATGAGGGTTAAAAGTGGAGTTCTGGATTTTTGTTTGGTAGTAATTTCTTTTGGGAGTGGTGATAGCAGAGGAGAATTCCGCCAGGAGAGACTGGTAGGAAGACAGTTGTTCTGTTCACCTCACCTGTATCTCCTCACACTCCTTCTCATCTCACCTGTATATCCTCACTCTCCTGTTCATCTCACCTGTATCTCCTCACACTCCTGTTCATCTCACCTGTATCTCCTCACACTCCTTCTCATCTCACCTGTATATCCTCACTCTCCTGTTCATCTCACCTGTATCTCCTCACACTCCTGTTCATCTCACCTGTATCTCCTCACACTCCTTCTCATCTCACCTGTATATCCTCACTCTCCTGTTCATCTCACCTGTACCTCCTCACACTCCTGTTCATCTCACCTGTATATCCTCACTCTCCTGTTCATCTCACCTGTATCTCCTCACTCTCCTGTTCATCTCACCTGTATCTCCTCACACTCCTGTTCATCTCACCTGTATCTCCTCACACTCCTTCTCATCTCACCTGTATATCCTCACTCTCCTGTTCATCTCACCTGTATATCCTCACACTCCTGTTCATCTCACCTGTATATCCTCACTCTCCTGTTCATCTCACCTGTATCTCCTCACACTCCTGTTCATCTCACCTGTATCTCCTCACACTCCTTCTCATCTCACCTGTATATCCTCACTCTCCTGTTCATCTCACCTGTATCTCCTCACACTCCTGTTCATCTCACCTGTATCTCCTCACACTCCTTCTCATCTCACCTGTATATCCTCACTCTCCTGTTCATCTCACCTGTATCTCCTCACTCTCCTGTTCATCTCACCTGTATATCCTCACACTCCTTCTCATCTCACCTGTATATCCTCACTCTCCTGTTCATCTCACCTGTATATCCTCACACTCCTGTTCATCTCACCTGTATATCCTCACTCTCCTGTTCATCTCACCTGTATCTCCTCACACTCCTGTTCATCTCACCTGTATCTCCTCACACTCCTTCTCATCTCACCTGTATATCCTCACTCTCCTGTTCATCTCACCTGTATCTCCTCACACTCCTGTTCATCTCACCTGTATCTCCTCACACTCCTTCTCATCTCACCTGTATATCCTCACTCTCCTGTTCATCTCACCTGTATCTCCTCACTCTCCTGTTCATCTCACCTGTATATCCTCACTCTCCTGTTCATCTCACCTGTATCTCCTCACTCTCCTGTTCATCTCACCTGTATCTCCTCACACTCCTGTTCATCTCACCTGTATCTCCTCACACTCCTTCTCATCTCACCTGTATATCCTCACTCTCCTGTTCATCTCACCTGTATCTCCTCACACTCCTGTTCATCTCACCTGTATCTCCTCACGCTCCTTCTTGTCAGGTATGGCCCGGGCGGCAGCGGCATGCTTCTCGAACAACTTGCGCTCCTTCTGCAGCTTGCGAGTTTCCTCCTTCTTAAACTCCTCCAACCGTGCCAGCTCCTCCTCCTTCATCCGCTCAAACTCCGCCCTCTCCTTCCTGTGAGCCCACCCCCGCTCTATTATTCCACTTTCTGTTTGGATCTCTCCGATTATAATATATCTCATATTATGGCACATGGTAGTTTGTGTATTTCCTCTATTGCAAAATATAAAAGTAATGAAAATTCGGTATAATTATTTTCTTTATCAATTCGGTATTCTTTTCCTGCCTTAAAGGGTGACTGAATGCAGATCGAGTCGGCAGTCTGTGCCAGTCAGTCACTATTTACAGTACAAAAAGGGACTTCCTGGAGGACTTTTGGGTAAATAACAAAAAAAACGATTCCATTGTGTTCTACTTGAGAGCCACATAATATTCATACATTAAATTTATACCAAAATTCTCATCCCTAGTTTTCTGCACCTCCAGAGGGTGGGCTTGCACTCTTCCTCAAGTGAAGAGACGCACCCACAGTCACGCCCTTACCTGAGCGCCTCCAGAGTTTTCTCCCGTTCCTGCCGCTGGCTGGCCAGGGCTGTGTTCTCTGAGCGGAACCGCTCGATCTCAATTTCTAGCTCCACAAGTCTCTCTCTCAGAAGCCTGGACTGGCGCCCTGTGGGGTGTGGGGGACATATGAATGCCTGCGTGTCAAGTCACTAATGCATAGGCCAGAATACGACATGATTTAAATTCAGATTACAGAAGTAATTTGTGCCCTCTTACCTGTCACTTGGTCTCCTGCTGTCACTGTGGGTGCAGGGGCCGGGGGAGGGGGAGGTTGTGGTTTGGGCTTCAGTGAGGGGAAAAGTTTGGCGACTAGCTGAGAGGTGGGGGGCGGTTCCAATTCCCGAAGGACCGGGCTGACCTGCGGTACGCATTCAGGAACCTTCACAGTGGCCACCTTCCTCTTCAGTGCTCTATCGCTCTCTCCTCCCGGAGGATCATGGGTAATGCCCCCGCCATCACTGCTGCCGCCGTCTTCTGCATTGCCGGTGTCTTCCAAATCGTTCCAGGTGTCATCGTCGTCGAATACCAAGCGGTCCTCCTTGAAACCCTGCCCCTGGCCCTCCGTCAGAGTGGAGTCATTGTGGTCCGTGTAGCCATCGGTTCCGCCGTGTTCACCCGCTCTGCAAAGGTCGCCCTCTTCGTCCTGGTAGGACGTCTTGTCGTACTGCCCCTGGGATGGGGAGAAGCAGGGGCTGCTGGGTAACGCCGGTGCTTGCTGCAGTACTTCCTGCTCCGGCTCATCTTCCATCTCCTCGGAGTCTGAAGTGCAGGAATCCGATGTGACTGCCGCACCTCTCTCGCCCGATCCCTCCACGGGATCTACCCTGGCCGCCGCTGCCACGGCGATGGATGGGCAGGAGGGCAGGGTGCTCCCCGGTCGGTCAGGGGCGTCACCGCTACTCAGGCCCGCTTTGGGCGGGGAGGGCTTGGGGGACTTGATGGGGGTGGAGGAGAGCCGGCGGTGGGGGTGGCGGCGCCCCCTGCTGTCCTGCCGGTCCAACTCCAGGACCTTCAAGACGAAGGAGGAGTTGCTGGAGAAGGACATCTCCTCGGCCGCCTGCTCCAGCAGCTCAAACTCCCCCAGCTCCACCCTCTCCCTCTGCCTCTCCAGGTCCCAGCTCTCTAGCTTAGTCTGGAAGGACTGCTCCAGCGAGTACTCCTGCCCTGGGGCGACTTGCCTGCCTCCACCTAACTCCTCCACCCCCTTGGCCAGGCCGGCCCTCACCTGCGACGCCTGACCCGGAGCATGTTGGGACTTGATGGGCAGCGGTACCTCTTGCTGCAGCTGTTGTGGCTGTTTGACTTCACTCCTGGGCCTCCCCAAACTGACACCCATGGAGTTCAGCTTCTGCTGGCCCGTTGGAACACAGGGTTGTCGCGGCACCCGGCCCGGCTTCGTTTCCTTCATTTTGGCCCTGGTCCGGTTGGGCGGCATGGACGTGGAAAGAGGCTCTCGGCTGAGGACGGTGGTCTTGCGTTGGACGGGAGGTCGACGTCGATCGTCGCCGCTGGCAGACTCGGCGGCCCCTTGGGTGCTTGTGGGCTTGGAGACCTCTTTACTGCCCCTCCGAGGTGCCAGGGCTTTACCCCCCATGAAGCGGGACAGGCCTTCCCCCCTCCTGAGGAATGGCCTCTTTGGATTGGCTCGGACTTCCTCTGCCCCCGCAGAGCCCTGTGGACAGGGACAGGCAAAATACTAAATACCTCTCAAATGAAGTAATCTATAAACTATGAGCAAAATGGTGGTGGTGTAGGATACTTTGCAGGTGGTAAAGAGGTATCCACCATACAAAAATGAGGTGAGCAACCCATGTTGTGTATGAAATACATACAAACAAATTAATATGTCAAATGACTGTATTTTAAATACTGCCCATCACTGGTTGTAGATACACCTAAACAAAGCTCTGAAGAAAAATAAGACTAACATCTGGTTTGAATAACAGACAGACAGCGAGGTTCCTCTGTTTCTGCAGTATGTAAAATTAGCGGTGATATTCTGTGACGTTCTGACCTGTTTCTGCGTGCCAGAATTCAGTCTCTGCTCCTCCATCCGCAGCTGTTCTTCCAGCAGCTCCTCAAATGTCCGACTCCTCCCTCCAATCCCAGGTCTGATGGGTCTGCAGACACGGAACCAACAAACCAGAAGGACTGAGACACAGAGGATATTCAACATTGAGATGGACCTCTTCAGAATTATCATCCACAGCATGTTAAACAATGCCTGGACTGGATGTATTACCATCATTGGCATTCGGCAGACGCTCTTATCCAGAGCGACGTACAGTTGATTAGACTAAGAAGGAGACAATCCTCCCCTGGAGCAATGCAGGGTTAAGGGACTTTCTCAAGGGCCCAACGGCTGTGCGGATCATTTACCTTAACCACTACACTACAGGCCGCCCTATGTCTGATCATGTATGTTCACACGATAGAACATGCATACATTTGGAGTTGTGTAAATGCAAAGAAGAGCATTACAATTGACAGTGGAATCTAATTCTATACAGATGTTAGCTGAGTCAAATTTGCAGTTACCGGTCCTGCAAATTCTTGGGTTCTTCTCCCTTTCTGTCGGCAATCTGCGGAGAGTCTGCAATGCATGAGGGGACAGCATGTCGAGAATCTTCTTCCTCCTCCTCAGCTACTTCATCATCATCAACATCATCATCCTCCCGGAAAGGGTCTTCACTCCATCGCTGAACACGAACATTTGAACCTGATGAGATAAAGTTGCTTTTGTTTTATCATTTTTATTTATTTGTTTACCAAATTTAGATTTTGATACCGATACCAGCTTTGGGACCTTGGTATGGTAAATCGCTGCTAACCAAGAATTTCTCATAAAATGAAATGCAAACTAAACATATCTTTTTAGGAACAAATATCTGACATCCAAAATCAGAAATAAAGTCACTTTGTGAACAACAGCACTGCACATGTCTAAACCATCCAAATATCACGCATCTTATTATCACACCTGTTGGGATTTTAACTCCTTGAAGAGCTAGGGGTGGCTGTCCAACACATGCTAGGTTAGATGTGTTGCTGCCCTCTATTTAATTTTGCAGATTTCTTATCCAAGGTCTCAAACACAGGACCACTCTTGGTGAGAAATGTCAGTAAAAAATGTGTTGGCTTTTAAATTATTTTTTCATTAGAAATTAATTAGTTACAATTGGCTGCTTCCAGTTCCTTGTCCATTGTTCAAACACTTTGATTTTGTGCAAGATAAGCACCAAGCCCAGAGTATTATTCAGTTTTACCCAAGGTCTTGTCAGGGTCTTCTTTCTCCTCTTCCTCGGGGTGACAATGAAGGTCTGCAGCAGGAGGGCTGCTGGGGGCCCATTGCAGGGGTGAGACAGGCTGCCGTTGGAGAACAGGGGCCCCCTGGAGATCCGACACAGTGGAAAGGCAGGGCTGCTTCTCTCCCTGTGACATAGAGGGGCCCTCCAGGACCGTATCAGCCCCCCAGTCCCCCTCTGTCAGCTGAGACTCCCCCAAGTCACCTGTAAAGATTCATAGCAACCCTGTACAGCTCACTGTCACACTCCCCCATCATTCATTCATTCATTCATTCATTATCCTAACCCATTTATCCTGGTCGCAGGGGGGCTGGAGCCTATCCCAGCATACATTTGGCAAAAGGCAGGAATACACCTTGGACAGATCGCCAGTCCATCGCAGGGCACACACACCATTCACTCACACACTCATACCTATGGGCAATTTAGACTCCCCAATCAGCCTAACCTGCATGTCTTTGGACTGTGGGAGGAAACCAACGCAAGCACGGAGAGAACTTGCAAACTCCACACAGAAAGGGCCCGGCCAACGGGGATTCGAACCCAGGACCTCCTTGCTGTGAGGCGGCAGTGCTACCCACTGCACCATCCGTGCCGCCACTCCCCCATCAATGACCCATAAATAAAATATTCACAGGCTAGTGCATCACACTGTTGAGAAAGCAGTATATAAAAATAATTAAAATGACCAACAAAAAATATATAGCAGCAGAGATAACTGGGATGTGCTGTCCCTGTCATCCTGTTCCCCCGGCCCAGTTGTGCCCATTCTCCACTCAGCAGCCCACCCGAAAAGTTTTAAAGTCCTTCTGTAAGAATTTTGTTACTTTCAAAATCTTTCAAGACCTTGACTTTATTTTTTGCCTCACTCTCCACTCTTCAGCTAGTGAAGACAAGAGGCCACAGTGTGTGAGCTGGGACACAAACAAGCTTTAATGCCATCTGTCATAGTTTCCCGAGGAGGAGTTACAGAGTAATAACTGACAGGGTTCCAAAATTTTTGCACAAGGCCTTTTTCCTTTTTTTATTATTTTGAAACTGTAAAACATTTTAATAAAAAGTAATCTTGCTTTAAAATTTGAATAAATGTGTCATGTTTAACGTTGTACCATTTAGAGGCCAGGTTCGCTCCTGTTCACATATTAATTGTAAAAGGCTTTTTGACCAGGCAGTGTGACAAGGTAAAACTAAGGGATGGGGGCAGATGAGAGGAGGCGACAGTACCTGCACTAGCCCGCTGCGAGTCATACACCAAACCCAGGAGCCGCTGCTGCTCCTCCAGCAGCTGCTGGAGTTGCTGCATCTGCTGGGCCTTCAACTTCTCTTGCATCTGCTGCTGCCACTCCTTCAGCTGAAAGTTTACATGGCCGCTTAGTACACACTCCCTCGCGCCATTACACATTCAATTTACGCACAATCAGTGTTCAAACAGCTGGATATGTACTCAAGCAATTCTGGTTGTAAAAGTAGCTTGCACCACCACCTCACAATACAATATGTATCCTTGTCATTGGCTATTGATTTAGTCAGAGCCACCGTCAGCCACTGTACTGGGTACACATTTAGCACTCTCTCCCAAGAGACATTATTCTGGCCATGCATTCACACAGGCCAGAGACATGATGCTGATCATTAACTCAGTGAACAAAACCCATACCCGTTACAGAAATGTCTAGAACTTGAAATGTAAAATGTGCATTATCGGATAGACAATTGTTGGTTGTGTTTTGTGGTGTTCTCGTGGTGACAGTAAACAGGTTGTATAGCTTACCTGTTCCAATTTCAGCATCAAGTCTTCTGGTGGCTGTTCAGAAGTCTCCACTATGCTGCCCATGTCACCGGCTGATTCCTGCTTGACAGCACCGGTGTGGGTGTGTTGGAGGGCGGTGAGATTGTTAAAGGCTATCAAGTTCATCTTCCCGAGCAGCTGGTCAGACTTGCCGAGAGCTGCAGCAGCCTCATCCGGGATAAGGTGCTCAACACTCAGGGAACTGCTGTTGCTGGAGTACGGAAGAGGGGCGAACTGCGCTGAGAAGGAGTCGTCGACGTCTTGAGCCGCCCAACTGCTGCCGCTCAGTGACCTGGCTAGGTCCACAGAGGGATTGAGGATCACACCAGCCCGAGAACTGCATGGCATCCATCGTGCGAGGAAGTCGGTCTCTGGGTTGTGCAGACCAGCTTGAGACGACATTATGGCCAGCTGTCCTAGTAGTAGCTTAGCTCTCTGGGAGAATCATAGTAGGACAGATACAGACAGGTCAAAACTCATCAAACAGCTGCAATAACATGTTAACGAGGTTACCATTGCTAGCAAACGTAACTGGTGTTTTTTCTTTGAAGAATTTTTTGGTGAATAAATGTGTTAATGGCGGTTAGGCTTAAGTGTAAAAAACGTCAATTTCGTAATCACGTTTGCATTTACCTAGCATTGTATTTATTGCGCTGCTAATCAGATATCTAAATCTAACTTTTGATTTCTTAGCCAACAGCTAGCTAGTTGATTTGGAGGCAAATGGTTGTTTATCAATACTTCTCTGGCTAAGTTAGCTAGTTAGCATTAATACTCCACTTCAGTTACATGACGAGAGGCAAGTAAGGAAAATGACAACAAACAATAAAGTCAATAGTTAACTCGTTTATTGTGATGAAAAGATAACTGCCAATAACGTAATCGCCAAGATTAAGAACTTACTTAACAGAAAGCTCCTCAACGTTTTAGTTAGTTGACGTTAGCACACTTCAGAAAGAGACAATACAGCTTTCCAAATGTACCGCCGGACCAAAACAAAGCCCGCGAGAGATAGGAAACGAATAATTGTTGCAATGACTTCTGGGGTATGGAGTCCTAGAGCACTCACTTCCGCTGTGGTTGCATTTAGATTTTAATCTAAAATCCAAATTAAGAACCACGGCACCCACAATGCATTGCGCGTATATACATTTTCTGTGAACGTACCTACGGAACGTACAGTATATAAGCAAGACTGTCCGAAAAGTGACAACCACGCCAAAAATTCGAATGTTTTTCCCATAATCTTTCATTTTCAATTATGTAATCACATGTAATAAACAGTATTATTACGCTGCTGTATTGTGGTGCTATTGTACTTCATGGAGAAAAGTGTCTCCAACAGCGACAATTAGAGTACCTGTGCTCTTTGCAGAGAAGAAGCCTTTGGTCTTTGTCCGCTCCAACAATCGTTTTTAACGTTGTCACGTCACGGTGGCCTGTGGTGATGAACCGTATAATTTCAATTCGTTAACGAATTTATTTCATTTTGCCTTAGAAAATAAGAACATAGCTATACAAGAACATAATACATGTCTTCTTACTGTTAAACGGCAGTCCTGACTTTACGATTAAGCTGTCAGAATGGTTGGTCGATAACTATATAATTGAACTGTACTGAATTACCTCTCCCTAAAAGACCCCCTCGTGTAAGCCTTGTTAATAAAACAATACTTGCTTTTCGTACTGCTTTTTATGGATGGCATGCATGTATGACATGGAAGGAAGATTCTTAATTCCACGTGAATATAATTAAAAGTATATAAAATAATACAGAATATAGAATAGGGCCTACATCATGCTGTCATCAGGGGGTGCTGTTGGACATGTTGACTGCTATGTATTCTGATCCAGTGAGGAGTTTTGCTTTCACAGCGTAAACATTGTATGGTTGGATATGCCTATTTCTCGTTATATAGTCTAGCTAAAAGGTCTATTCATCATCCGTATTTGTATGCAACTGGGTACGCTTTTATGTGAACTTTGATTCAAGTTAATTTGTTATATGAAGTCTTCTGTATAAGTGCATTGTTGAATGAAAGAAATTAGTTAAATCTAGCAAACCGATGAACACGTGTAAAATGTGCACCTTTTTTATATGAAGACATTATTCCACAGCTCAAACTTCATAATACACGCAACTGTACCTGTTTTAGTTTCAGTTCATACTGAGACCTGACTAATGCCATGTTTCTGTTTCATTCAGGCACCTACGTGAATATTGGAGGATTTTAGAAAATATCGTATATTTTGTTCGAGTTTCTTTTTGTTCACGTCTCAAGCACTGAGAATAAGAACATTTTCAAAGAAAACAGACGCCATATTGTATTACAAATCTAATCCACTAATACATTAGAACAATAATGTAATAAATAACACGTGCCAAGTTTTTTACAGCTATTTTAAAACACATTTGAGGCTCTGTTTCGAGTAAATAGCATATGGTCTACTTAGAGCAGCGAAACACTGAGGCACATTGTAGAACATTAGCTTGCAGCTACGTCAAACAGTGACTTAGTCAGGCACCAGACAGTGGAGTTGCTGCAAATACAGTACAGTTTCCAGTTGTTTCTGTTTGTACTGAAACGTATCCCATAATCCTACTGCACCTGCTTTCATATGGTGGGCGATTGGATTTCAGCAAAGTCGTTCACTCGTACATGCATCGTATTGGTCAATTATAAATTGTAGGCCCGCCCCTAAACTAGCCTAGTGCACAGTCCTTCCGTCGTTACTGTAGCTGACTAGCTCACTGTCGCCGAAAAAAATTGTGCGGCCTGGGCACTTTCGAGGGGATAGATCAGAAAAATAGACATGGAGCACACGACTGCAGGAACAGAAAGATCCGAGCCCGGAGATAGCGAACAGGACGAGGAAGAGGATGTGTACGAGGTGGAGAAGATTATTGACATGCGAGCGGAGGAGGTGAGGGGGATAGGGGGTTGTCCGACCGACCGATCTTGAGAAAGGGGGGGTGTTGCTGCATTCATGAACGGCGTTTTCTGCAGTCAAACTTTAGAAGGCGCCGTGGAAATACTGATCTGGGAGGCCTATAACACAGTGTAGACTTTCTTCTAAACGCATCCACAATCCCATATTTCAGAAATATTCCCACCGCTCCTTAAATTGATGATTGGCTGTTTCTCTTAGTAGCGTTTGCTACTTGACAGGTCGCTAGCTAACGTAGCTTAGCCAACTTGGCTGATATTTCTTCAATCGATTCGCTCTGGTAACGTTTCACAGCAAGTTATGAAATTGCACGCATGACCCCAGCAGTCCCCACAGCTGCTAAAAAATAAGAAAGTGAACTAATGAGCAATTATGGTTAACTGACAAAGTACATTATGCGTGTATAGTGACTTATAGTATAGTCCGTGGTGTAACTGTACCGAGTAGTTAATAAACGGATCACAGAATAATGTGTTTCTGGACGGCACATAAGGCTAACGTTAGATTAACTGCTTCCTAGTTATCGCAAATTGGCTTGATACTCGACCCCTAAAAATGTTAGCTCGTAAACACACCTCCAAACTTTGTCGCCGAAAATAGTCCTACACTATGAACTATTAATAGCAAGGAATCCATAACAATCGAGTTGGGTGTACTGATAGCTGGCTATTTAGCTAACAAGCTATCCAATTGAATCTAGAATGTTCTGAAATATTGTAACAAGTTGGCAAGATTGCTAGCGCTGCTATTTTCGTGGAAAACAACTGCCCACTGTCTCTCAAGCATTCGTTTATTTTTGTGACGACTTTAACTTTGGCTGTATTTGTTTGGTTGCTAGGTTAAGGTTGGGTCATTTTAAATTCAAGAAATAACACATTGCTCGCTCACAGTAATATATCAATTCTTTTAGGTATAATAACCCATTTTAAATAAAAATGATCACAATTAAAATTGGATTTGGCTCTGGTTTGCGATGCAGCTATAGTGAATGTTTCTCAACTAGCCTGGGTAGAATCGAAACTGATGCTCGTCTGATGTGCTAGAGTCTAGCTGCTCGACCACAGTATGTGTACAGGGAGTGTCAGTTACAGTATGCAAGCTGTATAGATAAATGCTTATGGTGGTTGTGCCCTGCAACGAATGAAGGTCCTTTACTCGTGTGAAAGTCAGGTTATGTCTGATGGAGTACCTATGTTGACTGCCTCCGAACTTTTCCTGTCATCTTCCCCGCCCCCTCTGTGTACCCGCGCACGTTGCACATTATTATGCACAACATTCCGCTCACGTGCTGCTATGTGGTGAAGTCCTTTAGTGCCACTCAGTCTCTCTGGACTTCGTCCCACTTTTTGATATCCCAATGATGGTAAAAAACCTGTATGTCCAGTCTCGCTCTGCGACTCCTGTTAATCTAAAAGATCATCTCCTGTAAACACCACTTATTCCAGAGGGGCTGGGGACGCTTTAATGACATTTTCACTGATTTCAGGTTTGGAATGCCTGCCTGGAGAGTTGAAACGTTTATATTTATTAAGATGCAAACAAATTAATTTATTTCCTTTTCCTTCTCAGAAACAGGTGGATAATCAGGATAATACCAGAAGGCTCAAAACCTAATTTCAAGGGGGGTCCTCAGGGTGATGACATGTGTAGTTGTAGAAATAGGTTGGTGCATCAGTATTACAGAGACGGCAATTCAACCAAATGTGTGTGAGCTCACACAGTTAACAGCATCAGTCTGATGTCATAATGTCACCACCACAAACCAATATTACAGAAATGAATGTTTGTGTATGTGTAGCTCTGTTTGTGGGGGTAGGTTAATCATGGCTGGATTCACAGTCCAGAGGTTGTTTTTGGAAGAAAAAGCCAGTCATATTGACAAGCATGGCCTGTATCTGAGACTTAGTTGAGACAGCAGAGAGACTGACATGTGCCTTGCTACTGCATTATTTTCTTTCCACAGTGCCACTACACTGTTGTGTGTCATATTGTGGGTTTTTGTGTTGGATTAATGGATAGTTGGAGGGGTGTGGTGCCTTAGCATTAAAGCAGCGGTACACTGTCTAAATGAACTGGTCTGTGGACACATACTTGCAAAAACATGCAGGCACGCACGCACGCACCCACCCACATACACATACAAAGAAGAGTCAGAATATGGATATTTGTCTTGCAAGGGGAAGGGTAGTCTTGTCTCAGACTGTATTATCTACACCACTGTACACTGGTGGTTTATTTAAAGGGACACGCTATGCTCTTTGTAACAGCTGACTGCTGCTATAAGGGCTTGCCCAACATTTTTCTTCACTAGCAGCTGTGGCTGTATGCTCATGTGACATTCACCTTGTAATTATAATTAGCTGTTCAGAAGGTGTTTTCTTGTGTTGGAGGGAGCACGTGGGAAGCTTGGTGCTGCTGGGTGTTGTTTACAGACCACAGTGGCAGTAATAGGTGTTTTTGGTGAGAAGGCATAGTCGGCTACCTTAATGCTGCTTGTTAAAACATGCCATGTCCACCAAAGGAAGGAATGAATATTACAACAATAATTAACTATATAAAGAGGGATTTTTTTGGATGTGATTGTGATGCTTTCCCATGGATGCTGATGTGCTGTGGAAGTCTCAAAATTGGCCTGATCTGGATACATCCCACAAACCTCCAGTTCTGAGTCTTTTCACTGTTCTAGTACAGTGACTGTGCGCTTGTATGCACAGACACAGCAAGGATTCACCCATCTGGCAAACGGCATTCAAACAGCTGTTTTGGTCAGAGGTCGTACTGAAGTTGTGCTAGTCTGAACTCAGCGGTTCTTCCTAGCGGCCAGTTCTTTTGCAGTCATATCTGGCTTGAGTACAAGACTGTTCCAGGTCAGAAGTCGTGAGACTTTGATATAATAATCAGGTTTAATACAAACCGATCGCCAGGGGATCCTTACTCCTGTGCTTGTTCCTCTGCTGTTCCTATCGCATATTACTGTTATTTATACCGCTCCTTTTACTTTAAGGCTCACCTCAAATGCCACCAATGTGGGGCAGCCACAACTGCAGGTAACACATTTAACCAGCCACAGTGGAGTCTCTGAATAGAAGCATTCCAGATTTGGCATCGTTCATTAACCAGTATGTGTGAGAATAGACTGTGTGTGTGTGCAGATGTGTGTGTGCTTGTGAAAAAAGAGAGGTAGCTTAGGGATGTCAGTGAGAGAGCGAGTATGTGTGTGTGTGTGTGTGTGTGTGTGTGTGTGTGTGTGTGTGTGTGTGTGTGTGTGTGTGTGTGTGTGTGAGAGAGAGAGAGAGAGAGAGAGAGAGATCTCAGGGATATTGCGAGAGTGTGAATGTTTGTATGTGTGTTTGGTAGCTCTCTCCCTGTGAAGGAGACGCCTAGCTGCCTTGAGTTTCAGAGGGCGGAATGTATGCTGGAGAGACAGAGGAAGATACTGTTGGCAGTTTGACTGTTCACAGCCAATCAGAGCACAGAAACCTCTTGGATATGGACAGAGAGGGAGGGGCTCACACAGCTCAGAAGAGAGCACACACACAAACTCTTTCTCTCTCTCTCAGACCTAGTTAGTGTGTATCCCCACAAGATGGAAACATCCATTTACATAGAATTGCCAAGTTTTGCATGTAAAACTATGGGTGAGACTTTAATGCTGTCCTATGGCTGTGAGGGAAAGGTACAGAGATAAAGAGCCTTTGGCAGGACTGAAAAAGACATAACGACAGATTTGGAAAGGGGGAGAGGAAGACCCAGAGGGAGGGAGCGTGGGAGCGAGGCTGTGGGAAGGAGGTGGAGGAAAGAAAGCCTCAGAAAGAAGACGGGAGGGAAGTGGGCGAGGGAATTGATGGAGGGACGTGGAGAGTGTCTTATTACAGGCTGATGAATGTCCCTCTTTGTGAGCTCTGTGCCGCTCGGGCGCGGCTCTGGCTGAGGTGCGTAGCTGCCAGTGTGGCCAGCTGCCCTTGGTTGGACGCACCGCGGTTACTAGGCAACGCGCTGAATATTAATAACAGTGCTCTCTGAGGCCCGGCCGGTACACCACGGGTGCGGTATTTCACGAAGGCCTTGCCCCCCACCTGCTGTTGACACGCAGAGACCGTTCAAACGCAGCCGCTGTGCACAGAGCGGATCACAGGGGCCTGGAGTGCACCACACAGGCTGTGAATGAGAACACTGCTCTTCATGTGAACACACAGGCTGTGAATGAGAACACTGCTCTTTATTTGACAATTTAAAATACACATACAGCCATTTACCATTGCAATTACAGTGCACACATAAACCATCATGAAACACAAAAAATACTTATTTCCATTGTGGTCCACTGCCTTCCTTAGGAGTTTTTATATCCAGAACTTAGGTCGCAAGTATCGTGGTTGTCATTTGCCATTTGCCTGTGAATATTCCAGAAATTGTGTAACCACACACTTTTAATGCACACCCATTCCATCTCTGACAAAAACATTCAATTAAGTTTCACTTTCATTTTCCCCGCAGCCTCACATTTTTCAATGGCAAACCTGCAGGGTGTAACTTGCACCAGACAGAATATTTCATGTGAGCTCCACAAATGCGTTTCAAGCTTAAGTGTAAGCACATGACCCATGACCCATGACCCACATATGCAGCAATCTGGGTCATTCACTCCTCTTAATGGTGCTATGCTCTTGTTCCCCCAGGGGGAGGTGCTGTACCGTGTGCGCTGGAAGAACTACACCTCGGATGAGGACACCTGGGAACCGGAGGCCCACCTGGAGGACTGCAGAGAGGTGCTGCTGGCCTACAAGAAGAAACTGGCAGAGGCCAAGACCAAGAAGGACACGGGGATGGTAAATTAATGACCACACACATACACACACAGACACAAATACACACACGCACACATGCACATGCACACATACGCACAGACACAAATACACACACAGACTCACATGCACACACACACACACACGTACACACACATGCACATGCACACATACGCACACACACAGACACAAATACACACACATACACGCACACACAGATTCACACACACATGCACACACACACACACACACACACACACACACACACACACACACAGACACAAATACACACACAGACATGCACACACACTCACACATGCACACACACTCACACGTGCACACACGCACACACACACGCACACACGCACACACACACGCACATATACGCACACGCACACACACACACACACACACACACACACACACACACACAGCCAACCAAACCCACATAATGGGTCAATCAGTGTTATGTGGCCTGTACCATGGGAGTGAAAATTCAAATAAGTAATAAATAAGTATTTTTTTTCCCACTGAATCTGTATGGATTGGCTAGAAGGACATTGCTGGTGTGGAAAGTAGGAGGAGGTGAGGAGGTGGTCTGTGTACATGAAACCTGATCATGACAAGAAGCAGAAAAGCAATTCAGGGTCAGGTCTGGGGCACTGATGTGAGTGACCCCAGGCCTCCTGTGTGGTTGGGCCAGAGATGGTGAAACTGTTATAAAGTTTGCTGATACGGGAAACACCACTTGCACACATCCATGGCAGCTGTAGGAATCTACTTTGGTCGTTTGCCATTTCTGTTTTAATGGACAGATGTGTTTTGCTTACATGCAGCTTTTGGTAACAAATTGCTGATGCCCGGTCATCAGGGTCATGACCGATAGTAGTCAATACATAACCTTACAACATGAGGCTATATGTCCCACTAGGTGTAAGAGGAAAATTGAGAGTGATGTATTTTTAGGAAGCTAATGTTTGGGGATATAGTTTTAGATTTTGGCTAATAGGCTTAACTAGTAAACCCATACAAAATGTTAACTGTTCAGCATTAGGAGGGCATTTTAAAGATTTTCTGTCTGTGGCAGTGACATTGTTGTCCTGATTGTAGTGGGGAGCCCATTCCACCGTGGGGGGCTTTACTTTTATTGTTACCGTTGTCTGTATTTGTACCTTCCAATGCCTTATAATTGTTGCTGCTGCTATCTTTCTCGGGAAGTGCTTCGAACACATTACCTAAATAAAGTAAGTATTATTATTAGTATACATTTTGTATTTAGCTGGGCAGCTGTACTCAACCCTCTGGTGATTTGAGATATGTGGAAAATGTTTCTCTTTTGTAATTTATTCTGTATGTTACTGTGAATACATTTAGGCCTATTTGCTGCCACAACAGCACAATATGTCTCCAAATGCTTTTCATTCACAAACTGAGAGACTTTTGGTTTTCTGTTTTGAGATGGAAAAAGTTGTCTCAAGTACCAAAGGCTGCCCATTTTTTGAATTAAGCCACTTGCAGAGAATTTGTTCTGTTTATATGAGAGTTCTTTATGTTCTTACAAGTTTTTACAATGCAGTCAGACTGGTAGAAAGCTGAGTGTCAGGTACAGTTGAACCAGAGGTATTTGTAGCAATCCATTCCTTTTGTTCTTCTGAAAAATAAAATAAATAAAGGCGTGAATTGCGTGAACGGACCAATCAGGCAGCCCTGCCCATTGAGAGCCGGTCTGGTAGCAGTCAGTCTATCTCAGCCACTCTAACTTATTACATTTCTGAACATGAAACATGCAGGTGGAGGAAGTGCAGGTGGAGGTGACAGCCAGGGAAGGACCCCCGCAGGTAAGAGCCCAACCCCCAATCTCAAGTGCCCCAACCCTCACTGTGCCCTGACCACTTGGAAGAAGCGTGGCTTTGGGGAAGCCCCTGTGTTTGTGTGGCCCATGCAGTAGGAGGTGAAGCTTGAGGGGGTCTGTAGTGTTTTGTGCTTTCATTTTGTCTTTGATTAGATGGCATGTAGAGCTAGATTTGTTGTTTTTAGTTGAAATCTTTTTCATGTTTTTTTACTCCTCTGTTCTGACCGTGAGTGAAACATCAAGTGAAACAAGGACACCTTTTGTCTTACTGTGCTTGAAACGAATTGCGATTGGGGGGGAGGGGGTATCAAAGTTCATGTGAGTGTGAGTGCGTGGTCACAACTCGTGAGCTGTCGTGGTGGAGAGGGTGCGGAGGCAGGAGAGTCAGGAGATGAGACAAAACTGAGAAGCTGATAAAGCCATTCATACGTCTGCTCCTTTCCTAGCCTGCTCAATCAGGATTTACAGTATTAATGCTGCCATTTCTCTTTGCTTTGCTTATGTTGTTGATAACTGCTGCTGCCTGCCAAGAGCATAAATGCTATTCGATTATTTATAGAAATACTATCCCTGCGTAGTATTTAAAAAGGGGATAATGGACAGCTCTGCTCCACTAAGCAGGAAA
The DNA here is from genome assembly GCF_963514075.1 of Conger conger. Lineage (NCBI taxonomy): Eukaryota > Metazoa > Chordata > Actinopteri > Anguilliformes > Congridae > Conger > Conger conger. The sequence continues at coordinate 32,564,612 of NC_083762.1, forward strand.
GGGTACTTACTGTGCTCTCAAGCGAGGAGAGGAACTAGGCCCCAGGATAGCTCTAATGAGCAGAGAGGATCATGGGTAAGATCAGCACAGTCTCACAGCAGTCTGAGCTCTCTGGTCCCTGTAATGCTTTGAGCCTGGTTAGAGCAATCCCTCCTAGCCAAATCCCTGGCGGCCACTTTCCACGCCTAGAGAGCAGATGCTCTTGACAATGAGCGGGCCAAAGAATCACTCGAGCCGTAGAAAGGCAGTCCCGCTGACTGAAGCATGACCAGATGGTCACTCCTGACTAAGCTGCCATGACCATGTTTTCTTTGAATTTTGTATGGTTTTAGACGGAGCACCTCTTTGCAAAGCTAAATCGTGCGTCTATCTGCTATGGGTGTATCAGAACTTTTAAAGCATATGAAAAATATTAATCTGCTTAAAAGGTGCAGATTCCACCTTCCATATGTCCAGTAACGGTTTTAATCAGGATTGGCCTAAGTTTAAGCAGCAGTGTATAGTAGAACCTCAAAGGTGCAAACCTCAGTTACGGACTGACTGGTCAACCCAAAGTAGCATAAGCAATTACATATTTTTGAGCTTCTTGTCTTTTAATGCATAGATTTACTGTTATTGTCATTGATGTGAAAGTGTTTGCACTTTCCATTGATGGAAAAGCTGGAAAAACATGTCTTTCTCTGTCGGCATGTTGGGTCCCAATTTTCAAGGTTGCAGTATAATGAAGCAAAAACAATGGTACCTTGTGGTATGCAATAAAAAGAGTGTTTTGCTGCTTTGCTGGTTTTTGTGTAAAGCCTCCTAGGCATACTCACTATCAAGACACTGTCTCCTCTGCAAGATACTTTCACTGATGCTGTGTTTTGTATGATAATCTTTTTGTTTGTAAATTTGTAGTCAAATTTCAGCTCCGTATTGCTACTACTTATATCCTGCTCTTTTTTTTTAGTCTAGTTTAGTTTTTTTAGACTAGTTGTGTCTTTCATCAAAGCACCGATTTAGAATATTTCAGCAATAATGCTTTTATAGAATGACCCCCCTGACATACTTTATGATTTTGGCAACCGGTTTGTTTTTTTGTTTTGTTTGTTTTCTCACATTGTACTTCAGACCTCTGCCCACCAGAGGTTGTGGTAGCCTTTTTGTCAAGGCCCTTCTCAAACAGTTATCCCATTTGCCTGTTCCACAAAGCAGGATTACTAAGTTAGACCAATAACTGCAGAAAGTAAAACCCAAAGCAGCTATTCTGCTTCACTCCATGCGCAAGATTTGGGTGGGGTCCAGGTTTTAGTCAGCGCAGTTATATGGGTCATTTGGTGATCCTCATTTGTGGAACAGGCCCCAGGATTTAGTACCACAAGCTCAAAGACAAGCTTTTCATTCATGTTTACTTGACTTTCCTCAGAACAACTAATTGTTTTCATAAATTACTCTATCAGAAACTCAGTTGAACAATTTATCACTTGATCGTTGGAGTGCCTATGAGAACCCCTGGAGGATAACCATTGAAATACAAGTTTAAATCCCTACAGGTCACATGGTGGAGACAAACTAATGGACCATTTATTATACTTCATCTTAGTTTGTAATAGTCAAATTATGTTACTAACGGTTATAAAGGTGGTAAGTTTGAGCTGCTGCCACTGAGAACTAAAATTCAGAAGCTGAACTTTACGGTTAAGTGTGGCATGTTGGTAAATATGGGCTGAGGAACTTCTGCTGGAATGCAGTCACCTGATTGGACCATGTGCGAGTCCTTTCTGAAGTCCCATCTGTGTTCTGGAGCTCTCTGACAAGGCCTTTTTGCGTTGTGATGTGAAGTTGTCACTTTGGTGTCGCCTTTAGACAGCAATACAGTGCCTTCACATTGTTGACGGTTTTATACAAAGCTATACGTTATGTTTCCCAATAAAATTTTTTATAGTATTTTATATTATTTGGTAGGTTGAACATGGTTTGTTGAAAGTTCTAAGGGGAGTGTTTTCAGATGCATCCATTGTCTGCATCTAAGGAGTTGGGTGCATACCGAGATGTGTTAGTTTCCTGTCTTTCTCTTTCCACCCCCATCCAATTTTTAGAAGCTGCCCATGAAGAGTGACCTGTTTGATGCTGACTCAGAGAGCGAGGATGAAAGGCGGGCCACATCACCCCCCAAGAAGAAGAAAAAGAAGAAATCGTCCAAGGAGGTTACCAGAGATCCCTCCCCTGATTCATACAGAAGAGAGCGGAGGAAGAAGAAGAAGGAGAAGAAGAGATGGAAGCAGGACAAGGTTCTGCCGGCACCCGAGTCCGATGGTACGGAGTCGGAGCAGGAGAAACCCCCGACCCCGTCATTAAGCCCATCCCGCAGCCAAAAGAGGCTCATCGAGTCCGAGGAAGAAGAGGAGTCCCCCGTCTCCCCCAAAAAACAGAAGCGAGACAAGCCCAAAGAGGGGGAAAAGCAGAAGAAAGAGGGTGGAGATGGCAGAAAGAAGAAGGACCACCGAAAGGAACCTGTGTCCTCTGAAGAGGAAGAGGAGGAGGAGGAGAAGAAGGAAGAGGACGACAACGACAACGAGTCCGCCAGCATGGACGGGGACCCGAATGAAACGGCCCAATTTGACGACGGATCAGATAGAAGCCCCGCCCCTGCCCTCACCTCCAAGCCGACACCAGAGAAGCAGCAGGGGGAGGTGGCCGACACATCCGGGGCCAATCAGAAGAAAAATAAGCCCGGGCTCAAGTTGCAGGGCATCAAAGATCTCATCCAGGTGAAGAAGAGGAAGAAATCCCCGCCCTCTTCCCCAGCCCTGGCCCCGCCCCAACTGAAGCTGAAGAAACTGATGAGCGGGAAGAGCGCCACGGAGAAGTCTCACGGGCGGTCATCCCGCGGCGGCGAGAAAGCAGAGACCGCTCCCCTCTCCTCAGACTCCAGCGACGCGCCTCCTACGGGCTCCTTCAGGAAGAAGAGCAAAGGCAAGGAGGAACCCTCCTCCCCTTCCCCATCCTCCTCCTCCTCTTCCGGGGCCGTCGCCAGGGACGACGATGCCAGGCCTGACTCTGGGCTTGCCGCTGCTATGGCCTCAAGTTTAGGCACAAGGGGCAAAGACCTCGCCTCATCCAGACAGGGAGACAAAGCTGAAAAGGAGCAGCCCGCCTCCACCAACCTGTTTGAGAAGTTCCTGCTACATTGCGAGGCCAAGGACCGCATGCCCCGGAGACAGGCGGTCCACTCGTCTGAGAACCGCGGGGACCAGAACAAGACCGGCACGCCAAAGGTAGCCCTCACTCCCAATACCAGTTCTCACGGCTGATTACTCCTCAGAGTATCCTGTGATTACTGATCATACCTGTTCTTACTGTGCATGCATGTTTGTGTCATTACTGAGTGATCAGGCATTTGCCTTCATATGTGAAAACAGGTCTCATATGTTCTCTGCATATTCTGTACGCTCCAGAATTATTGGTGTGTACTGAATATCTTATCATTCTAATTCCAATTCTTGCTCAGCAAAAAAATATTATTTTTATTTAAACGGTGTGTAACTCCTTGATTGGAACGAAAGCCTACCATACCGGCCCTTTCAATAAACACTCATCTGCTTGGTGAAGGACACAGGGTCAAGTTATGGTAATGAGGTCAGGAAGAGATGTAACACATTCTGTTCTGAACACAGACCTCAGTAAGGCCAGAGAGAAAAACCAGGCCTCCTAAGGAGTCGGCAGCCCTGAAACCGGAGCAGGACAGAACGGATAAGGTGAAGAGGGACTCTCAGACACCAGAAAGTGAGTTTTAAGGGCCTCTCGATGACTGGGAACTAGAGGCTTGAGGACCGCAGTCCCAACTGTCCTCCAAAATGTTCATTTTCATCCTACTCCACTCTGTGTAAAAGATAGTCATTCAGTCGGTCAATCTTTGTTGCATGAACATGAAGAGGGTAGAGCAGATAGCCAAAGGAATTGGAGCAAAGCTTTAGCAGCATAAATGAATTCTTCCAGGGTGACAGCAATGCATAGGATCTCACAAGGCCCAATTTAATGCCAAGTTCTGTGCTGGCCTTTTTGATAAAGTAATGACCTACAGCTGAGTCCATGTGTTCTTGGTGAAAAGGTTATACTGTGGTCGGGGAGTGAACCAGCACTGATGTATACTGTAAGTGAAGTCAGAATGGTTGGTTGGAACAAAAGCCAGCGTACATACCCCTGCCCTCCAGGAAGGAGGGTGGCATGGAAGAATGTCCAGTTTTTACATTTTCCTGATTGGAGATAGAACTGAAGGGGAACGCAGCTACCAAATGTCCACCTGAAGACCCATTTCTGAAGTTCTATTGCTTTTAGGTTTTTCTGTCAGAGGAGAGGAGAAAAAGAAACTCTGGGAGAGTGGTTTGATTGGATGCAATAAGCAGCATCTCTAATGAGCACCTAAGTGGTCAACATAAAGCTGTTGACCGGGTACAAAATGAAGCCTTGACAGAGTTGGTTAAATGTAGTTAGTCTGTAGTCATGTCCATACTGGCAGTAATGAGAGCATGCCATGTTTGTAGTAATAAAATACAACATATGCAAAATTAGCCCTGGAAAAACATAAACTAATACCTTTCCACAAGTTGGTGCTTGTTTATGCCTTGTATAAGAGAGTAATTATCTGTGTTTGTGCTTAGCCTCCCGGCCAAAACAGAGCCTGCCCGCCCAGGAAACGAAGCCATCTGAGAAGAAAGAGAGCTTGGACAGCCTGGCAGACAGACGGGCTAAAGTGGACAGTCAGGGAGCGCAAGGCAAGACTATGGTGGAAATGGATAATGAGAAGAGGGAGGAGTCTCTGGAGAAGGGGCGGGAGTCTCGAGAGAAGAGGGAAGAGCCTATGGAGAGGGGGCGGGATTCTAGAGAGAAGAGGGAGGAGCCTCGAGAGAAGAAGGAGGAGCCTCTGGAGAGGGGGCGGGAGCCTCGAGAGAAGAGGGAGGAGCCTCTGGAGAGGGGGCGGGAGTCTCGAGAGAAGAGGGAGGAGCCTCGAGAGAAGAAGGAGGAGCCTCTGGAGAAGGGGCGGGAGGCTCGAGAGAAGAGGGAGGAGCCTCGGGAGAGGCGGGGCAAGCCTGAGGAGGCTCATGGAAGGCTGCGGGAGAGGAAAGCGACGGATGTGGCATCCCCCGAACGGAGGCGAAAGAGAGAGGACAGTGAACCACACCTTTTTGGAGCCTGCGATGAAAATCCGGAGCCTCAAGACAGAGCTCCAGGTATGGAGCTGACCCCGTACAATGCCATAATGCAAAAGTCATCCGTCTCAGTAACTGGTGCAAGGATTGGCAAAATATGAACTTCTGCTTCATTCCTTAATGGTGTGAGAAGCAGAACAGACTGAGCTTGTAGGCCGAGGCCTCCATCAGTGGGGTGCAGCTTGCCAGACCAATCCTTGTTGGCTTTAAAATCACTTGGCCTGTTTGTCTTTCACCCAAGATCTGTTTTTGCTCAATAACTTTCAGTTTCTCCAAATACTATTATCTAAATAGTGCCTTTTGTACACAGCTGTATAACCAATTGTAGTTAAGAACAGTTAACACAGAAAATAAAACTATATACCATACATTGATGATTCAAAGAATGTACACTGTCCACCAAAACAAAAGATGAATTGATTCCAAACTGTTGCCTGGGTGAAGGTAGGGTGTGCTGTGATATACTGACCTGTGTAGTTCTGTCATAGACCGAGCTCAAGCTTCCCTCAACCTTGGGGTGGATATCAAGCTGGACTGGATGACATTAGAGGACTTCCAGAAACACTTAAACGGAGAAGACGAGATTCTATCCACTGCCACCATAACTTCCAGTGAGTCCTACTTAAACACACACACACACACACATACATATGTACACTCATAACACTTTGATTTCATAAACCATTTCATAGCTCGTCAGCTCCCCTAACAGACTTTCTCTTACTTGTTCACGCTTACACTTTCTTTTTCTCTCGCTCATTCTCCCTCTGTCTCGCACCTTTTCCTCCAGATGAGCTCCGAGACGCAGTGAAAGCCGGAAGCTACCTTGCGGTGAAGCTCGCGCTTGGGTCGAAAGAGGACTACAACCTGGACCAGGAGGTGGTGCTGCAACCTCCTACTAACAGCACATTCACATACCCACCTTTCAAAAGAGCTCTCAGCCTGGGGCAGGAGGGCAAAGCTATGCCCAATCAATATCAGGGTTAATAAAGGGGAGGGTTGAGTCGAATAGGGGTCCATGTTCCATTGCTCTCTAGCGACCCGGGCTGGTTGATCAAGTGCCCCTTGGCTGCGTATGACGGGTCTTCCTCCGAGCTTTGCTGTGATGTGTAGAAGCAGGCTGGTTGCACCCCGAGATGAACCGCTACACTCAAATCAGCAGTGGGGATTGCACATGTACAAATATGCACGTTATGGCAAATGTTTAGTTTGACATTCTAATATAGGGTAGAAATTGAACAGGATCAGCCCTACAGTGACCACATTATTAGGTACGCCTATACACCAGCTTGATAATGCAAATATCTAATCAGCTAATCGTGATGACAACTCGGTGCACAGAAGCATGCAGCAAGAGGAAATGGTCAAGAGATTCAGTTGTTGTTCAGACCAAACAAGACCACCTCAGAATAAATGTGATGTGTGACTGCTGATCTCCTCCTATTCACACAGCAGTCTCTATAGTTTGCAGGGAATGGTGCAAAAAACAAAAAAAAGTTCCTTATTGCCTCCCTTAATAAATATGCACAAAAAAGAATTGAATGCATTATGCCATTGATCTTGAATTGTGCCCCTGGACCACTGGCAGCAAAACATCAGTGACCCACATCCAGAGTAGTATTTCGCAGTAGGTATGAGGTGCTTCTCCTTGTATGCATTCTACTTTTGCTGCCATGTTGATGGTGTGTATGGCCAAAATGTTCAATTGTGGTCTTATCTGACCATAGCACTCTCTTCCAGTGCTAATGATGTCGTTTGGCAAACTACATAGACTTGGTTTCGTTTCTTGTGCTCCGTGAAGGCTTTCTTCTTGCATGATAAAATTCTTTTTGTAACATGAGTAAATGTATTGCAATAAAAGTTTTCCCCATGTGGTTGAATATGACATAGATTATTATTGTTTGTGATTGTGATTATGTTGTTTATTAAATACAGCTTTCTTCATTTTTTATGAAGGGTGTCAATAATTCTGTATATACTGTATAGACTGTATATATACATATAAACTGACAGGTCTGCATTTCTTCATCGGGCTGTAGGGTCAGGCTCTGGTGTAATAGTATGTTGTGCCCTCTTGCGCCCCCTGCAGGACTCGAGTGGGATGTCTCTGGTGATGCTGGCGGCCGCAGGTGGGCAGGATGACATCCTTCGGGTGCTGATTAAGAAGGGGGTGAAGGTGAACTGGCGTCAGAAGAACGGCACCACCGCACTCATGCACGCAGCGGAGAAGGTACCGTGCCTCAGTCGCTTACAAACACCTTTATAAACATCTAAACCATAATGTATGTATTGTCATGAACATAATATTAAGATTGTGGGCCGGTTTCACAGATTAAGCTTAGTCCTGGACCTAATTTAGTTTTATATAGAGAAGGTCCATTAAAAATTTAACTTAGTCTAGGACTAGGCTTATAGCTTCAGAAACCTAAACATCTATACGTGTCCTGCTTACTCTTACTCTTGGGCACTTTGGTCACTAAGGAGAAAAAAAGAAGGTGTTATTTTGAAAGTAAGTCACTGCCTTGGGCTCTGCATGTTCGTTGTGAGCTAGTTGTGGTAAGAGACTGTCCAAGTAGTTGTGGCTTTTTAGCAGACGCATACCAAATGGGATGGGATTCAGACCTTGCATTATCAATTATTTTGCTGACAGAAGTCCATGAGATGGATGAATTGTTTCATAGTTTGCAGCCCAATGTTTCTTGTAGGCTTACAGTAGTGTGCGTGTGCGTGTGTGTGCTGCAGAACTTCCTGTCGACTGTGGCCATCCTCTTGGAGGCGGGGGCGCATGTGAACGCCCAGACACTCGGGGGGGAGACTGCCCTCATGAAGGTGAGGAGGATCGGAGGAGAATCATACCAGCACCCATTTAAAATAAATGACACGTCTTAATCTGCTCAAAGCCCGCTGCATCGTGGGACTTGTAGGCTTTGTAGGTTCTGTTTCCGTGTGGCTGAAAGGAGCGATCCCTCCTGTTGAACCCCCCAGGCCTGTAAGCGGGGCAATGGCGACGTGGTGCGTCTCCTGCTGGAGTATGGGGCAGACTGCAGCATCTTGTCCAAACACCAGAACAACGCCCTGCACTTCGCCAAGCTCAGCAACAACATGGCCGTCTACGACCACGTGAAGGAGCACACGAACACGTGAGCCCCGGTCCCACCACACTCGGGTGGACAGACACACGCACACACACACACACACACACACACTCTCGCTCACAAAGATGCATGCCCTCACACACTTGTATACACTCTCACATAGGTACACACACACACACACACACTCACGCGCTTATAGATAGACACATTCACATACACGCACACACGTGCACACTCGCTCACACTGATGCATGCACACACACTCGTATATGTATACACACGCACTTGCGTGTGTATACATATACACATTAGCATACACACTCACACCCGTGCACATGGATACACGCGCATAAATGCACATGCACATTTGAGCCTCTGGTACCCAGTACAGAATGTGCAGATTAGTCTGGTCAGATAAGTTCAGGTGTTTTGTCTCCATCTGTCTCTGTACTGTGCACTGTGACACAGGTCAGTATGCTGAATGGTACACATTGTTCTCCCGCACACTCTCAGGTTGTGGAGCGTTGCGGAGGAGACGATCCGGGCGTACTTCGAGACCAGGCTGGCCCTGCTGGAGCCCGTGTTTCCCCTGGCCTGCCACAGACTGTGCGAGGGCCCCGACTTCAGCCTGGACTTCAACTACAAACCCCCATCACACTGTCCCGCCGAGGGTGTGTTATACACGCTGCTCCATGTACACAGTCTCTCTCACACATACACTGTTACTCTCTTATACAAACATACAGTATATACACGCTCCTACATGTACAGTCTCTCTCTCTCACACACACACACACACACACACTTTATTACTCTCTTATACAAACATACAGTATATACACGCTCCTACATGTACACAGTCTCTCTCACATACACTATTACTCTCTCATAGAAACATACAGTATATACACGCTCCTACATCTACACAGTCTCTCTCTCACATACATTATTACTCTCTTATACAAACATACAGTATATACACGCTCCTACATGTACACGGTCTCTCTCTCACATACATTATTACTCTCTTATACAAACATACAGTATATACACGCTCCTACATGTACACAGTCTCTCTCACATACACTATTACTCCCTCATAGAAACATACAGTATATACACGCTCCTACATCTACACAGTCTCTCTCTCACATACATTATTACTCTCTTATACAAACATACAGTATATACACACTCCTACATGTACACAGTCTCTCACATACATTATTACTCTCTTATACAAACATACAGTATATACACGCTCCTACATGTACACAGTCTCTCTCTCTCACATACATTATTACTCTCTTATACAAACATACAGTATATACACGCTCCTACATGTACACAGTCTCTCTCTCACATACACTGTTACTCTCTTATACAAACATACAGTATATACACGCTCCTACATGTACAGTCTCTCTCTCACATACACTGTTACTCTCTTATACAAACATACAGTATATACACGCTCCTACATGTACAGTCTCTCTCTCACATACACTGTTACTCTCTTATACAAACATACAGTATATACATGCTCCTACATGTCCCTCTCTCTGACACATACAGGGCGGCCAGTAGGGTAGTGGTTAAGGTGAATGACTGGGACAGGCAAGGTTGGGGGTTCGAATCCCAGTGTAGCCACAATAAGATCTGCACAGCCATTGGGCCCTTGAGCAAGGTCCTTAACCCTGCATTGCTCCAGGGGAGGATTGTCTCCTGCTTAGTCTAATAAACTGTACGTCGCTCTGGATAAGAGCGTCTGCCAAATGCCATTAATGTAATGTAATGTAACATACACACACCCACACTCACAGATTATTACTCTCTTATGCAAACATACAGTATATACACACACCAACTTGTGGAAAGGTATTTGTTTGTTTGTTTGTTATTGCTATTTTCCAAGGTTTATTTGGCATATGTTATATTACTACAAACATGGCATGCTATCTCATTCCTGCCAGTATGGACATGATTATTGTATGGACAAGGTCACAGCAGCACTCTTATCTCACCAACAGCAGCCATGTGGTCTGAACACTGCTGGTAATGAATTCAGTCTGTGAAACTGCTGTGAATGAATCAGTCAGAGATACAGCTATTAAATTAATCCAGTCACTGCTACAACTATTAGTGAATCCAGTCAGTGATACAGATGTGAATTAATCAGTCAGCGATACAGCTATTAAATGAATTGTCCAGTAATGCAGGTGCAAATTAATCAGTAAATGATACAGTTGATTTGTTCTGTAATGCAGGTGAAAATACATCAGTCAGTGACACAACTTCTTCATTGTTTCTCCATGCTATATCATCACCTGTTCTGTTTTCCTTTCCCCATCTCTTCATTTTCTCTCACTTTCTGTCTTTCTTTTTTCTCTCTCTCAGGATCCGGGATCCTCCTCTTTGTGTTCCACGCAAACTTCCTGAACGAGATCACAGCCCGGTTATGTGGCCCCTGCAGTGTCCATGCTGTGGTTCTCAACGACAAGTTCCAGCTGCCCATCTTTCTGGTGGGTCCGGGTCGCTAGCTTCAGGGGGGTCAGACACGAGGGTTACAATTCAACGATAACTACACTGGCATTGAGGAATATAAAGCACTGGTAGGATTGAGGGTTCAAACACATTTTCACCTGCTGAAAAACCAATGAGGGAGTAAAACTACCAAGTTCTGTCAGTCGCCTGACTTCTGTGACCTTATTGTGGCTACACCGGGGATTGAACCACCAACCTTCTGGGTTCCAGTCATTTACCTTAGCCACTAGGCAACAGGCTGCCACTAGATCTCTTGAGGAAGCAGGATAAATGTGTTTATTATGCGACTATTTTGCCTTGTTTGTTGGTTTCCCATTTTTGCTATTCCATTGTCCTCCCCACAGGACAGCCACTTCATCTACTCCTTCAGTCCGGTGCAGGGTCAGAACAAGCTCTTCATACGACTGGCAGAGTCACCCACCGCCAAGGTGAGAGAGTCCACCTGGAGCACGCCTGACCAACTCAGGGATAATAATGTATTCAGTAATCAAAATGGAGTCACAGCGCACATCCCTGAAGATGTGTGGCCAGGCTGATTCTAGTGGAATTTCACGTGCTTATTTCCATCGTGGGGCCCCTTGGGTCAGAAATGGCATGCGTGTTTGAGGCCATAATGCAAAACACAATGTGCTGCACACACGTGGAGAGAATTAAAAAGAGCTACGGGGAACCGTGAATGTGTTTACACTGGTGGGTTTCCAGCTGGAGATCAATGCGTGATGGTCGTGGCTTCACCAGGCTGCATTATCCTCCTATTCATGCACTACTGGATTTACGTGATATAAAGTGTCAAAGTATATATACACTCACTGAGCACTTTATTAGGTATTTATTAGACTTATTTGCTGAGACGCCACTAGTCACTGAATCTTATTGTGAGGCTCTTGTGGGGTGAACGTGTGCAGATCTTGTCGCTTCTCTCCGCTTCCACAGGTCAAGCTGTTGATCTGTGCCTACAGAGTGCAGCTGCAGTGAGGCAGCCACCCCTGCAACCTCCACCTCCCACCCCTCCCCCCGGATCAAAGTCACGTGTCGTCTGACCTATCGCGGCCCCAGGGCTGAACACTCCCCACCACACCCAAATATGGCGCAGGCCACACCTCAAAGTTAACGCTGCCAAAGAAGATGGATATGCATCACGGCGGTGATGTGGTTTTTTTTATTTTACGTTTTGCTTTTCATGTGAGCGTGTTTCCAGTGGAAGAATGTGTTTGGTATTGATTGTGCATATTGAAGTGCTGTGACACTTCAAAACATGTTATGTCGCAAAATGTTATTAAGAACTAATGTTATTATGTTATTATTGGAACTGATGAGTTGTGAGATGCACCTACTCCCCTGCAAGCAGACAGGCGGACAGGAGCTTTGGTCCTGGTATCCCATGGTGCTCGTGACTAAGCACACCGGTTGGTCGGGGTATAGAAGGGGCAGTACCAGCTCGGTGGGTTTCCTGTCCGTAAGCACTACGAAAGCATGCAGAGGAAGTGCTGTTCCGGGTGTAATGAGATTCACTGGGATTTTCCAGCGTTGTCGCAACTAACCTGCTTGAAACTCTAATAATTTATTAGCAAAGTCTAGGTCAAGAAGCTACTCTGATGAAAACACAAACATGACAGTTAGTGAAGTTTGTATAAAAAAACAAAAAAATGGTTTAACACAAGATCTGTTGTACAGGGTATCTCCTCATGCATATTCATGAAGCAAGTTTGACATTGTGCGAAGTTACTTTGGTGAATGGAATAACTTATGACAGAATTAATTCTGCCACTTTTTTATCTGCCCAACAAGCTGAATAGCTAGCTAGCTAGCTAGCCTTTTGAGGGAGCTTTCCAGACCAGTGTCCTAGTGAACATCCAGATGCTGCTTGTTTGTTTGTTTTTTTTTTTTCGTTTTATTTTGCATATTAATTTCGTTTGGTCACTGAGCATGTTCAGTGACTATTCAGATGTAGGCTGTCTAAAACCTGCCGCTGCTGCTCTCTATTGACAAGCAGGCTAGCATGTCCATCTTACCTCTGCCTGTGGCAGGACAGAGGATGGGGAGGAAGAGGAACACAAGAGGAGCGGGGCTTTGTTTTTAAGCTTTGGAGGCCAGTCGTGTGGATTCTCAAAACGTAACGTTTTTTAATTTTTTTTTAATTAACTTTGCTGTCCCATTTAAACTTCTTCCTTCCTGTGCCCGGCAGGCTGGGGAGGGTGATGAGTGAGGGCTGACATGACTGCACCCCCTCATGGTGGAGGGGGGAATTACTGGACCAAGCCTTTGCTTTGCCCTGAGGTCACCCACACGCTTTCTTTTATTATATGTTAGGATGGAACTCCTTGGTCAAGACCTTGTTTGTTAGTTTTAGTTTATTTTAGTTGTATTTAATTTTTAATTTAATTGACACTTTTGAGTTCCATTTTGTTTTGCTTGTTTGGTTTGTTTATTAGTTTTTGTCTGTTGATGTGCCGTTTCTATGGTTCTATGGTTCACTAGTTTGTGATTAGCTCATTTGGCTGGACGCAGTTTCTATGGAAACTGCACACCTTTTAATGTGGCTGACCACATGCCCAATGCCCAATCACAGCGCACCTGGGGTGGGCGGGAGGTCCTCATAAGGGCTAATTGGGTGTTGTCCTGTGTTCAGTTGGGCGGAATCGAACTGTGTGCCCCTGATCCAATCAGGGAGACCGCTGAAGGACTGTAATGAGGGTGTACATGCTGTACATTTCTATGGCAACACGTAACCTTTTGCTTTATCGAGGATGGCAAAAGAGTAAATAAAAATATATATAGAGGTGTATTTAAAAAATCAAAAATAAAGAGTTTTAGTTTTTTCCAAATAATGTAAGATATGATATAAAAAACATATTACCAATACGTTGTCGCATTATTTCTTTGCATTAAATATTGCCACAATCTTTAAACAAAATTTGCTTTTTTGTGTCCTTTCTGACCAGCTGAGCATGTGCAAACACACCACTCTCAGGATGTGCATATCCTGAAATCATATCACAGAGCACGAGGGAAGGTTAGGCACAACACACTCATGTACATACACTTACACACAGTCTGACGCTCATGCCTACACACACACCTAAGAAAAGCAGCGAACATGTCCGTTCCTATTAAACCTCCCAGTGCATGCTTTACCCAGTAGGGCAAAGTTAAAACTCTCCTAGAATTCCATGTTCAGCTCCTCTCCTGCAGTGCAGAGCAGAGCCGAAGCTATAACTGAAAGGGGCAGTGGGGGAGGTGGTCGGATGTGCAAAACTACACCAGAAACCTCAAAATGCCTCCAAATGAAGGAAATGTTGCAGCGTAGGTTACTTTGCAGGTGGCGCGTACGCATATACGAAAACAAAATCCGGTGAACGACCTTTACTGAATATGAAATGCATATGCGCAAGTACACATTTAAAATGCCCATCCCTGGTTGTGAGCTTGCTGCAGTGTTTGTAGGCAGATAGGCACATAGAGGCTTGTGTGGCACATGAAACAGTACGCTCTCTGTTCCCGCTGCAGAAGGAGGAGGAGGAGGAGGCTGTCCTCCGCTTCCCTCACCCCTTCCGCTTCTCCTGGCTCTCTCCTCACCCTCCCCCTCCCTTACTGTAAGCGTGGAGGCCCGTAGCAGGAAGCACACTCTGTTAGCACACCCTGCCATCAGCCACTTCCTCCCCAAATAAACCGTCGTGCGTACAGCACCTGTGTGCGCATGTTGTTCACATGCAGGAGGTGGTGTGTGTGCCCATGTGGGTGTGTGACAGTCTGTTGCTTTGTGAATACGTTTGTCTAATTGGACAGTGTTGTCTGTGTTTTGAGTGGTGAGCGAGGTGGCCTGTAGCGTAGTAGGTACGTGACTGGGACCCGCACGGACGGTGGTTCGAATCCCGGTGTAGCCGCAGTAAGATCCGCAGAGCCGTTGGGCCCTTGACCTAGGCCCTTAACCCTGCATTGCTCCAGGGGAGGATTGTCTCCTCCTTAGTCTAATCAACTGCTCTGGATAAGAGTGTCTGCCAAAATGCCTGTCATGTAATGTGTATGTGTGTGGGAGAGAACTTATGTTAATGGACACTTTAGTATATCTATTGCGGGAGGGTTATCAGCAGTATGTGGGATGCAGAGCAGAAAAAGTCATGTGAGCCCTTCCTGTCTCTCCTCTCATCAGTCTGGGTAATAAAATAATCACGGGCCATCCATTCTAATACTGTACATAAAGGCAAACATATGTTGGTGTCTTATGATCTGCTACACTATGGAAAATAGCTTGCATTCGCAGGAAACTGATTAGGATGCCAGTGCCGGACTTTGCAAAAGCAGGAGGACCGGTTTGCCCAATTTACATTAATTGATTGCAAGAGTATGGAAGAAGCAGGAACAGTTCCTTGCAATTCCCATCACTTGAATAAACTGTATATAGCTGTTCTGAAATAGATTTAGTAATATAAATCTTCAATAGTTTAATAGTTGGAATTTTAGCACACACCTTTCATAACTGTAATGCAAATATAATCACCAGAAGTTATCTTTCAATGTTTCAATTTCTTTTTTCTGTAACACGACAAAGTATAAGGCTGTATGAAGGCTCAGACATTTCTGGTGTTTTAACATGCAGTGAATACTACGATAACTTCCTATCAGGTAGTCAATGAACTGCTGGCATGGACCCTGATATGACAAAGCAATCCTTCAACTCCTGGTCCTAGTTTAAATTGTAGACATTACGTTTTTTAATCCTGCTAGGTTGTACAATTTGGAGCCAGAGAGTTAGTTGGACGTAACACAGATGTTTCATGGATGGAATGACACATCAGTCAAAATGACAAATGACAAAATACTCTGAGCAACCTCCCGATGCACCGCCAAAGTTTCCAAAAAAGTTACTCCCCAAAAGTATAAAAATGTCTGAGGTTCTGTGCATGGGAAGCAGCACCTGACAGTGTGGAAACATTGCTGTCAATAATCGTCTGTGCTTAATTAGTGGTGATTTAGATTACTGAGAAAGGGGCCATTGTGATAATTGACTGACTGACAAGAAGGCTCTACCTCAACCAATAAAGATACAGTGCAATGAAAAAGTAATTGCCCCCTTCCTGATTTTCTTCCTGATGATACAGTACCTACACCGCACCAATAGTTCAGAATTTCAACTGGATTTCATATACTGCAACTGTAATTAAATATATAAAATGCAATGTACAAAATTGTATGAAAAAGTTTCTTAAAGACACAATGATAGATAAGAAGTTCGTTTTTGAGAGGTTTTATGATATTTTAGACACCACCTCACATATCCCACAAAATATTCTATAAAAACATCAACCTTCTGTAAATGTACATTTTTTCAGTTATGAGGAAATGTTTTTATTAAAAAGAAAACGTGACCAGAGATCTTCTCACAGATATAAACAACATGGTGGTTGCCTCACTTTTATTATTTCAATATTTTACAAAATCCAAAAATGTTTTCCATCTATTATAAAACTTTGGAGAAATACATTGATAAACAATTTTAAGCTAATGTAACTTTTTGAGCCAGAAGAAAACAGAGAAGCATGAAATCTGGCTCTAGATTATCTAGAGAACACCATTACATGTATTATTCATATTTGGATAAAATACTGTTTGATGGACATTTGATCACATATTCAAACCAGTGGATTAGTGAGTGGATTAGTGCAAAACACAGAAAAGACATCCCAACCTCGTTATAATGATGATCTTCCAATATACTTCTAGAGCCAATGAAAACTATATATATTTTTTAACTATATTACTGAAGAACTATGAGAGAAAATACTGTCCAAAATACAAATTGTGTAGTGCATTGAAATGTGTTTACTTACAGTGCAGAATAGGGGCTCAAGAGCTTTAGCCAGACAGTTAAAACCAGGGCTTTATTACAGGCACCAATATCTGTGGAGCAGAATGTGGCAGGAAAGAGGACAATCCACCCGTGAAACAACTGATCAGAAGAGAAAAATCAGAAACATGCAGCTTAACACTGGAACGTCGAGACCTACACAAACAGTTAAATTACATCTAATTAAGTTAATTAGAAAATAAATATAATAAAATTCAATACATTTAAATAAAAAGAACTCTATTAAACTCTATTAATGTTAATAATTAACATCTTTGCAAAACATGAGTCATCTCACTGGTACTTCAGGGTAAAATAAAAGTTAAATAACAAATAAAATCAACAAAACAATAAATATAACACTGATTTAAAATCTGTCCAAAATCCTTAACACTCAAAGCAAGTTAGATCATATTATAAAGAACAAAGAAGTCAACTTGTGTGAATTTGTACTGCTCTTCAATGAATACCAGTTGTTTGAATCCTCTTCAAATGATTTTTTGCAATAGAAAAAAAGCAAAAGCAATTCCTTTCACTTTCAAAGCTGCACTATTGCTTGATATCAATGTCGAAACTCTTGGGCCAGATCGTGTCATAGGCCCATAGAGAAATGTCCATTTCAATGTCTTTTTTATTGGTGGGGGTGGGGCAGACTGGGGGCAGGCTCGTGCAACTCTTCTCAGTATCTGCGGCGTTTGCTGTTGGGCCCATCAAAGTTACCACCCCCAGGGCTGGCCCGCCCAAAACCCCCTGGGCCACTAGCCCCATCTCCCA
This sequence comes from Conger conger, assembly GCF_963514075.1. NCBI lineage: Eukaryota > Metazoa > Chordata > Actinopteri > Anguilliformes > Congridae > Conger > Conger conger. The sequence continues at coordinate 32,582,059 of NC_083762.1, forward strand.
TGGGGCCTGGACCTACCACCCCCAGGGAGGGTTGCTGCGGGGGCTCCGGTCCTGGTCGACCCCCCATGGGGGAGCCCAGGGAGGGGGGTCCAGAGCCATGGGAAAACCGGTCCACACGCTACAGCAGAGAGGGTTTAAGCATTTCAGAATCCAGACCATCCGTGACCGCAAACACATGGTCCAGTCCAGGCCATGATCATGAATGCGTGATCCAGTCAATCCACGGATGGACAAAAATAGCAAAAAATTCCAAAATGTTTGCCATCGTAGGACATGCCAAAACCAAGCCGTAGGGGAAGGACCAGGGGGCAAGGCAGAGCAGGCCAGGAGGAAACAAACAAAATAATTCCAGAAAGAAATGGAAGAGAAGGAAACACTTCATCAGGTTCACTGGTTCAAAGGCCTGGTCACCATCCCCTCCCAAGGTTGTGTGTTCGATCCCAGGGGACTACTTATACTTAAAAAATGTATGCATTCATATAGTTTATGTCACTTTAAATGGTCTGCAAAGAAGAATATGGCTTTTCCGATCCTCATGAAAACCTGACAACCATGGGGTTTATGAGTTAACACAGGATAGCATCACAATATATCGACAACTACCCTTAAACCGCCAATGGGGTTTAAGCCCAAGAGAAAGATAAAGAGAACAGGTAGGGAGTGAACTCAACTCAAAAAGGAAGTCCTTTGACTTATTTTTTGCGCCGTCGTGTTTCTTCAAGATTTTGCCATGTTTCAGACAAGACATTAAGAATCAGGCTTGTGTGAAAGTCTCAATCTGTTCCCAGTTGCCTAATATGCAAACACCATCACAACAGCAAGGCATGAGCGTTTATAAAAGCCAGTCAATAAGTCTGTACTGCCCGGAACAGACACCAAGTGTGAACGAAGCTTTACTGAATGCAGGCTCACAGACCTTGGACAGCCACATAATCTGCTGTTTTTTCTTGTATTATTTCATTGATCAATGAAAACAGTTAATCAGACACTTAAGTTAACTCATCTTGAGGTTCTTGGGCCTGAACCTATTGCTAAACTTGGGCCGAAAACAGAAACTAGTCAACCCTGTAGCCATCCAAGACCAGCATTGGACACCCCTTCTACAGAATAACCCTGATGGTCAACTCCATTTGGTCTCAAGTTTTGCATCATTCCGATGTTGAAGTTGAAATATTATTAGTGCAACATGCTTCAAAAACAAATACAGTACATCACAAGAACACAGTGAGTGAGGGAAGGTGAGGGAATGCTTCAAAAACAAATACAGTACATCACAAGAACACAGTGGGTGAGGGAAGGTGAGGGAATGCTTCAAAAACAAATATAGTACATTACAAAAACACAGTGGGTGAGGGAAGGTGAGGGAATGCTTCAAAAACAAATATAGTACATTACAAAAACACAGTGGGTGAGGGAAGGTGAGGGAATGCTTCAAAAACAAATAGAGTACATCACAAGAACACAGTGGGTGAGGGAAGGAGGGATGTCAAGCTTTAGAAGCATTCACCCTCCTCATGATGAGGGTTAGAGCATGAGAACAGGGGACAGGAGCGGAGAGGACGACACGTGATGCATGCGTTACCATGGCGCCAGTATCCGGGGGCATCATCGGGGTTCCCATGTTGGCCCCTCCCTCAGCTGCCAGGACTCCTCCCCGGCCGGCCATGCTCATCTGGGGAGGGCCCTGGTTAGCATTAGCAGGGGTGGGGTTATATGCGTCTGTACAAAAACAACATAGGCAGAGGGGGTGAGGAGGGGAAAATAGCTTCCTTTACCGTAGCACTGTTTTTGTCTGAAGTCTAGAACATCAGAGGGCTGCAGGGTCTGTTGGTTCTTGTTTTTAACCCTATGAATGCTACCTCCTTGTGGTTGAGTTGTCAAACCGCAAAATGGCAATGCCAGATTGTTTAAAAAAAAAGCTCTGCAAGCGAGGAAGGCAGTTTAGATGTGTAAACTTCAGCCTCCCCCTCACCATGCTCACGGTTTACAACCTGCCACAGACTCAGACAACAAAAGGCATATTCTAACAATCTTTGATACCATTCCTCCACATCAAGAAAACACGTTCCAATATAAGAACAAAAACATACAACTCAGAAGTTGCATGAGTAAACACATTGTTTTTTTTCCCTAGCTCACTTTTATTCCACGTTCCACATATTTCCGGTTTGGTCGAAATACAAATGATTTGATAAAGATATATTTATGGAACCAAATATCCAAATGGGATACAGGGCTTTCTGACTAATTTCGTAATCCGTTCAGCCATTTTTGAGAAAACTATCTATTTGCTGGTTCTATACCTAAGCGAATGTCATCTTGAACTGTTTCTTGTTGTTGCATAAATGCATTGGTAGGTCATTTCAGTAACAAACTAATGTAAAATACGGTATGCTTCTTGTACAGGGTTTCCTACCCTTTCCAACAAGGTATAATGTGTCATATTCTGGTGAGGGACAGTTTAGGACAGTTAGCATAGCAGAATGAATATACAGACGTGCGTAAACATTCAATTAGCATTAGCAGATCTTTGACTGACATAAATCTGCACAGATTACACTAAACGTTCACCACAGGTATGGGCTATATTTCTGTATAACTGCATTTCAACTTATCCTGGGGGTATATATCTGGCTGTTATGCATACATCCCTGTGTGATACAAGGACAATATCAAAGGACAGTTTCTTTTTGCACGTGTGGGTTGAAGCTTAGTGGTACAGCAGACATATATTATACACATATTCTGTTCAGATATTGTACTTTTACAAACAGTTTTATGTTTGTTTGCTTCCTAAAATGCAACCCCACGTCCATGTCATATGAGGTGATAACAGACTTGCTGTAACTTGCTATAGATCAACCTGTAATTGTACTGGCTAACGAGGCTAACGTGGCTCTGGTTAACCTAATTTAGAAATAAAGTTAGATTTTAAATGTAGGTTGGTTAGAAAGCATGAGGGTGAATAATCCTTTTTGGATAACTTTTTGGACACTTTGGGCATGCTTTATAAAAAACATACAAATACACGTGAATAAAACACACACGAAGGTACATTTTCTTTACATTTTGTATCCAAAAATCTGTTTGAATAGAAAAGTAAGCTTTTCCAATCATTCATATGTCTGGACTAAAAGATATGGAGAGGTTTTGCATTTGTAGATATTTGGGGATACTTGAGGATATTGGGGTGCAGTTTTGGGAAAATATGTGGAATTTGAATGCTAGTCAATAACGAAAATTGACATCAAGTTTGTGTACAAATAAAAGGTAGTTCTGGTTGGTCCTTGATATTCAGGGCAAACCCTAAGGCGTTTTGTAATTTTTTGTATTTTAATGTATCTTTTAATGTATCTTCACTGCATGTACATGCTCTGACATGAATTTGTTCTGTCTCAAATATCTGAATGGTACAAGCCTCTTTTTTAATTTAAGCATTCAACAATGTATGTCCAGTAAATAGTTTTTATAAGACACTTTTATAGGACTAGTACAAAATCAATTGCTTTAGTTACTCATTTAAGTTCAAACCCACCAGTCACAGGGTATAAATCCTTCTGATGACATCATCAAACAAAGCACCCCCCCCCCCCCCCCCCACACTAAAAAATAGTACACTCTACTGATGAATCACATTGGTACTAGAACACCACAATTCCTTGGACCCTTGAGAGGGCTGAAAGGTCAACCTTCTTCTGTTTGGTGGAACCCAGCTAAAACCATATAGAGTGAGATCTTTGCAGCCATATCCTTTTATTTTAAAGATTTAAACTCAAGGGATCAGGGAATTATTTTCGCTCTCTGACCAATGTCTACTGTGAAGTGCTATTTCACCATCTCATTATAAAATTAATACTCAGGACTGACTGATCAATTGACTGATAGTCTGGGACCTTATGTTAGAAGATTATGCAACAAATGGTTTAAACAGGCATGTGATAGAGAAAAAGCATATTTAAAGTGACCTCGTAGGAGAATGATAAAAAACTACCTGTTAGGGACTGTTAATAAAACCGCTTTGTATTGTTCTACATTGTGATTCTGCTTTCTCAAATTGGTGCCACGAGACACCAACATGTCTCCCAGGGATTTCATGGCAAAGAAGCTCCCTTCATTTTGCCTGACGGTCTTCCATCCAAGTACTCACAAAGCCAGCACAACCCAGGTTAGCTTCAGCAGTGTGAACAGCAGTGGGCCTGGTTAGTATTATGACCGTACCTGCCATGTTTACCGGTCCACGTGGCCCTACATCTCCAATCCTTGCATCCTGGTCTCTCTGAAAGGGAAAAACAGGTATAGCAAAGGTCAGCTGGAGGAGAACAAGGTTGGCGTATTCTTAGTTACTATGCATCCACAGGTGCAGGTCTGACCAGTGGCCACAATAGAGCGATTAAACCAACGGAAATGCTGGCTTACCCCATTTCATTCCCCGGTGAGGCTGAGCCAATTGTTGCCTCGCCAATGTGGACCACCGGCCATAGCCAGCAATGATGCGACCGAGACTCAAACACAGGGCTGACACTTTACTTTCATCCTATGGTATATCCACCTTGAAGGGAGGCAGTAGTAACGCCTGCAACCCGAATACTCCTCACTGCACACTGACCTAGATTCAGTGGAATGTCTGAAAGTGCTAATCCTGCTGGACAAGCAGACACGGTAAGCAAAACAAATCCATTCAAATTACAGGCAAAATGCATATTAATGATATGCACTGTAGGCGTGTCTGCAGTTAGTGTAGAGGCAGATACAAGTGTGTTTGTAGTTAGCGTAGAGGCAGGTAGAGGCAGGCATAGGTGTGTCTGTAGAGTTAGTGGAGAGGCAGGTAGAGGTGGGTACACGTGTGTCTGTAGTTAGTGTAGAGGCTGGTAGAGGCAGATACAGGTGAGTCTGTAGTTAGTGTAGAGGCAGGTAGAGGCAGATACAGGTGAGTCTGTAGTTAGTGTAGAGGCAGGTAGAGGCAGGCACAGGTGTGTCTGTAGAGTTAGTGTAGAGGCAGGTAGAGGTGGGTACAGGTGTGTCTGTAGTTAGTGTAGAGGCAGGTAGAGGTGGGTACAGGTGTGTCTGTAGTTAGTGTAGAGGCAGGTAGAGGTGGGTACAGGTGTGTCTGTAGTTAGTGTAGAGGCAGGTAGAGGTGTGTACAGGTGTGTCTGTAGTTTGTGTAGAAGCAGGTAGAGGTAGGCTGGGTTTGTCTGTAGTTAGAGGTAGGCGCAGGTTGTACTCACACTGTCCATGTAGCTGGGTTTAAACCCATCTGTCTGATGCCTCATTTCCTCCTGCTCACACTGACGCATCATCTCATCCCGCCTGCGCCTCTCCTCCTCATGCCTGATGAAACAGTGCACATGCACACACACACACACACACACAGGAAATACATTAACCGCATACAAATACCTCAACATCAAAGGTGAATAACAGCCAGGTTTCACCATCATTTCACGAATATTTCTCCACATGCTCCTTCTCTGTCGCAGTGTTACATTTCTCCTCTGACACATTTCTCTCCGTATGATATTTTTCCATGTGTACCTCATTTCTATCTGTTTGCGTTTTTGCAGCTCCTGATTCCTCAGATCCTCCAGGTGCCTCAATTCTTCTTGACGTCGCATTAGATCTGTTTCAGAGCAGGAAATGTACTATTAGTCAAATTCACCAATCCCCTTTCATCTTTTACAGTTACACAGTGTGCCAAAACAGCTGCAGCTACCTCAGTAAACTATAGAGTACTGTGTAAAAGTTTTAGGCACATGTAAAAACATTCTGTGAGGTAAAGATGCTTTCAAAAATAATGAGGTGAACAGTCTCTAAATATACACGGTCTAAGACTTTTGCATAGTACTGTACATGCAGAGAATGTATTAAAGCATTCACAGTCAGACGGTCTTGAGCAACACTCAACCAGACATATTGGCCTTGAAAGGCTCCACGTATAATACTCACTGTAAAAAATACGACACAGCCGGTTAAATTCCACTTACGATATATAATATGGTAGAAAAAAAAAGAAGTATATAAGTAAACCGGGTGCATCAATGAGTCCACAAGGTCTGAGAACTGCTGGTTTTGCACCCTCCCTTTACCTGGGAGTCAGGTGAGAAGTCAGTCTTGCCAATCAGTAGCACAAAATACCCGCGAGTAAAGAAAAACAGGGCTGGATTTGTATTCGAGGGCCAGAGTTATTGATCCCTGGTGTAGTGAGTGAAAGGCAGAGCTGCGTATTTCTCTGTAAACCTTGTCTCATCATCATGAGCTGGTGCTCGTGTCGGGCAGCCTCCATCTCGGCCTCCAGCTTCTCTTTGGCCTCTCTGATGTTGCGCTCCACCTGGTCCCGCTGCTGCTTCTCCATCTCCTCCAGGGCCTTCCAGCGGGAGGAGTACTCGAATTCAAAGGTCCCAGGCTGGGCGAAGCGAGGGGGCTTCTCTCTCTCCCTGGAGCCCACAGACTACCAAAGTCAAGCTCAAACATACATACAGATATAGACATGAACACACACTTGTCCATATTCAAACCTGTTATTCTGATCGGTCACATGCAGTACTGGTAGCTCTGCTTTCCCAAGATGCTCAGCTGGTAAAGATTAAGCCCTGTAACTGCAGGTTTCAGCCTCAAACTCATTTATGACAGCAGCTGACTCAGACTTAGACTGTAAAGTCTGATAGACACCTAATGGGAAGGGTGATCACCTATTGCCCATATACCCACCATTTAAAAACAAGTAGGTCATCAGAAACCTAAAATATCTTTCATCACACATAAAACATTTGCCGTGCCAGTTGAAAAGACACACTAAACCTGAAATAACAGCAAGAAATAGCAGACAATTAACTATCTATTTAAGTTGGATGGTGTTTCTTTGGTCACTGCAAAAAAAGGGTTCTGCCAATGACACCAGCAAGATGTCCCAAAGGAGCTCCAGGGGCACTCCATCTGTAGGATGTACAGCACTGACTCAAGCAGCAAAATTACAGATTTCAGATTGGAGATAAATAAGAAAATAAATATTTGAAAGAAGCTTCCCACCGTCCAAGAAACCCAACTTCTGAAATAAACCCATGAGATAATGACATACAGACAATATTAAACAAACGTACTTGTGATAGTGAGCACTTTTTTGTAACAGCTTTTCAGGAAGACCGTCCTCATCGTCAAATTGGTCTGTCGGCTCAACGATAGCAGGACAGGGTGTTCTGGGGAGGAGGGGAAGTGGGGAGGCAGTATATATATATATATATATATATATATATATATATATATATATATATATATATATATATATAAATATATGAGAATAATTGTTACCACTCTATAGATAGATAGATCATTGCATTTCCACATATAGCGCTTTTATAGACACTCATAGTGGGGAGGAGAAACTCGCCTCAACGACCACCTGGGTGATGCACGGCTGCCATTTTGCACCAGAACGCTCACCTCACACTAGCTAAGATGGAGAGGGAGAGAACAATTTTTTTGCCAGGGGAAGATTCAGCGGCAGGTTGAAAGAGCCAGGTTGGAAATTGGGGAACCCCCTACTCTTTTTCGAAGAGAATCATGGGATCTTTAATGACCACAGCAAGTCAGGACCTTGGTTTCTTCTTATCCGAAAGATACCATCTCATAGCACAGGGATCCCATCATTACACACCCACTTAGCTTCAACCATTTGGCAGGAGCAGGGAGCATGCTGGTATGGCCGCTGGCTATAGTTAATTGACCATAGTTGTTCTTCCTGGTCTTTACCTGCAATTTTAACTGGAACTAAAAACAGATTAAAAAGGCTAAAACAGATTAAAAATGTAATCTCAATGCCAGTAAATTGCCAGTAATTGTCTCCACTGTTATTATTTGGCGGTGCTAAATGTAAACTTGTAGACTCATCTTTCTGCATCAACAAAGCTGCTCAGACAAGTATAGTTTTTCCTTCTCAACAATGTTTGGAATGATTTTCTTCTCTGTCCCAGAGCTCCCCAAGTGTCAATGCACTGCCTTGTTTGTGCGTCCATAATTTGCTATTTCGGGAAGAATCGCATCCTGTGGCAGTGTTGTCAAGTTGAGTCTGCAGGCTTGCTTGGGGTCAAAAACACAGATAGCCTCAGGGAATTTGTGTGCTGGTTGAAAGAACCAGTTTATTTTGCAGTGCATCTGGGTTGTAATATGTTGTCTGTTTCTCAGTAACTTCTTTGAATGTTTAGACACACGTCTGTGCTGTGTGTCTGTTGAGTCAGTGTAGCACCAAAGCACCTCTTGGGATTTTTTATTTTTCTGTATGTTGGTATATCATTATGAGATACTGAACTCCTAAAAAATGTAGCTTCATAGTCCATTTTGTTTTGCCAATAGAGCCATTTCAAGTTGCACCTTGTCACTAAAAGATTTCTACCTCAAAGTGGGGGGACTATGTATAAAAGGTATAAAATTCCTACATCAATCACCCGATATGGATGCAAATACCCTCAAATTAAAGGTGACAGTCTGCACTTTGGCCTTATTAACTGTTCATTTCAAATCCAATGTACAGAGCCAAAAAAAGAGGAACTGTACCACACTCAAAATACTTATAGACTACACTGTACATAATTACAGTCAGGTCCATAAATATTGGGACATCGACACAATTCTCATCTTTTGGGCTCTATACACCACCACAATGGATTTGAAATGAAATAGATATAAGATATATAAGATTTAATTTGAGGGTATTTACATCCAAATCAGGTGAACGGTGTAGGAATTACAACAGTTTCTATATGTGCCTCCCACTTTTCAAGGGACCAAAAGTAATGGGACAATTCGCTGCTCAGCTGTTCCATGGCCAGGTGTGTGTTATTCCCTCATTATCTAATTTACAAGGAGCAGATAAAAGGTCTAGAGTTACTTTCAAGTGTGCTATTTGCATTTGGAATATGTTGCTGTCAACTCTCAATATGAGATCCAAAGAGCTGTCACTATCAGTGAAGCAAGCCATCATTAGGCTAAAAAATCAAAATAAACCCATCAGAGAGATAGCAAAAACATTAGGTGTGGCCAAATCAACTGTTTGGAACATTCTTAAAAACAAAGAACGCACCGGTGAGCTCAGCAACACCAAAAGACCCGGAAGACTACGGAAAACAACTGTGGTGGTGAAGAATTATTTCCCTGGTGAAGAAAAACCCCTTCACAGCAGTTGGCCAGATCAAGAACACTCTCCAGGAGGTAGGTGTATGTGTGTCAAAGTCAACAATCAAGAGAAGTCTTCACCAGAGTGAATACAGAGGGTTCACCACAAGATGTAAACCATTGGTGAGCCTCAAAAACAGGAAGACCAGATTAGAGTTTGCCAAACAACATCTAAAAAAGCCTTTACAGTTCTGGAACAACATCCTATGGACAGATGAGACAAAGATCAACTTGTACCAGAATGATGGGAAGAGAAGAGTATGGAGAAGGAAAGGAACTGCTCTTGATCCCAAACATACCACCTCATCAGTGAAGCATGGTGGTGGTAGTGTCATGGCCTGGGCATGTATGGCTGCCAATGAAACTGGTTCCCTTGTATTTATTGATGATGTGACTGCTGACAAAAGCAGCAGGATGAATTCTGAAGTGTTTCGGGCAATATTATCTGCTCATATTCAGCCAAATGCTTCAGAACTCATTGGACGGCGCTTCACAGTGCAGACGGACAATGACCCGAAGCATACTGCGAAAGCAACCAAAGAGTTTTTTATGGCAAAAAAGTGGAATGTTATGCAATGGCCAAGTCAATCACCTGATCTGAATCCGATTGAACATGCATTTCACTTGCTGAAGACAACACTGAAGGGAAAATGCCCCAAGAACAAGCAGGAACTGAAGACAGTTGCAGTAGAGGCCTGGCAGAGAATCACCAGGGATGAAATCCAGCGTCTGGTGATGTCTATGCGTTCCAGACTTCAGGCTGTAATTGACTGCAAAGGATTTGCAACCAAGTATTAAAAAGTGAAAGTTTGATTTATGATTGTTAGTTTGTCCCATTACTTTTGGTCCCTTAAAAAGTGGGAGGCACATATACAAACTGTTGTAATTCCTACACCATTCACCTGATTTGGATGTAAATACCCTCAAATTAAAGCTGAAAGTCTGCAGTTAAAGCACATCTTGTTCGTTTCATTTCAAATCCATTGTGGTGGTGTATAGAGCCCAAAAGATGAGAATTGTGTCGATGTCCCAATATTTATGGACCTGACTGTATGTTTATGTGAACATGGCTTCACATAATACTTTACTACCACTCCTTTTACAGGCCAAAGCCAAGGCATGGGCAGGGCCAAGTTTGGTGGTTAGGACTCCAGGACTCTTCAGTCATTCCGTAAAATGAGAGTTAAATGACATCGTGGGAAGAGATGCTTACGTGGTCAGTAAGAAGGCCCCATCTGTGCAGCGGTCCAGTGCTTTGCGAGCTGCCGGTTTGGAGGCGAATTCGACAAAGCCCTTGCCGGTGGGTCTGCCCCTGTCGTCCACCTCCACAATTGCCCGCTCCACCGTCCCAAACTGGGAAAAGGCCTGTTCCAGTAGCTCGTTTGACACCACCGGGGATAGATTCCGTACGGTGAGAGCCGCGCCGTGCGTGGCAAACCGAACCCGGATTGGCCGATTCCTCATCAGTGTCCCGTCCAATTCGGCCTTAGCGATCTCTGCCAGCGTTCTGGTTTCCTAGAGACAAAAATTAATGCCAGTGGCATTATGTCCTTGTCATGATACTCAAGTCTGGAGTGCTAATAATGCCACTTAAACTCTTCTGCATAGGCTACATGAATCTGGTTCAGCTAACCTTGCAAAAATGCAAATGCTCAGTGTACATAAACTCTGATGCAGTGCCTTTGTGTGATTTACAAAACTTTTTAAAATCATACGCACATATTTAGGAATCAAGCATGCGCACACTTTTGTAACTGGTAGAATTCCTACAATAAAATTTAGGATGACATCCACGCACAATTTTATGCAAGATGCTCCTGGGCTTCACCCTGGAAAATGTAGCCTATATAATTGACAAAAGACTAATCTTGCAGACTTTGCAGACCTTCCGGACACTGTCCAGAGTTTTGCTTTCCAAGTAAAGTCCTGTGTGCTTTGACAAAATGACAACATTAAAGTTCCTTAACTTGTGTAGCCCTACTTTTCCCTCGACCTTGACACAATCACACAATTAAGTGCTCAGTGATATGATTTGCATACACCATAACTGCGGTATAGCCAACCTATAGCTAATCCATTTATTTAGTCGCCGAATTTCCGTTTAATTTGGCCAGAGTAACACTACCAAAGGCAGAGAACTATGATTTAGCCAACTGGATAATTTTGTGACGCTTGTATTTGCTCGCCAGCTAGCATAAGGAACGTCAAACGTGCACTCACAGGTTAGCAAAATAGCTGCATCCAGTGCATCCTAAAATGTGTGCGCATGCACATGGCATACACTCTGCTAACCAATTAGGTAAACAAGTCTTATTCTACTACGCGCGGTTAGCTGTATGTGCATTGCTGTGTCGAGTCTAATGCTGTCAGTATGTAAAAGAAAACAATCATACCAGCCGAATGAATCCGAATCCCCGGTCCCGGTTAATGAACACCTCGCTGGCTTCTCCATATTTCGCAAAAAGCTTCCTAAAATCCTCTTCTGTCAAGTCTGTGGGCAGGTTACCCACGAACAACCTGCACCGCTGGGTAAACGTCTTCTCCCCGGGTCTTCTGAAGCTTTTCAAATCCAGGATCATCTCTAGTGGCTCATTGACACCAGTTTCAGGTTCTGGTGTTGATCCCTCCATTTCTGCCCCCTGTTCAGCTGTTGGTGACGCCAAATTGCGCTGTGCGTTTAGGGGTCTTGGCGAAGGAGCATTGTTTTGAATATTAACCGGTGTAAGATTGCTGTTTGCCATTCCACTCGTATTCGGTAACGTATAAATTGTCCTCCTTTAATCCAAGTAATAGCAATAAATGTTTAAAGTTTAGTATAGCTTACAGTGGTACTCTATATGAGCATGGGACGGACTACTCGGCTCTAGAAAATTATATTCTGTAAAGATGGCGTTCGCAGCGCTGCGCAGCTGCGGACGTCATCAGTAGACTACACCGAAGGAATCTTCAACATTCATTTTTTTGCAGATCAGTTTAACCCATTTGCTCCCTCAAAGTTTCTCAGGCATGCAAGTAAATATATAAATTAAATGTTGTTAAGCCATCTCCCTATCCAATACAATTGCCAAATACGTGGCTATTGGTAAAAGTGTCGCAAATCAGACACAATTAGTACCATGGACAGTGCTCGATGCTTTTAAATAAACATTATATTCCAGACAGCAACCCGGAAACACAATTAGGCTCTCTATTTATTGAAAATATGGGGTTTAATTGCATATACCTTACATGAAGTTATAGCATAGCCTGAGAGCGATGAATGGTGACGTCATATTTAGTAAGAGATTTTTTGGGATCATGAAAAGTCCCAGTATAAATCCACATTTTCAAGAGCGCTATCTTTCAGATAGCAGCTCAGTAACATTATGCTATGTGTGCAATGTGTCTATTAGTGTTTTAGTGTCATGAATTCAAATGGGATAACAATTATATGTAGCCTATACATAGTCAGCTTTCTGCAGACATACCGACTTTATTCGGTGGGTTTCTAGTTCAATCAGCATGCGGTGCTCATTTTCTAAATGAAGTCTGGATCTCTGGATGTGCTTACTGGCTCGCATCAAGATTAGCAAGCGACGCATTCGATTCCCAGTGTCTGAACGCCCTTTGTCCAACTCGATCTAATCCTACCTTTGTGTGTGTGTGTGCGCGCGCGCGGGCGGGCGCGCGTATGGGCGTAAGGATTAATAGCCTATAGCCTACAAACAAAACGCGCAAAACAAACGAAAAGCAGGCTGTGTAGCGGAAGATACACAACTAACTCACTAAGTATTAGATTTAAATACAGGAATTCAAATACTAGTTATAATAAGTGCGTATGGCATGAGGAGCCTCAGTGCGTAGGCTACCATAACCCAAGCAAGGTATCGAGTTACAAAACACATAGCCTACATTGCGACAACAGTAGCTTTTTATGAATTGCAAATATTCCATTGAGTTATTACTATTATTATTATTATTATTATTATTATTATTATTATTATTATTATTATTATTATGTAATCTGCGACGCAGCACGCATACACGCAGTGCAGTTTTACAAGAAACCAGAGGCACATTTTATAGGAGAGTGGTTGTGGCCATTTGTTACGATTTTATCCATTAAAATAAAGCGATTGACTGCAACGAAAAGTGTTCAAAACCCCCTATCTGTTAATCGCAGTAGGACATAAGTGAGTCTAAATCGGTATCAATAACTAACACGGGAGTGCAGGTATCTCGTTCATATCAACCTTGGTCTATGTTTTCGGGGTTGACCACGAAAACGCGTAAAGAAGACCATGTTGACGAGATCCAATAAGGAACCAAATATGGTGACCACAACTGTAAACCACACCCTGCTCGTGATGAGTCCATTGCATAAAAACATGGTGTTAATTTGAACACCCGTAAACATATCACATAGCAGTCTATGACGAATGAGCATGGTACACAAACAGCCAACATGATACTCCTAAACTCAATTGTAAATAAACCTAACTACTTTGACCGCAGCCTTCGAGTTCGACATGCTGCGCTTGCGTGGTGATGAAAGGCGAGGAAAGGATCTCTTTTGACAGTCACCTCCCATGCGAACGTCGCTACGTCTTAACGCATGCGCTTCAGGATTTATGTCAAGACACAGAAGTGGCGCTATATCGTTCCCAGCTCGACTCGGGTAAGCGATCCAGAGACGTTTTTATCGCAATTTATGGTTAATTGGCAAAAGTTGTAGCAACAATTGAAGGTGTGCGTCCGGTGTACAAGGGCGCCCGCAAGTTTCCAGTTACGTTGTTAAGTCAAATTTAATGGCGATTTAGCAGTTAATTTTACCCCGCCAGAGATTTTCTCCCCCTCTCTGCTGTGGCAGGGTGCAATTGCCTGTGCTATCACGTATTGTTTCGTTCGCCTCTAATGGCGGACGTGAGGCAGTGCCACTAACCGACTCGAGGGGGCAAATAACAGCCCCCTGTCTAAAACAGGAAGTGAAACCAGATGTGCTGTGCGCGTGGACCAAAATGTCTAAGGTAGTTGACATCTATAGGGACATGAAGGTTTACATTCGGTCATTTTTTTTTACATTATTAAACAGAGTGGAGTGCATGTAATATGCTGTGTTGTAGCGCCCCTTGGGGTCAACAAATATATTTTTTGATTGCCCGGGGTAGTCGCTGAGGGGTAACTTCCCAATTAAATGACGCACTGGTATTATGGAAAACGTATAATTCCAAATGAAAACACATTGGGATAGCGAAGAACGTTTGGAAGTCAGGTAATGGAACTACTAAATAGGCTTCTCAATGAATACCTAAGTGTTTTGGATTCATTTTCTGCTGATGAAAGGCGTTTTTGGTAGCTAAATCTCACAGAATCGGTTTTCATCATCTGCAGCGAATAGTCACGAATAACTTGTGATTATTTTTTTCTGTAAAAACAATGGCGCAGTCTCCCTGGTTCGCCGCCCTCCAGTTCGCCGCTAATCCAATGACTGCGTGCGCGGAGGAGGCCAGGGGTGGGAACAGAACTCTCCGGGCTGAAGCACGTTTGCTGTCAGCTTAGAACAGCGAGTTCTCGTTCGAGCACAGACTTTATTTGTGAGGAGCGAACGGTAGCTCCTATTATTTATTTATTTATTTATTTTCTTAGAGACAAAGTTTTGGAGTTTAAAGTTTCCTCGAAAATGTTAGCAAGCCGGCTCTGCTCGCAAGTTCCAGTCAGGTCGACGTCAGTGACCGGTTGTCTTCATACCGGCGGTCTGTGACTCTCCGGATAAAACGGAGATTCTGCTCGTTCGCACGGTCAAGGGCACGGCCCGAGGGAAAGCCTGCATTATGCTAAGAGTGGTAGGCTTACAAAATATTAATTCATAATGTATTCGTTTTTAGCTAAACCTGCTGACAAATGGGTGAAGAAAAGGGGCTTATGTAAGATATTTTGTTTGGTTGTCGAAGGTTGAATGAATTGGGTGAACTTATTGAAGATTGTCCATTGCTGGTAGATATAAGAAAACGGGGCCTCAGTATAGTATTGTCTGCATTTGTGTTTTTGATGTAAAGTATGATTTAAGAAAAGATAGATGGTAACTATTGCATTACATAATGTGATGGGGTAGGTATACTGTAGGCTACAGTAGCAGCACTATGTGCTGCCATCTCTTCTTGTGATGCCTGTTCATCCAGATTCAGTCAGGATGTGGAACAGGGCACATGTGTCCGGCATGGTTTTATCCTGTATACATCTAGAGGAGGGGGTGGGCATTGGACCCAGGTCACATCTTTGGTAATGGTGGTTTGAAAACAGCGTCAGAGCACCCTTGTGCTTCAGGATAGCGTGCAGTAATGGCTGGACGAGTCCTGTATTTCTGCCTGCCTCAGAGGTCCTGCCTTTACTGCTTTACAACACCCCCCCAGGTGTTGTTCCTCCTGAGGTTCTGATGCACTCTGGGTACAGCAGAGCATTCTGGTTCTGGCTCTGTTGTTGTTAACGTTACCGTGCCTTGTTGACGGCCATGGAAACCATCAAGTGGAACGTCATTGCATCCTGAATTGCAGCTGCAGCAGGGCTGGATGCCCTCCTTCCAAAGGAGAGCAGGAGCTGTGTGGTTGGTTGCCATGACTGCATTGCAGACAGATGCTCCATGGTGGCGAGGGTTTGACTGCTTGATACTGGACAGCTGACAGCCACTGGGGGGGGGGGGTCATGGGGGCAGCCATGGTCAACAGGAATGGATTGGCTTTTTTGGCTCTATTGTCACATGCAGTTGGGCCTTTTCATACCAGGCCAAACGTCCTTGTTCCAATGTTCTTGAAAACTGCTACATAAATGTTGTGTTTTTTACATGTCATATATTTTGGGTAATTTATTGAAGTATTTTGGTTTTAGGTTCTGTTAAAATATTTATATCCTATAAAACGTGATGCTGATATATTGCTAAAAATGTAAATGTGTGTGTGTATACGCGTGTAGGTGCGCTCGTGTCTACATGTGTACATGAAAGATGGTGGACCCTATCGGGTGTCTTCCCAGAGAAGGAAAAAAAAACCCCCTTGGTGGTTTGATCACCACGGCAACAAATGAATTGCATCACCGATGGTGAGGCGATGCTAGATTGAGAGAGAGAGAGAGAGAGAGAGAGAGAAAGACAGATGGAGAAGGGGAGTGGTGTGTGGGTGTGGTTGTAGGTGTACAGTCATCCCCAGATGATGCGTGCATGTGCTTTGGTACGTTTGTGATGTTGTATGCTTTAAACCTGCATGTGCGCGTAATGGCAGTAGTGTGCGTTTCACACAATGCACAGGGAAAAAAAATCTAGTGAGTGTGGGGCTGGTGGACCTCACTCGCTGCACAAGTGGAAGACAATTGGTGTGAAATTGGTGGGACTGAGTCTTCCATTTTGGAAATCAGGGATTTGTGATTCGTCTCCCTCCTTGTAATCAGGTCCATTTAAAAGAGCCTGAAATTCTGTCTTTAACAATACATATAACGTGCATCAGAGAAGCCTACATTAGTACCATACTGGTGCAATTATTCAATAGTAACATATAGCCTGTTAATTTCTATGAAAACAAAGAAGAAAATACCGTGTTAGCCTTTATGAAGCAAACTCGTGTTTGAGTTTTGAATTTAGAGTCGTGACACTTGCTGTGGTAAATTTGTCTGGATGGATTGGTTAATCCCTGTACCCATCTCCGCAGCTCAGTGGACAGGCTGTGTTCCTGCTGATTCTGCTCAGGCCTGTGTTTTTAGCTTGCTGGCTTGCGTGATTGTCTCTCTCCATCTCTCACCCATGACTGTGACTGTGGATCTGCAGGAAACCGCTTGCATCCGATAAATGTTTCTTTCTGGTACCTAGTGTTATTGAATGATATTGAATTGAAAGAGAGGCATAGTGTGCCACAAAATGAAGTTATCCTATATTTGAGCATGGTTAGAGGTACTTATATCAACCTACACATAGTTCAGAGGCAACACTGTGAGGCAACATGTGCTGCTGATACTAAGTGAAAATGGCATGTTCAAAGAATATCCTCATTATAGTAATGTAACCTCTTGTATTTGTTATTTTCAATGTATGTGTATGAGCCAAACGCACAAACAAAGCCATACAGTACTTGGTTGTTCTCTAGAGTGATGCTCTCTGCTAAAAAATGGGCAAGTTAAATATTTTTGTTAAACAAATACAATTTTCATTCATTAGCTGAAATCTGTGCCAAACTACTTCTTCCATTAATGTGGAATCTTGGTTTCTATGTGTGCAGTCATGTAAAACAGTGAAGGATTGGTATTTCCCGAAATGGCCAGACAAATACTGATTATTGATATTGAATTCTGAGAATTCCTTGAAATTTGGGTCCAGTGAAAATGTGTTAGATTTTTTTTCACCTCAGTTTGGAATGGCCAATTGTATGTATTCATGGCTGCAACCTTTGTTGTCTCCTCCAACACGAGTCATGCCAGCCACCTTTCCTTATGACACTGTAGTTCCTATGTTGGGCTTGTATAAACAGGATCCAGAGGAAGACCCATAATATGCAGCTCTACAGGCAGACTGATGGGTCCCCAATCAACCAGTGGGGGCACTGGTGTACAACGAAACAATAATTCAGAACAGAGGTTTACTAATGTCAATGAGCCTTAAAGACACAGTCACTAAAACAGCCTGTTCTCTGTAAAGCTCACCAGAGGCACTGGTGATTGGACATTTTAAACTGGATAGAGATTGTAAAATGTTTTCTTATGGATATCAGGACCTAAAATAAAACACTGGAAAGGTTTACAATATGGGACCTTTATTGTCCCAAACTGATTGTTTTCATGTAATCAGTATGACTGAAATTAACAGACAAATGCAAATTGCAGGAACAAATTGCACACAAAATGTATTACATTTACAATGCTACAAATCAACAAATATAATTTATGTCTGTAATGAGGGGAAAAAAACAGTTAGCACTGATAAATCTACCACTTCACAGGGACAACTACCATCTCACTGGACTGTGTAGTAAATCCAAACGTTTGTAAATTACCCTAAAGTAAGCCTCCATCAGACTTGTTTTTAATTTAGCCTAAAGTGGGATTAAGAGTGTG
This sequence comes from Conger conger, assembly GCF_963514075.1. Lineage (NCBI taxonomy): Eukaryota > Metazoa > Chordata > Actinopteri > Anguilliformes > Congridae > Conger > Conger conger. Next base: position 32,600,290 of record NC_083762.1, read on the forward strand.
AAACTGCTTTGTCTCAAGTGGGCTATGACTTCTGCTTTCAATGACAGACAGGCTAACGGGCAGAAGGTTTATTTACCTTTTATTTTAGTCTTTTATGACTGAGATCTGTTTATTCTTATTTTTATTAATTATGTATGCCTTTATATTATTAGGTCTGACCCTTGTTTATTAATATTAACTGATTGGTAAACAAAAGCCCCCGGCATTTTTTACATTGCAATGACCTGAGAAGGACAATAAGCAATAATGTATTAATGTAGAAGCTGCTAGTCAAAGTGCTAAGTCAGCAATACTCAAATTTGGCCTTGAGGCCTGTTGTACTTTTGGAAATATAATTTCTTAATGCAATAAGTTGGACAAATGTATGCACCCAGAGTGTAAAAGTTTATTTCATGGTCGGTATGGACCAGGATGATAAAACCCATGTCCTGGAGAGTCTGCAGGGAAATTTAGAACAAAACAGTGAGTCTTTAGCGATCAGTGACTTAAACTAATCATTTGAGTGCTGAAACATACTTAAAACCAGCCGACACTGTTGCCTTCCAGGACTGGAGACTGTTACTCCTGATGAGGACTAAACATAAACATGACACTAAACATCACTAAACCAAACATCACACGAAGCTGGGAAACAAACCACAATATTTTACCAGGTTTTAAAATGTAAAAACTTTTTGCGACGGTGTCTGTGTTGAACGACATGTTTTCTCCCTACAGTGTGCAACGTTTGAAGTTCCTCCCAATTATTTGGACACATTTCTCCATAAGCTGGCAGACATAATGTTTTTGTAGACTTCTGAATTCATCCTGCTGCTACCATCATGAGTTACATCATCGATAAAGATTAGTGAGAGAGCCGTGGTGGCGTAACAGATGCAGGGCACTTGCGGTTGCAGTTTGTTGCAGTTGCACACCGAGGACTGGGGTTCGATTCCCAAATTTGGCTGGCTCTCGTGGAGCAGCATAATTGGCTCGCTGCTCCAGAGGGAGGGACTTGGCAGGGTTAGCGGATCGCTGCGCACCCTGGGCGCCTCAAAATCACGGTCACGAGCATGAGATGAGACGGCTTGAAGAAGCGTGTTGTTCTCGGATCGCCAGGTCCCTTCGGGCCGCCGAGGGACAGGGTGTGGGCGATGTATCCTCCAGGTAATACTAATTGGATTGGATAAGGTACAATTGGCTACCAAATTGGGAGAAAAAGGGAAAAGTCAGAAATAAATAATACATTTAAAAGATGAGTGAGTCCACTCCAGAAGCTTCCTCTACTGTGCTTCACAGATGAGCTTGATGTTTTGGATCATGACACTGTTTGACATGTTTTGGATCTCCACACTTTGGCCTTTCAATCACATTGGTAGAGGGTAATCTTGGTCCCATCAGTCCAATAAACCTTGTTCCAGCACTTTTGTGGCTCATTTCTGTGCTTTTTTTTTTCCAAAATTGTCTTGCCTTCTGATTCTTACTACTGATGAGTGGTTTGCATCTTGTGATATAGCGTCTATATTGCTGCTCTCCAAGTGTTCTTCAAATGGTTGATTACCTTCACCCCTACCCTGTGGAGATTGTTTCTGATATCACTGACTGATGTTTTGGGATTTTTCTTCATAGCTCTCACAATGTTTCAATCTGCTGTTGTTCTCCTTGGTCGATTGTACTATGTACAAACTACTATGTCCGTTCGCACAGGATGTTCAATGCCGCCGATTCTGTTTAAATGAACGTTTTGCTATGTTTTGTCGGGGTTCAACGTGGCCCTGGTAAGGGTTGGGCTGGGCAGGGAAGCTCCACCCACTTTTGATAGGAAAACTGGTCTGTGTAAACAGGAAGCGGTTTTGGCTCCCTTTTTCAGGAAACGCACCGCACAGTGAGGCAGTATTTGCAGGACCACCTACCCTGAAAATATAGGAGAAAAACAGTGCACTTTCTTAAGGGCTGACAGGGATATTAACCTACAGTAGATAGCAGTGGATATCTGTCACCAAACTCAAAGTGCATCACTTTGTTTCCTGAGGGTATACAAGAAGAGAATTGCACCTGATAATGGTGCACTAGGGTATCCACATCTAACTGGCCATCCAACCCACCTCTCTTTTCCCTTAAAGAATGTAGAAGGAACAGTGCAGGTCATTCTGGGTATCAATCCTGTAGTTGTGCGGCCTGCAGTGTAGTGGTTAAGGTCAATGACTGGGACCTGCAAGGTCAGTGGTTTGATCCCCAGTGTAGCCACAATAAGATCTGCACAGCCATGGGCCCAGTTTACTTTTCAAGTCCTGGCCCAGAGGTATTTCACAGCATAAAATACAATAGCAACAACCATAAAACAAACTCTCAGATTTTACAGGTCACCAGAACCAGATATCTTCACAGTCCAGATTATTGGCCTTGGAACAGTTGTCCTGTAAGCCAGTGATGATGATGATGGTGGAACTGAGGGAGCACTGCAGCTGAAAACCTAATCTTTGAAAACAAAACCGAAAGCGAGAATTTGTTTATCAATAAAATCTCAAAATGTTTTTTTTCTTATAATCATTCTTTTCTTTGTCCAAAGCAGCAATTAAGCACTTCTTCATATTTGAGTTGTGTTGATGTGATGGAGAAAAGATGAACATCTGCTTTCTCTATTTGTTTAAGTTTTGAAATAACAGCTTGGGGCAATAGGCACTGTATCATCCGTCCATTTCGTAAGAGTACAGACTAGAGCTCCAGTCCTCCGAAACATACAGTCAACAGTGAGCCCTTGGATTGCTGCAGATTTGTATCACAGAACATTTGAAAATCTGTTTTACATTAATTCACTTGTGTTCTGATAAAAATAACCCTTTGCCATAATATGTCTCCTCACAATGATAACATAATAATTGTCCAGTATGTGTCCATAAATGCATTTTGACTTTTGGAGCAGAAGCAGCATGAAATAGCAGGATTAACTGGTCAATAATATTGTTTCTATTGTTTCTCAAAATACATTTTTACACACAGGCTAATAATACTAAAAACCCTAGGAATGCTTTTTGTTTTAATGTACTCTTGTTGCCCACTCAATCTAGAGTCTAACATCTTGTTTTTGATTTTGTTAAATATTCATTCTCTTTGAATTTTACAATACTACTATGTTTGTGTAAATATTATGATTAATAAACAATCGTGTAAAGTAATTATTGTGTTGTGGTTCAAGACTGGGTCATTGGCCATTTTGTATTTTGGCTAATTGGTCTGTGTACACCTTGATCTAGTGCTTATACTGAAAATTGAGCACAGGAGTCAGATTTTGTTTGATTTTGGCTTGACTTTGTTTGAACTCTCCTGATTTCCCACATTGTATTGCCGGCTATCATTTTGTCTTATTGTAATAAAAGATTTGCAATTTGATGATGGCACTTTCCTTTAATAAAAAAAATAATAATATGAAAAAAAAAACCCTTGTTTGTTAAGGAGTGATTGCATACTTTATGCTACTTCAGATTTTATACTCCTACTCATTCAGTTGCCCAGTCAGTCTTTAGCTCTGTGAGGTTCTAATGTAGAAGATGTAACAGGCAGCGCTTAGTTTAAGAGTCCATGACAAAATCTACTTGGCAACAGGAAATTGTCATGAACACTGGTTCAGCAAGTTCATATGAAAATCATGCGAATGGCTGAAGGTAAGGAGGTGTGATTAGTACTTGGATGAGAGACCTGGTAAAACTTGAGTTGCTGCTGCAAGTGATGTTGGTGAGCCAGTAGGGGGCGGTCTTCCCTCTGGTCAAATAAATCCCAATGCCTCAGTGCAGTGATCGGGATTGCATGATACTCTTTGCAAAGAGAAGGGGGTTCTCCTGTGTCCTAGCTGAATTCCAAACCTGGCTCTCGCAACCTGCCACCTAATCATCCCCTGATTTAATTGGCTGAAAAACTGTTCTCTCTCTCTCTCTCTCCATCAGCTGATTTGTAATGAGCATTCTGGTGCAAAATGGCTGCCGTTGCATCACGTGCTGCACATTGGTGGTTGTTGAATTGAGTTTCCTCTTCATCACTGTAAAGTGCTTTGAGGCTCCAGCTGGTGAGAACAGCACTCTATAAATGCAAGGAATTAAAGGGCGGTGTTTGGGTGGTATAAGCTCCTGAAATTCCCTCCCATAGACCAACCTTTTCCTGGCCTAGAGCCCCCTGATTTGCCTGTTCTAAGCTCGCAATGTGGAATGCTAGTCTGTGGTCAACAGTGCAGTCATATTTTCTTACTGGAGGTTTTCTTTTCAGGTTTGTGGCCTGCTCTTCCCTCGCTGTTGTTACTCTGCTGACTATGCTAGTTGAAGGGGCTTCTGTTGGGATTTCTCTGCTCTGTCTCTGATTTGCTGATTCAGCAGACCTGTCTGTATCCATAGGTGGTTGCCTAAGTGATGGATGGAGGTTTGTCAGAGGGTGCGGAACCCAGGCTGGGAGGAGAGGAGGGAGAGGAGCGGGTGGAAGAGACGTCCCCCACGGACATTGTGGCTAAGCCTACGGTGGAGACAACAGCCACAGAGGTGGAGGCAGATGGCGCCAGCAGTCCTACCCTCACCCCCGCAACTTCTGAAACCCCCAAGGCTCCTGAGGATGACGATGATGTGATGTTGCTGGATGCCCCACCAGACCCCTCTCCCACTCCCCAAACTAATGCCCCCACAGAAGCCCCCTCACCTAAACCCACGGACAATGCCGAGGAGAGCACCAAGGCGACCACTCCCCCACCACATGCCCCCAACAAGACCCCCTCTCCCCCTCCTCTCTCTACCTCTCCCTCTCCTGACTCCTCCACTCCACCTGATTCTGCAGCAACAGCTAAAGGCCAAGGGGAGCCTATTGTGATCGACGATGAGGAAGAGTCCGCAGAGCGGAAGAACTCTTCTTCAGCCCTGAGCAGCACGGAGCCTGACTCGGAGATCAAGATCGCCAGTGTCACCACACTGGGCGTGACCTCTGCCACCAACTCTGGCTCGCCTCCCAGCAATGGCCCTGCCTCCCCTTCCGCTGTCGTCACAGCGACGGGGGAGCCGGCTGCAGAACCGACCCAGGGGGACATGAACTTGCGGATCACTAGCGTGACGTCGCTGCAGAAGACCGGGGCTGGGGCGGGACCTGGGGAGGAGAACGGCCTGCAGATTAGCGGGACCTTCAGTCTGAACCCTGAGGCACAGGGCTCACCCTCCGATCTCTCCACCTCCTCCAGGGCCCCCACATTCAACCCCGGTCGAGTTAGCACAGCCTGCGAACCGGTCCAGAATGGGGAGACTAGCACACTGCAGAGGCCTGGTAAGTAAAACGCATGCTAAATAACACACACACACACACACAACAAACACACACTTAGCCTGACTTCTGCTTCAGTAGCAGGAGGAGTCTGCCTGGCTGTGGGGTCTGCTAGAAGAGTTTCTTTGTAATAATAAGAATACATTTTATTTATAGAGCACTTTTCTAGAGACTCAAAGACAATACAAGAAATGGCAACAATAAGATTTCAAGCAGCAGATTTCTGGAGTTTAATGTACTGAAGTATATTGTGAATTTTGGAGAAGGTGCCATGGAGGATGCTATTGCCGTAGTCAATTTGGGATGTGATGCAAGCATGGATCAGGGTTTCAGCAGCAGAGGGAGAGGGGGATGGGCAGAGAAGGGCAAAGTTTTTGAGATGGAAAAAGGTTTTTTACTGTTTGATTTACATGTTGTTGTCAAACAATTACTCTGATTTTGTGGATATGAGGGGAGGGGGACATGGTGAAACTGTTGATGGTGAGGGAAAAGTTGTGAGAGCTTTAGGACAGATAATTATGATTTCAGATTTATCACAGTCCAGTTTGAGAAAGTTGCCTTGCATCCATCACTTTATTTCCATTTGGCATTTGGTCAGGGTGGAATGAGTGGCAGGGGAGATGGATTTGCTGGAAATGTACAGCTGCATGTCATCAGTGTTGCAGTGGGGCCGTGACAACAGATGTTATCACCGAGGGGTTGCCTATAGAGTATGAAAAGGAGAGGACCAAGTACTGAACCTTGGGGGACGCCTTGGGAGAGTGAACAAGTGGCAGAGTTGCAGTTATTAATGCAGATGTATAGTTGCCTGTCTGAAAGATATGATTTAAGCCAGGAGAGTGCAGTACCAGTGATATTGAGGTTTCCCAATGGGAGAGGAGGAGGATGTCATCAGTGACTTTGAGGAGGGCTGTTTCGGTGCCATGTTACAGAATCCAGATTGGAATGGTTTGAATAGATCATTGTTGGTGAGGGGGAATTTGAGTTGTGTGGTGACTACACATTCTAGCATTTCTGACAGAAAGGGTAGATTGGAGATGGGTCTGAAATTATTTGGTATGTCTGGGTTTTTTTATGGCCGCAAGCTTGAGTGAGTGAGGGACATGACCAGAGCTCAGAGAAGAATTTATGGTTTTCGTGATGAGTTGGCAAATGTTGGGGAGACAGACCTGGTGTGTCAAAACTGGTGTGGATGGGTTCCAGAGAACAGGTGGCAGTTTTCATTCCCTGGATATGTTTAGGGGAATTTAGTCATTTGGGGAGATAGGGGAGAACTGAGAGAGGCACTGGTTAGTGACAGAGGGAGAGTCACAAGGGGTGGAGAAGAGGTAAGGGGCCATGCTGTTGTAAATATTGTTACATTTTGTTTGGAAGGGCAACAGGAAGGTGTTATTAACTGTGAAGGATTGGCAATTGGTTTCAGGAGGTTGTTTATTTTGCAGAAGAGCGCTTTGGGATTACTGGATTACTGTATGTTTTTAGCTACCTTTCTATCAGTCCCACTCTCTCTTCTCTCTCACACCTTTTGTCACTCTTAACCTCTTTCTTTCACTCTCCCTCCATCCCTCCATCTCTGTCAATCTCATTACTAATGAGGTTTCTGGTTTCACCCAGATATGTTGTTTTTCTGAAGAACTATTCCAAAACAATTTGGTGATTGACAGCATATAGCAGCCCCTATCCATTATGGAGGTTTATAATGGTATTATTCTAGTGACCGGTTAGCACATTTTTTGTTGTCAATATGGGTTTAATATGAATTTTTCCACACACAGATTCCTGCATATCCCAGTCTGCTTCTTTCCCTCGGACCCAGAAGCAGCCAGCAGTGGACTCCCCAGCGCCGGCTGCCTCGCTACCCAAACCGGTAGCCTCCTCCTCAGGCTCAGCCCCTCAGCAGGGCCCCAGGACGGTGAAGGTCACCTGCGCCAACTGCAAGAAACCCCTCAAGAAAGGCCAGACCGCCTACCAACGCAAAGGCTCCACTCACCTCTTCTGCTCCACCACCTGCCTCTCCTCCTTCTCCCACAAACCCGCCCCCAAGAAGAACTGTACCATGTGCAAGAAGTAAGGGTCCTGTCTAACTACACTGACCTCAGTCCTTACCACACACCACTGTGTCTAACCACACCTACCTCCATCCTTACCGCACACCCCTATACCTGTCTAACCATACCCAGCTCCTATCTTACCCCACACCCCTGTGTCTAACCGCACCTACCTCCATCCTTACCGCACACCCCTATACCTGTCTAACCATACCCAGCTCCTATCTTACCCCACACCCCTGTGTCTAACCGCACCTACCTCCATCCTTACCGCACACCCCTATACCTGTCTAACCATACCCAGCTCCTATCTTACCCCACACCCCTGTGTCTAACCACACCCACCTCCATCCTTTCCGCACATACCTATACCTGTCTGACCATACCCAACTCCTATCTTACCCCACACCCCTGTGTCTAACCACACCTACCTCCGTTTCTACCCCACACCCCAATACCTGTCTAACCTAACTACACCCACCTCTGTCCTTACCCCACAGCCATGTGTCTAACCACATCCACCTCCAGCCTTACCCCACACCCCAGTGAGTGTGTGTATTCTATGTATCAGTGATGTGTATACGTCTATAATGAGTGTGTGTTGTTTTCAGGGACATCACCAGCATGAAAGGCACCATTGTAGCTCAGGTGGACTCCAGTGAGACCTTCCAGGAGTTCTGCAGCACGGGCTGCCTGGCGTCTTATGAGAATAAGCAGAACCCGCCCAAAACCGCTGTCAGGACCAAGTGTACCGTGTGCGGGGAGACGACTGAGGTGAGATAGGGTTGTATGAGGACTTGTATGAGGTGTATGTGTGTTATACCCCCAGGCTTTCTCAACCACAATCCTGGGGACGCCTGTGGGTTTTTTTCAGCCACTCCCACACTTACTGCAGTTAAATGAACAATTTACCCAAGTATATTTATATATTATCCTCAAATGCTGATGCTAAAATTAGATTTAGTGTTATTTACGCTCCTTAGTTATGACGACTCCCACCTGATGATGTAGGCAGACAAATCCTGCTCTTGTGTTATACTAAAATTACATGTACATTGGCATTCATGCTCATGTCTATTGAGTAAATCAGTACTAAGTGCATTGTATTTTTCTTTGATGGTAATTAAGGCTATAAATTCATGTGATTCATGTTCAGGTTTGGATCTTTAGCTTTTTTGTGTGCCCAGAAACTGATGATATTTGGCCTTAGTAGCCAGGTGTTCACACGTTCAGTAAGGATGGTAAGATTTAACTTCAGGATGTAGGCAACGGTGTGTGCATGGTTGATGCACAGTGTACGGACTTCACTGAATGCTGTTCTATGTGGGTATTTACAGACTGCAGGCACCCAATCGACCAGTGGGGTTCACTGAAGAGCAATGAGACACAAATCACCCTTCCTAACTCTGGGCTATTGCCAATTATGCCAAGCCCTGTGGCGCTATCAGCCCCGATCTGGATTTGTTCAGTTATCAATAAGTTATAAGGCAGGATTCCTCAAGTATCTGGGAAAAATATCAACCTGCCTGTCAAGCTGAATTCTGAGAGTTTTGCTGAGCCAATTGCCAGAAATGAGCATGTAAAATCATGCAAAAAGGGATTCTCCAGAGTCCCCAGAACCTGAGTATAATGGAATACTCTGCAATGGAAATCTTTTTTTGGTCCTATTCTTATTATCTACTTATGATGAAATCATATGAATATGTGTTATTTTGTCGCAAAAATAGTAATTGGATCACATTCAAATCCATTTAACTCATAATGTTGTTATCACAATACTTTTTCCTTGCAGCAATACAATTTTTGATTGATACCCTGAGACTTACCAAACTCCTAACCCCTTTCCTCCTCAGATTCGGCACGAGGTCAGCTTTAAGAACGTCACCCACAAGATCTGCAGCGACACGTGCTTCAACCGCTACCGCATGGCCAACGGGCTGATCATGAACTGCTGTGAGCAGTGCGGGGACTACCTGCCCAGCAAGGCCTCCGCCAACCACTTCCTGGTGATCGACGGCCAGCAGAAACGCTTCTGCTCCCAGAACTGCGTCAGGGACTACAAGCAGGTCAGCCCGCCTCCTTATGGTCGCCATAATCATCATCATCATCATCATTATCACTATCACTACCAGACGTGTATTGAAGAAGTATATCCAAATTCATATTGCTAGCCTATTGTAGTTCTTCAAAAATGAGCAAGGGTAGTCATAATGACATGTACCTCTCCCAAATTTGCTTTTGGCACTGCCTGGTGCAATTTCTGTGCAGAGATTGCTTTGACCCCCCCCCCATTGAGACTTACAGTGCAGTCTGTATGTATTTGGACCGTTGGTACAATTTCTGTTCTTTTGGCTCTGTAGTCCAGCACATTGGATTTGAAATGAAACAATGAATGTGAGATTAAAGTGCAGACTGTCCCCTTTAATGTGAGGATTACGGCCATATCGGGTGATGCGTGTAGGAATCGCACCCCCCATTTTAGAACAGTCAAGGAGGCAATTATTAAGAAAATAAACTGTAAGAGACATAGGCTAAACAATGATAAAGACTAATTAATAAATTAATACTGAATTATCGTCCTGGTAGGCTGATGGCTGTATTTAACTGCAGGTGCCAACAAAAATCACCTTATCACCTCTACTGTACAAAGAGTTGGTTGGCCTCTGTCTGTGAGCCCTAATAGTGATGAACATGTTTTCCGGATAAAAATCTGCAGCTTTTGGCAGGATGATTAGTCCATTAGAGAATTTGATGGATAGGAAGCCCATAAAATGAAGCCCAATGAGGTTCCCCAGCCAGTCCAGTATAAAGCTATCAAAAGGCACAGATCTGGAGAAGGATACCACAATGATTAACACTGTTTGGTCTTCCCGGTCAGTACTGCCAGCTCAATAGAGCTTTGCGCCATCCAAACCCTGCCTAGAAATGGCTGCCCTTTAGAACTCTGCGACTGAACAAGAGAAGGGGAACTGTTGGGAGAAGGCACTGTGAGGACAATGTTTCCTTTAAAAGAGCTGCGGGGCTTAACGGCTGAGTGGAGAAAGCGTGTGCGATGGGCCCATCCTTCATCACACGCTTTAATGCATTTTGCTTTCCATTCCAGTGCCATTAAGCAATAATTAAATGGACCTGAGTAATGGGCGCAAGTCAGTATATTATATGTACCATCATAACACATAATTAAATGTGATGGATTCATTTCAAATGTGTGGATGTTGGTGAAAATCAAGGGCCGTGTTTTCCAGTTGTGGGTGAGGTGCCTGGTGCACTGGGCGGCATGGCTAGTGAACTTCTGCATTTTCATGAGGGTGACGCAAGTGGAAAATGGGCTGCATTATGTTGACTATGTTATCAGTGGGCACCTTCATTCATTCATATCCAATGAAATGAACTCTCATTACTTTTAAGATCCCAATGGCCCAATGGCCCAATGGAATGAATTTGAGATTTATTCAAATCTCCTTTGGTTCTATGGTTCCTTGTTATTATTCCTGTGCCATTATGTGTGCACCATGTTAAAACGAGTCCCTCATAAAATGACAGGCAAGTTTTAAATGGATGTTGTTGATTAAGTACTTCAATTTCAAACATAGGTGTGAAAGAAACCAGCCTTTTGCTTTATTGGTTCATTGGGAGATATTGGGAGTTATACCAAGACCCGTTTTTATATTTTAAAAAGTTGTGCTTATACAGCTGAGATGAGCCTGTGCAGCAGAGAAGATTAATCTTATGAAGGATGGCCTGAGGGTGCAGTAGACTATGGATGGCAGTGCAGTAGACTATGGATGGCAGTGCAGTAGACTATGGATGGCAGTACAGTAGACTATGGATGGCGGTTATATTCAGCCTGTTGGAAAACTCCCTTAGGTGCAGCCTGAATGCCAGTGGCAATGGAATTCCATGGTGCTAAATCGGATTGGTGAGATTGTGTCCCATATCGGAAACCTTTTCACTGAGGTTAAATGTCTTGAATTAAGTCTCGACAAGTTAGCATTAACTGACGCCACCAAGGCTAGTGCTCAGAAATCTTGACGTTCGTCTTCCCTGACATTTTCATGCAGGAGAGGGCCCACACAAATTCTAGTAGGATGAGGGGCCAAGATAAATATTCTTTCAAGGGACCCAAAATTCCTAGCTGTGCCGTGGCAACGCCAGCTGTGTTGAGTATGTTCTGAATCTGTTTTCAGACTCATGGGAAGATGACGCACTGCACAGGGTGCCGCACTGTGTGCCGCTCGTTTGACGTGACGCACTGCATCGGGCCCAGCGGCACCATGGAGCCCTACTGCTCCACAGCCTGCATGGCCAAGAGCAAGACCACGAGCAACGCAGTCAGCACCATCACCAACGCCGTCAGTAAGCACCGTCTCCAACACTGTTAGCACTGTCACTGACACCACCCGCGAGCCCATCTACTCTTCCAACACCGTCAGTATCACTTTCATTATACCAGGTATAATAATGTAGGCTCACGACTTGTGCTTTGGAGGTCCTGAGGTCCTATGTTGAGTGTGTGTGCTGTATAGTGAGTGTGTGGTGTATGGTGAGTGTGTAAGTGTATGATTTATGGTGAGTATATTTGGTATATGGTGAGTGTGTGTGGTGTACTGTCTGTGTGTGTTTGTGGTTTATAGTGAGTGTGGTGTATGTTCAGTGTGATGTACAGTGTATGGTGTATAGTGTGTGTGTGTGTGTGATGTATAGTAAGTATGGTGTTTGGTCAGTGTGGTGTACAGTGTGTGGTTTATAGTGAGTGTGGTGTATGGTCAGCGTGGTGTACAGTGTGTGGTGTATAGTGTGTGTGATGTATAGTAAGTGTGGTCTATAGTCAGTGTGGAGCATGGTCTGATGTATCATGAATGTGTGCAGTGTACTGTGTATGTGGGGTGTTTAGTGAGTGTGAGTGGTGTATGGTGTGTGTGTGTGTGTGTTGGTAAATGTAGTTTTTTCCCTCCTCTCCATAGCAGCAGAGCCCACGTGTCATTTCTGTAAGAGGAATTCACTGCCGCAGTACCAGGCTACGCTCCCTGAGGGCACTGTCTATAACTTCTGCAGCTCCAGCTGTGTAACTAAGTTCCAGGTACAGCCATGCCCGATCTGTTTGGACAGGTATTGCCGCACCCAGTTTATCCCAATGTTAGTACAGATATAGCCATGCCTGGTCTTTCCTGGTGCTTATACAGGAATAACTCCCCTTAGCCAATTCCAATGTTTGTACAGGTATAGCTATCTCCAGCATATCTACAGGTATAGCTCCTCTCAGTCTTTCCTAGTGTTTATGCAGGTATAGCCATGCCATGCCTACATCCTATGACTACACCCTTCAGAGTTGCAGGATTGTAAATCTTTGTTTTGGGAGGAGCTTTGTGGTCCTCCATTTACTTACAGTAGCTTGTGCCCCCAAACATGGTAAATGGTAAATGGTTGGCATTTATATAGCGCCTTTATCCAAAGCGCTGTGCAATTGATGCTTCTCATTCACCCCGTCATACACACACTCACACACTGACGGCGATTGGCTGCCATGCAAGGCGCCGACCAGCTCGTCAGGAGCATTTGGGGGTTAGGTGTCTTGCTGTGTCTTGCTGTGTCTTGCTTCGACACAGCCCGGGCAGGGGATCGAACCGGCAACCCTCCGACTGCCAGACGACTGTTCTTACTGCCTGAGCCATGTCGCCCCTCTCCTCATTCTAGAATATTGTATTCTTACCTTGTAAGAAGCAGAACAGGATTTAAAACCGTCTCTCTCTCTCTGGCTCTCTCACAGACCGCGAATATGCAGACCCTAAATGGGCAGACAATGGCCTCCACGCCCAGTGGAGTTCAGCTGAAATGCAACTACTGCCGGGGTGCCTTCAGCCTGAAGCCTCAGACACTGGAGTGGGAGGTGAGCGCGTTTCTGATGACGGCATCACCATACTGACATCACGACCGGACGTTTAGGGGAGGGAAAGCCACAGATTTTGTCATAGACTCGTGAGATGGTCATTGCTTGCAGTCATCCTGTCCTCTCTTTTGGTTAACTACAGTCGGTAACAGCTAGTAAGTTTCCAGGCACTGTATTGCTCAGCTTCCGGATTCTCAGAAGATAAGCAAGGGAGACGCAACTTTCTGTTTTAGCAAAATTGAGCTGCGTTAATAGGTAAGCGCACATCCAAAGTGTTTAGCGCAGGTGCTAGATAAAAAAAAGAAGAACACAAAGTTAGAAAGTAATACCCGCACACTGCTGTTAATGCTGCCTGGTGATGTATTTATGTATTTATTAAAGTGAGCCTGAGCCTTGAGCAAGATAACATTTTGACCACTTTGGTCTTGGTCAGGCTCACTTTAATGAATAAACTCAGTGAGCACTAGGTATTTATTAGACTTATTTTCTACTACTACTACTTCTGCTGCGATAGCTTATCCACTTAGAGGTTTGTGTGTTCAGAGATGCTCTTCTGTGGTTATTTGCGTTTCGGTCACCTTCCTATCAGCTTTGACCAGTCTGGCCCTTCTCCTCTGACCTCTCTCATTAACAAGGCATTCTTGCCCACAGAGCTACTGCTCACTCAATGTTTTTTGTTTTTCACACCATTCTCTGCAAACTCTAGAGACTGTTGTGCATGAAAATCCCAGGAGTTTCAGCTTGAGATGAAGTGACTCACAGTGACTCGCTCTCTTCCCGTAGAATAAAGTGTATCAGTTCTGCAGCAAGACCTGCTGCGACGACTATAAGAAGCTGCACTGCATCGTGACGTTCTGCGAGTACTGCCAGGAGGAGAGGACACTGCACGAGACCGTCAGCTTCTCTGGGGTCAAGAGGCCTTTCTGCAGCGAGGGTGAGAATCACACACCCGGGGTTTTCTGCTTCCTGCACTGGTTTTATACACTGCTGTATACACCAGTGCTGTTTCACTCCTATGTGATTCTGTTCTGGTTTTATAAACCTCTGTATGCACCAGTGTTGCTTCACTCCTATGTGATTCTTTACTGGTTTTATAAACGTCATGGTAACCGGCATTTATATAGCGCCTTTATCCAAAGCACTGTACAATGGATGCCTCTCATTCCCCCATTCACACACACACTCACACACCAATGGCAATTTGCTGCCATGCAAGGCACCAACCGGCTCATTGGGAGCAGATGTGGGTTAGGTGACTTTCTCAGGGACATTTCAACACACTCAGGGCGGGATCAACCCGGCAACCTGAGCTAATATCGCCCCAACTTTATTTTGACTTTATTTTTTTTAAACTGAATGATTTAGCAGATGCTGAACAGAAGTTGCCATGAATTCCTGATACAGATTGTACCTCTTGTGTAAAGTCTAATATTATGGAGAGATGCCCTGAGCTGCTTGTTTTAGTGCTCGACTGTGTTCGGATTCCGAGTTTTATGCTTGACAATCCTTTCCATTGCTTTAAGGAGTAATCTCCAAAATGGCAGGATGAAATATGGCAGCCACACCTAGCGCGGCTTGGCTTCAAATTATGAATGGGAGGGAGCCACTATATTCCCTTGCTCCCTTGCAGTTATACTCCCTCAGTTTTCCTCCCTCCCGCCAAGGGTATAAAATGCAAGCTTCCGGCAAGGGGAATCCCGCAATGCTTAACACAAGGGTCGAATCAGTGCGCTGTCAAATGGAGGAGGTTTTATGAATAATTCATGAGCCCATGTTGAGAGATGGAAGAGGGGATAAAGGATTGAGAATTGAACTTTGTCAGATACTTTAGCCTGCACGTTTCTGTTTTTGATTGAGGTTCATTCTCGCTAAAAGGGCACCAAAGACCAGCGATCATGTTTTTATTAGTCTGCCATGCTTTTATTATCACTTATTATTATCGCCCGGGTAAGATTGCTATGAATTATTCATGAACCGTTGGAAGTGAAAAGAGTACTTGCACATGGAGCAGAAGTTACGGGGACGTGTTTCCTATGTAGGTTGCGAGGGCCCTTGAGTTCCGTTTTGGTTTATTCCCGGTCTATCCTCCCTTGCAGCGCACCTGTTAAGTTTGTTGCACGTCACCAATTTAGCTCGCAAAATGGCTCCCTCGAGGGAAGAGAGAGATGGAAATGCGTTTAAAGTGGAACCAAATCGAGCCCTGCATTGTTGTTGTACTCCACAGCCAGCAGAGGGCACTGCGCTCTTGTCTCTCCTGTGCTCTATTGTTGCACTTCCTCTGTCTCTCCACTAGATGGAGTGCTTGTACAAGCGTCATTGGAAGTTTAGTCTTTTGTTTTTGAAATCGCAGAGCGCGGATCATGACAGTCATTATTTGCGGTGGTGATTTGTATTGGATTTTAGCGATTGTTCTGTGTGTTTTAATTGTGTGTGTGTGTTTGTGTTTTTTGTAGGTTGTAAGCTGCTGTACAAGCAGGACTTTGCACGGCGGCTGGGTCTGAAGTGTGTGACGTGCAACTACTGCACCCAGATGTGCAAGAGAGGTGTGACCAAGCAGGTGGACGATGTGCAGCGGGACTTCTGCAGTGAGGCCTGTGCGAAGAAGTTCAACGACTGGTACTACAAGGTGAGAGCGCCCCTCTGTGGACACCCTGCGTCACTGCAGTGCTTGACCCGTCCTCACTCAGTTACTATAGTAGGGTTCATGCAATGTGCCTGTTGAAAGAGGTGTGTAAACTCATTGATGGATTGTTTGATATTAAAATACACACTTCTGGACATGGCTCATTGTGTAGCACATAGTCATGGTGTGATCTGGGATTTTTTTTGGTAGATTTGATTTGGCGTCAATACACTGCTTCTGTCATGAGAAAATCAATCCTGGTTTGCGTGGGGGAGAATTCAGGTCTGAGATATTCACCTCAAGGCTGTATCACATAGGATATTTGCATCTGCCACCACCCAGAGCCTGCACTAATGTGTGTATGTGTGCTTGCGTATGTGTTTGTGTGTGTGTGTGTGTGTGTGTGTATGCGCGCGCATTTGTGTGTATGTATGTACATGTGTGTGTGTCTGTGCCTGTGTGTGTGTACATGTGTGTGTATGTATGTACACCTGCGTGTGCTTGTGTGTGTGTGTGTGTGTGTGTGTGTCACTGGCCCCAGGCGTTGCGCTGTGACTGCTGTAAGCTGCAGGGGAACCTGACAGAGTCGGTGCAGTGGAGAGCTGAGATGAAGCACTTCTGCGACCAGCAGTGTCTCCTGCGCTTCTACTGCCAGCAGAACCAACCCAACCTCTGCACTCAAAAGGGCCCTGAGAACATGGCCCTGGGTATGTACCTCTCCTCCAGTCTCTGAGGGAGCAGAACCCATCTGTGAGGGAGAGGAACCCATCTGTGAGGGAGAGGAACCTGTCTGTGAGGGAGAGGAACCCATCTGTGAGGGAGAGGAACCCGTCAGTGAGGGAGAGGAACCCATCAGTGAGGGAGAGGAACCCATCAGTGAGGGAGAGGAACCCATCTGTGAAGGAGAGGAACCCATCTGTGAGGGAGAGGAACCCGTCTGTGAGGGAGTGGAACCCGTCTGTGAGGGAGAGGAACCTGTCAGTGAGGGAAAGGAACCCATCTGTGAGAAGGAAGAACCCAACTGTGAGGGAGAGAAATCCATATGTGAGGCAGAGGAACCCACCGGTGAGGGAGCGGAACCTGCCTTAGCAAATGGAGCTATGAATTGGCAAAGTTAAAAGAGGGCTGCACTTCATGATGATGGTTTGTGACCAGGGACAGAAACTCAACCATCTGTTTGCCTGCTTGGGGTGATTATCCATTTCCTGTCTCTGATGCTGTTATTGATTTACAGGATATGGAGCACAGCTGACAGGAGCCAAAGCTACGGTGAGACCTTCTCTCCTTCACTTACACCACCTATATTCACAGGCTTAGTGTGGTAATGAAACACAAACCCTGACTTCTGCACTCCCTCTCTCACTCCCTCTCTTCCCCTCCCTTTCTTTCTGTAGATATTTAACCAGGCAGTCGTGTCATCGTTTGCTGGAGGGATGTTGAAAGATGTGAAGAACAAGGCGGTGCTCTGCAAACCCCTCACCATGACCAAGGCCACATACTGCAAACCACACATGCAGAGCAAGCACTGTCAGACAGGTATACCTATGAGCACACACACAGCTTATACCCACACACACACCTCACACACACCTCATACCAACATCCACACACACATAATCATGCTCACACATGCATACTCTGCTCAGGCTGTACTATTGAATTTACACTGCGCTGCTTCATCATGTCTGACTCCTGCTCCTGTGTGTCTCTTGCAGAGGAGTTGGTGAAGAAGGAGTATGTTCCTGTCCCCATCCCTGTCCCCGTTTACGTTCCTGTGCCCATGAACCTGTACACGCAGGCCACGCCCACATCTGTCACACTACCTATCCCGGTAAGGTGTCCCTCTGCCAACCAGCCAGCACAGTACAGACAGACTTTTTGATAGGCGGCCTGTAGCCTAGTGGTTAAGGTAAATGACTGGGACACACAAGGTTGGTGGTTCCCGGTGTAGCCACCATAAAATTCGCACAGCCGTTGGGCCCTTGAGCAAGGCCCTTAACCCTACATTGCTCCAGGGGAGGATTGTCTCCTGCTTAGTCTAATCAACTGTACGTCGCTCTGGATAAGAGCGTCTGCAAAATGCCAATAATGTAATTTAATGTAATTTAATGTAATGTGTATTTATATAGTGTGCTTTCTGTGTGTGTGTAGAATGTGAGCCAGTCCTACCAAGATCTAGCTGAGTGTTTTTGTGACCATTGCAGCCCAAAAGGCTTGAATTTTCACCGGCTTTTCTCGAAAACTTCAATGCAGTGACCTTTTTCTTTGGGTTATTTTGCAATAAAACAGCGGGAATGTTGTGATTGTTTAAAGAAGGCACCAAAGGTCCTAATATGTATTAGTTCCAGTCAGTAACTGGAAATGTTTTCATGCTGAAGGGAAAACTAAACAGAAGGCTCAGAAAAGCAGATTCTCGGTGATTAGTAGAGTCATCGACCCAATGACAGGAGTGTGACAAGAATGGGTCTGGAAATGCTAAGAGTACATTTTTATCATAGCTCTCTTGGTCTTTTGCAGATAAACTTCCATCACAGATCTCACCAAAATCACCACCAAATCCATGAATAATTATAATAATAATTCCTAATAATATGGCCTTGGGTGACCAGGTGTCCCTCTCCTGGTGAAACTGTGTGAGTTGTGGGTTGGCGTTGGAAGCCTTTTTAGAGACTTGTCTCTTTCCCACTTGAAGCTGGTGTTGAAAGTCTTGTGGGTGACCGGTCCAGTCTCTCCCACTAAAGCTGGTGTTTAAAGTGTCATGGGTGACCAGTTCTCGCTCTCCACTGAAGCTGGTGTTTAAAGTCCCAGGTGACCATTCGTTCCTCTCCCAGGTGCCCGTGCCAGTGTTCCTGCCCACCACCCTGAGCAACGCGGAGCAGATCCTCCACACCATCTCTGAGCTGAAGACCAAAGTCCCCGCCGACCCACTGGAGGCCGACCTGCTCACCATGGCCGAGATGATCGCAGAGGCTGACGATGAGAAGCCCAGCCTCACAGGTAGGGGTGCCTTTCCCCACAGGCCTTTCCTGTGACCCGTGACCTTTTCACCCTTAATCTGCCGGCCTCGGCTTGTGGGCTTTTTCTGGGGTTTATGGGCTACTATGGTGGCTAATCAGGGAGAAAACTCACAAGGATGAAAATTAGACCTTGTGAGCAAAAGGCAGTGTATGCACGCACTACTTTCCTCTATGCAAGCAAAAAGCACTCCCAAGAGCAAAAATTCTCTACATGTGAGCAAGGTGTTCTCTCGGTGAGAGAAGTTACTCTTTGCAAGCAAAAGCATAGCATAACAAAATGACAGAACTTTGTGGACATTTGTGAAATTGAGTAACTATGACAATTATATATACACCAAGCTGTTCAGCTACCTCCTTGTTGATGTAACTAAATATTGTTGTAAAGCAAGTGCTACCTGTGACCTTAACGTCAAACACATTCTTGTGATTTCTCTCGTGCAAATATTCTGCCTGAGTAAAATTCAGTGCTGAATATGACATTCAGGGTTTTCCCTAAATGCATTCGGTAACTATATCCCAGTCAGTTATACTATATACAATGGGATAGCTATGATTTCCTTATATCAATCTTGCATTCCTGATGGAGGTGCTCAGCCCTGCTGCTGTTAACATCCTGAAGCCTTTTGGTGACTGTGTTGTTATATGAGGACACAAAGCTCTCACAGTGCCTGACTTTACTAACTGCTATCATAAAGCTTGAACCCCATCAGCACCTTATAAAAGGTACATTTATAAAGCCCTTGGGACACTGCTGGATCTGTGCCTTGCTGAATAGAACATGAGCTGGGCAGTGAGGGTGCATGCAAGTCGCTCGCTGGCTGCCTCTGGAGATGGGGGAGGTGTGGCTGTAGTGTGCACATGTAGGTGAACACAGTGTTTCCACACTCCTTTAAAAATCCTTCAAAGTTGATTATTTAAAATAATATAACCACAGGCCTGAAAGAGATGTTGAAGCCACATTTTACTTTATTGATGGCCCACAATGCTCATACTCAAACAGCTGAACCACATTATTGTTTTCACCCATTGGACTAATGGGTTAACCCTATCAACTTTGCCTCCTTGCGGTTGGGTCATCGATGTCTCAAATGATTGTAGCGTTCATATTAATTTCATACACAAAAAACTGATATAGTAAAACCGCAAAACGGCGATGCCAGATTGTTAAAAAGATTCCGCTAGCGAGGACAGCTGTTTAGATGCTCATCAGCCCCTTATTTGCAAACAGGCCGACATATTCCCGGTTTGGAAGATATATAAGTTTGTTCTGTTAATTATTTGATTAAGACAAAATATCCCACCTGGAATGTAGTCTTGAACTACTTCTTATTGCAGTTTGGGAAAACTCATGTGGAATTAGAATGGCTGTCAATATCTTTACCACATTTCGTTCACAAATACACCTCAAGTTTCTGTACAAATATAAAGTAATTCTGGGTTGGTCTTTGACTTAGAGATATGCAGTGCTAAACTATAAAAACATAAGGCTCTGTATTTTAGTGTTTCTGTTGTGTATCCTGTATGTACATGCTCTGACCTACATTTGTTCTGTCTCAAATTTCAGAATGGTAGAAACCCCATTCTTTTATTTAAGTATTGAACCATGTGTGTGCAGTAAAACACTTTTATTGGACTAGTACAAAATAGGTGGAAATTGCCCTCTAGGGGGGCAATGAATTAGTGGTTTAATTGAGGAAACCGTGCATTCTGCTGCTTGCCATTTGAGGTGTGAAACGTGAACGTGTGGAAAGAGATGACATAAAGAGTGAGAGTGAGGAGGAAGAGGAGGGGCAGGAAGGTACAGATGACTCCTACCAACACAACCTGGACCTGGAGGAGGACTTCCCCCAAGGTACGCTTTTAAAGAGCTTTTTTCACCGCATGTGAAACAACATTCCACCACCCTAAAGAGCCCTCCTTTTCTATGGTGTATTCACCAACATTGCATCTGTATATAAGCACAGGCACTTAACTGACTACTCAAGGTGTCACTGTCTAGGGGAGCTGTGCTACCTGTGGTCTAGCTTATAACATACTGTGGCAGTGCAGAAAGTTTTAGCATGACAAATATTGTTCTAACAGTGTTACAGTGGTTATAACACAGTAAATATATTTGGTGTTACTTTGGATTAGCTTTGTTCTAACATGGGGAATAACTGCTGTTATAGCACAATGTACATCTGTTATAAAATGTGAGATTCTCTGCTCTGGGTTATAAAGGGCACATGTAGAGCTCTATTATAATATGGTGAATAATCAATATCTCCACTGTGTGTTAACTGCCCACCTGCCATTGTCTCTGCTGTGCTCTGACACTGGTGGGGGTGGGGGGTGTGGGTTTTTGGCTAATCTTGCATAACTGTAGCCAGTCACAAGGGTTTGTAGGGAGGGGTACAGTAATTCAGATTAAAATTCCTCAGTTGCTATTTTGGCCTGTGACCAGCAGTATCAGGTTTGGAGATTTGGTTTGGTGTATTTATACATGGATGTAAGTAGTGTCAAGGACCAAGGGGAGTCTGACACTCACCGGGCTGTCAACTTGCAGACTGACAAGTTGCTGATTTTCTTCTGGCATAGAGAAGGGCTGCAGTCAGCCTGACATTTTTGAGAATTAAGTATGGCAATAGTCCCTTGCAATAGTAAATGGTATGATCCTTGTTAACAAGTTAATGCTATCCTTGTTTAGTGCTTAATTGTAAACGTGATGGTGCATTTTAAAAGCTGGAAAGATTTCCATATCTCACTTTGTTTAACATTTAAGCTTTCAAAACATCATGCCGCTGTATGCGAGTAGGCTGTAATTCAGTTCCATGGTTGGGGCCCACACAGCCTTTAGTCGGCCACAGTGCTACCTCTCCTGTAGGGCGTGATAGTGGTTTTATGGATCGTTCATGAAACCCTGTGTCCCCCTGTCATCCCACTCTTTCCCTCTCTATGTTATAGTTCCTGTTCTGGTTCCTGCAGTTGAAGGCTTGGAGACTGAAATGGGACTTATCCCACCTTTGGGTCCAGAGGAGATAAAAGAGGAGAAGCCATTGCCCTTGGTTAGAAAGAAGGTGAGACCCAACATACACATAATTTAAAATATTTGGATAAGCTAAGGGGGACATTAACCCATGAAAGAGGTGGATGTCATTTAAGGATATGACTCTTCTAAATACAGGGTTACGCGGTCATAGGTTCAATTGTACCTCCTTTGATCAGGGACACAAGAGGAGAGCAGTGGAGAGGGATGCCCCACCCAACCCCTTACCCGAAACAGAGGCCTGTTCCTTCCCCTTGAAGGCCAGATATGGGCTGAACGCCTGGAGAAGATGGGTTTTCACCTCAACTGAAAAATCCCAGGATGAGAATGGCAAGGATCAGCTGAGGGGTAAGTGGATCCCACTTAAGATCAGCATACAAACTCATACAATCTGGATTTCAGTACACTGCTCTGGTTAATTCCAGTGATGGGCTGGATCGCCTTTAACTGAGCTCCAAGCTCATGTATCAGAACCAGTACAACACTTTCTTGGTGAAGACTGGTTTTAGTCAATTGGGGTGACATGGCTCAGGCAGTAAGAGCAGTCATCTGGCAGTCGGAGGGTTGCCGGTTCGATCCCCCGCCCGGGCTGTGTCAAAGTGTCCCTGAGCAAGACACCCAACCCCCAAATGCTCCTGACGAGCTGGTCGGGGCCTTGCATGGCAGCCGATCGCCGTCGGTGTGTGAGTGTGTGTATGAATGGGTGAATGGAGAAGCATCAATTGTACAGCGCTTTGGATAAAGGCGCTATATAAATGCCTGCCATTTTGCCATTTGAAGGAATTCCCCTCTAGCACAAAGCTTCCAAGACTTGAGTTGAATCCAGGTTCTGGAGACCTGTGTGCACATGTTGAAATTTTGCTCTGATTTTCGGTGTGAATGTTGAAGTCTGGTTCGTGGCTCCGGTGTGTTGTGTAAATCAATAAACCTGGCTCTGAAATCTTGTGTGAATGATGAGACCTGGCTCTGAAGCCCTGTATAAATGTTAAAATGTGCCTCTGAAGCTCTGTCTGAATGTTGAAATATTGCTCTTGAGACTGAAGGTCTATGTGAATGTTGAAACCTGGCTTTGAAGCCCTGGGAATGATGAAATCTTGCTCTGATGTTCAGTACTGAAGTGTAGCTATGAAGCCTGGTGTAAATGTTGATACCTTGCTCTGAAGCCCTGTATGAATGTTGAAATCAGCTGTTTGTGGCTGCTTTGCCTGTTTGCAGTTAAGCCGGTGCGGTTGAAGAGGAGCTTGCTGTCGCTTAGCGTGGCGGAGCTGAACTGCGGCCTCGCCCGTTTCGTCAGCGAGGTGCGCCGGCCTAACGGGGAGAGCTACGCACCCGACAGCATCTTCTATCTCTGCCTAGGCATCCAGCAGGTCTGTTACCTGTTAACATCTCTGTCTATGTCTGTCCATGTGTTTGCTAGCTGAATGGAACACTCCAGGTAGTCTGAAAACCGTCAAAACCTAAAGTTGAGGGCTGCTGGGTGGATCATCATGTTCTTGTGCCCTGGCCCTATGGTCTGGTGTCGAACCTGAGCTTTGTGAAGACCAACCGTGGTCGGTAGCCCTGTATGGTGCTGCAGAGTTGGCACTAGCATTGTCCAAAGATGGGAGGATTTTGGTCGGCCAGAATGACTGTTTGCTATCAGGCACAAGCAGCCCCTGCTGGTAGATGTACCATCCACGGTCCGGCTATATGCAGGTAACTTTACTGTTTCTGGTAACAGTCTCACGTTATCTCCCACTGCAGCGATGTATGACCTCAGCCTTGAGTGTCAGAGAACAAGAGTGTTTCCCCTCCTGTATGTCCATAGCCAGTTATTACTCTTTTTCTCAGTTTCATAATTGGCTGACCAACAGCCGGTTATTTTGGTAATGACTGTGATAATTTTAAGACAATTAAATGACCTCTCAATGATGGGATTTACCGAGATGTGTTGGTATATTGATCCTCATCCCATTCCTAGTCACCATTGCCCCACTGGAATTATGTCCTTTATTTGTTTACTTTTTGCTAGCATCTGCGTGACAATAGAAGAACAGATGACCTCTTCAGTGACCCTGCCTACCATCGCTTTGGACAGGAACTGAACAAAGTCTTAAAGGGCTGGCAGCCTAGTGTTCTTCCTGATGGTACAGTATGCCTCCTTTCCTGCCTCAATTCCTCTCTTTCTTCATCTTTGTTTCTACAGCAAGGCTAGGCTGCAGTCAGGTTAAACACAGCATAACAGGACTTCAGCATTCTCGGCAGTGGGTTTGCATGCTGTCTGTGGGGCAAGTTGGAGGAGTTGGCTGTGGCTCTGACCCTGTGACTGAGTCTCTGACTGGGACTGTGTGTGAAACTGTGACTATGTCTCTGAATCTGTGACTCCAGGTTGCATATGGGGTCAGGTGGAAGAGCAGGCTGTGTGAGAGCCTCAATTACTATGTCGCTGAGTCTGTGACTCTGACTCCAGGCTCCCTCTGGGTTTGTGTAGAGTCTCTAACTCTGTGACTCTAACTCCAGGCTCCTTATAAGGTTGTGTAGAGTCTCTAACTCTGTGACTCTGACTCCAGGCTCCCTATAGGGTTGTGTAGAGTCTCTAACTCTGTGACTCTGACTCCAGGCTCCCTATAGGGTTGTGTGGAGTCTCTAACTCTGTGACTCTGACTCCAGGCTCCTTATAGGGTTGTGTAGAGTCTCTAACTCTGTGACTCTGACTCCAGGCTCCTTATAGGGTTGTGTAGAGTCTCTAACTCTGTGACTCTGACTCCAGGCTCCTTATAGGGTTGTGTAGAGTCTCTAACTCTGTGACTCTTACTCCAGGCTCCCTCTGGGGTCGGGTGGAGGAGCAGGCCCTATGGAGCTGCCGGCAGCTGGGCCAGCACTCCCCCACTGCTCTGCTGCGCTCTCTGCTCTACCTCAACACCAAGTACTTGGGCCTGAGGACCGTGGAGCAGCACCTACGCCTCTCCTTCAGCAACGTCTATGGCATTCGCAAAATGAACCCCTACACCAAGGAGCTTTCCGTCTGCCTCCGCAATCCTTCCATCTCACCGGAACAGCAAGGTACTTTCCCCATGTCATAGCATCTCACAGGAACCACAACCTGCCAGCTTTCCTACTAAGGGCTAAGGGCTCTTCTCAAGTGGAATGATAAGTATAATGACAACTCTTTAAAGGTTAATCTCAATATCAATAGAATGATGAGTATTTTGTCATGTGAATGCGCTCTCTACAGTCTACAGGCAACCGACCTCATAGGAAGGGTATGAAGTATTTTGTCTCCTGTTTGCTAAAGGTTACTATAATGTCAAATTGCTTGCCAAATTGATTCCATCATCTATTTAGCTTGGTATCAAAATGTTCTTTAGTTTTTGATCCAGTCTAAAACACCCCACCCTTTATGCTCTCATTCTGGTCAGCATAGAACCTTTCGATTTGGATGATTCCTTGTTTACTTGAGTCTTGCCTTTATCAACAGTAAAACCAGCGTTGAGGAAGAGAAAACGCAAAGAGGAAGATGATGACCCAGATTATGCCCCAGACAATGACTCAGGAAGCTGTCCGGTGAAGAAGCATGAGTGTCTCTTATATGAGCTCTACCTCTCCAAGTGGTGAGTCCCACTCTGCAGCAAACCATTGCTATGTTTCCCATATTGCTTAACTTTCACCCAGGACTGCATTTCCCATACTGCATAGTGTTCACGTAGGAGTAATGCTGCGTTCCTTGTGAACTTGGAAGCTCATTGCTTGCTACCAGCCCAGAGCTCTCCAGTTGTTATCCCAGTTGAACGCCATAAGCTTCTCAGCTACTTTGTAACATACACTGTGTTTTGGGAACATTAAAATATTTGTCAAAACGTATTTAGGAGTTACCTGTTGTTTGCCATTGTTGTATATTCCAACATTTCAGCCAGTTTTAATTATGTCAGTTTCCTCCTACTCAGCAACTCGGAGCTGTGAAATGGTACCTGACTTTCCGACTTTTGAATTAATGGGCCCTTGGCATCTTTCCTTGTCGGAAGGTCATAATTACGAGTTTCCGAGGTATCTGGAGTGCAGTATATGAGTGTTAAAGTTCAGACCACTGCAAAAAGTGACTGGACCTAGGTAGTGGTTTCTCATACTATTGAGGGGTATGGTGGTTGTGATTGGCTGAACAGTCCGGGTCCTTAACCAGAGGCGACAATGAATGTCATTGGCCGAGTGAGGGCCGATCGTGACTGTGATTGGCTGAGTGAAAGGCTGACAGTGGCTTGTTTTGCTCTGTGTCTGCACAGCCCAGCAGCTCTGAAGCACAGGACGGACGTGTTGTACATGAAACCGGAAATCTCCAGCAGCTCAGATAGCCCCCTGTGGTACAGCTCCACCCCCTTAGAGAACACCACCCTGGAGAGCATACTCACCCGAATCCTGCTCATTAAGGATATCTACGACAGACAGGACCCTTTGGAAGAGGAGGGGGAGGAGGAGGTAGAGAAGAAGGAGGAGGAGGAGGAGGAGGAGGAGGAAGAGGAAGAGGCCAAGGACAGCAGAGAATAGCATCAGTCCCGCCCTCTCCTCCTTCTCCACAGTACCGCACAAATCTCCCTGCTATTTAACCTCCAGCAAACTGATATCTGATCAGTGCTAAACCAGCAGCTGTTGGGATTGGGAGGAAGGTCTCTCTCTCTCACTCTCTCTCGTGCAGTGGAAGGGGGCGGAACCTGGAAGACAGTTTATGGCTGTTGTTTTTTTGTTTGTTTTATTTTTTTTCACCCTCCCCTTCTTCTTCAGCTTTTGACAAGTGCAGACCCCTGATATAGAATCACTCACTATGCCCAATTTGATGAACCTTTTACGTGTAAATACTTTGGGGAAAGTGAGGAGGAACGCGGAAGTGGTTTGATGCCGAGACTCTTCAATTCTCCTTTTTGAAGGCCCTTTATTTATTACTGATTGGTTTGGATTTTTTGGACGCTGGGGTTTCCCCAGAATGCCCCATGGGACAGTCGAGCATCTGAGCGGGAATGTGCCATGTGTACTTTTTCTTTCCTCCTATGAGCATTAAACCTGCAGCTGCTGTAAACTACAGCCCCACTGTGTCTCTTCTCTCCTCTCTGCTGTATGTGTGTGCATACAGTGTGTGTGTGTACGCATATCTGTGTGTCTGCGTCTGTGTGTGTGCATATCTGTGTGTCTGTATCTGTGTGTGTGTGCGCACATTTCTGTGTGTGCGCATATTTGTGTATCTGCACCTGTGTGTGTGTGTGTGTGTGTGTGTGTGTGTGTGCACGTGTGTGTGTGTGCACATAGCTGTGTGTCTGCATCTGTGTGGGTGCCTATATCTGTGTCTGTATCTGTGTGTGTGTCTGTGCATGTTTTTGTGCATGTGTGAACATATCTCTGTCTGCGTTTGTGCCTCTGTGTGTTGGGGTCATTTCCACAGCTTCATCTCCGTAGCTGACTTAATCTGCAGGAGGAACAGGTTCGTTAAGGTATTAAAATAGATGGCTTTAAACCCCTGGTGGTTTTTCTGAAAAGGACAGTCTTCAAAATAAGCTTTATTTTTCAGGCATCTTCAGTGGTCACTGAAAAGGAGGCACTTACACCATGCTGTTTTGGGATGCTTTACGAGGATCTGCCTCTAAAGTGTGTTGCTGTGGGCTTCACGTTGGCCCTCTGCACCTGGTTCTATCACAATAACAGTGTACGATGTCTGTACAATATTAAGGAAACACTATAAGAACGAGCACCGCAGTTTGCAATGTGCTTTGCACACACTTCAGGTTTTAATGTGCTCTCACATATCACCCACTTTTGCTCCTGATAAGCTCTTTGCTGAAGATAAAATTGACATTCAATGCTCTTAAATTTCATTTAAGTATTCTTTCCATTTTGTTTTTATTTATGAATGGGGAAAATTTTAATGCATATTTTTTTAAAAAGGTGCTTGTTTTTAATATTTGCTTCATTTTCTGTTGTAGGCTATATGTTGTTTTTTTATCTGACAATAAATTGCAGTACTTGATTTTTGCTTTTATTTATGTGTGTAGGTTTTTGTTGTGTCAAAAGCTTTGCTGTTCTGTATAACCTGGGGCAGTTTTTGGGGCAGTTGGAGTAGCATCTGTCCATCCAGATTTATTCACTGAAATGTGTTACATTTTCTAAATATTTGCTGTAGTTCCCCCTGGTAAAGCAGACAATGCAGGCCCAAAAAAGTACATGAAAATGTACCAAAGTATCTCCACTGTGACAGAAACCTCAGGCAGTGAACAGCAGGTACCCCCTCTTCCTGGTTTCAAGGAAGTGGGCTGCAGCAGCAGGTTTAATGAAGGTGCATATATCCAGGGTAACTGATGGGGAGGTGAGGTTCAGGCTTTAATCTTGTCAGCTGCTCTAGGTCAGCAAAACAAGGCCAGGAAACAGGAAGTGACATCACAGTCATGGCTCATGGTTTCCTCTTCACTCAAGGTTATGGAGTGAAAATGAGTCGATATTGTACAAATTTGACTGTCAGTGTTTTTAGGGAAAAGATGAAGGGGAAGGCTGGTGGGAGTCTGGGTCTGAGGGGTATTGGGTTGTGTGAATCACCAGCTACCCACCCCACATTGTGTTGGGTTGTCTGAGACAGGCCATGTGACCAGATTTACAGTGGCCGTAGTACAAAGGCCAGAGACATGAGCATTATTTACCACGCGTGCATACACAATGAAAGGTTCACGTAGTCACATTTTTGTTTATTGTGGGGCATGTGAGTGAGTGGGGTGGGGGAGGGGGTAAGCTGTGTGGGGTTTAGTTGACTGAGTGCAGTAGCTGCAGCTGAAAACAGTGTTCAGGAGGGACTCCCTCAAACATTAAAACACTCTCAACACTAATTGACATTTATTTTACCAAAAACAAAGTATGGCAAATTCCCTGCCCTAATTCATTGTGAAGATCCAATGTGGCACTAGATATTGCCTCTCATTTCTTTGTTAAAATGTATATGTAAATAAATAAATAAATAAAGAAATCCAAATATATAAAATATTATTTTTCTAGAAGCCTTGCTGCTGCCCATCACAACTTGGCATTTTACAATCTTGAGGTGTTCTTTTGTTTTTTAAGGTGTCAGAAATATTGCAAAGAAGGTTTGTCCTACGTAGACACAGCACCAAATATGAACTGCCTCAGTTGATCCCCACTGTGTGATCTGCAGGGATTTTAGCTTGTATTTTACAGTTATTTTCCAGCACAGTCAAATGACTAATTGGCCAATGACTATATAATTGAGACATAAAAACAATTAGTTGATATAATATTGCAAATCATCACTACTGGCTCTGATTTCAGGCTCTGAGTCTTCATCTATAAGTGCCAGACTACAATTCACTCTGCCTGCCACTGCTTTTACTTCAGCGCACTATACACTACCGTTCAAAAGTTTGCAATCACTTTGTCTTTTTTTGCTTTAATATTTAATTTTCTCTGTTTGTAATCAAAAAATTCATATGTGGTCAAAGCACAGACTTTTATTTAAGGGTATCTTTATACATTTATTTCACCCTGTAGTAATTACAGCAGTTTTCATATGTAGTCCCCCATTTCAATGTTTGAGACAAATTAACATAATGTCAAATAAAAGAGCCATGTTTTGTAGTTATTTGCCTATCCTTTGCATGCCATTGCATGACTTCCTGATTTCTGTGACCTATCAACATCATCAGAGTCTGGGTAACTTATTTTCAGGTTGTGCTACAAGCGATACTGTCACCGTCTATGATGCAAGGAGCCGGCAGTGGCCTCATCGGAGGTGCCAGGGGACTGATGGCCACTGGCCGGAGCCACGAGGCATGGAACGTGGGGTTAATCTGCATAGTCTGGGGTAGCTGGAGTTGGTAGGCCATCGGCCTTGGTAGGTCCCTCCTCAACACCTCGAAGGGCCCAATGAACTGAGGAACCAGCTTGTGGGACTCCATCCGCAGGGGATGATCCCGGGTAGAGAGGGTTAAAAGAATGGGCTCTCCTCTCCAGGTTCGCTGACCGCATTGGACGACCCTCTCTGCAGATGGAACCCCCACCTTGGGCTCCTGTGCCTGGAACAGTCGGGGCTGGTACCAGAACTGCGACTCAAACGGGAACATGCCTGTGGAGGAGTCCGACTGGCTGTTAGGCTCAGGGTGGAAACCTGAGGAAAGACTGACCGTAGCTCCAATGAATATGCTGAGAGCCTTCCAACTGTGGACCATGGTCAGAGACAATGTCCAGAAGCAGACTGAACAAGCAGAACACATGTTGGATCAGGAGCCCTGCATTTTCGAGCTAAGGGCATCTCAAGAGGCTTTGGGAAACAATTACTAAAATTATGGTGTTACTCTGAAATGGAGGAAGACCTGTTATGAAGTCCACTGAGATGTGTCACCAGGGGCAGTTAGAAATAGAGAGTGGATGTAGTAGACCCTCAAGTTGTGACCGGGGGTTCTTGTTCCACAGATGGAACAGGTAGCAACAAAGTACTGTACATCCCTCTCCATGGTGGACCACCAAAACCAACTTTGAATGAACTCTAGCATTCTGGTTTTTCCTGGAAGACGTGAGAAAGCACAGCATTAGGAATGGAAAGGTGACCCAGTGGGGCATTACCTGGGTCTGCCTCCATCTATTGTGCTCTCCTGATGATGGCCTTAGTACCCCAGTGAACTCCCTAGGTGCCACAGTCCTGGAACTCAAGAGGATGGGTTCCAATTCCTTTTCCAATTAAGGTGGGTCAAACTGTCCTGAGAGGGCTTTTGGTTCTTGAAAACAATATGAGAGGACAAAATCAAAGCAATCAAAGTGCCCACCAAGCTTTACAGGAGTTAAGATGATTGGCTTGGGTTATGATAGGCTAACCTGGTAACCAAGGCCCATGGGGAATTCTGGAGAATGGATGAGGTGAAACTGCATTTTTTCATGATGCTGTCCTTCCACACACAATTGCAGGGGGCAGTTAGATGGCAAATGCACCCAGAACCGTGGGATCTTCCATCTAGGACAATGACTGTTACCGGGTGGGCAAGGCTGGCTAAGCCTATGTCCATTTAGTTGCCAGCAGCACCAGTCCATGAAGGCTTTAAGGGCCTAATCCCCCCTAGGGAAGTGAGATTGGCAACAGGATCCCAGACACCATAGACTTGGGAGGGATGGTCCGACTCGTCACAGGTCTCCCTGCCTGGACGAGTTGTGGCTTTACCCAACAACTCTGGACATGAGGAACAAAAGTGGCCTGGTTTTCCACAGTAAACACCTGTCTCTCACTCTGCAGTCTTGTTTTTGCTGGGAGAATCTGGTTCTCCCAAGGCAGAAGAAGATGGAGTCAGGAAGATAGCAGCAATCGGGTGGTGACGATCCAGTGGCAGCTCTGGGTAGGGTTGCACCAGTGTTTAGTAAGTTCTCCCTTAAGTTGGAATGTAAAGCTCACACTACAAGCTTACTAGCTACTAGTTAGTTCACAAGTAGGCAGATACTCAATTCAGTTGCATGGTGCGACCTTAACACTACTTAAGTTGTAACTCAGAAGCAACTAGGCTTAGTTCTTACTTATTCACAGCTGGTGCAACTAGCCCCTGGAAACAGGAGGTGAGGGAAATGCAGAAACGATTATCTACTTACATAGACATGTCAATGAGGGACTCAATGTCCTTGACCATCTCTCTGGATGCTATCTCATATTTGATTTCTTCAGAGATGCCATGAAACGTGGCAAGGAGTCTCTGTATTCCACTGACTCTCTGCAGCGAGGGTGTGACACTCATTGGTGAAGTCTGCAACACTGCACGAATCCTGGTGAAGTCAGAAGAGTTAATTGGCTGCTTCATGCCCACTGATGGGATGATTGAACACATTACATTATTGGCATTTGGCATCCAGAGCGACGTACAGCTGATTAGACTAAGAAGGAGACAATCCTCCCCTGGAGCAATGCAGGGTTAAGGGCCTTGCTCAAGGGCCCAACGGCTGTGCGGATCTTGTTATGGCTACACCGGGATTAGAACCACCGACCTTGCATGTCCCAGTCATTTACCTTAACCTTAATGCTACAGGCCGCCCCTAGACCCTCCTCATCTCCTTGTGAAGAGTTCCTAATTTGAGCACGCCAGAGTCTGCTGTTCCCAGATGGATGTTGCCCAGGAAAGTGATTTACCAGTCAGTAAAGAAATGATGTAGGTAACTTTAGAACAGTTAGTGGGGAGCATAGATGCTTGCAGCTTGAAGAACAGAGAGCAATCGGTTAACCACCTTGGTTACAATCGTAGCACTCTGGAGCAGCAAGTTCTTAGGTCCTTGCTTTGCTAGGGCACAGGAACTGGAGGAGTGGGTGGGGTTGTGTAAACAGATGATGCCCTCTGGAGGAAGTAGCAGGACTAGGACTCCGGACATATTGTAATAACATGAAATACAGGAATCGAAAGGACTTCATGATCAATGATCAACAGATATAGTAAACATTCACTCTTAAAGATGGAGTGACTCTATTGGAGCCTCTCTCTCTTTCTCTCTCTCTCTCATACACACACACTTGGTAGTTGGCCTGATTCCAAAAACTTGGCCCATTTATGTACAGCCACAGCAGTCCTATCTGCCTGCCTCAAAAAAACAAAAAAACACTTTTTTTGTCTGTTGAATCCCTGGCCCTTTCAAGCCTATAATGAAAGTGCTGGTGTCAGCAACAGGGCAGGACGCTCTAGAGGGAGAGGCAAAAGCCAGACTATAGGCAGTGATTATGGCCTCTAATGTGCCATGAATCCTTTTTGTATCATGCGGTATGTTGCCATTTAATTATAAAACAGGGAGTGGGAGAAAGACACAAGAAGAGCTGGAGAGGTAGAGCTGTGACTTGGGTAGTATAATGGATGTCAGTTCTATTTTAAATAGTTTTTTGTGAACCAGCACATGAATCCACCGCCCCCCCCCCCCCCGCCACCCCCCCCCACACACACACACACAAGCAGGAAGAAATAAATGAGGAAAGAGTAATTAAAATGGAATAGGTATACTTAAAACACAGCTGGCATTGTATTTATTCTCTAGTTATTGTGCCACAATACCTGTCTGTTCTCACTGATATATGTGACCTGATGACCAGTGGCCAGTGTTTATCAGTGTCAGTGCAGTATAACTGAAGCAGTCCACAAAGCCTCGTGCTCCTAGATTGATCTGACCCCCATGCAACATCGCTCTCGGTCTCACTTCTTCACCATTTTAAAAGGCTTCCCTTCATGCTGGGGG
This sequence comes from Conger conger, assembly GCF_963514075.1. Lineage (NCBI taxonomy): Eukaryota > Metazoa > Chordata > Actinopteri > Anguilliformes > Congridae > Conger > Conger conger. The sequence goes on from NC_083762.1 coordinate 32,633,360, forward strand.
GGGGAACTGTCTCATGTTTAGAACTGAAAGATGCAGAGTGAATCCTGTGATCCAGACACAACTCCATTCCCATCCGGTATCTGTCCACTTTTACCCAAATAGTCCCTGCCTTCACCTCTCACAGCCAGACACAGAGCACAAACACACAGATATAACACAGCCAGACACAGGAACAAACACACAGATATAACACAACTAAATACAGAGAACAAACACACAGATATAACACAGCCAGAACAAACACAGATATAACACAGTTAGACACAGGAACAAACACACACATATATAACACAGCTAAACACAGAGAACAAACACACATAGATAACACAGGCGGACACAGAGAACAAACACACATAGATAACACAACCAGACACAGAGTACAAGCACACATAGATAACACAGGCAGACACAGAGAACAAACACACATAGATAACACAACCAGACACAGAGAACAAACACACAGAGATAACACAGCCAGCAGACACAGAGAACAAACACACAGAGATACCACAGCCGGACACAGAGAACAAACACACAGAGATACCACAGCTAGACACTGGGAACAAACACACAGAGATACACACACGCACAGTGTTGAAGTGAATGTGAACAGTAAGCAGGAGAAATCTAATGTGCACAGTAAACTTTGGATCAGCTGCAATTCAGTTCAGGAAATGAACTTCTTTGTTACCATAACTACCTACATGATACACACTCATCTTGGGAGACTGAATTTACAGTAAGCTAACTTATTATATCAACTATCGATAGATAAGCTAAGGACGCTGAATTATCCAATAATAATTTCTGCTAGCTAGCTAGCCAAAATAAAATAAACTATAACGTCCTTGTGTAAGAAAACTAGCTAGCTAACGTTATCGATAACGTCACCTTATGAAAGCAAACTACCTAGTTAGCTAATGTTAGCTAGCTACCTAAATTAATATAACCAGAAATAGTGTAATACACTTATACCTCGATTTACGAACGTTCTATTTACGAATTTTCACATTTAAGAACACATTTTAGCGATATTTTTTCATTTAACGAATGGAATGTTCACTTCAACAAAATTTTTAAATGGAGAAAAACGTTTATTATTATGGCTACACCGAGGATCGAACTGCCGACCTTGTGGGTCCCAGTCATGTACCGTAACCACTATTTAAACGGTTTCACTTTAACATCTGCAGTAGCCTAATTTGCATTAGCACATTTACTAGTTTAAACTTAAATGGAGGGCGAAGTTCCGGGATTTACTCAATTTAACAGTTACTCCAGACAAAACGCTAAAGTCACCTCGATACGAAAATGGAGATTACATTTAAGCATGGAAGAGAGGTAGACTTCATTTACAAACTGAACATTAAATTTACCCGTGTATTGATCAACTAGTTCCCTTGGCAGATGTTTAAATTTCTACTTTTCAGTCAGTGCGATTACACTGATCATTTCATTTCTGTACTGTGACGGGTGGCTGAGAGAAACATCGCATTAGCCGACATCCACGCACATTGCTGCCCACAACGTTGGCAGCCATACTTTGTTGCCATTGCAATTTCCAGTCATTACTTTAATTTAATAACAAAGCAGATGTTCCGGTAGTTTACCAATTAATGAAAATAGGCCTAAAGATTATTGTTTAATAAAGTTAATTCGTTTAATTTAAATTAATTTCCTGAATTGAAAGAATTGGAATGGAAATCACCTCAGCCCTGGAATGCAGTTATTGTATCTGGTAAAATGAATTACCGCATCACCAAAAAAAATAATAAAAAAATAAACAATAGCAAAATAAGTAACAGTGATTATTGTACAAAAAATTTATTTCGTAACAGTTTTGTAAACATTTGAGGTAAATTAACATTTACATCAACTTGTCCTTACAAAATCAAAATCAAATTATTTATATGGAAGGCACGTCTCTTAAGACAGCACTGGAACGAGATTGTGAATTATGGATCTACACCCCGACTCAGAGATCTCAGCAAGTCCACAACACAACTTGGGTATGTTCCTACAAGCAGCCCCTGGGGTAGTGCTCTTGCAGGAGTGGCACAAGTGACCGTGCGTCTTTGTGTAGGTGAGGCTTCGACATCAGCCCCTGGGATTCAATAAATTTATGTTCAATACTGTGCTGCTAATGGGGGTGAGGTTGGGTGCAGCTTCCTACCAAAGCAAACGCATAACATTCAACATTGAACACTGGCAGCAGCCTGCCATGGCACTGCAGATGGTGAAGCTGAAAAGCATAGTCTCCCTGCCTTTATTATTTTTGTTTGTTTTTTTATTTTTTTTAATTAACAAAACTTTTGACAGTTGTCCTAAACTGAACAAATAAGTAACTTAAAATTGTTATCAGATTTTCTATTTCATAAACCTGTCTTTAATATTAAGAGCTACTGTATTTGCTTTTAAGATATTTTACTATATTAATATTTAAAAACATTGGCAGAGTCTCTCTCCTGCCAAAATAACACACTTTTTTGGTATTTTCCTTTTTGCATACATTAAAATATTTTAAAATAAAAGTAACATACAGCTGGGACATCTGGGAAAGTGACATTTTTTCTTTTTTGCAAATGTGGTACCATTATGAACAAAGATGTGCAAAGCCTCCCATCTAACTGAAAGTATCTTGAACTGTTTTGCCTTGCATATGTGCAATAGTCAATATTTTTCACAGTTTATTTTTCATAGTCTATCTGAAATAATAAATATGTATATAATAAATAATCATTAATGATAGGCATTACATTTTGCATCTATAAGATGGAAGACAGTGCATATGCATATGTCATTTTCTTACTGACTACAATTAAGCAAATTGCCCCTAGTTATTTTCTTTATTACTTTAAAATTACTATTAAAAATAACACTTTAAAAATAATACTGAGATTTTAGGTGTCACATATAAAACTGTGTACATAATATTCTCCACAGTAACTATGTGGTGGCTAAAAAATGTACTGTTGTGTTTATGATGGCAAGAAAATCTGTCTTTTCAGACAGATCATATATTTAAAATAAAGAGTTTGCTGATGAGAATAAATCACCAAAACATAAAAATATGTATCCTTATATAGTGAGCTAACTAAACTTTTTTTAAATGATTGATTTGCAGTCCAGGCTGTGGGGGTGGTTCCATCGTATAGGATTTTTAGACACAGAGCTGATCAGTTGTTGAATGTCACTATGGCAGACAAAAGACAGGGCAATCATGAATCAACAGCATCCATTGTCTGCACAAATTCATCATTTTCTACTGCTGGTGACCACAGCTTGATCATCTCAAATCACTCTTCTCCCAAATACTTTGCAGTTGTATTGCCTTTTTTTAAAGATTAGCAAAATATATAATGTGTGTAATTCTCCTCTTCATCTTCCACTCTTTGGTTGGATTGAGTTTTTTTCTTCTCAAAAGAATAAAAATTCACAGCAGGGCCTGGAATCACAACGCCCAGAGGCTTTGGGCGGAGCTCCGACCTGTGGCGCAGAAGAGGACCTGAAATCTCTGCACAAAAAACATGGTAAACAGCATGACAGGTGAAAAGCTCATTCATCCCTTGCATTCCATCCACAGTCCTCTTGCATTTTTTACATACAGAGGTAACATGCCCTCAGTGACCACTTTATTGGGAAACCTGTACACCAGCCCATGAATGCCAATCATGTTCTGCACGCTGACATAACCCAAGAGGTTCAGTCATTGATCTGGCCAAACATAATGGGGACAAAATGGATCCTGAGATTTTCACACGCAACAGTCCCTGGAGCATCTCTGAACACACAACATATTGGACTTTGAAGGGGATGGGCTGCAACAGCAGATGACCAATAAGGCAAATAATAAGTCTAATAAATACCTAATAATTGTTTGCATATGTCAATATGCAGGTATGTGTATGTTTATTTCCACGGATTATCTTAAACTGCAAAACCAGTCTTTCCATTTATATGTTCATAATTCTTGGCACTAAAGCCAAATATACAGTGCAGTCTGTAAGTATTTGGACAGTGGTTCAATTTCTGTACTCCACTGATTTGAAATGAAACAATGCATATAATGTTAATATGCAGACTGTAACCTTTAATTGCAGGGTATTTACATCCATATCGGGTGATCCATGTCGGAATTACATCCCAATTTATATATAGACCCCCCATTTTAGAGTGGCAAAATAAATTGGACAGTTGGTTCCTCAGCTGTTTCTGATTAGTCCGGTGTATTCAATTGCTTCCTTAATGCAGGTATAAAAAAACAGCTTTCAGTATCTTGTCTTGATTCTAGACTTTTAGTCTGTTATTGGTGGTTGTCAACATAAGGACCAGAGTTGTACCATTGACAGACAGAGAAGCTATTATGAGGCTGAGAAATAAGAAAAAACAGTCAGAGACAGGGGCTGGTAGGCTAAGGAAGACCTCTACAGTAGATGGCTTAAGAATTCTTGGCATAATGAACAAAACCCCCAAAAAACTTCAGGAGGCAGGCATGGATGTGTCAGTGACTACTCTCCTCAGAAGACTTCACAAGCATATCTACAGAGGCTACACTGCAAGATGCAAACTATTTATTAGCTGCAAAAACAGGATGATCAAGTTCCAGTTTGCTAAGAAGTACCTAAAAGAGCCTACAGAGTTCTGGAAAAAGGTCTTGTGAACAGATGAGACCAAGATTGACTTGTATCACAGTGATGGCAAGAGCAAAATGTGGAGGCTTAAAGTTACTACCCCAGAACCAAAGCACCCCCCTCTCTCATCTGTGAAACATGGTGGTAGGGGTGTTATTGTCTAGGCATGTATGACTGCCAGAGTTGCTGGCTCACTTGCCTTCATTGATAACATCACTGCTGAAAACAGCAGCAGAATGAATTCTCAAGAGTAAAGAAGCATCTTATTGGCTCAAGTTAAGTCAAGTGCCTCCTCCCACAGCAAGTCAATGATCACAAGAACATACTAGTGCTCTCTTTCTTCTTAATGACATTCCAAGCAATTTGTTTCATTAAGTCCATTGTTTGGCTGTTTTTTTATTATTATTTCTCTGACTCATAATGGCTTCCTTGACTGAAAGTTTCCCAGCACTATGGAAGCAACTGAATACTCCTGACTAATCAGAAACAGCTGAGAAGCCAACTGTCCAAATATTTATGGACTGCACTGTATATGATTTTTAAAGATCTTTTTTTATTTTGTCTGTAAATTACCCTTTCTTTCATCTTGAGATTAACACTGATTTATTTAGCATCTCGTCGCTGACCCTGTAATACACTTAGTCAATTTTGTGAATAGGTTACTGATACACTGAGGGTGGCCTGTAGCGTTGTGGTTAAGGTACATGACTGGGACAAGCAAGGTCAGTGGTTCTAATTCCAGTGTAGCCACAATGAGATCTGCACAGTCGTTGGGCCTTTGAGAAAGGTCACAACCCTACACTGCTCCAGGGGTGGATTGTCTCCTGCTTAGTCTAATCAACTGTACGTCGCTCTGGATAAGGGCGTCTGCCAAATGCCATTAATGTAATAAATGTAATGTTTGTGAAGGGATCAGTAAATGGTTTGCAGTTCTGTGAGGAGTTCAGTGATTGGTTTTCAGTTCTATGAAGAGGTCAGTTGACTGCTGCTTCTGGCTAAGGGTCCAGTGACTGGTTGACTGTGGATAAAATCAAGACAGGATGAACATGCAGACCTGTTGGTGAATCAGTGAGTTGTAGGTTCACATTGACAGATTTTAACTACATTTGGAGAAAAGAAACATTAAAGGGGTCCTTCCATATACTGGTATCTATTTCCTGAATGTGAAAGGAAAAAAACAAACATTGAAATTAAGATGCAGTATAGATAACTGCATATAATGATACATTATTTGTATTATTTGGCAGGAATAAATAAGAAAATGCACATTATTTCACTGAAATATTTCAATAACAGACTAAAAAGGTATTTCCTTATATGCAACCATCCTGGCTAGCCTAAAACCAAAGGTACCGACACTTGTCTCTAGTCTCCCAATGCTGATGTATCATGTTACACGTAGAACATGTATCAACAGCACTGCAAACAGCGCCATTATTTGGCGGTCATTTTATTGAAATAATATATTTATATTCTGTAAATATCTATATAACTATTTCCAAGCTATTCTTACTGATTATAAGATGACACCCTATTTTTCAAGGCAATTAACCTTGAAATGATGAAAGGTTAATTGCCGAGGCAGCATGCCAAGACAGCATAGATGAACTGATAGAAATCATCAGCCACAGCATCAGTGCCTCATACCATCTCACACCCAGGTACTCTGCGTAGTCTACAAGCAGCCTTCACTGTGGGAGAGTCATTAGGACCTTCATCATAAGCTCTTCCTCCTGCTCATCTTGCTCTTTGCCCAGCCTTGGCAACAAACCCATTTCAAAACATTAACCAGACAGGATCTCCTCAGTTGGGCCAGAACCTCACCCACACTTCATATGTAGCAGGGTTATGGTTAGGGTTAAGTCTTTAACATCTGAAATGGATGGCCTAATGCTGCTGCAAAGAGAGACCCACATTGATCACAACATTTTTTGCTTCGGCCTACCAGCCCTGAGAGAAGAAAAAAACCCTCAAAATCTGGAGATCTAGTGTCAATTACTTAAAAGAAAGAAATAAACAAAATAATAATAAAATAACACGAGTGTGTCTCTAGAATTTCATCACATACCAAGAACACTTGGAAATTATAAAATAAAATAAAAATTTAGCTGGAATGAATGCTGCCGCATGCATGCAGCCAACCTGGCAACCCATCTAGCCTTTTATCTGTATGGTCTGTATCCCTCTCAGACTCCTTCCTCTCCACCACATCAATGCCAACAGGAAGAACACTTGCATTTAAAGAGCAACAAACCTGTCGAGGATACGCTACAACTCACCGATTGCACTGCGGTTCACGTCTCGCTGTTTACAGATTTATACCGAGAGCATCCCAGTTCCAGTGCCCTGTCTCACACCACTGCTGGTATTTCATTCTTCAATTTCTTAATATAGTTTTATATATATATTAACATATATAAAAGGGAGATGGTGGGGTAACGGTGGGGGTAGGTGGGGTGGGGGATGGGGGCTAGATGGCCAGGTCATTTGGTCTGGCCCTGACGCTACTGGTCTTGCTGGCCCGACTCAGTCGCCGGGTATCCATGGCAACCAGGGGCGCCTCATGCATCTCCACCAAGGTGGTGACACAGCCCTTGTCTGGCGGTAACTGCTCGCCGTCGTCCTTGGCTGGTGGCTGCTGCTGTGGCTGGTCACTATGGATACTGCAATCAGAGATGGGAGAGGGATTTGGGGAGGGGGACGAGGGGGAGGAAGAGGGTTTGGAGGGGCAGGGGGATTTGGGCTTCCTCTCCAGAGTCAGCAGCCTTTCAGTGGCCCGGTTGGCCCAGTTCTGCTCCGAGGCCTGTTGCTGCTGGTGGCTGTTGTTGTTGTTGCTGGTGTAGAAGGAGGAGATCAGGTCCTGTGGGTCCTCCATTTTGAAGTCAGCCATGGGCCCCACTGGTGATGGGTACACCCCGCTCTCTGCCACAGTCATGTCCGTGTAGTTGGGTGGGTAGCAGTGGATATGGGGCGCAGTTCTCGGGACGGGGATTGGGGCAGCAGGATCGGGCTCAGACTCTGGGTCAGGGCAGGGCAGTGCACACTCGTTGGTCATGCCCTGCTTGACCTTCTTCCATCCCAGGTGATAGATCTCTAACAAATTCAGCAAAAGGGACACGCAAGCCACCACAAGCATAAATAGGATGAAAATGGTCTTCTCCGTGGGCCTGGAGATGAAGCAGTCTACTGTATTGGGGCAGGGCCAGCGGGCGCACTTATACAGCGGCCGCAGCTGGAAGCCGTAGAGGAAGTACTGGCCCAGGATGAAGCCCACCTCGAACAGTGTCTTGAAAATGATGTTGAACACGTAGGTGCGCAGCAGGGCGCCCCTGATGCGGATTTTCCCGTGCTCGTCTCTGATCGGCAGCCTCTCCTTCTTGCCACCACCCCCGTTCTTCAAGAGGAGCTCCTTTTCCCGCTGCAGCCGGATCTTCCGCAGCTCCTCCTCCCTCTCCTTCCGCTTCTCCTCCATGCGGACGATGTGCAGCACGTGGCCCAGGTAGATGAGGGTGGGCGTGGAGACGAAGATGATCTGCAGCACCCAGAAGCGGATGTGGGAGATGGGGAAGGCCTCGTCGTAGCAGACGTTCTCGCACCCGGGCTGCTGGGTGTTGCAGGTAAAGTCCGACTGCTCGTCGCCCCACACGTCCTCGGCCGCCGCCCCCAGGACCAGGATCCTGAAGATGAAGAGGACCGTCAGCCACACCTTGCCGATCACCGTCGAATGTTCCTGTGCGTTCTCCAGCAGCCGCCCCAGAAAGCTCCAGTCACCCATCCTTTATGATTTCCAGCCTGGGGAGACAGTGCAGGCGAGGATGAGGAGTGCAGGCTAGGATGATTATATTATTATATTATTAGTGTTACAAAGAGGTTAATCTGACAAAAGGTTCTGCTTGCAGAACAACAAAATACAGAGCATGATAAAATAACAGTTTGACGCAAAAATTGACATTACATCATGCTTCATTGTCTGTCAATATGGGTGTGATATTACACTTATACTTCAGATCTCCCAAGGGTTTTGAGGAATCTCACTTTGAATCCTCCCATATACTGTATATTTTTATCACAATAAACACACAATATATGAAGGTACATGTTCCCATGTCCAATATAGCAAGACTTTAGAATAAAGTTATGCACCAATAAAACTAAAAATAAATAATAACTAGTGTCTGTGTTAAGTGAAAACAACATGAACGTTGTTTTCACTTCACCATTTCTGTGTGGATTTTGATGTATGTTTGGAGTCATTGTCCTGTGGGACAATCTACCTACAACCAAGTCTCAGCTTCCTAGCAGAGACAACCACATTTTCTGCCAAAATTTCCTGGTACTTTGTTGAATTAGTTGTGCCACTGATCTTTAATAGTGTCCCTGGACCACTGGCAACAAAACAACTCCAAAACATCAATGACCCACCACCATGACCCACCACCAGCAGGTATGAGCTGCTTCTGCCTGTATGCATTCTTCTTTTACCACCAAACATGTTGATGGTGTGTATGGCCAAAACATGGTTTCATCTGACCATGGCAATCTCGTCCAGTCATAATTCCATTGAGTTTTAGCAAACTCTAGATGCTTGGTTTTGTTTATTGTGGTCAGTAAGGACTGTCTTCATAGGGTTTCTTGGTATGGAGGTGCCATTTTATTGTTCTTTTTGGGACTTGGTAACCGTATGATGCAACCAATCCCTGCAACTGTTAAACTGTGATCCTTGGGTTCCATATGGACTCCCTCACTATCTTCCTCACCATCCATGGGGACAATGTGCACTTGTGTCCTCTTCCTGGCAAGTTTCAACCATTCCATAAATATACACTCACTTTATTAGGTATTTATTAGACTTATTTTTTAGACTACTGCTATAGCCTATCCACATAGGGTTATGATGCGTTGTATGTTCAGAGATGCTCTTCTGCATACCACTGTTGTAATGTGTGGTTATTTCCATTACTGTCACCTTCCTGTCAGCTTTGACCAGTCTGGTCATTCTCCTCTGACGTCTCTCATTAACAGTTATGAAGTTATGAGGGTTTTGCACCATTCTTTGCTAACTCTAGAGACTAGTGTACGTGAAAATCCCAGGAGATCAGCAGTTTCTGAGATACTCAAACCACCCTGTCTGCCACCAACAATCATTCACTTAAATCACATTTTTTCCCCATTCTGATGGTAGATATGAACATTAACTGTAGCTCCTGACCCATATCTACATGATTGTATGCATTGCACTGCTGCCACACAATTGGCTGATTAGATCGCATGAATAATTAGGTGTAAAAAAGTCAAAATGTTCCTAATAAAGTGCTAGGTGAGTGTATATATATATATATATATATGGTCAATTGCCATCTGTCTCTTCACAGTTATTTGGCTTTCCCCATGGGAATATAATACCTGAAAACAATAATGACATAAAAGTTACTAAGGCATAGTATGAGCACAAAAAAAAGTGGGAAATGTCTCAATTTTTCATTCTGATCACAATATATTTTGTTACCTAGTAAAAGCAAAATTCTAATTTTATTCACATATAAAATATAAAATATAGAGGTCAGAATTGGGGAGACTTGCCAAACAGCCCTCCTTGGTCAGTTTTTAGCCACTGGTCATTACTGATTGTTGAGGTCTCAGAATTAAATGTTGCATATATAAAGATAACAGCAATTTCCTGATTAGCATTTCCGTAATAATAATAATAATAATAATAATAATTATTATTATTATTATTATTATTATTATTATTATTATTACTGGGCATTTGGGCAAACTGTGGTTCGATCCCCTGTGTAGCTGTGTAGCGTTAGCGAAATAACATGTAATGTAATTATTATTATTAATTTTAGTAGTTCTATTACCAATTTGTTTTTCTATTTGTGTTAGTTGTTGGTACCACTATGTACGTTTTTTTAAATTTTTTACAAAGCACGCTAAACAGGAGCTACCGTAGCCTATTAACACCTCACTTGATTATATCTGCCTTGTGAGAGTGCACAGTGTTTCAATATGATAAGTTTATCGGGCGGTTTGCGTAAATGATTTACCTCTAAATGTTATTTACGCAAATTACAGAAATGAACATTTCTTAAATTCTAAACAAGGGCGGTGTTCCAAAAGAATCGCTCTAGTCTACTAGGTGAGTACGCTAATAAGGGCGCGAGGGGCCCTCACGCGGGGCCACCCAGGGCAAGTGCTGGTCTCATCAGGTTCTGAAATGCTGATCAAGGCAAATATTTCGCCACATCGACTGATGTTCACTGAGCAATAAACGTAATCGGTGAATAGGTTAAAGCAACTCGCTTAAACGCGAGTTTAAGGTTATTAGGTTATTTCAGTTACTGTATTTTGTTAATACACAATGTGCAATGATACCGTGATATAGTCATAATAATTATTATGTGTTGGTGCTATTTTAAAAAATATGGACCCATCGAATACATTCTTTTAATGTAAAATACGCGTTTTTTCTTCGTTTATTTCAAACTTTTGGATTTAGCTTAATCTGTGTCCATTTACATTTAGTTGTATTATAGGCCAATTTAAATATGAATTTTAATGCTCAAAAACAAATTACCTCTCTGTGTGGTTTAATGCGGTAACAAGCTGTCTGACAACCAGACAATACGGAAGGTACCAGAGCCCCTTTTGTTCACGCGTGCCCCTTTCCATTGAAGTGGCAGTTCTTTGACTCTGTGTAACAGAACTATTGTTTAAGCTGATGGTTATCCTCGAGTTAACTGACACCAGTCCGGTGTTTAATTTAAAGAGCATACATCCGTTTTTTTCGTGTAAGAGGCAAATTAAAACAGCTGGAGAAGCAACATCCCACTTACAGTCTTGGTCAAACTTGTTCAATCAAGGTGCTCACACGCACCAAGTTCTTCATTATACCTTGGCCAAGGGTTGCCAGACTCAGCTACTGAAATCAATCTCCGGCTGCCACCGATGTCACATTTTGAGAGCGCTGAATATCACAGAGCCGTCCCAGGAAGGAGCATCCCTCCCCTCTCCCCCCTCGCCCTCCTCCCACCCCCTCCCCCCTCCCACACCCTCAGGATCCCAGCGGCTCTGCCAGCTTACCGAACTCCTCTGAAAGCAGCCAGGCAGCCAACTTTTCTCAAGCAAAGCCTTCTTCACACGTGGATTCCAGGCCGGTCGTGCGCAACCAAAAACAGCTAGTTTTTCGAGGCGAATTGAAGTTGGACGTGGGGTTCCGCGAAGCGCCGCTGCCCCCGGTTCCCTGCCATCGCGACTGTCACATTATGTGATGACTGAATCCCGAGAGTCATCAGCCTGCACGCGCGCACGCCACGCCCCTGCCAACTTCGAATAAGTCATTACACCCAATCTATAGGGATCCTCATATTAATATTAGTCTCGTGGTTGCGAGTGGAGAGCATGGCCTGTCGTTTAGAACTGCAATTTTGTTGATCTCGTTGCCTTCTGGATTTTGATTTAGTACTGGAGCAGTGCGTTATTAATGGTAATAATTATTTCAAAAGACGTTTCCTGTACCTAAATAGAATTGGTTTTGAAGCTGATCATTGAGAATGTAACATTCGAAGCATATCAGAACGACACAAGGCCTATTAGCTGTGAACAGTAGCTAGGTGGGTAGTTAAACTTACCGAGTATAAATAACGGTTGTACCCTAATTCGTCGATAACCTAGAAATTTACTGCCTCACTTCGGTCGTCTATGGTGGCACACCTTGTGATTCGCAGCTCCCGTAATAGTCGGCATTCTACCAGTATTTCTACCAATACAGCAATGTAGAACTATTAGGAAATTGACCATTTTGGACAGAATTTTCGAACCAAAATCAAAATGTCTCACAGTTTTAACACTTATTTATGACAGACCAGGTCCTGATAAACCTTTTACTCTTGGTGAAACATTACTGTGTTGTTTTAAAATAATCCTCCTCCAAATAGTCCATGTAAACCAATACAGTCCTAATTGAAAAACATTTTGTTTAAAAAATAAATGTCTCCAAAATGAAATTAATATCTCTTAATGTCACTTGTTTATGAAAGACCAGGTCCCAATGACCATCTGACCTGATTTGGATGAAATAATACTGTAATGTTTTCTAATAATCTCACTCCAAATTATCTACAGTGCAGTCTGTATTTGGACAGTGGTACAATTTCTGTTCTTTTGGTTCTTTACTCCAGCGCACTGTCTATGAAATTAAGCAATGGTATGAGGTCAAAGTGCAGATGATCACCCTTAATTTGGGGTTATCTTCATCCATATTGGGTGATCCGTGTTGGAAATACATCCCTTTTGTAGGAAATACATCCCTATTTATACCAAAAAAAGGGATTACATTACATGAATGGCATTTGGCAGACGCTCTTATCCAGAGTGACGTACAGTTGATTAGACTAAGCAGGAGACAATCCTCCCCTGGAGCAATGCAGAGTTAAGGGCCTTGCTCAAGGGCCCAATGGCTGTGCGGATCTTATTGTGGCTACACTGGAGATCAAACCACCGGCCTTGCGGGTCCCAGTCATTTACCTTAACCACTACGCTGGGATGTAGTTCCCTGGGAGCTCCCTTCAGCGTCATATGTAATAGATGCTTTCATTCCAGCCAGCATTCTAATCAAGAGACAAAAAATCCCTTCAATGAACAAAGGAAAAGTTCTAGTTTATTTATTTTTTATTAAAAGTGAAGTACTGAAGTCATGAAACATGTATTTTGCACATTTATATCAGCGTTTTGAGTTCTCATACAAAAGAAATGTCATACATTAATACATAGGAAATTATTATTCATTAAATTTATTAAAGCCCTTCATGAATCCTACGAAATGTTCAATCAACTTCATAACAATGTATAACATCAATACATCAACCACTATAACCTTAAAAATTCTGCGAAGAACATAAAAATAAATAAATTGTAAAAATAAAGCCAATGACACTGGTTAATGCTGGAGTACATTCAATATTGCCATAACTTTCTTCATTTTTCACCATCATTTGCCGATTTGATAATGGAAAACATTCAACTTACTATTTGGTTTTATTTTTATTGATTTAATCAGTTTCTATTTGTTTATTCAACTATGTAAAGAACCACACTGCTGAATGTAAAAGTTTCAAGCAGAACCAACACATGCTAATGCATTGTAATTGTGTAAAAAAAGTTGCATACTGACCAGTACAAAATACTATATACCTGCAATGTTATAGCATCTTGTGAGACTATACCATGAGAGGGCTGGTGGTAAGAAATAAACCATAGCTCCCATTCAGGTAAACTCAAGCATGTGGAAGTTACACTGCCTCACTAGTGATCTATAGTGAAAGGCATAACATTTATTGGTCCTACTTTGAGTCTTTGGTTCAATTGGTCCTGGTCATGCACCAAAACCACTTGTTCTTGCACTTGCAACAGAGCATCTGGTGCATGTACCTCCTGTAAGTAGCATATTGCAGTATTATTAATAGCCACTAGGGGACACTGTGTGACTGTTCTGAGCTCCCTTGCAAAGTATTTTTTTTTGTACCACCATTTTGTTTTCTGGATCATAGTGGTTTTAAATAGCAATGGTCGCATTTATATAGCGCCTTTATCCAAAGCGCTGTACAACTGATTCTTCTCATTCACCCATTCATACACACACTCACACACCAATGGCAATTGGCTGACATGCAAGGCACCTACCAGCTCGTCAGGAGCATTTGAGGGTTAGGTGTCTTACTCAGGGACACTTCGACACACCCGGGGCCGAATTGAACTGGCAACCCTCCAATGGGCAGACGACTGCTCATACTGCCTGAGCCAATGTCGCCCCGTTTAAGCAAAGCTGCAGTCAGATGAACCAGGGAAACGTGGTTTCCTTTTCACTGGGCTTTTGCAGAGGCCAGCAGTGTCTCATTCTTCTCGTTCTGAGACATGGCCTGCTCCTGTGTCACGTTGTCAGGCATGGCATGATGGCGGCGGTTCTGTCGTCGGCGTGAGCAGCGCATCAGCGCCTTGCAGATGAGGTAGAGCAGCTCGGCCACGTTCAGCACAATGCAGATCGCTGATGACGCCACCATGAAGAGGGTGAAGACGGTCTTCTCCGTGGGCCGGGAGATGAAGCAGTCCACCTTGTTTGGGCAGGGCCACTGCTCACACTTGACCAGCCGCGGCATCTGGTAGCCGTCGTAGAGGAAGTAGAGGATGTACATGAAGCAGCCTTCGAAGATCAGTCGGAAGAACAGACTGGAGGTGTAGGTCCACCACAGCGGGCCTTCGATGGCCAGCCGGCGTTTGCGTAGGCTCTCCAGGTCGTCGGTCACCTGAGTGCCGGAGCGGAAAATGGTCTTTTTGGCCCCGCGCTTGCGGTAGGCCACGTGCATGGCCACGAGCAGCGCCGGGGTGGAGACGAAGATCAGCTGCAGGCACCACAGCCGGATGTGCGACACGGGGAAGAAGTGGTCGTAGCAGACGTTCTTGCAGCCCGGCTGCTGCGTGTTGCAGGTGAAGTCGGACTGCTCGTCCCCCCACACGCTCTCGGCTGCCAGGACCAGGATCATGATGCGGAAGATGAAGAGGACCGACAGCCAGATCTTCCCCAGACTGGTGGAGTGCTTGTTCACTCCGCCCAGCTGGGCATACAGCGCCCCCCAGCTCATGCCTTGCACCCTGGGCTCAAAACACCTGGGAGAGAGAGAGAGAAAAATATGGATTGAGAACAAGGGAAAGATGGAGGAAGAGAGAGGGAGTGGAGGCGAGAGGGGATGCAAAGAGGGATGTGGGGAGAGAGAGGGAGGGACAAGGAATGGTGGAGGTAGAGGAAGAGGTGGGATAAAAGAAGGGAGAGAGATGGAGGGAGGAGAGGGAACAGTATCGGAATAGTATATTCAATTTAATGGATTTTAATGATAAAAACATGCATTGTATTTGAACTGTGAAAGATAATTAGCTAAATCATACAATAAATCATAGCATATTTATTATAACACAGAGTTGGGAAACATTTATAAATCGCAAAGTAAATTATTAAAAACAGTAGGCTACATTAAAGATAATGAACAAATCCTGAAATTAAGATTGGCCTACAAGTGAAAACATATATATATATATATATATATATATATATATATATATATATATATATATATATATATATATATATATATATATATAAATATTGGTAATTTACTCGATTACACGTTATCTTAAATCTATTTTTTTGAAAACGCCGGTTATATGATCATTGTGATAGATGCTGAAAGACGTTTTTAAAAACCTCAAATCGCCTGCAGCACAGAACGTGGCTGAAATGGACGCTAGATGGAGCGAACGGTTTGGCTACATTTTTCTTCTTTTTTTTTCTTATGATTTCATAAGCCAGTTAATGACCAGTGTAAGGGTAATTTTCTCAATTGATTCTTAATTGACAATGGGTGTTAACATAAAGAAAATCACATGATTACAAATAACATTTTAGTGATAATCCTTATACTATTAGACCACTTTCTGAATTGAAATTACTATGAGTCTTTCTCTGTCTCTCTCTAGCAGACAGACAGCCTTTCACCTTAATGTCTCTGCTTCTCAGCTAGCACATTCTGGTCTTACAGCAGGGTCAACAAGGGGTATTCAGAAGACAAAATACTGATAAATGTTCGTGGCCAGCTTCATGTCTTTTTGTTTTGGTAAAGCCCCCCCTTCAGGAAAAGTGTGTATAAGAGTCTTACTATGTCTGATTCAAATCAGAAAGCCGGTAAGCTTTCTCACTTTCTGTAATTTCTTTGCAAATAAATACGAAAGTTAAAAGGTATAAGAATAGCTATTGTTGTGTTTTTACTGGTTCTGTGTTATCAGACGACGCTCACCTGTGATATCTTATTTGTGCATGTTAAAAAGGGAATTTTTCCCCGCACACCTGCGACGACACCAACTTCCAATTAAACGCAAAGAAAAGAAATGGAGTTGACAAGATGAAACAACTTATCATGGAGTGGCCTAAAATAGTAAAATAGGCCTAATAAAAGTAACGTTCCAGATTAGTCTATATGGAATAATTTCGCGTCTCGCAGAAAATGATTAGGCATATTTCAGTAGTCCCAGGATAATACCGAGACCAATCCATCATAATGAAAAGAAAATTTGATTGTACCCATTTCAGAGCACGGATTAGTATTGAAATGCTACTGGAAAATGACATTGAAATGTTATTTTATTTAACGTTTCGTTGTAGAGCTGTAGGGCGAAACTAATCGAATAAATAATTATCTTAACCAAATTATATAGCCATATTATTTATATTATTAAAAGATGCATGTCAAAATTCATATAAAATTAATTATAGGCATACGAACCGAGGCTACTATATACAAATATAAAATAACGATATGAATATGTTAAAATGTATGGAAACCAACGCCAAAAGAAAAAAAGGAGTCCACATTAGGCTATATAGCGGATAGGAATATAAAAATAAATTTATTCTATAGCAACGAAGAAACAAAATGACTAATTTACCGAAGGAAAATGTCTACATATTATTTAATCAAACTCACAACATCCAAGGTCTATAAAATCATGCGAAGAATGTAAAATACTAGCTATGAAGTAAACAAATTTAAATTTAACTGACGACTTCATTTAAAAGAATACTTATTAAAATAGCAAAATGATAAAAGATCTTACCTCTAAAAACATTTCAGATTGAGGCAGCCTGCATGTAATGTAGCTGCTAAGACGTAGGCTATTTGGAGTTCAGCAGATGCGCTCTGAAAGGTGCACTGTTTTATTTAGTCGAGGATCCACCTCTTTGTAGGGGCGGAGCTTAATGAATGAAAGAATGCCAGAGCTTTAATCATATTAAATTACTTTTATTATCTTAATCGTTAAACTCAAGTTAAGATCACACGCTGAATGCTCTGTCAGGGAATTGCGAATAAAGCTAAATTCTACCTTGAGATAATTCGGTAAAATTTAGTAGGGGTGAGCTGGATCGGTTGGGAGACTTTTTTTCGACAGAACTTAATCCGTAATTACTCCCAGTCTACATACACGAAATATAACACTTTTATCCTAAAAACCTGTCGGTGAAGGAGCAGGTATTTAGGTGCAGTTTTAATAAGATACCAATAACACTGCACATTTTTACAATCTTCATGTTCTTAGCTATTCATATAGACAAATTGTGGCATTACAACATCCATCCATCCATCCATTATCTGAACCCGCTTATCCTGATCAGGGTCGCAGGGGGGCTGGAGCCTATCCCAGCATACATTGGGCGAAAGGCAGGAATACTCCCTGGACAGGTCGCCAGTCTATCGCAGGGCACACACACCATTCACTCACACAGTCATACCTACGGGCAATTTAGACTCTCCAATCAGCCTAACGTGCATGTCTTTGGACTGTGGGAGGAAACCGGAGTACCCGGAGGAAACCCACGCAGACACGGGGAGAACATGCAAACTCCGCACAGAGAGGCCCTGGCCGACGGGGATTCGAACCCAGGACCTCCTTGCTGTGAGGCGCATTACAACATCCATCCATCCATCCATCCATCCATTATCTGAACCCGCTTATCCTGATCAGGGTCGCAGGGGGCTGGAGCCTATCCCAGCATACATTGGGCGAAAGGCAGGAATACTCCCTGGACAGGTCGCCAGTCTATCGCAGGGCATACACACCATTCACTCACACAGTCATACCTACGGGCAATTTAGACTCTCCAATCAGCCTAACGTGCATGTCTTTGGACTGTGGGAGGAAACCGGAGTACCCGGAGGAAACCCACGCAGACACGGGGAGAACATGCAAACTCCGCACAGAGAGGCCCTGGCCGACGGGGATTCGAACCCAGGACCTCCTTGCTGTGAGGCGCATTACAACATGTAATGTTGTATTTTTTTTAGGCTACTCTTTAAAAAAAAAGAGCTGGAAATACACATGTTAACCACATGCAAACTGTTTGATTGCAAATTGTGTAGTACAGAGACAATAAAAAAATTAAAAATCTTTGCCCAGCTCCTCTTCTATGGTTGGTATTCCAATCTAATAAGCTCCCAATGTATTTTTGAACAAGAAGTGTTATTGGAATATCATAATTTTATGACAACAAACAGCACTTGATCATGTCTTCAGACCTTTATAGGCTATGTTTATACACATGCACAAACACACATATGCTTTCTTACCCTACATATTTCTGTCTCTCTCACTCTATCACCAGAACTAGAAATTCTGGTTTATTGTTTTGAAAGCCCAATGTGCTATTTCTTTGAAGGTGAGGGCTGTGGACTAGTATATGGACTGGTATATTCCTCAATATCGTTTCCGTCAATAAAACACATTTATATCCACTAGTAATGATGAAATTCCTCAGGATGCCATTTGGAGTAATCTTTTATGTGTATCTAAAAATGACCATCAGCTTATACACTACAACTTTCTTCACAGAACATACATATGTAACACGTCCCATCATGAAGTTTGTTAATTCTCTGATCTGTGAGTTGTTACTGAATTCCTTGTCTTTGTTCACCATAGACTTTTGCAATTTATGTTATTGCCAAATCAGCAGCTCAAGAATCATCTGTCTTCGCATTGTCAAACTCCTGCTGAATTTACTTTACTTTACTTTACAGTGTACTTTAACGTTAGTACAACACCAAACCAAAATCCCTGGTGTTACAGGCCAAAAACAGAAGAATCTTTTTTTGCTAGGGTTTGGGTCATTTCTTCAGCTTGGCCAAGCCCATCAAGAGATGATCTCGCCGCTGTCTCCTGGCAGACAGGTGGTGGTGGTCACTGGGAATGAGGTCACATATTTCCTGTGTTTGCAGCATGAGAGAGGTCAAACAGGGTTGGATGAATGCATTACAGAAATGTGCTATGTAAATAAAATATGATTGACTGATTGATACATGTATACATGCATACAGTCCCCTCCAAAAGTATTGGAACAGCAAAGACATTTCTTTTATTTTTGCAATACACTGACTACATTTGGAGTTAAGATAAAAAGATGAACACGAGACAAGAGGTCAGAATTTCAGCTTTTCATTTACACCTAGATGTGTTTCACTACTTAAAACATAGCAGTATCAGACCACCCAATTTGTAGGTCAACAAAAGTATTGGAACAGATAGTATTGAAGTAAATAACACTTAATATTTGGTAGCATAGCCCTTGCTTGCAATGACTGCGTCAAGCCCGAGACACAATGACATCATCAAACTGTTGCACTCTTTTTTTGTGATGCTTTTCCAGATTTTACTGCAGCCTCTTTCAGTTGTTGTTTGTTTCGGGGGTTTTTTCCCTTCAATATTCCCTTCAGGAGGTGAAATGCATTCTCAATTGGGTAAAGGTCTGGTGATTGACTTGGCAAATCTAAAACCCTCCACTTTTTCTCCCTAATGAGGTCCTTTGTTGTGTTGGCAGTGTGTTTTGGGTCATTTTCTTGATGCATGATGAAGTTCCCCCCGATTGGTTTGGATGCATTTCTCCTTAAGTTGGGAGACAGACTGTTTTTGTATACTTCTGAATTCATCCTGCTGACTACCATCATGAGTTAAATATAAGATTAGTTGAACCCACTCCAGAAGCAGCCATTCAAGCCCAAGCCATGAGACTTCCTCCACTGTGCTTCACAGATGAGCTTGTATGTTTTGGATCATGAGCAGATCCCTTCTTTTGTTAAACTTGGTCTCATCAGTCCATACAAGTCTGTTCCAGAACGTTTGTGGCTCATCTCTGTACTGATTTTCAAATCAGTTTCTTACCTTCTGATTCTTACCACTGATGAGTGGTTTGCATATTGTGGTACAGCCTCTATATTGCTGCTCTATATACCTTCACCCCTGCCCTGCGGAGATTGTTTGTGATGTCTGAATGACTGATGTTTTGTGTTTTCTTCATCACAGCTCTCACATTTCTGCTGTTGTTTTCTTTGGTCGACCTGTTGCTCAGTACGCTAGCGGTTTCTCTCTTTTTCAGGACATTCCATGTTGTACAAGCTATCCCCAATGCTTGAGCAATGGCTCTGGTCGATTTCCCCTTTTTTCCCCCACTTTAAAATAGTTTGCTTTTCTGCCAAATACAGATCTCTAGTCTCTAGTTTCATGTTGGTTTATCTTTTCAACACAAATGCAGTCTTTACAGGCAAAACCAAAGGCTAAAACCAAGAGTAGACATTCAGAACTATTTACTATTCAGAACCAATCAATAACAGGACACATCTGGGCAACAAGATATGTGATATGTTCTAAGTTGTTTAATATATCTAGATAAAAAATATAAAGCTGAAATTTGGATGTACATCATTTGACCTCAAACTCAATTGTTTTCAGTGTATAATAAAAACAAAGGAATTGACCTTGCTGTTTCAATACTTTTGGAGGGGAACATACATGCAAAGACACAAAAATACATGCCTGGTTTATGGATTTGGCCTCTTCTCCAGAGAATTCTGGAACAGGGCCAAAAGATGACAGCACCCTCTTCATCCCCTCCCTGTAGCGCTTCAGGTAATCCTCCAGGCCTGGAGGAAGAACATGCAACACTGATTGCTGAGCACTGAGGGGTAATGACGACACTGCACATGCCCAGTTTGTTTCCCATATCACTCTGAGAAACTACTGCACCAAAGCATGAGGTCTACAACCCTACAACCATGTACACACAGAGGTCAGCAGCTGTTTTAGAAACGCAAATTCATCCACAAAAAGGAAAAATAGAATAAAAGAAAAGTCCGATAAACTCAGATAATGACATCTGCCGTGCACTTTCGTTCTGCTGGAGAGTGGTACAATTCCTGCTATTTTGTACTCCAGCACATTGGATTCGAAATGAAACAATTACTGTCATTGGCACAACTGTGGTTCTCATTTTGACATACGCAATAACAGACTCTAAGGGCAATCAGGAGCCTACAATTAAGACTAGATACTGAAAGCTTTCTTATACCTGCACTAAGGAAGCAATTGAATACACCCGACTAATCAGAAAGGTCTCTTAAAATGGAGGGGCTTTCTATAGAAATTGAGAGTCCGCACTTTAACCTCCATATTTACATCCAATTTGCAGATTTGCAAGCCAAAAGAACAGCAATTGTACCACTTTTCAAATACTTACGGACTGTACTGTATGCTCTCTGTTGAATGTGAGGTGAGAATTCTGTTGAGACTAAATTGGAACAAAGATGCAGTAGTCCAGGAGTGATGTAGAAAAGCACAGACTACCTTTCTTGCATCAGGAAGGGACATAAATGGAAGGATGCGTCACATACATTTTCCAAAACAAGTACACACCCAAATTACCCAAGTATCAGTCTCTGTAGACTGGAGTAGAGTAGGACAAAAGAAAAACAACAACAACAACAACAACAACAACAACAGAAAGAAATACAGACCGGATGCTACAATTGTACTCCCATTACACATTTGAATTTGAATTTGAATACACACATATTTTGATGCATATCTCCAGGCGTGCACTGAAATAAGAATCAATTAATCATCTGAATCAGTGAGTCATCTGAACCACCCACTGGCGGATAATCAGCTTCTCTAATACGCAAAACCTCAGCGCACAACAGACGAGGTGGAGAGGGGGAATTCCTGGCATTCCTAAACGATGATGACCAAACTCATGACAGGTGCCTGTCTTTCCTGTCTAAATGAAAATAAAGCAGAATAATTTGGGAGGACATGGTCTGCTTGCCTCAACACAAAAACAAAGAAGCAGCACATAACCAATGATTACAAATGATATTCAAGTTGAAAACAAATAATAAAAGCAAATAGCTGCTTGTCTTTTTTATTTGTACATTTACTTTTCTTTCCCTTTCCCAAATAAAATAAAATGAAAATACGATTAGGTCCGATTTCCAGATTTTATATTAAAAGTTGACATGGAGGTTGTTGAGTGCCTCATCCAGCTAAAGCATTGATTGACAGGGAACCCAAGGTCTGGAGAGCAACACACCACACAGTTTCAGTGACCAGCCATTTTTGCCTAAAAGCCTCTTTTACTTTGATTTTGTATGTTTTGCTCTTATTTATTTGTAGACTGTAGATACAGTATTCCTATATTGCATGTTTTAGCAATAATACCAAGACATGACTACCCCTTTGACTAATATTGATAGTAGTTTTTATTCATTAAAAGTGTGACTTGGCTCAAGGCTTACCTTTGTTTAGGTTAAATGTGCTAAATGTGTTAAATCTGTTTTCCGTGACAATAAAGGCTTGACAAACTGTGAAACCATGTATACTGTTTCACATCGGTTCAGATCAGCGTCCATGATTCTTGAGTTTGTATCTAAACTCAAAAAAATAATGTCAACAAGAACAAAGAATAAGCAAACTGTGGTGACTGGCAACAACTACAAAAGTGGTGTTTACACCTGTTACTTAGACAGGATCAACAATTCATTCCACAGAACTAGTTCTTATCCAGTTCTGTCCAGTCAGAGAAAACTGATCTATTGTGACTTACTGCATTGTGCTACAAGGACATTCTTTGGTCACATGAATGCATAGTTTACTTGTTTTCTTTATGTCTGTTCTACAGAAAGCTATCACAGGCTATCCATGACTGGAGAATGGTGCACGGCTCAGCTGAGTTACTGGGCCTCTCCTACATGAGACCGAATCACTGCTCAAAAGGTAGAGAGAGGTAGGGGGGTACCTTCAGGTGCATTGAGATGTATGGTTTCCATGGGGCCGATAAAGGCGTAGCGCATCCCTAAGCCCTCTGACATCACCAGGTCAATGTCCTGGACGGAAATGACCCCTTCCTGCCAGGGAGAAGTGGAGAGCAGGGAAAAATATGGCGGCACGTCAAAGCAGAACAGAACTTGAGGGGCCATGTGTGCAGCCCAAAAGTCTGTGCATGCCTTGCCTTGTGTATGAGGTACACCCGTCTTTGAGACAGACTATGCAAGAAGAAACATCTTTTTCAACATGAAGGATTCTTTGTGATACCTTGGCCTGTTTGTTCCAGCAGACTGTATTGTCGGTCTCCAGGGATGGGAGAGAAAGCACGTTGTTTACTTCCCCAACTCCCAACAGCAAATGGCAGTTAGGACTGCTTACTGCAAGTATTCAAATGGCAAAATATTGCCTTGTATTGCTATGCAATTATTGGACAGAATTTTCTCATGTAAGTGAATGTCAAAAATGTGAGAGCCTATGAAAAACTGAGAATTCTCTTCTTCATATTTTTCATGATTTCCATTATGAAAAATAAAATAAAAAGGTACCACATACTTTCTCACAAGTGTCTATTTTTTGGGAGTGTAACAGTGTATAATAATCTTCCATTTTGCTGACTCATCTCACCAGGCTCCTTTGTGACATCACAAGGCACTCCCTTGGGACATACAGTCCCCTCCGAAAGTAGTTTAACACACCTCGGTGTAAATACCAGGAAATAAAAGCTGAAATTCTGAACTCTTGTCTCATGGTCATCTTTTTATCTCAACCCCAAATGTATTCAGAGTATTGCAAAAACTAAGGAATTGGCCTTGCTGTTCCAATACTTTTGGAGGAGACTGTCCATGAGTTATGCAAACTATCCCTTTGACTGGATAAAACACTTATATCCTGTTACCAACTCCTTACTGCTTCTAACAAAATCTATCAAAAACATTTGACAATACTGCAGCATGTCCATGGTAGTAGGTAATCAAACTGAATTTAGCACCCAAATATTGTGAACATTACTATCAATCATCGTTTGTGCTTACGTATTTAGTGGCAATTACTTGTATTACCTTAGATCAGGGATGGGCAAGGTGGGCCGTAATTGTTTCTAGATTTCAGACCAACTTCCGCTCTGAATGATTTAATAAGGCCAATCATTTACATTATCTGTCATTGATAGCCACGTTCCATCATATAAACAGCAGCTGATACATTTTCTTGTCTTGTAGCCTTTTATTCAGTTTTAATTTATGAGTGAATCGGTCATGTTGCATATGACTAACTAGCTGATTGCACCAGGGTAACTGGTGGCAGCAAAATCCTGAAACACTGGCCCTCCAGGACTGGAGTTGCCCATGGGATAATTGTTCGGGAAGTGGTCTCTAGCTGCCGGAGGACTGAATTACCACGCAAGAAAAACAGGGGAGATAAATTGGTGGCCCTACAATGACATCACCTGAAATGCGGATACATATGGAAGAACTTGATTAACACATGAAATACAGGTTGCACCAATTATTCTGAGGCTAGGACAGAACACGCTCATTGTTATTTTTTAGTTCCTCTTTGCAAATCCAGTTAGGTAAGGCCACAGAGTGTGCGCTATGCGTGTTCTACCCCCATCCCCCCCCACCCCCACGCACCGCGACCAGACGCCAGGACTCAGCGATGATGGCGTACTGCACGCGGTTCAGAGCGAACCCGTCGATCTCCTTCCTCAGCCGGACCGGCGCCTGGCCCAGCTGGGTCATTAAGGCATGGGTGCTGTCCACCACTGCTGCCTCCGTCTCTGGATGGGGAACCAGCTCCACCAGACGCACGTAGTAGGGTGGGTTCACCTGCAGGACACACACACACGCAACAAAATTTGAATTTAACCAACCAGATTAAAAATAAATCCTTTGTGTACACAAGTACGGCTGGTGGCCAGTATTTCTAGTGATCCATTTGAATGAGTCAAGAGGGAAATCTTTGTGTTTCACCTTGCATTCCTCTTTACAAGGACCCGGCCTCATAGACATCTGCTGACAAAAAATCTATACTGGAATGTGGAGTGTGTTGCACAGAGGAGGTGTTCTCTTTCTCTAGTGCGTTCTATTTCTGTGAGAGTGGAAGTGCAGTAAAGTTGTATTTCTCAGAACCCTGACTTATTAAATGATATATAATGCACTATAATGTTTTCTACTTCAGTAATGCGTGCAATGGTGTTTTAATGTTTCTGAGGCTCGTGGATCATTCTTTCAACATTCATTGTAGAGGTTCTTTTTCAGAGGGGTGTGTGCGCATACACATTCTGTGAGCTGTGTGTTATGGCTGTGCTGTAAGAAAACAATGTATTTTCTGTGGTCAGCCTACCAAAAAAGGCCAGTATAGTCTTGCCTCAATATTCAGGGAGAGAAGGGGTGTGTGGGTGGGGCAGAGTAACAGGTATGTGAGTGAGGTGTGGTGGGAGGGTTGCAGGGTCATGTATCAGTGGGGCATTCAATACACAAAACAATTATTTGAATCACACTGAGGCTGAAATTGTGCTCAAGTGAAAAGTTTAGAGTGAACTTGTGTAAGACTGCCATGTACCTAGTTTAATTGTGCTTGACTTGGTGTTGTGCCAAGTCAAGCACAATGTCAAACAAAAGTCAAGTTGGTTACCAAAATGTTATACTGCACATCTGATCATATTTTCACCATACAAACCCTTGTAGAAAAATATCTCAGTAAAAATCTAAACAAAGGCCTGCTTTGTTGCCTTCCAAAAAGTATTTGATTCAATTTCGCATGAGGGCTTATTCTTTAAACTTACTTAAAGTGGTATAGTGGTATCTAGTGGTATACATTTTATGGTGTTTTACCTAAATAAAGAAACCTAAATCTTCTGCAGCTGTAGCCTATCCAGAGGTTTGATGCGTTGTGTGTTCAGAGATGCTCTTCTACATACCACTGTTGTAATGTGTGGTTATTTGCGTTACTGTCACCTTCCTGTCAGCTACAACCAGTCTGGCCCTTCAGAATCAGTCGTTTCTGAGATACTCAAACCACAAAAGTATAATTTAACCGACAAGATAAAAAATAAATCGTTAGTGTACACAAGTATGGCTGGTGACCAGTATTTCCAGTGATCCATTTGAATGAGTCAAGAGGGAAACATCTCTGTATTTCACCTTGCATTCCTCTTTACAAGGACCCGGCCACCAAGTCTCCCTCCCTCTGCTGACAAAAAATCTATACTGGAATGTGCCCAGTCTGGCACCAATAGACTTGGTCTGGCACCAATCAATCATTCATGGTCAAAGTCACTTAGAGCACATTTATTTAACTAAACTATAAACAGGTTTAAGCGCTGGGGAACAGATAATGAGAAACAGCTGGGAGAAGACAGGAAGGAAGTACATATATGGCGTGGGAGGCGGAGACACTAAATGGGGCACAGGTGAAATGAATTAAATGAGAGAACTGACAGACAGACTACGGTGAGCAGAGAGGTCAACAAAGGGCAAAAACTCTGGGGACATACAACAGATAACAGAAAAACACAGAACCTGACAATAACCCACAAAAGGGGATTACAGCAAAGCCTGGCCCTGTTAGAAAACCTCTGTCCAGGTCCAGCTCTCAGGCAATCATTGAAAATCGTATTATTGGAGGAAAGAACATCAAAAACAAACTACACTAATCTGGGCTTTAAAGAGCTTTCTGTACCATTAAATGGTCAATCCAAATCACAATTACAATTGCTCTCCGACAGAAAAAATAACAAAAAAAAGTGAACCAAATGCACTTAACGGCAATGAGGTATGAGGTAAAATGTGATCATGTGAAAGCCAGAATAAATGAATTAGCCAGCAGCAGCCTGTTAGCAGTTAACTGGCCTGTATGTGGGGAATACATACTGCACATAGAGCAGTGGTGATCAAACAGATACAACACTACATTTGAAAAAAGTAAAAACACAACTCTCTGGCACATAAACTGGGTCAGATACCATGACTGGGGTGGGGACTTCCCCATAATCACCATGACACATGATTATGTGTACAATTAAAATGATAACCCAGCACCAATAACCTGTCCTACTTACACCTCTGCAAAACATCACCCATTTGTTGAGTGCCTAGTTTGGGTGCATATATGTTGGAAAAAAAACAAAAAATGTTCTGTATTTGGGGGAGAGGAGGGTGGCGCAGTACTGACCGGGTGAGACACGATGCAGCGCTTCCTGTTCTGGACTTTGGAGAAAACGTTGCTGGGCAACAGACAGGATGTGGAGCTACTGAGAACCACACTCTCTCCCATGTGACACTCCACCTCCTGGAAGACACTGCGTTTGGTCTCCAGATCCTCATACACACTCTCCTATCACACACACACACACACACACACAATACAAAACAGAGAAAAAGACAGGTCAAAAACTTGCCTAAGTATTCTCCAATTACAGTTGGCTGAGGTTAACCTCACAAGAAAAGACAGGTCAAAAGCTTGCCTAAGTATTCTCCAAGTACAGTTGGCTGAGTTTAACCTCACAAGAAAAGACACAGAGAGAGAGAAAGAGAGAGAGAAAGACCACCACAATTAGTATGCTACCACTAACACCACTAACATGGTAATGCATAATCTGAGTAATCTGTGACAACAACAACGAGTGTCTGTGAGAGGTCAGGAATCTGCTTGGGGTGTCTGTCAGTTTCAGCCAACCTTTCAGTGCACTGACATGCATGAATGTCAATTGACAACTTCCCTGTGTCTCCTCTTCATCTGTGAGAGAGTGTTAACCCTCTCTCTCCATCACACACACGCACACACACTAACACGCACAGACGCACGCAAACACACGGACACAGGGATTTATCCACAAAGACACACACAGAGTGACCTCCCACTCTCTGCTTCAGCAGAAGCCCCACTGAATCACTGCTGTCTAAAGGAGGGAAACATGCTGTGATAACATTGTGGTAATATGTAACCGCGGTACCAGGCACTATCCTACAGATAAATTCAATATTAGATTGAAATTATAGTTTTCTATTGTTTGTTGGCTTGGCTATATGCAGGAACCGGGGAAGACAATCAGGCATTCTAGGCAAAACGCAGATATCGCAAGACAGGTGTAATGAATGAACAACAATGACTCACCATTTAAAGGAGGACATTTTTTTGGACTATTAATCTCAACTATGACGTAAATGGTAATTGTCTGCATTTATATAGCGTCTTTATCCAAAGCGCTGTACAATTGATGCTTCTCATTCACCCATTCACACAATGGAGATTGACTGCCATGCAAGGCACCAGCCAGCTCACCATGAGCATTTGGGGGTTAGGTGTTTTGAGCTGACGACTGCTCTTACCTCCTGAGCCAATGTCGCCCCCAGTAATCCAGTTTGTATTATTTTTACTTTAGCTCTAGTCTTAGTTCCATTTCCTAAAACTGTTCTATAGATACAATCCTTTGTCATCAGATTAATCAACAAGGTCCACACCCTTAACTGTCAAATGCCTATAATGTAAATGTAATGAAATGTAATGTTTAGAAGCTGATTGCCACCTGCAACAATAACAGGCAAATTGTGTTCCCATCCAGAGTGCTGGAGTGATACAGAAGACCCCAAACCCCTGCAGGTCTCAGGAGCCCCCTTCACCTGGACAAAGAAGGCACCCTCTAGTGCCTGGGAGAGGTCATCATGGCTACTGAGCAGGACCAGTTGATCCTCGACGCTGAGGTTCCCTCTGAGCATCTGGGCCTGCTCCACCTCCTTCAGCTGCTTCCTACACAATACACACATACTGAGGTTATTACAAAAAGACACATGGCGAGGTAAAAAAACAAAGAGGAAGACACGTCCAAACTGTAACCATGACAACAAGAGGGCATAGAACGCCTCTGGTAACATGATTAGATAGTAATAGAACATCGTGGCATAATCAGTATGCACCCATGACACCATGATTAGGAGGAGAAACTGGCATGCCTACTCTTTAGCCTAGAGCAGGGGTGTCAAACTGAATCCCCAGGGGGCCGCAGTGTCTGCGGGTTTTTGTGGTTTCCTTTCAATCAGCTGCCAATTAAGGCCAATTAAGGCCTTGAGAACAAGGCGTGTGGATACTTTAACCAATCGGTGACTTGAATGGACCCAGAACACCCCAAAAACCAGCAGACACTACGGCCCTCCAGGACTGGACTTTGACACCTGTGGCCTAGAGGGAAGGATAGGCCTGAAACAGGAGGGTAAAATGCTGCTGAGCTGGTATACACTGGTCTAACACACACACACGTGTTAGGCTAACAAACATACACACAGCATTCTGCTGGGCCAGTCTATGCTAAACAAGAACACACAAACACACACATACAAATGCACACACAAACGGTTAACACATTCACACCGACACAGTAGGGTTAACACACACTCTCTGTTAGGACGGTCTGTACTGGCTTTCAGCTAAAATGCTACATGAGCACAACAGTGTTTTTTTTTTTTTTTTTGCACATCAGCTCAAAGCTTAGCAGTTTATCTGAATACAGCTTTTCTCAGCCCCATACTGCAAACAGTGCTTCATGGGAAAAAATAATTAAATAAACAGACTGCAGAAAACTGCAGAGCTTTTTGTTAGAAGCCAGAAGGATAAAGAAACTTTCGTAATGACAGCAGGAATGTGGACTAGAACGTGTTTGCCTGTGGGGCATTGTTTGGCAGCCGAAGCAGGTCAAACAGGTGGCACATAAAATACCTGATCTAAATGAATTCCACTCCATGACCTTGTAACTCAATGTCAATGTTGCCTGGAAAGAGTAATTGGTTGGGACAAATGAGAAACATTTAACACCAGCCCTCCAGAAATTTAACTATGCACCTCAGTCAACATTTGCAAACCAAACGGAAACTGCATACATACTAGAAGGGTAGATGAACTGGTATGAGCTAAATATGAGCGTTTCAAAGGCATGGAGTATATTAATGAATTGTTCAACTGGACCTATGGTATATTTTCAAAGGATTAAAGGTTGTAAACTGTATTTTTCAAAAGATCATTTTTAAGAGTGTGTCACTGAGGTTTGATGCAAGATCTTTCAATTGATATTGGGTTGAACATCATTTTATGAAAGTCCATAATGTTTAGGACAAATACATTTTTTTCTTGATTTCACACTGTCCTCCACAATTTTTGATTTGTCCCCAAATAATGTGGTTAAAGTGTACATTGTCAGCTTTTATTTAAGGGCAGTTGTATACACGTTGGCTCACCATGCAGAAATGATAGCACTTTTAATACATAGCCCCTCCATTTAATGTTTGGGACATTATGGAAAAGAAAGCAGTCCTGTTTAGTACTTTGTCGCAAATCCCTGAAGTCTGTGACATGACCAAAGGCAGATTCTTCTCTGCTGATTCAGATCAGAATAATGACTTGGCCAGGTAAATGTTTTCCAGGTTTTGGCAAACAACATTGCAGACTTTCATTACTGTTTACCTGATTTCCTGGGTGGCACTGGCAGCCTGTCCTGGTTGGCTGTCATATATCTTCACCCTGAACCCTCCACTCAGAAACACCATAGCCCAGGAGCGACCAATCAGTCCACTGGAACACAAGAAACCGACTCACAAACACAGCAAATGCACAGAGACATAGTCACGAATACAGTGAAAGCAATACAGCGATGACGTAATAGTCACATACAGTAAGAATACACTAACTGAAGCGTCCCACGGCGCAGGGAAAATGTACATATAATTTTTTCCTCAAGTCATGCCACTGGAAAGTCAAGCATTCCAATTGTTACAATGATCATTATGGGTGAATGCAATTATCTCGATATTTATGTCATTTAACACCCAATATCCTTAAATGGCAAGTTGCAAATGTCAGTTTTTTCTATTGCGGCAACATTCTCCAGCTATTCAGAAGAATGCACACAGGGTGTCCACACGTCCAAGTAATCGCAGTGTTAGAATGATGATTGAAACTAGATAAGTAACGTTATGGTTACAGGAATTATAGAAGACTATAGTTGTTCTGCGTCGTCAAAATTGTCCCAAACATCGGACCCGTATCATGTGACACTCAGTTTAATTTATACCAGGCTCTCGATCAAATGCTTAAAACTCGAAAAACAAATGAGTTTAATTCGTTATAAGGATATCTCGATTTACAGCTAACTTACAGTTTGCACAGGTTAGATCTATCTCACCTTCCAATGACAGAAATTATATTTCCTTTTGATGTGCTCATTCTTAAAGATTCGCTATACAAAGGATATGTTTCACGTGACGTCAATAAACCTTTAATATTTAAAAACAGTGGTGCCGTCGGCTACAAACCGTTACAAACATTCGGCACGCCTATTTTTAGTCGTGTAGCAGGGGGCATGTCAACATGTCGATATGGCACCTCGAGAGGGACAACCGAAACTACAGACTACAATCGCCGTAATGAATGAGAACTATTTGAGATGATAACATTGTAGCCTACTGGCGCTCTTGCTCACTGTAAAATGCTCTGAAATTCTTAAGTAAAAGGTAAATTTTTTCTTAAGGTAAATTTTACTCGAGAGGCTGATATGTCTCTGCTTTAAATTGAGAGTTTGCTTCTGGAGGGTTTTTGTTCTTTAGTTTTTGTGTTTTTCCATTACAACAGGACCAATTTACACTGGTTAGCATGCTCTCTGGTTAGCATTTCTTCCACTTTTCTTTTTCCTGCCTCCTCTTTGGTATTGTAGTCCATTCCCTTGATCAGTAGAGGGCGCTGTCTGTTGCGTGATGGTTCCCTGCGACAGGTCGTTGTGGAGGGGAGCGCCAGCGGAAGATCCGTGGTTTCGTTCAAGGACATCTACCTGCACCTTTTCAACGACCCCTTCTGCTGTCACTCAAGCAGTATGCTTGAAATCCTGTAAGTCTAAAGTAATTTAAGAGGATTGTGTTGGATAAATTACAAACAGGCATAGTTCAATTTTTCCAGTTATGTAGAATGTCCTAGTCTTCTTACATTTGGAAACTCAAAATACTCTGAATATATAAAACCGCTTGGCCTTCTCTAAATGTTAAAATAAGATGGTTGACTTCCTGAAAGTGTACAGTAAACATTAATTGATTACATTCACCAATGGCAATACTGTCCTAATAAAGTATAAGGCAATACCAAGTGGAGTTGCTTCTACATGAGCACTACCAATTTTTTATTTTATCTATTTCATTTGACTATTTTATTTTCCCCTACATATGCTGTCAGCTGTTGAGGCTTTAGCAGTTTTTTTAAATCAAGTCCTCAGGGTAATTGTTCAGCTCAGCTGGCTGACACTAGGGTCAAATGAAGGGCATCTAAAGGCACATTTTGCACTTGCCTGGGCTGTTCTAGTTGGACTCTGGAAGTCACAGTGCTAATATAACTGGGTGTTGGAAGAGTGAAAATAATTTCTAAAAAGGTGGAACACAGACACAGTGGTTTTCAGCCAGGCAGTTCCATTAAAACAAATATGATTTGTGTGTGTTTGTGTGCAGCTCAGACAGTGAGGCATGGGTCCCATCACTGTCCTCACAGACCAATGGGATAAATACACAGCACCTCTGACAGGTATGGTGCATTCTGTTTTTTTTACATTACATTATTGGCATTTGGCAGACGCTCTTATCCAGAGTGAAGTACAACAAATTGCATACCCATAACCAGGGATAAGTTCGCTGAAAGACCCTAGAGGGAAGTACAATTTCAACTGCTACCTGTACAACAAAGATAAGGACGAGGGCCAATTCTTTCTTTTTTTTTTTTTTCAACAAAGAAACAAAGAAACAGAGCAAAAGTGACCAAAGTTAACTATCCAAACACTGCTTACCTAGCCAACTAAAAATACCGATACACAAAGCAAGTCACAGAGACAACAATTAAGGTTCACAGGGAGGTAGGGAGGGATGGGGAGAGGTGCTGCTTGAAGAGGTGTGTCTTCAGCTTGCGCTTGAAGGTGGGGAGAGATTCTACAGTTCTGATCACCAGTTCGTTCCACCACCGTGGAGCCAGAACAGACAGTAGTCGTGAGCGTGAGGTGGAGGTTTGGAGAGGGGGAGGTGCCAAGCGGCCTGTGGAGGCTGAACGAAGAGGTCTGGCAGGGGTGTAGGGTCTGTTGATTTTTTGTAGATAAGCTGGGGAAGACCCTTTAACTGCTTGGAAGTCTAGCACCAATGTTTTGAATTTGATGCGAGCCATGACAGGCAGCCAGTGGAGGGAAGTAAGCAGGGGGGTGATGAGTATTTGGGAAGGTTGAAGACCAGACGAGCTGCTGCATTCTGGATGAGTTGGAGGGGTCTGATGGTGGACGCTGGGAGGCCAGCCAAGAGGGAATTGCAGTAGTCCAGGCGGGACAGAACCATCGCTTGGACCAGGAGCTGGGTCGAGTAGGGGGTGAGAAAGGGGCGGATTCTCTGTATGTTGTAGAGGAAGAACCTGCAAGACCGGGTCACCGCCGCAATGTTCTCGGAAAGGGACAGTCTGCTGTCCATCACCACGCCGAGGTTCCTTGCACTGGGTGACGGCGTGAGTGTGGTATCCCCGAGGGAAATGGAGAGATCCAGATGGGGAGAGGTATTAGCAGGGATGAATATCATTTCAGTCTTGCCTGGGTTGAGCTTTAGATGGTGGTTGTCCATCCAGCTCTGGATGTCCCTCAGGCAAGCTGAGATACGGGCTGAAACCTGCGTATCAGACGGCGGGAACGAGACAAAGAGTTGGGTATCGTCCGCGTAGCAGGGGTAGGATAGACCATGTGCAGTGATTACAGGGCCAAGGGAGCGAGTGTAAAGAGAAAAAAGAAGCGGGCCAAGGACTGAGCCCTGGGGAACTCCTGTGGCGAGGGGCCGAGGTGTCGATACCGAACCAGCCCAGGCAACCTGGAAGGAGCGACCAGAGAGGTAGGACTCAATCCAGTCCAGGGCTGTGCCACAGATGCCCGTTGCTGACAGGGCAGACAGGAGGATGGAGTGATCCACAGTGTCGAAGGCAGCAGAGAGATGTAGGAGAATGAGGACAGAGGAGAGGGAGGCTGCTCGTGCGGCATGGAGTGACTCACTGACGGAGAGGAGCGCAGTCTCTGTCGAGTGGCCCGATCTGAAGCCAGACTGATGGGGGTCTAGCAGGTTGTTGTTAGAAAAGAAAGAAGAAAGTTGAGTAGAAGTGGCTCTTTCTATAGTTTTAGAAAGGAAAGGAAGAAGAGATACCGGGCAGTAGTTCTGGATGATGGAGGGATCCAGAGTAGGCTTTTTTAGCAGCGGAGTGATGTGGGCCCTCTTGGAGGATGCCGGAAAACAGCCGGAAGACAGGGAGGAGTTGACAAGGGAGGTGACAAATGGGAGAATGTCAGGTGTGATAGTTTGGAGAAGAGAAGAGGGGCTAGGGTACAGGTTGTAGGGCGGTGGCAGAGCAGGAGTTGAGAAACATCAGAAACATCAGAAAGTGGAAAAGGAATGGATGGGCCTAGAGGGGGGAAGGGCACAGTGAGGGGGGCGGTGGTTGTAAAGGATCTGCGGATGACTGTGACCTTCTCATCGAAGAAATCAGCAAAGTCATCAGCAGCGAAGGAGGACTGAGGAGGAGGAGGCGGTGCGTTGAGGAGAGAGGAGAAAATAGAGAAAAGTTTCCGGGGGTTAGAACCGGAGTTCTGAGACTGGTAAGTTGTGAGGTCTGAAGCGTCTCTGGATTTCCCCCACTTCCTCTCCGCTGCGCGGAGGCTGGCCCTGGAGGTACGGAGGGTGTCAGATATCCAAGGACTGGGAGGGGATGTGCTAGGTGGCTTTCTGGTCCATATCAGCTCTTTGCATCTTTAAAATCTCTTGACATACTGATTTGACAAAGTTCCTATTATAATGTGGATCCATGCGCAGTACAGAAAAAAGATGGCTGGTTTTAGTAGTTTCCTCTCAGTCAGCAGCCCTTCAGTTACACTGGGGCTTGACCCACCAACCTTCTGGGTCCTAGTCATGTACCTTAAGGCTACCGGCTGCCCCAACACCAAACACCAATAGCCACTATGGCTCTCCATAGTGTGCACTTTTTTTGTGTGCACTTCTCCTCTAAACACCGCCCTCCAGGCAAGACAGACAACCAAAAAACGTGACTTGACCGAGTGTCAACCAAGTGTCAAGTTTCAGTTTCAACCTTTCAACTCCCTTTTTTTTTTAACTACAATTCTTTTTTTCGATTACAAATATAAAGTCTCTAATCTGGCTCCATACCACTTTCAATGGTTTGTTGTATCAAATGCAGTATTTCCAGATTTGTATTCTCAATGAGCAAATTTCTGTACTTAATTCTACCCCTAATGGCTTTCCATAGAAAAGTATTATATGCAAGTATTAGATTCATATTCATGATATTTTTCATCAACAGATTGAGACATTCATCGCTCAATAGATTTCAAGTCTGAAGATGCGAACAAACATGACCAAGCAGGAACTGGGGACCATTAAAATAAAATAAAATATTATGCCTGTAAAATATTATTGCAGATAAATGTACGTTGTGTGTGTCTGTGTGTGCATGCAGGTGCAGATTGCATGAACTGGTTAATGCTTCTCTCATCACGTTACATACTTGCAGCATGTTTATTCCTCACCGGTAAATTAGTAGTTGCTATGAGGTCACTTTGAGGATGTTGTTCACACTGGATTTTAATTTAATGCAAAAAAATTGAATTAAATTAAAAAAAAATTAAATTACATTTCTGCCAAAAAAAGATATAAAAAATTTTAAACACTGCTCTTCCCAATCTGTGTGATATTGTTTTGCATTAAATTAAAATTGACACAAAGAATCTCCCTGTAATGGCTAAAATGAATGTTGTAACAAACACTTCTTTATTGAAAATAGCCTGTAAAATAGACGTTATAAATATGCCTTTCCTTCTCAACACAAACCAGTATATAATAATGATATTTTTATTCAAAGAATAGAAACTTTAGCCAGTAGATTTAAAAATACCATGCTTAGCACCATAGAGTCCAGTGGCTTGAAAGCACAAGGAGGGAATCTGTTCATAGAGAACCGATCGAGTGTCAACGGAAACGCATTATATTTACATCCTGTGTCACAGGTCATGCTGTGTTGTCAAACATGGCTGCTCATGACCACTTGTCTCTTTGCCTGTGCGACTTAATCAGGTAACTGCCCGTTTTCTGTGACAGTCGTAATGAATATAAAGCTGTTGTAGAAGATAGATTGTTGGAGAAAAATAAATATTTAAAATTGAGAATTGTGCGAGATTTTGAGATACTTGTCATTCTAGGTTCTCGTACGGTCGCTGTTGATTGTTGATTGTAGTCTGCTAACAACTACCTTTGGGCTTCTTAAACTCAAATAATAATAAAAAATACATCCGCGGAACAGCAAAACTGCAACTGTACCAACTGGCAGAAACGTATTGCCTTAACAACCTGCCAGTCTGCTAGGTAGATGATCATACATGAGACAAAAATCAGTCGCTAACGTTAAGTAACTTATTCAAGATGACGACGTTGCATCGTTACTAGGTTTGCTGATTTTTTGGAAATAAAACAACGAAATTCAATAAAATCCAAAGCAACAGATGCGATCGAAAAATGTAGTATTTTACCGAGCCACTATGTAAGCGATTAGCTAAATTGCTGAACTGTTAACACTGTGTCTTCTAGTTCTTTAGCAGCGAACTGGTTAATAAGCGAGCAACATGGCATGTACCGTAACGTTAGCTGGCTACAGGCGGACCATCAAGTCACAGTAATGGACGCAAACATTATTTTGTCTTATTGCCTATTGGTTATATAGTTTATTAGATACACCTGTACACCATCTCGTTTATTGAAATATCTAATCAGCCAATCATGGGGCAGCAACTCGGTGGTCAGACACGGTCAGACATGGTCAAGAGGTTCAGTTGTTGTTCAGATCAAACATCAGCATGGGGAAGATATGTGATCTGACCATGGAATGATTGTTGGTGCCAGATGGGGTGGTTTGAGTATCTCAAGCTGCTGATCTCCTGGGATTTTTATGCACAATAGTCTCCAGAGCAGGCGTGTCCAGTCTTTTCCGAAAATGGC
This sequence comes from Conger conger, assembly GCF_963514075.1. NCBI lineage: Eukaryota > Metazoa > Chordata > Actinopteri > Anguilliformes > Congridae > Conger > Conger conger. The sequence continues at coordinate 32,670,726 of NC_083762.1, forward strand.
CAATGTGGGCGCAGGTTTTTGTTCTACCCACATTGGCTTTTTACAGATAAGACTGGACACCCTGGTCTAGAACCAGTCTGGCATGTTTGCCAACAGAATGGAATGGCCAGACTACTTCAAGCTTTTAAGAAGACAGCAGTAACTCAAATCGAATCCCTGACGTTTTTGTTTACATTCTGGACAGATGGGCCTGCAAGCAAATCTAAAACTGTTACCCTCCACAGCAGTTTCGACACAAGTAATGCCAGCCGAAAACACCAGCTTGTGTCGAAAGTGCTGCGAGGGTAAGATAGATTTGCTTGCAGTCACATCTGTTCACACAAAACAAAAACTTAAACAATTTAGCTGTCCCTCACAGTAAGAATTTTTAGTAACCGTGTTTGCTACCCAGCTGTACATGTATCAGGTACGTTGTTTTACGTCTTTATGTGTTCGCCTTGTGTGTACGTCTAATCTGTATATCTCCCGCAGGTTGTTATGGACGCTGCTGCTGCCATGTCTGTATCTATGCCTGTTGCTGACTGTGATCCTGGTCCTCCTGGTTATGGGAGTCAGGATGTGGCTACAGCGGGCCAGGAGTGCACGGCGGGCCCGAGAGCAGTGCCCCGCGGTGGCGTTCTTTCACCCATACTGCAACGCCGGGGGCGGCGGGGAGAGGGTGCTATGGTGCGCCCTCAGGGCACTGCAGAATAGGTAACGCTGAAATCCAGAGAGAAAAGCTTAATGAAAGAACTTAATAACTGTGTAACTTTTCTCTCTTATGGCATCCTCTGTTTTGCACATTGTTGCACTTTTGTTCATTTCGTAGTAAACAGAATTTAAAAAACGTGCAACTAATCGTACATTAAACTGGTCTAGTTGTACACTTTGGGCTGGTTTCCCGGACACGCATTAAGCCATGGACTAAATTGAGTTTTGTATGGAGAAGCTCTATTCAAAATTGAATTTGGTCTAGAACTATGCATCTAGACTAAATTTGTATCTGTGCCTGCAAAACTGTACCTTTGTGTCATGCCATTAAAAAAAAATCTGTAAGATAATGTAAATGTTCATGATTTTAGGTTGCCTGATTACCATGTGTGGAAAATGTCATATTATTTCAGACATGCTGTCAAGACCGGTCTGTTTTGAGTTTACAGAGTTTTTGAGTTTATGGTCTCATCACAGTAACATTGTCATAGAAGCCTTAAATGAATACTTTGGGTGCTACTCCAGTGGCACCCAAACATTGAAGCCATTCTCGTGTTTTCTTTTTTATTTATTTTGTTCTTATTATATTATCCCTGTATGCTTAAGCTCTTGTGTCCTTTGTTAAAGTTGTACTTACTTGTTCCTGTGCTGCCACAGGTACCAGGACGTGTCCTTTGTGGTGTATACCGGTGACCAGGGTGTGACGGGGGAGCAGATACTAGAAGGAGCGCAGCGCAGGTTCGACATCCGGCTCCCGAGGCCGGTGAGGTTCGTGTTCCTGAAACACCGCCTCCTGGTGGAGGCTGCCGTCTACCCCCACTTCACGCTGCTGGGCCAGAGCGTGGGCTCCGTCTTCCTGGGCTGGGAGGCGCTCACAGAGTTCGTCCCCGACGTCTACCTGGACTCCATGGGCTACGCCTTCACCCTCCCGCTCTTTCGCTACCTGGGCGGGTGCCGGGTGGGCAGCTACGTGCACTACCCCACCGTCAGCACCGACATGCTGGCCGTGGTGCGCGAGCGCAACCCCCGCTTCAACCACGCCGACTTCATCTCCAGCAACCCGGTGCTGAGCGCGCTGAAGGTGGTGTACTACTGCGCCTTCGCGCTGATGTACGGCCTGGCGGGCTCCTGCAGCCACGTTGCCATGGTGAACTCCAGCTGGACGCTGGGCCACATCCTGGCGCTGTGGCGCGCGCCCGGTCGCACCTGCGTGGTGTACCCGCCCTGCGACGTGCACTCCTTCCTGGACGTCCCCCTGGAGGAGGACGGCGACAGGAAGTCCCACCGCCTGGTCTCCGTGGCCCAGTTCCGCCCGGAGAAGGACCACCGCTTGCAGATCCGCTCCTTCCGGAAGCTTCTGGACCGGACTAGGACCGTGCGCGAGGCGCTGACGCTGGTGCTGATAGGCGGCTGCAGGAACGAGGAGGACGAGGAGCGCGTGCTGATGCTCAGGGGGTTGTGCCTGGAGCTGGGCTTGGCAGATAGAGTGGAGTTCAAGCTCAATATCCCGTTCGAGGAGCTGAAGAGGGAGCTGACCGGCGCCACCATAGGGCTCCACACTATGTGGAACGAGCATTTTGGAATCGGTACGCTAGCCGCCTCCTGTCACGTTGCTTTCTCCTTTCAGAGTGTGCAGGGCAGCCTGGGGAAAGTGCTGAATTGGCTGTTTTGTTATGTTTTGTAATTAAATGTTTTATAAACTTTAACTGTATGCAATGTTTGTAAAATACTTTATCTGGCTGAAGCTCCAGCACGTTGGATTTGAAATGAAATGAATATGAGGTTAAATTGCCGACTCGCCTTTGATTTGGTGCAAATGACAATGGCAAAGGACTCTAATCTCTACGCGGATCACCCAATATCGATGTCAATACCCTCAAATTAAAGGTGACAGTCTGCACTTTAACCTCATATTCATTGGTTCATTTCAAATCCAATGTGCTGGAGTACAGCCAAAAGAACACAAGTTGTATCACTGTCCAAAAACTTAGACTGCGCTGCATATAAATAAAGTAGGCTGTGTGAGTCTGTAGAATCCACTCAATGTAAATGCACTTGCTTCTTTTTACGACCTGCCCTCATTGTCCGCTGTGTGTGCCGCCCTCAGGAGTGGTGGAGTGCATGGCTGCTGGAGCGGTCATACTGGCCCACAAGTCTGGAGGTCCGAAGCTGGATATCATCATCCCGCACGACGGGCAGCCCACAGGGTTTCTGGCGGACGATGAGGACAGCTATGCTGATGCCATGGAGAGGATCCTGGGGCTGACCCCCGCCTCCCGCCTGGAGATCCGCCGCAACGCCCGCCTGTCCGTCGCCCGGTTCTCCGACCAGGAGTTTGAGGCCTCCTTCCTGGCAGCCACTGAGCCCCTGATGAGCGACCTGGAACGATGAGGGGGGGTGGGTGAGACCCCCTGTCTTCCAATGCACTTTACCACCTCCTTCCCTTAGTTTCCTTTAAAAGAACGTCCAGTAGAAGCTGGTCAGTTCCAGTGTGTATTCTGTGTGCAATCTCACACCATAGTGTGTCAGATAAACTCGAGACATATCCATTTGCTGACCTTGCAAAAAAAATACAAAAAAACAACACACATCTGTCTCGGGTCTGCTTATTCATCGGCCATTGGAAGTGCTGTCTGTATGCTTTTTGTTTTTTAAGCATCAAGTTTCCTACAAAAAAAAGGAACTGTATGGATTTTTCGAGCAGAGATTCCCGTACTGTGGGTTGTAAGAGGGGTAGTCTTTGGTTGATGCATAATTGGGGAAAACAATTATTGTATATAATACTTTCCATTGGTATTCCAACCTGTCAAATCTAATACCCCAAATGCATGCACTACATCAGTTACAATGTAGTTGCTTTGACATTGAAAATCTTCATTCCATATCATTGTGCTGTATTTGAATAATGAGTGGGTCACTGATGAATTGTATTGTTGTTCACAGGCTCTGACAGGTTGGGAACCTGCTATTGGTTATGAGTGTGTTGTCCTGATAGTTTGTTTTGGTCAATATTTGGTGTTCTATACACCAAGTCCACCACTCATTCTGAATGTACAGTTTGAATGTAGAAAGCCATGTTTTTTCCTTTTCAATAAATGTTTTATTTGTGATGTCTGGAATAATCACTGGAATAAAAATTTATTAAACTTGGTTTGTACATTCAGTGAATTGTGTATTTTGTACAGTACATCATTTTATTTCAGTCGTGTTGTGGGCCATTGGTGACGCACACAAGCATGTGTGGTCTTTCAAACAGGAGGTGACTGACCTCTTTTCATATAGCGGTCAACAAGTTTGTCTTGCACTAACGTGAGCCTGTTCTCCATAATGAGTATAGCAAGTATTACGTAAACATATCTTTTCAATGCTATCCGAAGGAGTTTATCACCTATTTCAGAAGTAGATGACGGTTGACCTCTCTCTCTGCTCTCAAAGAAACATGCCCACCTGCATCTTGGATCACATTTGTCTTCATATTACCCAGAGAATTGCAATTCTATTTCTATATAAAAAATAATTGCTTCTTAAAAATAGAAGCTTGTTGCATTGCAGAGGATGTCTAAAATGTCTTGTTACAAAATATGTCCCAGAAGTGTTTGTTCATTTCAGTCAAAATGGTGGGAGTGTAGGTTGTCTTGCAGGGGGCACATAGGCCTTAACCATATTAGCCCCATCCACGCTGTTGAGTGTTGCGTTCATATTTAGAAGATAATAGAAACTGCAACAAAAGAAAACTGCAAGACGGCGATGACCGATTTTTTAATAGAGAGAAAAGCACATCAGATTTGTATATACCTCTTATTTGCAAAGAAGGGCAATAAAACAGCAGGTTCCCAGTTCAGTGTAACTTTTGTGTACACTATGTAAATGCTCTGACATGAATTTGTTCTGTCTCAAGTTTCTGAATGGTACAAGACTCTTCTTTAATTTAAAGTCTTCAACCACGTGTGTACAGGAAATAGTTTTTGAAATATTCTCATTTTTATAGGACTAGTACCAAAGTGAAAAGGGTCAGAACATAAGCAACCTGTATTACACAATGAAAAGCATAAATACAAATACATTTCAAATCCATGTATTGAACATGCTACACATCCCTAAGTGCTGTACATACAGTGGTGTGAAAGAGTGTTTGCCCCCTTCCTGATTTCTTATTTTTTTGCATGTTTGTCACACTTAAATGTTTCAGATCATCAAACAAATTTAAATATTAGTCAAAGACAACACAAGTAAATACAAAATGCAGTTTTTCAATTAAGGTTTTTTATTATTAAGGGAGAAAAAAAATCCAAACCTACATGGCTCTGTGTGAAAAAGTGATTGCCCCCCTTGTTAAAACATAACTGTGGTTTATCAAACCTGAGTTCAATTTCTCTAGCCACACCCAGGCATGATTACTGCCACACCTGTTCTCAATCAAGAAATCACTTAAATAGGACCTGCCTGACAAAGTGAAGTAGACCAAATGATCCTCAAAAACTAGACATCATGCCGAGAGCTAAAGAAATTCAGGAACAAATGAGAAAGAAAGTAATTGAGATCTATCAGTCTGGAAAAGGTTATAAAGCCATTTCTAAAGCTTTGGGACTCCAGGGAACCACAGTGAGAGCCATTATCCACAAATGGCAAAAACATGGAACAGTAGTGAACCTTCCCAGGAGTGGCCGGCCGACCAAAATTACCCCAAGAGCGCAGCGACGACTCATCCAAGAGGTCACAAAAGACCCCACAACAACATTCAAAGAACTGCAGGCCTCACTTGCCTTAGTTAAGGTCAGTGTTCATGCCTCCACCATTAGAAAGAGACTGGGCAAAAATGGCCTGCATGGCAGAGTTCCAAGACGAAAACCACTGCTGAGCAAAAAGAACATTAAGGCTCGTCTCAATTTTGCCAGAAAACATCTTGATGTTCCCCAAGACTTTTTGGAAGGTGTGTGTCCCATTACATCTGGCGTAAAAGTAACACCGCATTTCAGAAAAAGAACATCATACCAACAGTAAAATATGGTGGTGGTAGTGTGATGGTCTGGGGCTGTTTTGCTGCTTCAGGACCTGGAAGACTTGCTGTGATAAATGGAACCATGAATTCTGCTGTCTACCAAAAAATCCTGAAGGAGAATGTCCGGCCATCTGTTCGTGACCTCAAGCTGAAACGAACTTGGGTTCTGCAGCAGGACAATGATCCAAAACACACCAGCAAGTCCACCTCTGAATGGCTGAAGAAAAACAAAATGAAGACTTTGGAGTGCCCTAGTCAAAGTCCTGACCTGAATCCTATTGAGATGCTGTGGCATGACCTTAAAAAGGCGGTTCATGCTCAAACCCTCCAATGTGGCTGAATTACAACAATTCTGCAAAGATGAGTGGGCCAAAATTCCTCCACAGCGCTGTAAGAGACTCATTGCAAGTTATTGCAAACGCTTGATTGCAGTTGCTGCTGCTAAGGGTGGCCCAACCAGTTATTAGGTTTCGGGGGCAATCACTTTTGCACACAGGGCCATGTAGGTTTGGATTGTCTTTTCTCCCTTAATAATAAAAGCCTTCATTTAAAAACTGCATTTTGTGTTTACTTGTGTTGTCTTTGACTAATATTTAAATTTGTTTGATGTGAAACATTTAAGTGAAGAAAAAAAAAAAAAAGAAATCAGGAAGGGGGCAAACGCTTTTTCACACCATTGTAGGTCATGTTTTAAAATGGATGCTTTTAGTGATAATGTAATATTTCAGATATATTACAGGAATTGATTCAAGATCAGTTAAAACACTTTCACAATCATGAAGGACCTCCAAGGAGTCTCTGACAAGGTTTAAATGGTGTCATCCTAAATTGATGAGTCTAAAAACTAGAATGTGATTGATAACCTGTCAAAACAACTTCTTTTATACCTGGCACCTGTAATAATTACTGGATGACATTCATCATTATGCAATCAGAATTTCACATTCTAGAACTAAAGGAGTAGATGTATTCATTGATATTTCGGTGCAATAGTCAAAAAAAGAAGCAGGGAGACTAAGGCATGGAGAATGCTTCAACATTTTTTTGATAAGCAAACAAATGGTTCATTATTAATTAATTTTTATTAGGATGTGGTGTTACTCTTGATGTAAATGTATCATCACCTACTTTTACAACACACAAGACTTGAGAAAGACAATGGCTTTGTGTTAGTTATCTGTTCACATGGGAAAAAATATGGTTTTGACATGAGTGAAATTCACTGCCACTTTCATACAGGCAGTATTTAAAATAGGTTTGATATATTTGACTCTGAAGTTGTATGCCTCTTCCACCTGACAACTACCCCAAATCTCCACAATGTAACATAAAAATACCTTTATTTTGGAGATATTCTGCTGCAAGGTACATTTTAGTGTATTTTTGCCCTTAAACTTAGAATGGTATCTGTGTATTAATGCATGACAAAAGCAAATGGAAGCAAATTAAAAGACTTTAGATTTTTATTTTTTTACTAATACCAATTTAATTCACACATTGCTGGGATATAACAGGTGCACTACCATACAGACAGAGTTTTGTCGGGGGTAAAAAATTTCAGTAAATGAATTACAGGGCATCCAGAGCCAAACTAAGTGACCTTGAAAAAGATCCGAGTGTCCAGTCCAACTAAACACAGGCCAATTATAGGCAGTGAGTGAGCCTCCCAAATCAGAGGACACTACAACAGCAGAACAGACCTAACATTGCCTGTGGGCATGTCAATTCAGGGAGAAGAAAATGGTACATGAGCATACATATGTACTAAGGTACTGGTAAAAAAGATATAGATTTACAATGTAGTACAACAGAATGTGTGGTAATCATTTTAATGACTTTATTCCAAAAAGGATGATTTTTTTTTAAAAAGACATAAAGTATATAAAAAATAAAATACAGAAGCTTGTTATAAAACACATTTAACTCAAAAATGAATCTTATACCTTCCTATTTCATGATAAGCAATCTCTGCAAAAACAGAGTTTTTCTGTTAAGCAAATGTAATTTCGTAGTTTATTTTCATCAGTACAGATGATGAAAACATAAAATCTAAAAGGTCCCCAGGGGCTAGTGCCAAATTTATGCCAGTTAAAATTGGAATGTTTTTTATACCGCCAGCATTCCTATGGTATGCTGTGCAGCCGCATTCTATCACTGAATTTCAGTTCATTAAAATATAAAAATATATCAAAATGAATTTCACCTGGTTGTCATTACATCCCCCAAACTAGCTGTTAGATACAGGAGACAGGTAGAGAAGAGGAACCTCTTGATACACAGGGAACATTTTTTTGTGCATAGAGAGCCTTTTCTGGCTCCATCATTGCCTGTACGCAGCTGATCAAATACATCCCAAGAAAAACAACATATTTAACAACACAAGCAGAATTACATATTTTTGACTGCAAGCAGATGAAGATAGAACTCCTGGAAAACAAATCTTGGTATCCACTGCAAAAGTATTCTCAAAATGGATGATCTTGTGGCAGATCAGTGCCTCACGCTTCTGCATGCCTGTAACAAGGGAGACAAAATCAAAAGAAACCCAAATGACACTGTCTTAGCTCAGCTCTGTGTGCATTTGTGAGATACTATTTTCCACTTTCACCTATTGAACATTGGTACTCCTGTATACACTACCTAGTTTCAGAACTGTAGATCACTAATCAGCAAATAGTAAGCAAATCCTACTGACCAGGAAGCATTGCTATAGCACCACATCTCTTTGTCTTGTATTGTCTACATAGCGCTTTCTCTTGTGAGAGTAGTATACTACTCACCTAGTATAGTATCTCTGCGCTGCAGTCTGTAGGTATCTTTGCCACGGCAGAGGTTGTATATGAAGTTTCCCAGCTGGTCCACGTTGTCCACCTGTTCAGTCACCATCATTTGCTCATGAATCAGATAGGACTGCGGTAGGTACTTCCTGTCCTGATAGAGCGCACACAACAATAAACTTTGAAGCAGAACTTTAAAAAACTCATCAACATGCATAAAGAATTTAAGCATAAAGCATAAAAAGCAGTGGCACGACAAAAAAGTTTTGTATTGCCAAATCAGTATATGTAACAGAACCAAAATACTTAATGGGGAAAAATAAACAACAATTATTTTGGATTAGACTGCATCACAATTGTTAATTATACAGGACACAAGTACAGCCAAAGACTATTACACAGTCTGCTCTCTCTCACAACCTTGATATTTTCCAGAAACTCCAGAAGGTCCCTGGGGGGCATGACAATGGAGGTGTTGAGGGTAATGACGTAGCACTTGTTCAGTCTCAGGTCCAGGTATGCAGTCAGCCTCTGCGAGAGAACAACATGTTTTCACACATATGCACTCAAACAGCTTACTGTCCAGGCAGCGATGGGACCGCTGGTTTTCCCAACACCGCAATGGGCAGAGCTGTCAATTGATGACTTGCTTGAAACAATCTCAATAGTGATTGGTTCATTGTGTGGTAGCTCCGCCCATTGTTGGTATGTCAATCCACATATACACATATAAATTCAGGTGGAGTGCCTATAGCCAAGGATAAGCAAAAATGATCATTTTGTTACAGGAAGGAAGGGAACTGTGTCTCACCATAGAGAAGTCATGTACGATATTGGCAGGGTCGCTGTTGCTGAACTTAGGCACAGGTACGTTGATGAGCTCCACTTCCTCGTCCTGGAGCACTTGAATTGTCTCGTGGATGTCCTGCAAGCGGGACGGCACTTCCATATCCTCATACTCTGGGATCATGAAATTTTCCTCCTGGTACGTCATCCCACAAAAATACATCTGTCTCTGCAGAGAAGAGGTCAGTCATGAGCACTCTCAACCACAGCTCCGGCCACATGTTTTCAGGAGCGGGACATTCCACACTCCGTTCATAATCACCTTTATTTATACAGGGTGGATTGACTGAGCACACATGCTCTATCTGCATGTCTTTGTATTGTGGGACAAAACTGGAGGCAACACCATCATGCTGCAGACTTTATAGAGACATGGTTTGACCAGCGAAAAACAATGGGGAAAGGAGCCAGTTCAGCATCTTCCTATCCTGTAAAATCTTTGACCAGACTTCTTGTTTTCTTCTTGTTCTTGTCTGAGTTTCGCCCACATAAGCATCATCACCCCTGCCTGCCAACAACTCCACCCACATAATCATATCATTAAAGGGGCAGTTCACCCAAAAATGAAAGTCTGTTTTCACTTACTCAGAGTACTACCAGATAGTTTCACTGAGATGAGTTTTTGGATACTGCTCACCATGGTATAATGGACCTCTATGGGTCTCATCTTTCATGCTCATGAATTTTACATTAGAAAAACCCAACAGGATCATATCTTTGCAAATACACCAACATAGTTACTTCAACAGAGCTTCAACAGAGCTAAAACAATGCACATTTAATCAAGAACTAGTTAACTGTCTGCACAAGTCCATGCATGTTTCCGCCAAAGCACACCAGTATGCTGGGGCGAAATGCTTAGGCAAAGTGTCACATTGTTTTGGTTTTGATTAGTAACTTGCCAAACTGTGTATCTTTTCAGCAAAACTATCTGGATGGCAAGATAGTACTCTGGGTAAGTGAAAACATGCTTAAATAAAATTTTTGCCTGAACTGTCTCTTAGAAAGGAAAATAAAAAAGGAGTTCTCTCTGTACAGGTGTAGATTACTTGCAGAGCTCCCTACTTACCTGCGGCATAAAGTAGTTGTACAGAAAGGCCCCGCCCAAAACCACACCTGCAAGCAAGATGGCCAGGTACCAGCACCAGGCCTTGAACAGCCTCCGAACATGAAATCCATTCTGTAGCTCCTGCACAGACATGCACATACACACGTGCACACACACACACAAGCACACGCAAATGCATCAGGGCCAGTAGCAGCAATATAACACAGCATTTCTCCACATAATAACCAAGATGAATCTATACGGGGCTCATATGAGGACCAGCAATACACAAAACATTCATAAATGTTATAAAATCTATTCAGCATGGCATGCAGACAACATCTCATGGGTGCGTGTGTCATAACATGTAAAAATTTCCAAACAAACAAAAAATAAATTCATGCTTTCGTGACCCAAGATAATTCCTTTCTGTATAAAAAGCACTATGTCCAAATTTCGTTCATATCTATCCTTAACCTGGAGTTACCCAGTCAGGGGAGGAAGGGGGAGAGTCTGGGAGAGAGGGACAGCAGCATGCACAGGAGCCCCTCTCCACCGTCCAGTAAAACATGGAATAATCAGGCCTGGACTTCCCTGGTTGGTGCCCACACTGGTGAGAAGGACTAGGATTCACTGGCATAAGGGACATTACCTGCACACAGAAACCTGCTATTGTAGAGCACAGCACTTTCCAAGCACCTTAGATCTAAACAGAGCTCTGCTTACTCCTTCAGTGTCCTGATACAACGTACAGCGATTTCAGGAGCACAAATGGACCAATGATTATTAATGTCAAATATTATGTAATAACCATGACTTGCCTGAGGTACTGGTATGCCATGCTAAAGATGAAGCCATTTCTGTTTTCTTTATAAAGGGATACATCATCATTGTCCCTGAGGAGTAAACTAAACCACACCTCTCAATAAAGCACTCCAGTCAAGTCTCAGCAGGTAGATGCCCTAAGAAAGCTAAAAGTTGTGAAACACTGGCTGAAATATTGATAGTCAAGCCACGGACTACTTTCCCAGGAAATCTGATTTATGAGGATATGTACAGACTTTAGACCCTTTAATGATACACCAGCCAGGTGAAGATCACGGCAAGGACCACCAAAAATGTTCAGACAATATCTAAATACTCAAAACAATGAAAAACAGTTTCCAACTGACTTGGGTTTTTGAAGTTTTTGAAGTATTGCGAAACCGAATACTGGAAAAGAAACTGCAGAACTGAATTAATGAATAAGATAAGTAATCTAACCTACTATTTTTTCTACATTAGCTAACAGTACATTGTGTGAAAACATTGTGCAACTTACTCAACTGCTGTTTTGCTAAACAGGCTGGCAACTGACATTAGAGTCTAAAAGAATGTTTGCGCTAGTGGGCTGAAACTTATAGGGAGCATCATGCATATACCACAGTCGAATAATTTTGTAGTCATACTTTGCTTAAACTTTATGTTAATGTTAGCTGGGTCATGCCTTTTATGTTATTGTATTGTACTGTAAATGGTAAATGGTTGGCACAATTGATGCTTCTCATTCACCCATTCATACACACACTCACACACCTTGGCTGCCATGCAAGGCAAGGCATGTATTGTATTTTCTGTTTGGACCGACACTTATGCCAAAAGGATTGTCATGCATAGGTTTGCCCCATAAAACCATACAAACACATGTAGATATGTAGCTACCCCAGAGCAGGTAAACTACAATGTCATAAACCACACTGTCATGTTCCCACTCCACACTAATGTCCACCCAACTTCCGTTGGAAATATATGTCATAATTTATAACTAGATTAATGCCTGCATGTCTACAAGTAAGTATCAGTGTTTAATTTGTTTTAAAATGCCAGACTGGTGGGGTTGACCAAATGATACTGATTAGGTTATTTTGGCCCACAAGGCACCGCATTGACGCAGCTAATAGTTTCCGTCACCTCCGAGTTTACACTCTGCATAGGCTAACGTAAACTCACCATATTCCATATAGCTCACCGTGTTCCGAATAGTGCAACTTTCATGACGAATATCTAGCCTACAACACAGTTCCAGATCAGATTTGGTTCTTGTGTGTGTGTGTGTGTGTGTGTGTGTGTGTGTGTGTGTGTGTGTGTGTGTGTGTGTAAAGTAACCAATAATTCCTTCCGTGTTCTTAAAAAGTCACAAAAGCGATCTATTGCGGTGGGAAAGTTGTTGATAACGAGAGACTATGAACTATAGGGCGGTGTTCAGACCATCGTGAGCTAACGTGAAAAGTGAAACTAAATTACTGTTACAAGTGCGACTTACCGTGGACTCTGGAATAAGGACTTCGCTATTTTCCTCTTCTTTGTTTAAGTCCTTCTGCCCCAGCGATGAATTAAATGATACTTTAACCATTGTGAAAACTGTGTTCTTGTCAAGAAAAATTAGCAAAATAAAAATAACTGCTTTCTCCGCAGGTGCCTCAGATTTCTGGTTCAGCAACTTCTCCTTCCGCCTCTTGTGTCTAATCCAGTGTCATGCAGATAAAAACAAGTCTACATATGGAGAGAATGGGAGGGGCCAGGGAGTGAAGCACCCAGAAGGATGCATATGCCAAAATAGCTTTTTGCCCATTGATTTCAATGAAGAAATCTGAGCTGATTTAACAACCAAAGTAGTGTCGTTTGTGAAACAATGATCGTTTTAGTCCAAATGTTTTGGGAGAATATTGCATTTTAATAGCTTTTTACGATAGAAAGCCTATGTAGCCAGGTCTCCAATGTCTTGTCTATGAGGTCTGTAAGGATATAACAGAAAATGTTGACGAATATATTATTTAAAAGTATAACACTAAGCTAAGCTGACATCAATATAATATACTATTGTTAATTATGTTGATAACTAGCAAGCTAGCAAACATCAGCGATTTGAGCTGTTCAGGACCGATTCAAGATTACTTATGTAACTATACATGTCTTTAGTACACGTAGTGTGCATGAGAATTACTTTAGCCGAGCTTTATACTTGGCCAAGTTATCTATCTACCCAGGTAACCAAAATGGTTTGGCCCCATAATGGTCCAAATCCGGATAATGTTATTACCTGTAATGTTTTTACCTGCTGATGTGCTTAGCTTCATGTTTCAAATAAACTTAATTGTAATTTTGGACTTCATCTGTCCACAAAATAGATACCTGAAACCTGATAAAAAGCATTTGCTTCAAGATTAGATGCAACTGATGAAAGGTCCAGTTCTGAATTATGTTACTGTTTTGCATGGATTTGTAATGGTATTCTATCCACTGGTGTTTACAAACACACCAGGACAGGCACACACACATACACATCCCCCCCCCCCTCACACAAACACAGCTGGCTCTATGAATGCTGCTCTGGGGGGAAAAAAAGTACAAAATAAGGATCAGCTAAACAGACCATAATTTTTCTTTGATACTAAACTATACTATTTTGCACTAAAATATTTAAACAAGCGATTGTTAGTGCAATGTTCTGTCTACACCAGTGGTGCACACCAAGGGTTTAACTGTTAAAGGATTTTGTGGCAACTTCTGCTCTGAATTATTTACTTTTGCTCAATCAGTGTGTATCAGCACCATCTACAGTCACAGACTGCAGGTGTATCCTGAAGATTTTACTGATCCAGTACTTGGGTGAACCAGTGTAGTTCATAGAGCGGTCAGAAAACTAAAATTAAGGTAACTGGTTGGAACAAAAACCAGCACGTAGATCAGCTTTCCAGGACCGGAGTCTACACCATGAGCACCACCATACTCCTACATGTACTTTCCTTTATGAACTGGATTTGACTTATTTGTGATGTATTGTCAGTAATTAGACCTTTAAGAGAGTGTCTTACTCCAAATGTTTTTCAATTTCACAGTGTTTGTGGAAAAGGGTTAGGTGAATAACAGGTGAATAACATGGTTATATGAAACTTTATCAAAGTTTATTGAAAACTTTGGTTTGGTGTGAGGCCACTTAAACAATCAAAAATACATGTACATACACAGAAGAGAACTAAAAAGGAATGCATGTTGTTTATTTTAAAATGCATGATAATGTCAACACTGCATGTTAGTCTCAGTGCATTTAAAAAATGTGTGTAATATATTTTTGTTCCTTGAAAATAAGTGAAAATAAATCACTTTTGAGTAAATCTGACTATTTTAATAGCTCAAATACTTTGATTATGTTTTTCCATTAGATTTTACTCTGCTTCCTTGAGCTAGGTCATCCGAAAATGGTTGAAAGCCTTGTTGTCTTAGGCACGCCAGGGGCAAAAACAGCTGTTCTTCAGGTGGGAAGTCCTCCCATCTCGTCCAAGCCCACCCTGTAACAGTACACACAATGTTCAAAGCACTGGCACAATTTCCAGACCCTGATGTTCAAACTATTTAACCAGGTAAGGGACTTACAGGAGCAAATTGCAAATGTAATTTGCCTGATTGTTTTGTGGCGACTATATGAGGAAATAAAATGGGTAGGGCATGCAAGGGATGGTGTGGCCTGTCAGATTGTTTTGGTAGGAACCAGACCAGGATATGGTGCAAGCACTGCTACTCTCCTGAGAAGTGCCTTAGCATCTACACTGACCACAGAGTCACAATTTACATTGCATCCAATGCACAGCACCCTCATCCCTGATTAGGGGCATTGCAATGCACTTGGCCCAGTGGAAGACTGTGATATACTGGCCCACCAGCACCTCCAGCGTCATATATTTTTTTTGTAACACTTGTACTTTCCCATAAACATGTTGGCCATGTTGAGTACTAATGCTGTGTGTAACTAGTTCGTTTTAAGAACGTTTATTAAACACGTTCCAATGTCCCGATTTTTATGCCAACTTTCAGCTATTTACTGAATACTACTTGGACAAAAATGTTCACTAGTGAACAAATATTCTTAACTTGAAAACTAGAATGTACCAGGCTACGAGACATAGACGCCCTATTGCACAATGGCAAAAACGTAGGCCTATTGTGCATCTGGGACATGAACAATTAAAAACATTTAACAAATAAGATTATACCTTCATTTTTATCAGGTTCCACATTCACAGGTTCAGTTGAATAGCTTCTGTCCAATTCGCCCTGCATAATGATGGTGACGTAGTGGTAGTTCTCAATCAATTTGATCGAGTTCACTACAGATGCGAAGTTGACGTTTTTGAGCCGTATCGCCGCCTCCTCCATTACCTCCCGAGCAGCGCAATCTTCCCACGTCTCCCTGTAAAAACAAAATAATTACCATGCATAGCTCAAACCAACACATAAATAAAATATTTTAGACATAAATGCCACTCACCCAAACTCTAAATGACCCCCTGGTAACTGATAAGTACCTTTACCAACCAAACCTTTTCGCTTCCCTAGGAGTACACAATTAGGGTTCAAAACATCAGTAACAAGAACACCTACTCCAACACCGGGTCGCTTTGGGATGCAGTTCAGCACTCCCGTCATCTCGGGTAGTGACAGTACTGTTTAAATACAACCTTTCAAAAATACACATTGAAAACCACCACATGCGATATTAGTTGCGTTACTAGTGGTTCGTTCGCGAACGAGCCGGCTCTTTTTAAGGAACACTGGTGCCGACTCGTATTTCTGAAGAGCCGACTCTTTTTTATTGTAAATGGACGCAGGATACGAAGAATGGACGTTTATTTGACTCTGTACGTGTAAGCAGCGTGGGAGCGAGGGTATGATTACATGCTGATTGTTACTATGATGTGGACAAGTGGTCTGGAACAAAATTCTACTGAATAAATTGATCCGACTCAGAGAAAAGAGCCGGAAAACCCATAACGCGTTACTTTCTTCTTCGGGGTTTAACGGCGATTGGTATAAAACACAAGAGGTGCATTACCGCCACCTACTGATTTAGAGTCTTAACCGGATACCTGCCCAAATCGAAATTTGCAAATCCCATTTACCTCAAAAATCCTGGACTAGCCACACCGTGCAAAGAACTCCCTTGCAATACAATCTCAGTGTTTATTTCCTTGGTGCCCTTTAACCTCAGATTCCTTTTGAGTATTTATCGCTCCCTTTTGTACTGATCACACAGCAGTATCACATGGTCCACTGTTTCCTCCTCCTTACAATATCCACAATTGTTTCCCTACCATATCAATTGTCTTGGGCACAATTGAGTCGGGCACAGTGGACTCACACTGCGCCCTACTCATAATCTGGCGTATATTGTTTCTTCCCATCTATTCCTTCCTGCCGTTCTCCCTGGTCCTACTCTACTTTGAATATTGAATAAATGCCTGCCCTTGTTCTCCCCTTCCAACCTTGCCTGCCATTTCTCCGTCATTCCTTTCCAAATAAAATAATGTAGGTTTGCTCAGAGTGATGTTCCCTCCTAGTTTGCTATGTTTCAACGCCCCATTCCATTCTGCTCTTTCCCCCACAGAAGGTGCTCCCAGCAACGTGATCCTCTATGGTGACGGAACCCCTTCAACCTCTGCCTCAGTCCGCCGACCCCCAATGAGAACTTTACCGTCGCAGGGGGCTGTGGAACCTCCGCACGGAAGGCTGACTTAATTTCTACTTATAAGACCTGGATCACACGCTGAGACCTGGATCACACGCTGAGACCTGGATCACACGCTGAGACCTGGATCAAACACTGAGACCTGGATCACACCTGACAACACCCCTACTCCCGCTACCCTCTGGTCCTCCTTCTCTCACACCCCCTGGCCATGGACGTGGTGGTGGTACTGGTTTGTTAATCTCTCTGTGGAAATTTTGTCACTTACCCTATTAACCTCTATATTGTTATTTATCATGTTTCAGAGCCCATGGGAAGTTTCCTTGATGAGCTTGACACTCTACTCAGCTTGTTCCCAGAGGATGGCACCCCACTGATCCTCCTGGGACACTTCAACATCCACTTGGAAGCTTCCCTGTCTGCTGCCTTCCTGCCACTACTCCACTCCTTCGACCTCTCTCTGCAGCACTCTCCCCCAACCCACGAGGCTGGAGACCTCCTAGACCTGATCTTTGTGAGGAACTGCTCCTCTTCTGACCCTACAGTTACATGTATATGTCTGATCACTACTTGCCATTTCACTGCTTTCCTACTATTCCTACAATTATTTCAAAACATTCTAAACAATCAATATTTTCTCACACTCTACCCCAGAGGGACACAACAAATAAGTAGGTTTGCATGTGTGGCTCCTTACCACAATCAATCAGTATGGCAAAAATAATCTCTGCTCAGGGGGCCTTATAATAATTTTGGAAGAGAGAGAAGCTATAGTGGATGGAACGTCTTCCACTGTGGAATTTTTTGTGTCATGTCTGAAGAGAGTGAGAAGTGTGTTTGAAGGAGAGTATGTGACTGACCCTAAGCCAGCCCCAAGACCAGCCCATCAGGAGCCAGCCCCAAGACCAGCCCATCAGGAGCCAGCCCCAAGACCAGCCCATCTGATGCCAGCCCCAGGACCAGCTCATCAGGAGCCAGCCCCAGGACCAGCCCATCTGGTGCCAGCCCCAAGACCAGCCCATCTGGTGCCAGCCCCAGGACCAGCTCATCAGGAGCCAGGCCCAGGACCAGTGTACCTCTAAGTTTGTGTTCATGGCCAACACGTGCCTGATGTCCAACTGTACATGCCAAAGAAAGGCAAAAATGTGGTACTCATGAGTATGCAACATAAGGATGGGAGAATCTGTGACCAGGAACATCAGTGAGAGTGAGTGAGAGAGAGAGACAGGGAGATGTTAGTAAAATTCAAAATTAAGTTTTACACAGTAAAAACCTGTCCCTCATGCGGTGTGTAGACCAGCATAAATTTGTGTTCAACTGGGCTTGTTTATCATTTCCATAAAATACTGTATGACAAATTTGTCTTTCCAATTTGTTCAATTCAAAGCAATAAGCATCAATGGAGATAATAACCTTATATCATTTACATTTGTACAAAATAAACATGATTTATTCCACCCATGATTATAATTGATTAATGTTCAAAAATCACATTTTATCACATAAAACGAATAAATCGAAACTCCTCTTTTGCTGTTGGACCAATTGAAACATGCTATTCCTCCAGTCGGCAGAGATTGATATTTGACGCACAGGCGCAAAATGCAATATGGACGATTGCGCACGCGCAGCTCTGTGACTTGTTTTAGTACAGATTTGTTAGATGGAAAGGCAAAACCATGGCGATGTCACTGATTTGTAGTCGGTTGTCTGTAGGATTGAGAAATTCTGGGTCCAGGACAGCTTTCAGCTCGACGTGTAAGGTTAGTTTCTTCACGGACATAAACGGCTAGTCTCAGCGAAAAGTTAGTGTTTTCATTCTATACAGTTAACCCAAGATAACTCAAAACGACTTCAGTGGCAAGCTAGCTAGCCTAAGTTCACTTAGCTAACATTTGACAGTGTGGTCAGTTCCCTAAAATTGTCTGTCCATGACAGATAACGTCAGCCAAACTGTGTATGCTATATTCGTTGGCTAACGTTAGCTTTAACTTGTCTACCAGGTAGGGACTAACCAACAGCCACAATGTTGTAAGTTAACTTATGTGTCATTGCATTTAAACTCATCAAACGAGGGGTTTTGAAACCCCAATTCCAAGCTACCTTATTGTTTGTATTTGAATGAATCAAATCTTGGTTTCGCATAGCCTAACAAAACCCAACTGAAATAACATCTAAACATGGTGAGCAACATAAGGCCACCTTTTTCCAACAGTCGACTCAAATCTTCAATGACTGATCCTGGATGGCGCTCGCTAAATTGTCTTTTGAAAACGCTAATTTACAGAAATTATCGTTTGACGACGAAAGTAAGTTAAGCTACTCAGTAATTTAAGTGAGGGATACCCTACACCAAACTCGGTCCTGGAGTACCCCTATGTATGCTGGTTTTGGTTCCAACCCTAATTGCCATGGGATAATCTTAACAAGCACTTAATATTTCTTAATTGTGTGCTTTTCATCTTAAAATTAATTATTTATCTTAAAGCACATTATGCCAGAAATAGCTTTGCAGTTACATGAAGAAAAACATTGCCATTCCAGTATGCACAATATGAACATTGGAATTTTATTCTTCCTGGTATGCATAGCTGTTTGACAAAATGTGGTTTAAGAGGGCAAGTAATCCCTCTAAATGTGAAAAGCACCCAATTAATTAAAATGAACAGCTTGTTAAAATTCTTGGATTGCAATTGTGGTTGGAAGGTGGAATGAAAACCAGCATACTCAATATAAAATTTATATTTTATTAGATTTCAGGGTTTTTTTTACTTTGACTATGACACTTTTCACGGAGCAGTACTACTACCAAACCATTAGAAGACCACATAAATACAACACCACAATAAAAAATAGTATAATTGCATTTAACCCTGAGTGGCTTCTCCAAGGCACTCTTTGGATACTATGACTACATAATGAATATAAAAATAGCTTTCACCCCATAATATAGAAGAAATAGAATAACACAAACATACACAAGTATAAGGTATTCCAGGACCGAGTTTAGGAACCACTGTCCTGCAGCGTTGCCAGGTGCCAAAAACCAAATAATCGTCCAAAGACTCCAGAATTATCGTATGTCAGGGCAAACTGTTGTCCTTTCAAAGGCAGACTGCCCCTCCCCCCTCATGTATTTTTATTGTAGGCCTACTTATTTATTTAAATTGTACCAAGCGAAGGTTGTGAGTCACAAAGAGTTTATACTGGTGCCAGCCATCCTTCGAAAATTGGGTCTGATTCCCATTCCCTAAAGTGATAAAGTCCACTTTATCGCCATTTGCGAAGGACGCAAACTAGACCGAAGTAATAATTCAAGCTATCTTTCCGAAGCTGAGATGAGCCACAAAAGTTGTTACGACAAAGTTGTATGTACTGATGAGACCAAGATTAACCTCTATCAAAGTGATGGAAAGGCCAAAGTGTTGAGAGAGGGGATCTGCTCATAATCCAAAACATACAAGCTCATCTGTGAAGCACAGTGGAGGCTTGCATGGCTGCTTCTGGAGTGGGCTCACTAGTCTTTATTGATGATGTAATTTATGATGGTAGCAGCAGGATGAATTCAGAAGTCTATAAAAACATTCTGCCATTCTTACGGAGAACTGCGTCCAATGTAGGCTAATTGGGAGGAACTTCATGCAGCTTTTTATCTCAACTCCAAATGTATTCTGTGTATTGCAAAAACAAAATAATTGGCCTTGCTGTTCCAATACTTTTGGAAGGGACTGTGTATAAACCAGCTTCCCTGTTTTAAATTGCCAGATTTTTTTTGTAGGATTTCCCAATCCGGGTTGGATGACATGCATGATAACCACACCCAAATTTGGCTAAATATTTTGCGTAACTTGGGGAAGTTCCCTGCCATCTCCGCTTTCTGGATCTGAATGGTGCCAGATTTTGTGGGTTGGCTTTCCATAGTATGTGGGCGTGAGCATGATGAAATCATCCAGAAATGTGAAAAGTCTTCCACTAAAACTTACATCGTTGTTCACTTTGTCAGGCGAGTGGAGGAGGGCGGAGTCGAAGCCATTTTGTTTGTACACTTTCGAAAATTGGACAGTGGAGGGAGGGAGTCCACAAAGATCGGTTTCTGGGGTACGGAGGGGAGGAGGGTGGTAGTGGACTTAAAGAGTATACACTTTCCAACTATTGGGATGCACCCTGGGAATATCTGATCTGTCCGTTTAGAGGAGTTGCATTGGCAGATAACCGATTAATATCAGATTTATTTCCACATATGATTGAGGTCCGAAACAGATCTGAGAATATCTGATTCCATGTGCTTTTTTCTTATTACACATTCATAATGCATATCCGATCTGTGCCACATGTGAGCAAAAAATCGTAATTGGGTCGCTTTTACCAGGCAGTGTAAATGCGGCCATATTATCGTCATTTGAGTCATTCAATATTTAGTGAATGTGAGATCCTTTTATTTCGAATTGGTAGCACGTCACGTTACATTTCAAGGTAGGATCGCTTACAAATCACTGGATGTAATTGGATAATTTATGGCAGATCCGGGGTCAGTTTTCCCGAATACATTATTGACATAGATAATGAATAATCAGGCTGGATCCAAATCAGATCCGTACCATTTCACTATTATGGAAAAAACTATGACGTGTAAAAAGTATTGTGCATTTAGTATTATTGATTGTACATTGTACGAAGGGCTAAACTGTCGTACCAAAACGATAATTGTTATTCATCTGGCAACACTGATACCCTAGGAAGTCAGTTATGAGGAATTATACCACAGTCTTGGTGAATACTTGATTCTGGCTGCTAGGTGGTATTTATTTTTGCATCATTGTTCAACGTTTGGCAGGTAGTCCCGGTCAAGCCCAATCACAGTTCTAAATTAATACGCGGCCACAGGTTCTCGTTCCATAATGCTTTTATATAACAGTTACCACATTTATCTTTCAAAATTTCACAAGAGTAAGATAAGACAAACTTTAAATGAATGTATTTTTAATGGAACTAAAGAACTAAAATAAACTGGAAGAAAAGTTCACTAGCTCACCAGCGCCAAAAGGAAATAAAACGTTAGGCTATTCACTAATAGCTTGCAAAATAATAGTAAGCAATTTATAGAAACCTTAGAAAAAAATACGTGAATTTCAGAATTTCTTTGTATTTGGTATTTCCTCCAAATATCAAGCATGCACTCAAGCTGGCGTGGACTCCACGAATTTGTGCAAAACCTAATGATCCATGTTATCCCAGCATTATTCGACAATGTTCCAAAGAGCATGATGTTACTGAATGCTTGGCTTTTCAATCTTCAAGTGTCCCCATAAATGTTTGTTGGGGTTGAGGTCAGGTGATTTGTGCAGCACTCCTTGCTCTTCTTTGGCCATCAAGTAGCTAGTTCTTGCAAAGCTTTGACGTATCTTTAATTTGTTTAAAATCTTTCTAAATCCTAATCCTTTTCGTATAATTCCAGGATTACATGTGTGAGTGTGTCTGCGCATGTGTTCCCTGTGTTATTCATCACGTCTGTTCTGTTCTCCTCGCTGTAGGTTCTGGGCGGGACGTCAGGCCTCCTCCGGGCCCAAGGCGGGGAGCAGAGACGAAGCCTCTCTCTGCATGAGTACCTGAGCATCGGCCTGCTGAAAGAGGAGGGCATCTCTGTGCCCGCAGGCATAGTGGCCAGTTCACCAGAGGAGGCCTATTCTGCCGCCAAGCAGATCGGTAAGGCTGGCCACATGCCCAGATTCAGCAGGTGGTCTCATTGAGATCAACTTCTTTTTCAAGAGAGACCTGTTACTACAAAAACAGATAAATAAATAAACAGACAAAAATGCATCTCAAACACATATTACCCACAATGCCAAGCACTGACAGAAAAAGTTAAAATAAAAATAGTGAAATAACACTTGTACAAGCATCATTACGAATATAAAAGTCAGAAATTGTATATTTAAAATCGGTGTACAGTAGATTTAAAATAACATTGAGGGACCAAATTAAACTTGCATAGTTGAAAAGGTATAATAGGCCTATTTATGGACAAAATATTGAGTTGTTACTGCTATTTTGCATTTTGATCATTTCAAAGAGAACCTCAATTCACAATAAAACATACTTTTTAGATAATTTATTAGAAAATTATACAATGCCAAAGTTTTCTGGGTCTGGCCAGAAAATTGCTGAAAAGTGTTGCATATTCAACAAAGTAGTCCCTGTAATCCCTTTACATGTTTTGATCGGTTGATTTTACTGGAACATATACACTCACAGAGTGCTTTACTAGGAACATTTTTGCTTTATTACATCTACTTATTCATGTGATTATCTAATCAGCCACTTGTGTGGCAGCAGTGCAATACATACAATCATGTTGATATGGGTCAGGAACTTCAGTTAATTTTCACATCAACCATCAGAATGGGGAAAAAAATGTGATCTAAGTGACTTTGACCGTGGAATGATTGTTGGTGGCAGACAGGGTGGTCTGAGTATCTCAGAAACTTCTGATCTCCTGGGATGTTCATGCACACTAGTCTCTAGAGTTTGCAAAGAATGGTGCAAAAAACTGCAAAGAATCCAGTGAACTATAGTTCTGCGGTTAGAAACGCCTTGTTAATGAGAGACGTCAGAGGAGAATGGCCAGACTGGTCAAAGCTGACAGGAAGGTGACCGAACCACAAATAACCACATATTACAACAGTGGTATGCAGAAGAGCATCTGTGGATAGTGGATAGGCTACGTCAATAGAAGTCTAAAAAATAAGTCTAATAAGTACCTAATAAAGTGCTTGGTGAGTGTTCATATCGCAAGTCACATCAGTGCACTAAATGTTTCTTCAGTAGAGAACTTCTGTAGAAAATGATTTGTAAAATTATGGTTTTACAAACCATTTTTATATTTTATGTCTATTATAATTTTTTTAATACATTTTTATATCAGTTTCATATGAATGTAAAAAAAACTAACTAAATGCACAAATGCAAAACATGTTTTATACAAAAAAAAAGATCATTTACCCACATTTTTGTTTTTGACATCTGTTCCTTTAAATTGGTCCAATGTGAAAGGTCCTGTTTGAACTGATCAAAACATGCTCAGGCATTACAGTATCAACTCAATTTTCTTTGTACATAAGTAGGCCCATTAGTCATTTTTGAAGAAACATTCTACCTTACCATCTAATTAGTTGAATTCTTAACACTTTTTTGTCATTTTCTGGTCAGACCCAACTTTGGAACTGAATCATTTGTAATAATAAATGATCTATTTGACTTAATTTTGCTTGCGGCTGTTCTTAACCAAGATATTTACTAGTATTTCAAGTCAGTGCAAGTCAGTGGTGCTTATGTAGTAAGTCATCAAATATTGCAACAAAATTGCCATAACTTATTTTCTGAGCGGTATCATGCAAACCAGTTCATAATCTGTAGGTAGAGAGAAAATTGGGTCCGTGTACATGTTTTCAGGTTTTTCCCCTGCTTTATTGCCAAAAATATGACACTCCAAATTCAACACAAATTTACACTCACCAATGACTTTGAGTGCCACCCCCTGTATTTTAATAGCCCAAAATTCTAGAACAACAAATCCAATTAAGCTAATGTTTTCAATGTTCTCTATTGAGTATATGTATAAAGAACAGTGGTTGATTTTTCTCAGAATGACCCTATTACAATATCTGAGCACACGCATGAGTTCCCACAATTCCCCTGCGCGCGTTGAGCCTGCACGAGCTCCCTGTGTTATGTGATGACATCACCAGGCACTTGCAGGCATGTATGCGTAAAGCGTGCATCAGCCTTCAGCGTTAAAAGCTCCATGCCAGTGAAGCAGAAAGGATTGCATTTGATGCATTGTGTGATTAGTTATGAAGGGGCTTCAGGTGGTTTATCCTTGGGTATGCCGCTTCATGAAAATTCATAAACGGCAAAAACAGCATTAGGGCTGTCACATTTATGAATTTTGGGGTTGGCAGATAATCGTAAGCAAAATTGCCGTGGTCATTTTCCAGGGTGGGGAGTGGGTGGTGGTGGGGGGGCTTTGTGTTTTGAAACTACAGCTTAATTGTAATCATATTCAGTGCAATGGCATATTGAACCAGTAGGTGGTGCTCACAGTCTTTTCATTCGGAGCATTAATTTGGCTACTGCGTGAGCTTACACTTCTGCTCTCCACTGTGGCACTGCAGCTGTGATTTCCCCCCGTCACTGGGCTCTAGAGCGTGCTCTGTGAAGGGCAGTCTGGGTAAATTTAGCCCAGGGTTCAGTGGTACACGCTGTCTCTGCAGAGGGCTGCTGCCGTCACCACCCGTAGCTCTCACCAGCTGTGCTCGGTGTCACAGAGGGTAATTGATACTCCCTCCGCGAACCTGACCTTTCCTCTCGCCGTCTGCCTTCAAAGATTTGTTTCCTGGTTATGGACATAAAATCTATATATATCCTGCAAAGTTCAATATCGCCCAATTGATGGGCCGTGCTGATTTATTGGTCTGCCGCTACACTGCATGGAAAGCTACGCTGAGAACCAGCCTTGAATGTATGCAATAGATGATCTAAGCTGTCTCCAAAATAAATACAACATGCTGTTTAGTTGCTTTTTAGTCCTTGGGCATCATTTTGCAAAGCAACTACATCTGAAAATGAAGCACATTTTAAAGGTTTTTAAACTTGGCTTACAAGCAAAATAAAATTGCAAGTATTATAAAATAATTTAGGTCAGTTCCCTATTCTGTGTCATTCAATGGTTTCTCTTTTTCTGTGTTTCTCTTTCTCTCAGTGTTTTGTTTTTTTTCAGTGGATTGGCATGGTGTTCCTCTGTGTCTCAGAGAAGTGTCTCTCTGTGTTTCAGGCTCTAAGGATCTGGTGGTGAAAGCTCAGGTACTGGCTGGGGGGCGAGGGAAGGGCACGTTTGAAGGCGGTCTGAAGGGCGGGGTGAAGATCGTTTTCTCGTAGGTGTGGGGTGGGCACTGCCTTCCATATGGGCCATGTGTAGGAAACCCACATGCCTACACACATTCACACACAGTTATCACCTGTTCCCTGCCCTCTGTTTGTGTTCATTACATTATGACATTTAGCCAATGCTCTAACGGAAACATGCACAGAAAAGGGCATTTATGCAACTGGTTATTTCCTGAAGAAATTCAGGTTGGGTAACTTGCTTAAGGGCACAACATCATTGCTCCAGCTGGGAATCAAACTCACAACCTTTCAGTTACAAGCCCAGTTTCCTCACTACATAGACAGTGTATATTCTCTGTAATAGCATACTGTGGAATAAAACAGACTTTTTCTGCTTCTCTCCCACTCGCACTCGCACTCGCACTCGCACTCGCACTCGCACTCGCACTCGCACTCGCACTCGCACTCGCACAGACACACAGACACACTCGCAACTGATTAATGTGTAATTTAGTGGAATGTTCAGTAGTGCTGTATGAGGTGAGGACTGACCATATGAATGTTTGTTTCTTTTTCTGTGCGTGTGCTTTCGCGCTTGCATGTGCTTTCTCCTAGGCCAGAGGAGGTGCGGGAAATCTCCTCTCAGATGATTGGGCGAAAGCTGTACACAAAGCAGACTGGAGTGAAGGGGCGCATCTGCAACCAGGTGTTCATCTGTGAGCGCAGGTACCCCCGTAGGGAGTACTACTTTGCCATCGCCATGGAAAGGTCCTATCAGGTGAGCTGTCCAGGGTCACATGATCGCCGTCTTTTTCGCTCTCTTATGGAACTGTGAGTTTTTCTTTCGGTCTCTTGTGGAACTGTGAGTTTTTCTTCCAGGAAACCAAATTAAGAAAACTGATGTGGCTCAGTGATATGGCAGGTCCTGGCCACTAGGTGGCAGGAGAGTAAAGCAGTGGGATGTGTTCAGTTATGCCCAGGGTTATTGAACATAGGAAAAACCTGCTTTTGACTCATTCACACCACACTATGTTACCGGGTCCTCACCATTCAGTCAAGATCTGGGTCTGCAAGTTTACTTCCGTACATGCCACTGTGGAATGAACAGTGTTGTCGTGTTTCGACATTGGTAAAAGCAGACAGTCTGCTTGCTTGAAGTCCATTTTTTCCTGCTAATGCAGCCAGTTTGGTAGCCGGCTGGCTAGCGAATACAATGTGCTTTGTCATTCCTCAGGCTTTACCCGGTATGTTAACTTCTGAATCAATGATGTGCTCCAAATCTTGCAAAGGCTTTTATGTATGGGGCGACATGGCTCAGGCAGTAAGAGCAGTCGTCTGGCAGTCGGAGGGTTGCCGGTTCGAACCCCCGCCCGGGCTGTGTCGAAGTGTCCCTGAGCAAGACACCTAACCCCCAAATGCTCCTGATGAGCTGGTCGGGGCCTTGCATGGCAGCCAATCGCCGTCAGTGTGTGAATGGGTGAATGGAGAAGCATCAATTGTACAGCGCTTTGGATAAAGGCGCTATATAAATGCCTGCCATTTACCATTTACCATGTAAAAAATGTCACAGAATGTCTTAAGGATCATGCTATTTGGTATTTAGTATCCAGTGTTATTTACCTGTGACAACTGAGCTGTTATTTTCTCGACTCAATCTAGTTAGCAAAAATGAAGATAATTCCTGAGTTGTTCAGTTCTAATATTTAACTAATATTTTGTATTCAGGCATGGTGCCTATTAGCATGGGTCTTGGGCAGGTTTGGGTTCTGAAACCTGGTCCCACTACAGCAGTTACAGGCAAAATTGCTGTATGGATTTACTAAGGTTACACTTGCTCAGTCAGTGACAACAGGAACTGTTATCAAGCAAGCTTAAAGGTTCAATATGTAATTTCGAACTGCTAAAGATCAAGAGAGGAATTGCAGCAAATCCCCCCCCCCCCATTGGCTGTGGCAACTAGAACTCATTTTCAACCAATGAGCTTGAAATATTGTACAGCTATACAATGTTCTGGTACAGACTGTCCAAATTTAAGGACTATAAACACAGGCAGAGGGTGAGTCGACATGTCAGTGATTATTTTTCAATGATAGGAAGGGATTTACAATGGTCTTGTAACAATGTTTTAACTCAATTTATATGTTCATTGTTAACTGTAATTTATAAGTATAAATGAAACAGTCAACAGTTGAATTGCTGAATTTGTTTGCATTTGCAATAAAGACGTTTCTCTAATGTTCTCTAATATCATTGTTTGATCTATTTTAATTATATCAGCTCAGGCACCATTTATACACCAGTGCCTTTTAAAAAGTATTGATTTAGCACAGGCATCGGCTAAACGAAGTCTCCACGATACCCATCCCTAGTCTTGGGTGTGCATTTAAACCTAACAGGCCCTAAATGCCCAAACTCTCCACTGACTGTGGCTGCTATTACTGCTGGCCTCTGACTCACACACTCATAAGAGCAGCCTAAATATGATTATGATGATGACAGCCTTGCTTGCCGGGCTTTTGCATATCCTCGCCGATATGAAGCCTGGCCAGAGACTCTATTTGGGGATAAGCCTGCCAGAATTGCACGGACGAGTCCAGTTGATCCCCTGTCAGCGGTTTAATATGAAGAATCGCAACTGGGGACGATAAATTCGGAGGAGTTTGTCTGAGAGCGTTGTTGCGTCATTGGCAGGTTGAGCTGCATTTGCATAACTCCACTATTCCCCTTAATATCTGTTAAAACAAAATACGCAATTAAATATCTTCTTTATCTCTCTTTCTTGCAGTGTAAGAAGCTAAGTTATCTGTTAATTGTTTTCACATGTCTAATGAGTTCAGTCGTGTTCATACAGACAGGGATTAGAGTTGGTCATCATAGGTCACATTAGACTTTAGAGTGTGTTTTTAATCCTCATAGAGTACCGAGGTATAGTAGTCATCGCCCACCCCTATGGTTCCAGAAGAGATTTGGCCATTAATGTTCGCCATATACATTTCAGAAAGTTCCTAGCTAAAGTGTTTTAAGCCATGAACCGAACCATCCAGCTACCAGATGAATCATGATATTATAAAACATTTTTTGAAGCAACAGAATCTTTAGAAAATGGAAAAAAGCCACAGGTACAGGATTGTACTTAGCAGTACTTAATGAGAATGGCAGTGTTGGAGTCGAACAGGCTGCTAACCTATGGAATCTCTGTGGTAACCGTGCTTTAGAATTGAGGATTTGACATCCTCACAATCTGGTAGCTCATGGTAAGTCTACCTTTTACTTTTAATATATTCCGATGTACAAATCAAATTCTCTATGGCGAATATGAATGGGATTTTTGCTTCTGGAAGGAGTACGTTACCTCAGTATTCTATTGTATCCCGCAAGCCTCTGAGAAAAAAATCAGTGCCCGCAAGATATATTCTCATTGTTCTAATTGGCAATACTCTCAAGATTGTGGTTTGTAGCAAGGAAGGTTCTCATTGGCTGTGTTCAGTATTATTGTTCCTGTAAGGAATTTCTCATTGGCTGCAGTCGGGGTTGTGACCATTAACCACAACCCCGAGACCACAGGCAATGAGAACCACAGGTGCTTTTCAAATGGAATCTCTTGAGGTTTTAGTATGACTTGTTCAGGCTCATGTACTTCTGTGTAAGGCCTGGTCATTATTGGACCAGGCTTGTGTCAATCCAGTTGGGGCCTTGTTGATTGGTCAGTGCTACTAATGCAGGTTTGTCCTTACCACTTGGCAGGGCCCGGTGCTGATTGGTAGCTCTCAGGGGGGCGTGAACATCGAAGACGTGGCGGTTGAGAACCCTGATGCCATTGTGAAGGAGCCCATTGACATCGTAGAGGGCATTAAGATGGAGCAGGCTGTCAAGGTACGGTGTGTGAAAGGTGTCGGCTTTGCTTTGGTCTGAAAGAGAAAGAGACGGAGAGCAAGAGGGAAAACAGGAGGCGAGAGAGTGAGAGAAGGCAGGATGGAGAGAAATAATTATGAAGGGCAAAGATAGAAGAGGATATTCTGCATTTAGTCTTCAGCTGGTCTCTCTGATTCTCACTCTGTCACTAGCTGCTCTCATCTCACCTCAACACTTTGTATACAGCCTGCAGTCTCACTGTGTTCAGTCTGCGGAAACAGCATCTGACATGGGAAAGACCCGGTTGCTTTTATGTACAGAGAAATACAAGATCTCTGACTCTCTTCCTTTTTATCACTTTACTTTCTCTCTTTCCGTCGATCTCTCTTTCCGTCGATCTCTTCCCTTTACTCTTCTCCTACCTTCTAACACTGTCCTTCTCTCGCCATTGTCCCACACTCATTTCCTTCATCTATCCTCCTTCTCCTCCCTCCCTTCCTCTCCATCGCTCCTTCTCTCCCCCGCTCTACCTGTAGGTGGCGCAGAAGATGGGCTTCCCCCCCGGTTTAATAAACGAGGCAGCGGAGAATATGGTCAAGCTCTACAACCTGTTTCTGAAATATGATGCTTCCATGGTGGAGATCAACCCAATGGTGGAGGATTCCTCAGGCATCGGTACGCTGCTGTACACGGGCACCCTCACACACACATCCACACGCACAAACTTGCACGTACACACACGCACATACTCGCGCGCACACACACACACACACACACACGCACACATACTCAACCACACACACACACGCGCACCCTCACACACGTGCACCCTCACATATACACACACACACAGAAACATGCACAAACATGCTCGCATGATCACACATACGTGTGTATGCACACAAATACATGCTAATCTACTTATTCACACACATACACGCGCACACACACACACAAATGTAACCTCTACCCAGGCCTTAACCACACAAAACCGCAACTGCAGACAAAGCATGGGGAAAAACATGTCAAAATAGCGCATTTAAATGACAGTTAAGGAACGAAACGACCGTTTCCGTAATGAGGTATTTACCAAGCTGAGTGCATCCTTCTCGTCTTTCACTTCAGCGAGCCGAGCGTTTGACTTGTTGAGTTTCAGAGAGCGCGGCGGTCGTCAGTAGATGTTCTGTAGCTGTTGTACTCGCTGTAGTAGTTCACACTGAAGTTATCAGACTGTCTGCTGGGATGAGGGCTGTGATGTGAAGCAGCCTGCCGTCAGGCCGGGGGTGTCGGGGTGAGTCTGAGTGACGGCGAGCTGTGGGTCTGGGTCTGTAGGCTCCCCCTGCAGAGTCAGGCCAGAGGAGCTGGACTTTGGCACGCAGCCAGTCCTGCTTGTTCCCATTAGGACAGGGCTGGTTTGGGGGGGGATGTGATGGTCAGAGACGGGCCTGAATCACTGCTCTGAGTATACTCTCTGAGGGCCTCTCTCTCTTTCGCTCCCCTTTATTTCTGTGTTTTGAAAAGTTTTGGAGTGAGGTCAAATTTTTGCCTTTTAAAGTTATTTATATATTTGTTGTTTTTTTCCTTGTGTTCTTGATATTTTGTTTTGTTTGGGGGAGGGGGGGCGTGTTATAAGTGGGTAGGGCAATGTGGGGTTTTTTTGGTGCGTCTGGAGTTTTTTTTTGTTAGCTGTCTTTTCAATTTTGTATGGATTATTTTGTTTAGTCGGACAACAGTTGTATGTCTCCTTTTATATTTGTTATAATAACACAGAATCAAAAGAATCTCTCTCCCTGTCCCTCACTGACCTCCATCTAGCTTCTCCTGGCTCTTATCCACAGTGGCATTTCCTCTCAGTCTTATGTACCTGTACGCATACAGCCTGCCTGTTTGTATAATACCGTGCACAGTTTCCATGTGTGAGTGGCGTCCCGTTTACTTCTGTATGTGCATGACATTACATTAATGGCATTTGGCAGACGTTTTTATCCAAAGTGACTTACAGTTGATTAGACTAAGCAGGACAAGACAATCCTCTCCTGGAGCAATTCAGCCCAATGGCTGTGCAGATCTTATTGTGGCTACACCGGGGTTCAAACCACTGACCTTGCAGGTCCCAGTCATTTACCTTAACCACTACGCTACAGGCCGCCCCTACAGCCGCCCCGCAGCTGAACATTCCCCTGACTTGCAACCAAAGGGTGTGAATGTTTGTTGTTCTGCTTATGAGCTGTTGATGGTGTGCAAACACTGCGTTCTTGAGAGGTTGAAGCAGTGTTGAGGTTGTGTGTACTAAAGGGGTGTTAAGGTTTAGGGTACTAATGCAGCATTTGGCTTTCAGTACTAAAACAGCATTTTGGTACTGAAGGGGTGCTGAGGTTTAGGGTACTAAGGCAGTGTTAAGGCTTTGGGCAATAAAATGGTGTTAAGCTTTGGATTTATACTACTGTGTAACTGGAACTTGAGTTACTGTCTCTACAGACAGTGTATTATTTCTGTCTCAGTTGTTAGAGCTTGCTCTGCCTTGAGTCCTTTTCTGGTTTTATATTTTAAATATAAATGAATCTTTTCTTCATCTCCCATTCTCTCTCAAACACTCAAAGGTCTGGTGTTTTGGCAGAAATGTTTACATCACATATTCTCAGTCTCATTCATTGCACAGTATATCAAGCCAATATCTGACAGCTCGGTTGTTAATATTAATAAGTGGCTTCAACTGGCCCTTCTCCCAAAAAAGGATACCATTATTCAGTTAGGAAGATTAATACGTTATCCATAGCTCTTGTATCCACTATCTTATGGATAGAGCTGTGTTTATAGATAGCAGGTGGGTGCTGACATCATAATGACATCTCATGTTTCTGCTTATCTCCCCTCCTCAGACTTCTTTTGTTTTTTTAATACATTTGTTTCAGATTCCCCCCAATTTTTTCCCAATTTTGCTGACAATTGTCCCATGTGAGCCGGCCAAAATCTGCTTTGAACCGTATAAAAACCTCGCTGTGGGTCGGACTGATGCCTCAGACTACATATAAATGTAGGAATGGACATCAAACTGCCAACTTGGGCCAGTTTACCGTTTGGTGACCTACCGTGAAGGTGGGTTAGTTAAAGCGCCTCAGGTATATCTGGCCTACATTACAGCTTGGCAGAAATGCAGCTTCCTGTTAAAGGTTGAGTAAGGAGAGGAACGCAGTGGCCATTAGAATAATTAGCAGTACTTTTGTGATAGGAGAGACCTGTTCATTTAGAGGGGAGTTGATTTGTGGTGTGCGGACAAGTTTGTGTGTGTTTGCAGGAGTTTGTGTGTATGTTTGTGCTGTTGTGTCTAAATGGGTGAATGTGCCTGTGAGTGTGTGTGCATCAGTGCCTCCGTGTGTGTGTGTGTGTGTGTGTGTGTGTGTGTGTGTGTGTGTGTGTGTGTGTGTGTGTGTGTGTGTGTGTGTGTGTGTGTGTGTGTGTGTGTGTGTGTGTGTGTAAAGCTGTAATGTGACGCACAGTATAGGAGAAGCTGGCCTGTACAGAATATCTGTGATCTTTCCAAATGCCATGATTCTGTCCTGACCTTCTGGACCAATGGAGGCTACTTCCTTTTTTCCATTTTGCAATACCTCCTGTTTTATGGTCCTTAATGGTATTGAGCTTTTGTTGTGTCTAGCACTGTTCTGCAGTGGTTCTGTACCGCCCCCTGCAAGTCATATTGGGGACTTCTTTCACACAAACAGGAGCCAATCAGAGGCCAATTCTGCTGTTGTGAGGTGTCAGCAGCTCAGGCTCTTTATCCTCCTGCTGTTATATTGATAATATAGGTATTATACATTGAGGAATATAAATTTGTACAATACATTGAAATTGACAATAAATAATACATAATAACAGGGCCCTGTTTTGATATGCAATGGTAATCTGTGTGTAACAACAGGCATTTCATTATGACATTTTTTGCATGCAACATTATCTAATTGTGGAAGGTAATTATACACTCAGTGATAACTTTATTAGGTGGACCTGTACACCAGCTTATTAATGCAAATATGTAATCAGCCAATCATGTGGCAGCAACTAAATGCATAAAAGCATGCAGATGTATTCAAGAGGTTTAGCTGTTTTTCAGACGAAATGGCAGAACAGGGAAGAAATGTGATCTAAGTGACTTTGACCATGGAATGATTGTTGGTGCCAGACAGGGTGGTTTCAGTACCTCGGACACTGCTGATCTCCTGGGATTTTCATGCACGACAGTCAAGAGTTTGCAGAGAATGGTGCGAAAAACTAAAAACATCCAGAGAGAGGTCAGAGGAGAAGTGCCAGACTGATTGAAGCTGACAGTAACGCACAAAAACACGCATTACAACAGTGGTATGAAGAAGAGCATCTCTGAACACACCACGTCAAACCTCTGAATGGATAGGCTAGAGCAGCAGAAGACATAACACATCTAATAAATACCAATAAAGTGCTCACTGAGTGTATATCAGCGTTTCATCTTCTGTGTAGTAACAGTTCAGAAGTTTGCCATGTTGTTCTAATCCTGTGAAAACGGGCCTTTCTATCTCTGTCTCTGTGCATCTCTGTGTGTGTCTGGGCAGTGATGTGCATGGACGCAAAGATAAACTTTGACTCCAACGCGGCATACCGTCAGAAGAAGGTGTTCGCCCTGCAGGACTGGACTCAGGAGGACCCGCGTGACCAGCAGGCGGCCGAAGCCGACCTCAACTACATCGGCCTGGACGGCACCATCGGCTGCCTGGGTGAGTCCCCGGCCTTCACACAGCTGTTACCCATTACCATCTGCCTCCTTTCTGACACTGTAGCTGTTGCCCGTGATGCATGGTGTCCACTACAGTGGATAGATATTTAGAAGCCATTTGTAATAATTGAATATGTGTTTACATGCCCAAACAATGCATTGTCTGTTAGAGCTCTGCCTCATACATTCAATTTGGCAATTAAATAAGATGTAACGAATATTTCAATTGAAATTTTCATCATATTGCTGTTTTTTTTAAATTATTATTGTAGTGGACACCATGTGTTGAAGGCTTTATTCTGCATATTGGACCTACTTGTCCAAGCATCAATATTTTCCAGGTTTTACTCAAAAACCTGATTGGGTTGGGTACAACTGTACAGTTATTGTGTTCATTTATTATATGTGCACGTGCATGCATTGCGTAAGCTTAAATAAGTATTATTTTACATTACATTACATTACTAATACCTTGCAAGAAAGCCTTTGCACTGTAAAGGGCTACCCTATGCAATATATAACTTATATTACCAATTTTTGATAATTCAGTTTTTTTATGACATGTAAGTTCTTCAAAATAAAGATACTAAAAAAAGGTTTTATATCATTTTGAACTTGTAATAAAAAAACAGTGGAAAAAAATATATATTAATAATGCATGCATGAAAGAGATGAGAAATGAGACAGAATGTCTGCTTGTGTGTAGTTAACGGTGCGGGGTTAGCCATGGCTACCATGGACATCATCAAACTCCACGGGGGCACGCCCGCCAACTTCCTGGATGTGGGGGGCGGAGCTACTGCGCAGCAAGTGACGGAGGCCTTCAGGCTGATCACCTCAGACCGAAAGGTACTGCGAGCGGCAGGTGTGACTTACTGTGTGTGGTGTGAGCGAGAAAATAATGAGTGGGATTAGCTAATCAGGGTCTCACAGGCGTGCCTTTCTCTGGGGAGATAAATGCCAATTCCAGGTTTTACTCATTTATAGCTGCAGGAGCTGTCACTGAACTAATCACTCTTTCTTTTTTCAAAATTCTCATTTTTTATTTAAAGAAAACACGGTGTATGAACTGCCGGACGTTGACGTCATTAGAAAAGGGTAAATATGCAATAAAACGGGCATAGTAGTGAGTCATCGTTTTAAGCGGTAGTAAACAGGTTTCCAGGTTTAGGAGGCCTTTGTAGAGCGATGGTGGAATGGAAAGATGGTGGGATTGTGAAAACACACTGGTTATGGGGGTGAAAGGGGCATCTCCTGTGTATAGTGTGGGCTGAACAGGTGCGTTTCGAGTCCCACTGCACATCTCTTCCAGCATGTGAGCGATGCGTATGATAGATAATCAGGGCCAGCGTTCAGCATTCGCTGTGGGGATGGTGCTGCGTGCTCACCCCTGTCTTTTGGGCCGCAGGTGCAGGCCATCCTGGTGAACATCTTTGGCGGCATTATGAGGTGTGATGTCATCGCTCAGGGGATCATCATGGCTGTCACAGATCTGGATTTGAAGATCCCCATCGTTGTTCGCTTGCAAGGTACAGAGTGTACAGACTGTTCGGTGTTTCTTCACTTCACACTGTCACCCTCCCCTATACTGAGATTACCTGCCTCCGCTCGACTGAACACCCCACCTCCCTTTTACCTAACACCACCCTGTCAATGCACTGCCTGCCCTTTACTGAACACTGCTGTTCCCTGCTGAACACTGCTGTTCCCTGTTCCCTGTCGCCTTCAGCTGAGCGCTCTTTCTCTTCTGTGCTGAACACAGAACCTTACCCACTATTAGGGTTTGAAACTGAGAACTGGATCCAAAATTACAAGAATCGTGTAAACGGGTAAATTTGAATTTCAGTTCTGCTTTTTCCTAAATGCACATTTGCACTCATGCATGTTTCAAATAAATGACCTTGATTGGGCTATTGCAAACCATGGCTGTCACTTTGTAAAAATGTTGGAACCGATAAGCAGAACCGGAACCTGAATCCGTAAAATCCAAGCGATACCCAACCCTACCCACTAGCCTACATCCTCTTCTACGGAATGCTGATTATTTCATCCCATAAGAGCAGCTGTCTGATACGCTTGGCTGTCTGACTGGTTTCAGGGACGAGGGTGGATGACGCCAAGACCCTCATTGCTGCCAGCCCCCTGAAGATTCTGGCCTGCGATGACCTGGACGAAGCTGCAAAAATGGTAATGCTGTAAGAACCTGCTTCACACTGATTTCTGTGTGATATCTCCATTCCAATATGCCAGATTGTACATTTCTTCAACTTCTAGTAACCGTTTGAACCAGCGGTTGTCAATTGCCTGAAAAGAGCAAGTAGTTCAAGAGCATAACCAAGACTGTCCTTACAAGCCAGAGTAGTTCAGGGCCACTCACACCGCAAACGGTGGATGGCAGGACGAAACCGGATGTCATTGTCTTCAATGGGAAAATGGCGGCAAGATGACGGTCAATGACAAAGTCGACGACAGTAGGACAAACTTGCTGTCCGGATAAAATGTTTTTATTTTTACCGTCCATCGACGCGGTAAGGTCAAATGCTGGTGGAATGGAAGTGGTACGTTCCACAAAATGGATGATGACAAGTTAGTAGTAGGCTAGAGATCGAAAGAAGGGAGGACATTTGGAATCAGAAAATTAAAAATCACTATTACGATATCATAGTCTGTCAATTTTTCTTATTTTCTAAATGATAAAATAGAAAAATGGTGCTAGGAAGAGAGAACATATAGCTAGGTAGCCAACATAGCAGCCAGCTTAAACTGTCAGGTCAAACCAAACAAGCTCAGACTAGGCGGTCAAACTGAATGGTTCAATCTAAAATAAGAACAGAATCTCTCCTCATCCAATAAAAGCTCTTTCATGAGCCTGTGGTATTTCCTGTGTTTCTTCCCGGTGTGCCCAAACCAAGCTCTTGTGAGCCTTATGTAAAGTAGTGCAATAGTCAGCACTCTTCCGATCCTGGTCCATTTTGCAAAGGCACGCTTTGGTTCACCGGTTTTCTGTATGGCACCCACCGTAAACATGGCAAGGGACGTAAACAGTGCGACCACTGCGCTTGCCACAACGGAAATTTCTGTACCTGCTGAGTATGTCCTTGCCGCCGTGTGGTCTGCTGTCCACCATCCGCTGTGTGAACGCCACATTAGTGAATTAAAATCCCCATAAAAGTGGTGCATTTCGTTGACAGCAAAGAACTGTCAATTCAGAAGAGGCTGATGGTAATTGAGAGTCACAAGTCTGCTAATGAGTACAAAAACTACTTGCAGCTAAATGTATCACTTGGCACTATAAGGACAATGATAAAAAACATGTATAACGTGGAATGGTTGAAAACTTGCCAGGAAAAGTGCACAGGCTATGAGGGAGGCCATAAAGAACCCAAGGATCACAGTTTAAGAATTGCAGACATTGGTTGCATCTTGGGGTCACCAAGTCTCGAAAAGAAACATGTAATAGCACCTCCATACCAACAAGATGGTGGCACAAAGAAAGCTCATACTGAGCTCAAGAAACAAAACCAAATATCTGATCCGATGAGACTAAGATTGAACGTTTTGGCCATACACACCATTGACATGTATAATTAAGAACCCACGGATCACGGTTTAAGAATTTCAGATACACACTATCAACATGTTTGGCGGCAAAGTGTGAAATGCATACAGGGAGAAGCACCTGTTACCTACTGTCAAATATGGAGGTGGGTCATTGATGTTTTGGATGCCAGTGGTCCAGGGGCACTTTTTACGGTAGCTACTCCAAACGTACATCAGGATCCACATTTAATGATTCTGAAAAGTTCTACATGGAGGAATGGTAAAAAAAAACAGTTTTTTTTTTTTTTTACAGTTTACAGTATTTTTTGCAGTTATTTATCAAGGGTGCCAATAATTATTGAGCCCACTGTATATTAATTCTAATATATATTAAGAATTTTGGTCAATATATTGTTATCAGAATTTCTTTATTGCCAAAAATTAAATCCTTATAAAGTTATAAAGCTGTGCTTCTGTGTTTACAGGTTGTAATGCTGTGCTTCTGTGTTTACAGGTTGTAATGCTGTGCTTCTGTGTTTACAGGTTGTAAAGCTTTCTGCAATAGTATCACTGGCGAAAGAGGCCCAAGTGGATGTGAAGTTTCAACTCCCTCTCTAAACTTCACTCCCTCCTCCAGTAGCAGGATTACATCGCTGGCAAGCATCCTCCCAAACACTGTACGGATCTTGGTCTTTTTGTTTCATTTTTGTTTTTTCGTAAATTATGTTTTGTTTGGTGGCATGGCATCAGTCGGTGTTACCTAGGCTTTCAAAACACGCCGCACTTGTCCAGAGATTGGCCTGGCTATGTCTCCAGTATTTACGGGTCTGTCTGGTTGGTTCTGTGCTTCCATAACAGGGTAATGTCTACAGTCTCTGTTGGCTCTATTCAGAAGATAAACCTCCTTTGCTGCTGCTTTCCCTTCTCTTCCTTCAGGGATCTGATGCATCGGCTCAGTGTCCACTGTTTGTTGTCTGGTGTGCAATTTCAGAAGCAGCTCCAGAACTTGCTCACTCACTCTCTTAATTCAATTACATTTATAGGTGATATGATATTACTTGGTGTTCAGTGTCGAGAAAACAACTTTTATCATTATATTTCCAACACCTGTTGGATATGTGTGCGTGTGCGTGTGCGTGTGCGTGTGCGTGTGCGTGTGCGCGTGCGCGTGCGCGTGCGCGTGCATGCACGCACAGTGACCTCCATAATGTTTGGGACAATATTTGGCTCTAGTCCACAATATATATTTGTAGTCAGACTATTGACATCTGGACAAAGTGCATGCTGTCTGCTTTTATTGAAGGGTAATTTATAAACCTTAGTTTCACAATGTAGAAATTTCACATTTATACATAGCCCTCCTGTTTCAGGGTACCATAGTGTGTGAGAGATATTAATTATATGTCAGTTAAAGTAGTCATGTTTAGTATTTTGTGGCATATACTTTTTGATGTCTGTCACCCATAGACATCACCAGGTGTTGAGCGTCTTCTCTTGTGATCGTCTGCAGGGTGCTTTGGATCTTGGTAAATTCCTTTTGGCCTCTATGCCTTACTCTTGCCATCACTCTGAGTGAATATTGGTCTCATCTGTCTACCCATTTCCACAGATCTTCTGTGGAGGTTTCTTTGGATGAGTTTCTGGGGGGCTTTCTTCATTATGGTGTGAATTCTTTGGCCTTTGCTGTTACTGCGCTTACCAGTGCTCTCTTTGTTTTCTTTCTTCTAAATGATGTTCCAAACTGTTGATTTTGTTAAGCCTAAGGTTTGGCTTCTGCCTGTTTCTTTCTTCCCCCCCCCCCCCCCCCATTTTCTTCAGCCTCATTCAGCTTTTGTCAATCAAAAGCCTAGAATCTTAGACTAGACGTTGAAAGATCTCTTATACCTGCACAAAGGAAGCAATTGACATGAGCCATTTGTCCCAAACATTATGGTGCCCTGAAATGGGCAACTATGTATAAAAACTGCTGCACTGTCTACATGGTGAAACCAAAATGCACATATAACCAGAGAATCTGCATGTTTTCCACATGTGAATTGTTTAATTACACATCTAACATTGTGGAGTACGGAGCCTAAACATCTATCCATCCTAAACATGGAGCTCACAGTGTACGCACTACCGGTCAAAAGTTGTAGATGACCTCATATAGCACAATGTAAGAAGTGAATAGTCAGAAGTTAAAAATAATGGCTTACTTCAAGTCGTTGTAATATCGAGCTAGTTTGGGACAAATTGGACTGAAAGGTCAAGGAGAAGCCACCCACAAGTGCTGCCCAGAATTTCTACAGCAGTGTTGGATGTAGAAATCAAAACTACATGACTGCCCTAGAACAAATGCCATGAATGTACTCAGCAGATATTACTGCATGCGGTGGTTGTTCTGATGAATCTAAGATTTAGCCACATTCTTTTCTAACATAAGGGGTTCTATTTTCATCATCAAAATGCAAAAGTCTAAAGTGCAGCATGCAAGTCCATTTAGGGTGTGATCAGACGCACTTTTGCTGGTTTAACGGCGGATAGTTAAAACGCAAAGTACAGTAAGGTACAATGTTCAAAGGGGCAGGACTGATTAATTAATCGGTGTGTCTTTAGCGTAACATACGATAAACCAATCAGAATGCCATCTGCCATTCCCTTTAAAGTCAAGTGCGTTTGCTCCTTGGCGCATTGCTAATAGGACGGTGGATGTAGCAAGACGTTGTATTTTTAATGTTCTTCATGAAAATACACAATAGTAATTTACATTACAATCTTATACGATAATGAAACTGCGACATGATTTAAGAGCAGGTTTTTGTTGGTCATAATGTATCGTATTCAACTGCATCAAAATGGCAATATGCTCAGAATTACCGTGACCACGGCATATTTGAAGACCAACACACCCCAAATGGGTGCATTTGCTATTTTATCCGTGAAGGCGCTAGAGAGAAAAAGTGCATTGGGTCTCTGAAACTAGCAATGACATTTGCGTTTGGGTTTATTTATGCCCAATTGCTTGAAAAAAGTTGGTGTACTACAACTTTTGACCGGTTATGCATCTGTGAATGAAAAAGTATTTGCCTCCTTCCTGATTTCCTCTATTATTGCATATGGGGCGACATGGCTCAGGCAGTAAGAGCAGTTGTCTGGCAGTCGGAGGGTTGCCGGACAGACACCTGCAAGACACCTAACCCCCAAATGCTCCTGACGAGCTGGTCGGCGCCTTGCATGGCAGCCAATCGCCGTTGGTGTGTGAGTGTGTGTATGAATGGGTGAATGAAAAGCATCAATTGTACAGCGCTTTGGATAAAGGCGCTATATAAATGCCAACCATTTACCATATGTGTCGCACAGAAGGGTTTAAGATCTTTAGGAATCCCTTCCTCCAATAAAAATTGCATTTATTATTTTGAATGTGGACACAAATACAAAAATGTTTGTATTATGATTTTTATTTATTTTTTTGGTCCATATGCAAATTAGTTCATGAACAATTAATAGAACAAATTGATATGTTAGTTAAAACACTTGCTGTTGTCTTGTGTGTTGTCTTGTCTTGGTGGATTAAGTCAGAGTTCAGTTTTATGTCAGTGCGATGAATTACTCAATATCTGGGGAATTTCGAAAATGTATGTTATTTTTTTTGTTGTTGGAGTGCTTGGTATACTTGACACGGCTGGTATAAAAGCATGTTAATGAACTACTTAAAGTTTCTACGATGTCACGATCAAAAAATATTCCAGGAGGAATGAGAAAAAAGTTGTTGAAACATATCAGTCTGGAAAATGTTACGAAGCCATTTCTTAGCCTCTGTGACTCCACCAAACCACAGTGAGAGCAATCCAAACGGAGAACACTCGGAACAGTGGTGACTATTCCCTCAGCTGTTTATATATAGAAGAGAGCGATAGATGGACATATGTGTACAGTTCATATACAGTCACATCTCTAAATGGTATTTTGTTTTTGTCTGTGAATGAGAAACAACCCCACCTGTGGTTTTCTGCTCACAGGGTAGAAAGACACACTGCCAGCCAGTATTAAAGCAT
Source organism: Conger conger (assembly GCF_963514075.1). Lineage (NCBI taxonomy): Eukaryota > Metazoa > Chordata > Actinopteri > Anguilliformes > Congridae > Conger > Conger conger. The sequence goes on from NC_083762.1 coordinate 32,712,647, forward strand.
AGTATTTCAATTCAGTAATTGGCACACACCACCACCTTTGTCTGCTTTTGTTATTACAAAGAAACATAGTCATCCTTGTTGAAGACCTGGCAGTGTATGGGCTGTCAAGCTTGTCTACAGAACAGGTTAAGACCTAGAGTTGCAGAGGATAGCTTCATCCCACCCCACCCCCCCCTCCCCTATCACTCACCTCTGTCAGATGTGCCTTTGATTTATTTGGAGATGAACACCAGCAGGCTAAGATAACAGTGGCAGCTTATGGGATTAATGGGAACTATTGATCATAAAGTAGAAGAGGTTTGCTTTTTTAAAGTTTATATGTGCAGTACTGTTAAAAAGTCTTTCAAAAATAATGAACTGAAAGTTTCTAAGTATCCAAAAAATGTACTATAAAGTGCAGTAAATGGTTAAAAACGAAATCGAATCAATATTTAGTGTGACTACCCTTCATCTTTAAACATAAGTTCTCTTTGGTACACTGTGCTGAAGTTTTATAAGAAAATCGGCTGATAGGTTATACCAAACATATTGGAGAACATGCCACTTTTCCTCTGTTCTTCTGTAGGCGTTTGCTGTCTCACTTGCTTCTTGTTCTCCAGGTAATACCAGACGGCCCTGATCAAGTTTTTGTCTGAAATACAGTATGTTTGGAAATTTGGTCTTTTCTACTCGCACGCAAATGCGGAAAACCAAAAGACTTTAGCACAGTACTGTATACACATGCATTCAGTGACCGCTTTATTAGGTAGACCTGTACACTATCTTGTTAATGCAAATATCTAATCAGCCAATCATATGGCAGCAATGCATAAAACTATGCAGACATGGCCAAGAGGTTCAGTTGTTGTTCAGACCATGGAATGATTGTTGCTGTCTGATGGGGTGGTTTGATAATCTTGGAAACCGCTAATCGCCTGGGATTTTCACATGCAACAGTCTCTAGTTTGTAGAGAATGGTGTAAAAAACATAAACGTCAAGCGAGTGGCAGTTCCATGTGACTGGTTCAAACTGACATGGAGGTGACAGTCACTCGAGTAACCATGCATTACAACAGTGGTGACAGAGCATCTCTGAACACACAACATATCGGATCTTGAAATGAAATACAACAGCATATGAGTCCAAAGTCTAAAATACCTAATAAAGTGGTCATTGAGTATACACTCAGCGAGCACGTTATTAGGTATTTATTATACTTATTTTTTATCGTTTAGACTTAAGTCTTCTGTTGCTGTAGCCTGTCCATTATGACATTACATTATAGTCATTTAGCGAACACTCTTATCCAGAGCGACGTACAATAAAGTTCAAATCTATCCACTTCGCAGTTTGAGGCGTTGTGTGTTCAGAGATGCTCTACTGCATGCCACTTTTGTAATTTGTGGTTATTTGCGTTACTGTCACCTTCCTGGCAACTGAACCTCTTGACCACGTCCGCATGCTTTTATGCATTTAGTTGCTGCCACATGACTGGCTGATTAAATATTTGCATTAACAAGCTGGGGCATAGGTCTAGCTAATACAGAGGTCACTGAGTGTATATGTACTGTATTAAATGGTTTTTAGTGTTTCAGGATATGTATCAAGCAATGCACTATTGTCTTAAGGTGACAACCCGGTTCTCCTGTTAGTAACTACTGTGTATTGGTGGATGTATTATTACTATTTTTTTAAATTGTCTTTATGTTTTATGGAAATTTATTTTTATTTATTTTTGTTTGGAGTTTGAATACCTTTGGGAGTTGAGGTGTAATATTCTTACAGCTAAAAAATAAAAGATAAAATGTGCTGCAGTTTTTACCCTTCATTTTGGATATAATTATTTTGTGCAACACAAGCATTATTATTCCCATTAAACTATTATTATTAGTAAGCCAATATACACTGGCCATTTAGCTGAATTTCCAATGGGTCACTGCTAGTGATGCATTTTACATAAGATTTTTAAAATATTGCATTTTGTTGTCGTGTGTAGGTAATATAAGGTTTAGGTAAATGCAAGATACTCTGGGAGTATGATCCAATGGTGTCTCGACAGCACAGGACCCATCTCCATAGCTTCTCCAGGAGCACAGACACAGATTCTTTACATCTATGCCATAGTATAACAGTATGTCTAATGTGCCCTTGTCCTGCCACCTTATCCATACCTATTATGTGTTTTAATGTTTTTGTGTTCGTCTGTGAAATGTCGGACTGTTGTCTGCTGCAAAAGAAGGTGTCAAAGATTGCTTTTCTGGACTGGTTTTCTCCCCGTGCCACCGACCCCCATCACAGTACCTTGCTTACAAGAATATGGCTAAATATACAGAACTTAAAGAAGGCGTGAGTGTTTTACCCAAACACTTCCTGTTGTTTCGGGCTCTATTTCATATACATCATTTGAACAATCTAGGCTAGGCTTACTCCATTTCATAATTCAGGACAATTAGTGCTGCAATGAACTGTAATTTCATGCCACCCCCTCCTCAGGTACATTTTCAGCAATGTTTTCAGGTTCTGAAGTCTGCACAGAAGCTCACCTTTTCATAGATTGCATACTAATAGTCAGACTAATTATAAACATATTAACAAGATTACTATTTCAAAGGTTTGTAAGGTTTTTAAGGTAAAAAATTCTACATATAAAAGGAATCGGACCATAATGCACAACTGCAAGGGCGGAATCAGGATATATAAAGACAAGTTTAGGAGGGAGTTTTGAAAATTCAAAACAAGAATGCCTTGTCCACCACCAATATGTGGACCCCACCTGGGAAATACACAACCTTTCTGTGCCACAACACTCGCACAATAGATGTGGGTGAAAGAGAAGGAATTATATTTACAGGACAGTCATTGAGTGCTGTCTAAAAAAATCTCCTAGAACACTGTTCCCAGCAATGCACTGGCCACTGGTTTGTTCCAGATAGAAGATCCCCCCACCCCTCATCCCACACACATGCATTTACAAGGTCTAAAGGTTTTCCCAAAAAAGGTTCTACAGGTTGAAATGAAACCTCCACAATGACAAGGGTTGGTGCTCAGACAAGTACTGCAATCATACAAAAAAAAAATCAATAAATTAATGATGTATACCAAATAGTATTATGGCAATAGACACCTTTCAATAACAACTTCATAAGAAGTATGGAAAGATCTGTAAATCATTTTGGCACCTGACACAGATGATCAGAGAAGTGTGGCTTGAGGGTCAGCATCCATTACGGAAGTGACATTGAGTGGAAACTGACTCAGTAAGGTTCAATCAGACACTGCGGCATTTGATACAGAATTTATCTTCTCCTTTTCAGTGTAACTGGCATTTCTCTGAAAGCTGGGAACAGATTGGAACAGACTATAATAGTCTTTCACAAGTAATTCTTTTAATCTCCCTCATAAAACCTCCTTTGTGATTTCATTCTTCCTCTCAATCCCCCTTCTCTCTTTGTGTGGTATTGCAGCAGGTCCATAGTGAAGGCTGATAGTTAGTCCCAGTTTGGCAGAGATACAGAGATGAAGTGCAATATATAGGCCAGGAGCCGTTCCACGCTCTATCCTACGTCTGCCAAATGGCTGACGCTGAGCAGACGTGGCATTGGTTACTACTTGGAAGGGAGACCTCATAGAAAAACTGTTGCTGCTGGAAGTGGTGTTGGTAGACCAGGTGCAAACCAATCCCCCAGTGCAGTGATGTGCTGTAGGACACACCATCCTTTGGATGAGACTGTGGTCATCAAAGATCCCAAAACACGTATCACAAAATGTAGGGGGTCCCTTGGTGTCCTGGATAAATTCCCAACCCTATTAACCCACCCCATGCACTATTAACCTGCCATTTCATCATTGCCCAGTTTTATTGGCTTAAGTCATTCTCTGCCTCTCCACCTCAGCCAATGCAGTGTGGTAAGCATTCTGCAAAATGGCTGCCATCCATCAACCAGGTGGGTGCACATTGGTGGTGGTTGAGGAGATTTCCCCTTATCACTAAAGTTATTTTCAGCGCAAGCAATTATCAATTACACTCAGTCAGCACTTTATTCAGCATTTATTAGACTTATTTCTTGACACATGTTTGTGTGTGTGATGCCTTTATGCATATCACTGTTGTAATGTGTGGTTATTTGCGTTACTGTCACCTTCCTGTCAGCTTTGACCAGTATTGCCATTCTCCCCTAACCTCATTCATTAACAAGGTGTTTCTGCCTGCAGAACTGCTGCTCATGGGATGTTTTTTGTTTTTCGCACCAGTTTCACAATTCTAGGGACTGTTGTCTGTGAAAATCCCAGGAGATCAGCCATTTCTGAGGTACTCTAACCACCCTGTCTGGCACCAACAATAATTCCACTGTCAAAGTCACTTAGATCACATTTTTTTATGTGGACATTAACTGAAGCTCCTGACCCATATCTGCATGATTTTATGCATTGCACTGCTGCCACACAATTGGCTGATTAGATAATTGCATGAATAAGTGTGTGTGCAGGTTTTCATAATAAAGAGTGTATATTGACAATGAGAAAATAGCTAAATGTTAAATGGAAAACCGTGCCATGCATGCTCTTAAGATTATGTTGATTAAATTGTGCTTTTTCTTGGCCTTTTATTCCAAAGCAGAAAAGGTTGTCTGAGTGGGTATACTTCTTTATTTGGATTTGATGGGTAAACTGACTTTTTTCTTTTCACATAAGCATGGGATGGTTTGAGGAAGTGTTAAGTGGTGTTCGTGGGGACGGTTCGCCACTTGACAGAACTGACAGATGTCAGTGGAGTTGTTCACGGATGTTCATTTAGGGTTAGGGTTCCACGGTCAAAGTCACTTAGGTCACATTTCTTTCCCATTCTGACATTTGGTCTGAAAAACAGCTGAACCTCTTGACCATGTCTGCATGCTTTTATGCATTTAGTTACTGCCACATGATTGGCTGATTAAATATTTGCATTAACAAGCTGGTGTACAGGTATACCTAATAATGTCCAAAGTAAGACAGTTGCTCATATTTTACTGACTGCCATACATTACAGGACTTGCTTGGGTAATTAAGGGATTTGCACAACTCTGTGTGGAGTATGCCCAGCTTCAGAATGATCTTAATGGGCGATATATCCTCAAATCAATATATTTCAGTCAGGACCACTCTCGTCTGGTTCAATAGTGATTTATTAGAACATGAAGGAGCAGGTTACATCACAATTATCTTTGGCGGAATGGCTTAGATCGGGGGGCTACGTCTCGACATATTGGTAGTATGAGTATATAAAACAGCTCTTAACCCCCCCACCCCCCTGAACAGGCCAGCAGCAGACATTTTTTTACAGCAATAACATGGTAGCAAATTCGATATGAAATATATGCAGATGTATGCAAAGCATAAGTCACATTAAGTACATATATATGATAATACATACATGTAATACACTTAGAAATGGAAATAAGGATAAAAAGGTTTAAACAACCATAACTATTTGCTTTAGTGGAAAAGAAAGAATCGAAAAAAATGCATCACAATCAAAGAAGAAAAAAAGATAAGGTAGAGCTGGGGAGGTGGTGGATGTTCTAAAGTGAGCAGCGAAAAGCAATGGCAGGCGGACTGCTTAAAAAGAACCTCCTTCATTCAGAGAGCAGTGTGGTTGGTGTTGGTGAATCAGCTGGGTCTCAGCTGATGGCTGAGAAGTGGGCGGACTACCGGGGCCTGCCTGAACTAACGTTACACTTCATTCGACAATTGTTTTTTACAAAGCCATCATTGTAAAATGTTTTTAGAACATGCAGGAAAGCTACTATTTGCCTAGAGTAAAAAATTCTTGAACTGGACAGAGATCTAGTTTTCTGATGTTGCTCTCGTTGCATTGTCCCCCTTAACGTGATTAACTAGCAGTTTGTCTATAGCTCTGTTTGCATGCTGCATGCAAGACAGTCTTGCTTCTAGAATGGCAGGCTGGAGTCTGTGCTTCACATGTCCGTTCCTTGAATCCCTGTAGGTGTAGAACAGGGCTGCAAAGTTCTAGTCCTGGAGGGCAGCATAGTGTATTGGGTTTTGCTGTTAATCAACACTTAATTGATGATTTAAAGCAATTGGACAGTTCACACAGTTAAATCAACTTACTCTTGCTTGTTGATGCTGTAAAAACAAAACACTGTGACCAGTATTTGGTCATATTCATAATATATTTATTCTGTTAAAGCAAGTTCCCAGTGTAGTGATATGCCCCATAGTCTACAAACATATCCTGACCTCAGTAGTTCTGCAGGGTGAGACATAATTGGCTTTAGTGTTGTCATGGTCATGACAAGAGGGCACCTCTGGTGGCCTGCCTTCACCAACAGTGAATGAAGTGTACTTCTTTGATACAAACAGCTGCTGTGCAGCTCAGCTGGTGGAGACAGAATCAGCATCATGCCATTCAGAAAGCAGAGCATGCTTAAGAGCATTCTTAAAGGGTTTCTTTATTTGGTACAGAGAAAACTGCATAGCCACAGCGCAATGTGCATGTAAACCAGCATAACTGGAGCAAACAATGTCAATTGATTACCATAAATTGGTTTAATTGCTCAAGAAAAATCATTTGGAAATGAAATTTTTTTAAAAATGAAAATAGAGGTCCATGTAGTCAATCTAGTGTCTAGACAGCTGTAGTTACTTAATACACAATAATGTCAAATTAATGTTCTCATATTCTTATTGTCACGACACTATCTGAAAACATAACTCCCCTTCTCTCTCAAAGCGAATTCTTTTTATAACCCTCAGTCTTTCCTACTCTCTCTTAAGTGTATCATGTTGATGACTCAATTTTTCGAGCATGTTTTTCTCTTTCTTTCCATCTGGAACGTGGAGACAGGGGGAAATTGGAAATTTTTGGAGCTCAGGTTGAATGGGATATAAATACAGATACAAATACCTTTTCTGCTCTGTTGGTGGGGGTGGGAGGTACCTCTGTCTTTAGTACAGGCCACCCACAGTGTAGGATTTCAGCATCTCCTCCAAAGACTGGCAAGTCAAGCTAAGCTAAGCTAAGCTAAGCTAAGCTAAGATGTTCACAACACCGAGATGGAAATCACTCTGTGTCACACAATGGGACATGCCTACCACTCAAATATAATTTACTTGTGAAGTCTAAATAAAAGAAAGGAAAAACAAGAATTGACTGAACTTTCAAAAGGAGGGCTTTCTATTCATATTTACCAATTAGCAGGCATTGTTACTGAGAACAGTGCACATGCACGAGCACACAAACAGTGGGCTCCAGAATTATTGGCATTGAAGTTCTGCCTGGACAAGTTAGAACATATAGCATATATCAATGACTGCATTATTTTTTGGTTTACTATTGTGTGCCAATAGTTCTGGAGCTCACCATACATACACAATAAAACAACAGTTTGTACATAATCTGAAGATTTCATGAAAAAAAGGTGTGTACTACTGTCATGAAAGAAGACAGCAAACAAGAGCTAACCAGGACAGACAGAGAAGTGTAAAGCCCAGATGCACAACTGTGCATGAGGACAAGTGCATCAGTCACTGAACAGTACCCGCCAAACATCAGTTTAAACTGCAACAGTGAGAAGATTACTTCAGGATGCTGGCCTGAGTTTCAAAGATAACCCAGGGGGTGGGCACTAACATTATCTGTAGAGGTGTTGGCCCCACTGCTTACCATTGCAAATTACCTTTGTGTGTTTGTGATGTGTGTGTGTGTGTGTGCATATACATTGTGAAAAATCAATTATATCCCACTCAGTTCACCATAGTACCTGTCCAGCATCTTTCATGCTGGGTATAATGGTGTGGCTCACAGGTGAGAGTAAGGTGTTCTCACCCCTCAGATGCAGTGTGTCAGTTGTGCAGGAGAGGGTGTCACAGCGGTAACCACACAATCCGTGGGGGGAAAAAGGGAGGGGGGTGATAAAATGTTTCAAGAGAAACGAGTAACACAAAGCTGAAAGCTGTCCTCAGCCACCCCCCACTTTCATTAGTGACATTTTTTCTTTTGTTGTAACAGGGATTCTGGATGACTTGTGCTGCCTGGTATCGATTGCTCTCTGAAGCAATTTTTTTATGTGGAGCATCAAGGTCTGCTGCAGAGAGCCCCCATGGTAAACCATTAAAGATTATTATCAAGAAGACTGAGAATCAGTCCGGACTACTGATGTCTCCATCCCAGATGTCCCTTGACCTACATAAAGTTCAACACTTTTGTCAAGGGCCTCCATTAAGGGGGAGACGACTGGATACGTTGTCCCAGGCCTGAGCCTGGGTGGCCCGCAAATTTCTGTGGTCCGGCTGGAGAATAAGATTCAAATGTACTTCTCCCATAGGGTCATACCTACATACCTATCATTCGCTAGGTAATGGATTTCACCAGTCAGATGTATAAGTTATATCAGATGTATAAGTTATATATTGTTTCTGGATACAACTGCCGTATGAGTTCTAGAACAGTCCAATATCTATTTTCTGAGAGGCACACTAAATTCATATTCATTTTTATTTGTACAGAGCTGTCAAAGACGTGCAAGAACAATACATTAGTTGGAGCTTTGGCACAGAAGCAACATCTAATTCTGTGTACTGGTAACTTCTATGATGCCTACTCTTCTTTTTCTTTGTTTCTTTTGTCTTTGGGGTTCCTGACCCACACCTCGTCATATCCTGGAGCTCCAATTGCATCACCTTGCCCCTCTAAAACGACTCACTATACTTTACCTCATTTAGACTACCACTTTTCTAGCTAGCTCTCTGCTTTAACTGGAACTGCTTCAATTTGCAGTAATAGATTTCTTACTACAGTTCTGTTGTATCCATCCTATCTTTACTTTACACCTTACGAGCCAGCGAAGGATGGGGTGCCCCTCTATAGCTGCGTTCCTCCCAAAATTTCTTCCCATCAGGGAATTTTTTCTTATCACTGTTTGAGGGTTTCTCTCTCCACTGTGGAGTTTTTTTACCTCAAATATTTCAGATTTTGGGGCATTGTGTTCCTTTTTGCCCTTCTGTTATTTAAGCTTTGCTACAGTCCTCTGTAAACAGCACTATACAAATAAAATGTAATTGAATTGAATAGATCTCTCAGGTGCCTTGATACACAAGCGGGCTTCACCTCAATGGTAGCTTTCAGAAGGGTTGGCAACCAGAAGAGCTTCTCTGCCAAGCAAGGGATCGAAAGGCAGGTAAATTACACGGTACACCATGCTGTATAACTTTCCCTCCAGCTCCTCCAGGTGTGCTCAAACGGGTATTTTATAGAGCAGTGTTAATTAACTGATTAATGCCAGCTGTGCTCAAACATCATTGGGCCACAACATACATTCCCATAATCAATTTTTTAGTTTCGTCAGGGGTTTTAGTTTTATCAAGATTTATCAGGGGTGCCCACTGTACCTCATACAGTAGATACACATACACACACTAAAGTCAATTGATAAATGTCTTTGGGTGATCAAAATATTTATAAAGAATATTTGAGACTCATTTTGTGAGTGTAAACTTTTCTTTACTTACTGTTGGAAATGCATGATTATTATTATTATTTTGCTGCAATTATTATTATTATTGACTTTGCCAGTCACAGCAGGTCATAATAACTGTGTGTGGTTAATGAGAGCCACCGTATGAAAGTGCAATCACTGCTGAGCAGTTATCATAACCAAACACAGCTCTGCATGCTCATAACTAAGCAGCGTCTGCTTTGCAAAGAAGCCCCCAGTTCATTACCTTCCCCTCACAAAGAAACGTGCTTTATTGCTGAACCGGGCTCATTTATCCACCTTCTGACACGGTGTGAATCTCGTGACCTTTTTCACATTCGAGAAAAGAACACTGTTTACCATCCCAGACATAATTTCAAGTGGCGCATTGTCACTATTGCTTGCTCATGCACATGATGACACTAACTGTTATCTCCACTCTGGCCTCTTCCTTATCTACTGTGGACTGACTGGTACTATCCAGGGGGGCCCCCCTCCACCCCCAGTGAAGCTCAGCATTGTTTCTTATTCTGATTTCTTATGCCTGCCAGCAGCCCCCCACATGCCGCAATGGCCTGAAAATAATCACAAGGTGTTATTTTTAGTTGTCGCCCCCACCTCTCATTCTCTCTCCGTCTGTCTCTCACCTCTCTCCCTCTCTTTCTCGCTCTATCCTCGTCCACTTTCCTTTTTTCCTGTCCTTTTCTTTCTCTACATCTTCCTTCTGTTTTTATTCATCCACATAGCTCTTCCACTTTCCTTTTCTCTTTCTGCATTGTTTTTGTCTTTTCTCCTCTTCCCTCAGCCTGTCTCTCCTGTTCTCTTCCAGCTTTCACTCAAGCTTCAGGTTAAGCCTCAATGTTATTTACCCCGAGCAACGTGACAGGGGGCTGCAGGTATTATTAAAACATTATATGCTCTTTTATGCATCTCATCATGAGACTGTATGTGACTTACTGTATGTGGCCCATAAAAGGTGAAAATGTATTGCCATATCGTGATAAATAGTAGGGAATACATTTAATAATACATTTGAATATATGGATGACCTCATAATATCTTTTTCCAATGCATGCTAGTGTGTTTACATTTGCTAAATAATACATTATGTTGGTTTTATTTGATATGTACACAGAGACCAAAGCAGTAATAGCAGGCATAATTTACAATATTCAGTATTTCTTTTTATTCAATGTAATTTACAACATATTCTACATTCCAAGTAGATTCTTTTCACGTATTACTTATTCTCATTTGATGCAATCAGAGACTGAGTGACAGTTCATCTTAGCCAGACCCTCCAAAGTCAGGCCAGTCAATACAAACTAAAAATTCATACCTGGTCTGTCTATATCTGAGCTGTAAATGGGAGTGTTGTCACGGTAACCTCCATCAGAACAAGGCAATCTATAGGAAAAAACTGGAATTCATGCTTCTCGCTCCCTAGAACTATTCATTTCTCATCAGAATCAGACAAAACTGAAATGGTGTTATGTGTGTTTTTTGTTCTCAGATGCCCCTGACCTTTTTCTTTCTATTATATTACATTTGAAAGATTCCTGCCAGGGACTTCTCAACACTTCCCTCTCGCTGAAGAACTCCCATAGCGCAAGATTACGCTCAGCATCTTGCTCTTGCTGAGGTATGACCTTTCTAAATACCTCCTCAAACCCAAAAATAAATCTCTTAATTCATATGGCCCCATTGTTCTTTCTCAAATCTTAAATAACTTATTTCATTTCTGAAAATGAAGAAATAAGACCTGAAAAAATAAGCCCTTTTAAAATCTATTTAGGCCATTTAATGAACAGAACAGACATGACAGGCTTGATATTTCCTGTGACAAGCTTTTGATATCATCCAAAAACAACCTTCGCCCAGATAACACCAGGAGAACGATCCACTCCTCTTCAACCCACACCAGAGCGAAGCATCTATTCAGCTGGATACACATACACCTAACTAGAGGAACTAACAGTAGTAGTTGGTGAACACTATTATTCATGCAGTGAAGGACATGAGCAAATGTTTTAGCTAACATAGCTATGCTTGCCTGAATCACATGTTTCAGCTTCCTCCATTTATTACATTACATTAAATTTATATGGGAAAAATAATTGAACTATGCCTTTTACTGTCATAATGGTTAGTACACATACAGTACAGTACAGTATAATATACGCCGCATCCGTCATCTCCTGACGGAGAAAGCCACCCAGCTCCTAGTCCAGGCGCTCGTCATTTCCCGCCTGGATTACTGCAACTCCCTCCTAGCCGGTCTCCCAGCGTGCGCCATCAAGCCCCTCCAGCTGGTCCAGAATGCTGCAGCCCGCTTGATCACCAGTCAGCCCAGGTCGGCTCATGTCACCCCGCTTCTCATTGGCCTCCACTGGCTTGCTATTGCCGCACACATCCGATTCAAGGCCCTAGTGTTGGCATTTCAGGCTGCTAAGGGGACTGCCCCACATTACATACAATCCCTGATCACTCCCTACTCCCCAGCTAGACCACTCCGGTCTGCCAGCTCTGGTCGCCTTACGGTTCCCTCTATACGGGCACCTGGCGGTCGAGCTGCACGTTCACGCCTGTTTTCCGTTCTGGTTCCTCAGTGGTGGAATGACTTGCCTACCACTGTCAGGACAGCAGAATCCCTCCCCCTATTTCGACGCAGACTCAAAACACACCTCTTCAAACTCTACCTTAGTCCTCCCTCCTGATTTACCCCGCCCCCCCCTTCTGATACCCCTATCCCTGTCTAACCCCCCCCCCAAAAAAAAAAAAAAAAAAAATTGCACTTATGATGACGACTATATGTTTAGAACAGCAGTCCAGGTGTATTTTCCTAGTTCTGGATGTGATGCTTTGACTTGTGGTAGAACCTATGCACTTGTAAGTCGCTTTGGATTAGAAGCGTCTGCCAAATGACTAAAATGTAAATGTAATGTAGTAAACACATTTGTAAAGTACACATTAGTAAACTAATGCATTTCGACATCTGTGGCATGTGTGGTGATGACACATTGCCAGGGTAACATAGGCACTTTTATTACGTACTGTATAGCCATTGCTGTGGATATGCTGGCCTGGAGTGAAGCAACAGAACTCGAAAGGCGAAGAGAGCGATGACCTCTGCCCATGTGGCCTTTAAATTAAATTCTCAGTCTTCTTTTTTCATCCCATGAGTCATGTTTGTTTGTGTGTATCTGAACTGTGTCTGCTGAAAGGGTGAATGACACAGAGAAGCCATTCAGAAGTGACTAAGTGGCAGTGTGATCAAATGGCTCAGCTTAAAGAGAGAAGCTGCACTTGCCTTGAAGGCAATTTCCACCTATTTTGTACCAGTCCTATAAAATGTCAATAATTCAAAAACGATTTACTGCACACACATGGTTGAAAACATAAATTGAAGAAGAGCTTTGTACCATTCAGAAATTTTAGATAGAACACATTTATATTAGAGCATGTACATGTAAAAAATGCTTACACTAAAATACAAAAGAATTTAAAAACTCCTTATGTTTTCATAGTTTTGCACTGAATGTCTCAAAAGTGACAGTAACACAAATAACCACACATTAGAACAGTGGTATGCAGAGGAGCATCTCTGATTACAAAATAGACTTCAATGTTAGTCAGAGAACAATCGTAGCTTCATAAACAGGTGAGATATTTAGTTCCATAAATATGTCTGTATCTAATAATTTGCAAAACAAACATCTATTTCTACCAAACCGGAAATATTGCAGTGTAATAAGCTAAGAAAGTGTACAAGCTGAGCTAAGAAAAAAAAAACAATGTGTTTATTCATGCAACTTCTGAATTGTATATTTTTGTTCTTATATTGGAACATGAATTTTTGATGCAGAGAAATGGTATCAAGGATTGTTAGAATATGCTTTCTATTGTCTGAGTCTGTGGCGAGGTCAGGGTTGTAAACCATGAGCAATGCATGGGGGAGGGTGGAGTTGTATTGTCCTCCTTTGCAATTAAGAGGCTGATAAGAATCTAAGTATTTTTAAACAATCTGGCATAACATGCAAACATCCAAACAACTACCTATAAGTGGACCAATCCCTCCCTGATTTAAACCACATTAATATTAATGCAAGAGACATGTGAACATAGACATTTGTCAGATTCTTATTCTCAACGTATATCCCTCTACTGTGGTTGAATCAGGTTTAGATCCACCTTCACAGAGTTGAAATGCATTGGTTTCATATTTCATATTTCTCAAAGGTATCTATTGGGGGGAGTGTGGGTAGGGTTTATTGGTCTCAACTGCATTGCTTTTGCCAGTCTTATGATGGCGGTATAAGCCTGGAATGCCACAGCAGAGCCAAACTGAGCCTAACCCAGCAGTGGCAAATGGAGCATAACCCATCTATGTCACAGACTTTAAAATAAGTTTTTGTGATTACTGCCTACTTAGTCAGCCAATTATGAATGACGCATGCCAGTGTTAATAACCACAGAGCCTAGTCAGGCATCATCATTTAAAAAATGCTTCCCTTTTTTCTTTCTTAAAATTTTTTTTGGGATTAGTCATTGTTGACTACATTAAGCTGCAGTGGTCCCTTCATTTACACAGTAGGCATTGGCCATCACTGTGTTTTCATAGACCAGAAGATCAAGCTTCTTATAAGTGTAAAAACCCTGCTTGGAGCACCAAGCTGTATTTTTCGTCTTCTGGGATGTATTGAGCAATATTTATATCTACTGTCACCAAGATCTGCCCAAACATGTAGGATCTTGGTTTCCTGTGTCAAAAGAAAAAAGTCTTAAGGCGCTCAGTCCCTCCAGGTTCAGAATGAAGTGAGTAAGAGGGCTACTAGGGGTGGGCGTATATTTCACTACAATGACTTTTACACTTTAATCATCTGGATCACAGATGATAGTACAGGCTGCATCATTCTACTTAATGTGTTATTCATAAACTCCTTCCATATCCATTACTTTGTTATACAGTGTATATTTGTTAAATTCTTACAACATACTTAAGTTATATTATTTTAACTTGCGTGTCATGGCAGCATTCAATGCCACTATTTTTTCATTAAAAATTATCTGGGACTGACCCGTTTAGAAACAGCTAGGTTTCTATTATAGGAAGATAATGCAAAATACCCAATCATTTCCAATTTCCAATCATGGATAACTTACAACTCATAACACCCTAGTGTCATGGAATAAGAAAATAAAAGAGATACAAATGGCTGGCTTGTTGTATATGAGATCTGTTGGTGCCAAAATAAAATAAATAAATACATAATTAAATAAATGATTAAAATGTGAAATAAATAATAAAATAGCAAAGAAAATGTGTTTGTTTATTTCTACATGTTTTCAGGATTGTTGGGATAATATGTTATGTATCTGATTGTTTAATTTCAAAAACTCGCCCGTAAACCGCTTAATCGTCTGAATCAGTTGATTATGTAGAATGAGAGCAGTCGATTAGAGACGACAATGTTCTGAACATTGGAAGTGGGTGTAAAATGGTTTCAATTGTGTTTTCCAGACTTCTAGCTGGTATGGCTGGACAGCTGAGAGGTGTACTATACTTAACATACCCAGGGTTTATTTGCGTAACCTGGCTTCACAAAACCTAACAACCGCAATCAGGCTTAACCGGTATCATGAGGATAGTTTAAATTGACTAAAACGTGGTTTGTCGTTCTCGTAAAAGAGTTGACGAATGCAAAAATGAGCCTATAGCAAGAGCAGCATAGACGATAGCCTATTCCTGTAGTATATTTCTCACCTGTGGAAAAAACTGAAATGGACGAATAAACAAAGTTGGGCTGTTTTCTCACGAAGTCGCTTCGTAAATTGGAAGTAGCGGCTTGTGGTTCTGAGTTTGAAATCTGGTCGCTCGTTTGGTAACAAGCAGTCTATGTTTTATATTTATGGTTAAGCCTACTATTGTTGAAGGACACTAGCTTGCTTATTAATTTTACTATTAATTTACGTATTCAACCTGCAGCCCTGTTCCACAAATGTATGTGAATGATATTTCTTGAGCTCGCTGTGATATAAACAATCTCATTATACAGATACATGGTTGTGTGACTTCCAAAGTTTTTTTTTGCAGATTGTACGCCTGTAGATAATACAGTTTCCTGTGGGAACATGAAAGATCCAAAAAGTGAGATCGTAGCCTTTGGAAATGGTTGGTCTTTCAGTATGACGAGTTAACCCTCAGATCCAGTAGGTTTAAAGGAGAAGCTCTAAAACAATTTAACAAGACTGTCATTTCTGGGACCTGGTTTGAGTAGAGACTTGGATATCTATTCTCTTATGTGCTTCTACATTACAGTAAGCGAAGGACAGAGAGTAATTCCCTCTTGAAAGTACTGTATGAATGCTGGCAAGGCCAAGCAGAGCTGGATGGAACCCAAGTGAAACAAATGCAGCCAAACACCATATGCCACAGACTTTAAAATACGCACTCCTGATTAGTCAAACCAATATGAATAATGCATGCCAGCATTAATAACCACATACAGTATTCATAGAGCCAGACTGAGAATAATCATTACAACATCCTTCCTTTTTAATATTTTTTTCTTTTTAATATATTTTTTATTAGTCATCGTTAACCCCTTTAATGTTCAATAGTAGTCTCCTTGTTTACCTAGCAGGGAGCTTGACCTGTGATTCAGCAACAGTAAGTTATTCACGATCAATTCTCATAAAATATACAGAAAACAAATATACAGTGCAGTCTGTAAGTATTTGGACGGTGACATAATGTCTGTTGTTTTGGCTCTGTACTCCAGCACATTGTATTTTAAATGAAATAATGAATATGATGTTAAAGTGTCTACTGTCAGCAGTATAGACTGTGTTTATAATTAGTCAGGTGTTTTTTATCAGTTCCATAGATATAAGAGAGCGTTCATTATCTACTCTGTGATTGCCTTTGGAGTCTAATATTGGCATTTGTCAACATGAGGACCAGAGTTGTGCCAGTGAAAGTCAAGGAAGCCATTATAAGGCTGAGGCTGAGGCATAGTAATAACTGTTTGGAATATCAATAAGAAGAATTAGAGCACTGGTATATATTGGGATCATTGTCTTGCTGTGGGGTGAAGCACCACCCAATGAGATCAATCATGCCCCTCTAAGTTTCACAGTCATTGCCAATTTGAGTGTTGAAGTCCCCCAGTAGTGCTTTGGAGTCAGTAGGTGGGTTGTTTTCCTTCTTCAAGAAAGTTGAATACTCTGAACTGATATTAGGTGCATAACCACATATAACAATCTCATTAAAGTAGACTGCATGTAGAGGTGAGCCCAACAATATCTACCTCCCAGCCTCACACACCAGCTCTGGCTCTTTCTCGACCAGGAATGTTCCAAGAGTCAGTTTCCCAGCTCAAGCAAATGATGCCCGGGTCCAGTCCGCGTCTGCCCTTTGTCTGCACCCGTCCCCTACCCTGAACCATGCGGGTCGAAGGCTCACATGGTAACTGCCACTGCACATCCATCTCAATTATGGAAATCAGCGGTTTGATGATATTGCCATGGTGACAGTTTCCACAATCCAGAATCCTAGCGTGTCTGAGCTTGATGGATATACTAATATGGTGGCTCTAAAGGGCAGTCTTTATTTATGGGACCTACTCAGCCAGCTAGTAAACATATGCCCACAAGCGGTCCACTGCTTTGGCATGTTAATTTCTTTGCATCAGTACCACAGTGGACCCCTAGTGGACAAGTGAAGCAACATATATGATATTAGGATCCGCTGCTGGATAGTTTGTCAATGGTTCTGCCATGACTGGACTGCGTTAATGAAGTTTCAGAACACTGTCTGTCCAACGGTTGGCATCAATAGCAGTCTGATAGGGTCTTACTTGCTGGACACATCTACAATATGAGCAATTGGCCCAAACATTTTTTATTCAAATATTTAGTGTAGTGTGACAACACAGGTGAAAACAGAATGGGTTTTCTTGGAGCTAAAGGGCTTCCTGCACAGTGCAAATGGGTAGTGAGTCTAAGTGATGAGGGAGGACTTTTCCAGATGCAAGGAAGTCAGGTCTTGTCTTTCTGTTTGTGTATTTGGAGTGGGAGACATGCCATGCTGGCAGAATTCATCCATGATTTCCCTGCAAAAAGACAGGAAGACTCCTGCTAGACAGGAAACAATCCGTTGCTACGGCCTTAGGATAAAAGACAGAGAAAGGGCAGCTGGGTGAAGCCAGAGGCATAATGACACTGCCAAACATCGCTGCCAGTACACTGTGTGCCATACATTTGTACTTGATTTACACAACACAGGTATTTCCGTCACACTGCGCTTCATATGCTGGATTTGGTTATATTGAGAAACAAAATCTGTCTGACTACTCTCTATGTCTCTCTCTTTCTTTCTCACTCTCCCTCAGCTATCAGAGAAACAAGTGCACCTGCAGTGCTGCCTTCAGAAATAAAAAGATATTGCCAAGAAAACATCAACTGGACCCCTGCCCCCCAATCCGAATCACTGCATTGGACATCTAGGCCATTGTTGGACTTCAATTGCAACATATCTTTCCTTGTCAGTTTTACATCTATCCGCACCCCCCCACATTGAACATCTTCCATAGTCTCTGGATCTTCTGGTTGACGGATTTATTCTGTTGACGGATAGCTGACTTAATTTAGGAGTTTCATTTCTTTCTGTTTGACTGTTTGTTTTGTTTTCTAGCAGATTCTCCAGTGGACTGTTCTCTTCATTTCCATTTCTTCTCAATTTTCTCTGGTCCTAGAATGCAAATGTACATGATCCAGCTATTCTGATACTAAAAAAAGAAGTATATATTTTCACTATCCATCCATCCATCCATCCATTATCTGAACCCGCTTATCCTGAACAGGGTCGCAGGGGGGCTGGAGCCTATCCCAGCATACATTGGGCGAAAGGCAGGAATACACCCTGGACAGGTCGCCAGTCCATCGCAGGGCACACACACCATTCACTCACACACTCATACCTACGGGCAATTTAGACTCTCCAATCAGCCTAACCTGCATGTCTTTGGATTGTGGGAGGAAACCCACGCAGACACGGGGAGAACATGCAAACTCCGCACAGAGAGGCCCTGGCCGACGGTGATTCGAACCCAGGACCTCCTTGCTGTGAGGCGGCAGTGCTATATTTTCACTAGTAATGCTAAAATAGTTACTATATGATATTAAAAAATATTGGTATTATGTACAGTATATGATATTATTAGAACCAATTATAGAACCAGTGATGAAAAATGGCCTCCTGTCTTGGTCAAAAATAAATTAAAATGAAAATAGACACCCGGGCCCTGAAATGAAGGACCGCATTTTTAAAATGCTGTCAATCTGTTCACTTCTTCTAAGACCGTATAAAAAAGAAAAAATGTCTCCCTGCAACAACCTTTTGTTCCTTGCCTTGTTCTGCTTGCTCTCCTTAGATTTTTTTTTGTGGTGCATGAAAGAAGTAATGCAGCAGTACAGCAAAAGTTTAAAAGTTTCCATTTTAAAACTTCCAGAAGGACCCTGATGTACACCCTAGCTGTTATCTCCACCCATGCAATAACTTCCAATAAAAACCATTATTTCCAGCGTGCCTCAGCAGGTCCCTTTGCTGTGTGGTATCTGTGGGGGCACAGTGAGTCCAGCACCTGGCTCATTATTGACAGCCTGTTGTGGACCACAATGCCCCAGCAGGGTGAAGGGAAACGGGGAAATGCTGCTGTTGAGAGGAGATCACAGATAACGGGGGACTGGTGATTCCCATCTCTCACAGTGACGTGTCTGTTGCCCAAGATACAAACAACAGAATAGCAGAAAAAAGCAGTTACTTTGGAAGTCTCAAGGAAGACCATTAAAAAATCTGCTGAAAAATGAGCTATGTAGCGATTCAGCTGGAGAGTTCTCCGGCTTCCCTACTGAACTTGAAACAACTCTTACAAGAAGAAGTGCAAGACATTGACTTGATTTGCTGTGAAGCTTTTTCAGTCTATCAGTTTGAAAAAATCCTTGAGGACTATGGTCATAAATCTGTTGTCAAAACTCCTGGATATGATTGAGGATTCCCAAGTAGGTTGGGAGACACAGAACTGTAAACAAAGGGTAGTGGTTGAACAAATTGTGGACCGAAACAGCATGATGGAACCTTACGTTGACCCAAATGACAACTTAAGTGGGCTGTTCCAGGCTGTCTGGCTCCCTGTGCTCAGGTGGGATGAAAGCATTGCGGAGTGTGTTGAGGAAAGTGAGTGCAGTCAACTGATAAATTAAATTTTGCCATAATTTCAATGTGAATGCAATGCTTTTATTTATGAAGAGAATTGTGCTTACTGATTTGAAAAAGGGGTCATTATTTTATTGAAAACCAATGAAATGTGCTTTAAGTTTTGATCATTGTTTCCATATCGTACTGGTTTTGTGTGTAGAAAATTGAGAAACACAAACACACCAACCTTTAATGAAACCTTTATTAGTTTCCTCATAATTTCCCTTCACATTTCATCTTATTTAAGGCTTCCCACATACTCTGCTTTCATATGTTGACTCAGAACAGTGCACAATCCATTTACCACTGACATTATTTCATCTACTAAACTGCTTTTCTTTTTTACCATCATTGTTCCTGTTTGTCCATGATTCTGACCCCAGAGCAGGTCCTGCTCAGGAAGAGGAGATGCATCTGTCCAGTCTCTCTGGTAAATCATGTGACCTCTCCTGCCAATCACTTCCATGAAACTGATGTCAGGGAGCTTTGAAGAGACCTGGTTCACCCAAGGCCACGGCATTTGAGACAAATGGCAGTCGCTGGACCTTCTGCATGAAGAGACATCTAATCTGGAGAAGAAAATACAGCAAATAACAGAGCTCTCTGCTCCTGGTTGCCAGCTCCTCCTAAATTAATCCTGAATTGGCATCCTGGAAAACAAGCAGGGGAAATATGAAAATGTTCCTCTCTCTCAGACATGAGACATCACCTAATAATGATGTAATGGTGCATCCTCTATGAAAACATTGTCCTCTCTCTCCATAACAGTGTTATAAAGGTGACTGTTTAAGATGTAAATGTAATGTTTGTATTTCTCAATCTCTGCATTATGTTTTAGTTCTTCTGTGTTAGTGCAAATGACAAGACACATGGCATAATATGAAGCTGTTTTCTGCTAGTAACGATATATTAAAATGCCGGTTGCAACATTTGCAAAAGGATTCTAAAATATGTTGTGTGGAATTTCTCTGATTTGTCAATCATGACCTAATATAAGAAAGATCTTGTATATATTCATATACAAATCCAATATACACTCACCGAGCACTTTATTACACCTACTTATTCATGCAATTATCTAATCAGCCAATCATGTGGCAGCAGTGCGATACATAAAATGCAGATGTGGGTCAGAAGCTTCAGCTAAACCAACCAACAGTCAACCAACAGAATCGGGAAAAAATGTGATCTCAGTGATTTCAACCATGGCATGATTGCTGGTGCCAGACAGGGTGGTTTGAGTATCTCAGAAACTGCTGATCTCCTGGGATCTTCAAACACAACAGTCTCTAGAGCTTGCAGAGGATGAAAAAAAAAAAAAAAAACATCCAGCGAGCACACAGATATCTGATAAATGTTCGGCTGGCTGTATATGGGACATGTCTGTCACAGCCCAGACAGCTCATTTTCAACATAGTGTACAGTTTGCTAATAATTTAAAATATGGCAGTGTAAATAATTTTTGCATTCATTAGGAGACTGACTGGCAAGTTCAAGACACATCTGAGCAAGGAAACATAGGCATCACATCACATCAATGGAATGTACAGTTAAAAGGCCCACATACTGTTTGTGAATATTGACTTGGGGTGTAAGTCTGGCTCTGGCCCTGATTTGTATTTACCCACCAGGTTCAGTCTGACACAGACACATACACAGCAGGGATGTACAGTCAGGGCGGGCATGGCTATGATTCCCCAAGGTTAAGATGTTTCTGAACATCTTAACATTGATTTTCACCCTGGACATGCTTAAATTGTCAATTGTTCACACAATATGTGCATTCGAGGTCATGGTAGCAGGTTCCCACCAAAACAGCGTATAATATATGGAGAGAGTGGGATTTTCTTTATTTATGTTAGCTGGTGGGAATAGATTATTTAACGCAAGTCAAGGGTTTTATTTTTTAATGCATATTTCCAATGACCAATAAACTATTAATTGAACCTCCTGGTGCAGAAACTAAGGAAATTAATCACAAATGTTTTAAGTGAAATGTTTGCATTTGCTGAAAGCCTCAAAAGACAAATTCAATTAAATCGATCAGCCCTAACGCTAACATCAGCCTGCTCTCCATCAAGGTATCAGCACCGATCTTTGACAACATGTTATAACCCTGTAGGTTAAATTCAATATGTTTTTATTTTGATAAATTCAACAGATTTAAAATAAATTGTATGCATTACATACAACATTATAACTTATTCCTGCAGTAAGAATCAAAGTGGTTTGTGGGTGAGACATTGAGTGACTGGGAATGCACATGACTTTGTTTAATTGGTCAATTACATTTGGACAAATATGAATAATTATGTATAGGCCCATATACATACATACTGTAGGCTATACATCTGCTTCTTTTATCCAGAATGACATACAGTAGTAGGCATATCTGAATGAGATCATAGCAATATACACTCTATGCTCTATATTTACTTTAAAGCAGGATCTATCAATCAATCACACTACGCTACACCACACTACATAGGGCAAGCAATGTTGAAAGAGTGACACAAGATATGTGGTCTTAAATAAGCAAAATTGTCAATACAATTTACAATGCAATACTCTAAGATTGTTTAAGATTCAAGCCTCTGAAAGAATCCACAATCTGCCCTGTGGTGAGCACATGTTGTTTGATGTACAGTAGGCATGTACATGGCCGTAGCAGTTGTCAGAGATCAATGCTGATACCTTGATGGAGAGCAGGCTGATGTTAACATTACAGCTGGTCAAATAAATTTCCTGTCTTTTGAGGCTTTCAGCAAATGCAAACATTTCACTTAAAATGTAGTTTTGTGTGATTAATAACCATCGTTCTAACCCAGACCCTGTCAGTCAGGACCCTTGAAATCTTTGGAATCTCCCATCCCTCCCTGTTTTCCTCCAAAGGAAAAAACTATGGTTCCGTAGGTGGATTCCTGAAGTATATGGATGGTTAGGGACCTGGGGGTAGGGCGGAGAATGAGTGTGGGGGTAATCTTCTTAAGCCCAGCAGACTGTGCAGGGAAAACCCCGTCTGGGAAATGATGCTTCTCACTTTGACTAGGTCATCCTACATTGAGTTATAGCAGAAAGGAGAAGCCTCTTTCTTCTCCTCTAATGCCCCTTTAATTACAGTAAATGCTATAATGTATACATTGTAAATCACTTAAATAATTTTCTATATGCAGTTGCCTACAAGAGTTGGGGAATAGTAGAGTGAAATTTGTTCTTTTTGCGTTTTACTAAATGTATCTGCCAAAACAAGCAGGAGCTGAAAATAGCTGCAGTACACGCCTGGCAGAACATTGCCAGAGAAGATATTCAACTTCTGCTGATGTCTATGGGTCACAAAGTTCAACTAGTCATTCCATGCAAAGGATATGTAACAAAGTGCTAAACATGTCCCAAACATTATGGTGCCCTGAAATGGGAGGGCTATGTATAAAAAGTGCTGTACATGTACATTTCTACATCGTGAAATCAAAATGCATACAAATCATTAATAAAAGCAGAGAAACTGCACTTTAAGCACATGTGAATTATTTCATTACAAATCTAAAATATTGGAGTACATAGCTCAATAAATAAAAATATGTTTTTGTCCCAAACATTATGGAGTTCACTGTATATATACATTAAATGTATAAGTATATTTACATTGTCTTTACAGCAGTAATTATTCCCTTCTTTGTGTTCAATTACATTTATTAATAAATTCATTTGTTTGTTTTTTTAAGGAAACTCTCCAATATTCAACCTTAAATTATCCCAAAGTTTATTCCCCAGTGAACTCATTTAATGCTGATAATAAATGACAATTTCATTTATTTAAAAGCACAGCCTGCCCACTCACAAGGACTCCTTTTATAGCTTTAAAGAAGCAATATCCTGTTTTTAATGGCCATGTCTCACTTTAATAAGGCCTCTAGGGTTGATATATATAAAATAATAAGAGAAAAACAAACACCGCTACAATCCCCACAGCAATCCAAAATTCAGGAAAACGTTATTTCATGGTGGATTTGATGTGAAATTAAGGAGGATTTACCAGAATCAGAAAGTACAGTGCCACTTTCATTGAAAACAAACCTGAGATGCCATGCCTCTGACTCATGGACGGCTTACCAAACGCGCTTGGAATAATCATCATGAAATATGGATTAATGAAAATGAAATCACAGGCGCCTGTATTTTCTCCCCCTAAGGAGAAGGGTGTAAACTGACACATTGCTTGATGCTGCTTATGGATTAAGCTGAAGGACGGTTATGTTTACTCCTTCCACTTAATACAAAATGTCCTCCCTAGTGGCATGACCCTTCCCCCTTCCTCCCAAATCCATATTCCTCAGTCAGACATTATTTAAAAAAATCATTTTGAAGGAATCTATGCCATTGCCAATGCCATGCAGTGCATACACTCTCTGCCACAATTTATTTTTCAATTAAACCCCCTGTTAAGTGCCATTACACCACGGTTCCTTCTGGAATATGAGGCCGCACATGCACACACTCTTAATGGAAAAGGTCTGTAAATCTTCCCACAGGGTGCAGAGGCATGAACCAAATGGTGGAGTTGAGGGATGGAAAGAAATGTGGAGATTTGCTAAAAACGTGTGCTCAGCTGCCAGGGGACCCTTCCTGGAGCATGCTGAGGGAAACGGCAGTTTAACCATCCCACAGATCTGCGCTCCTGACAGGAACAAGACATTCATGCTGTGCGCCAGCTTCCAGATTAATTTAAATATTTATACTTGGATGAAAGACCTCCTGGAAAACTACAGTAAGTTGCTGCTGGGAGAGGTGTTAGTAGGCCAGTAGGGGCACTCTTCTGTCTGGTCCAAATAGAAACTTAATGCACCGGCACTGTGGTGTACTGTATAAGGTGCCACCATTCGTGAGAGCCATTAAACCAAAGTCCTGAAACATGGATTTTGCAATATGATAATATGATATAGGTAAACAATATAAATGGAATAGCATACTTATATCAGTGAAGTATTTGTTTTTTCAAAGTAACATGATTGTTGCATTGGAGGGCTGAAATGTTTTTTCCTCATGGCAGAGACATGAACAGTGCAGGCTTGCTTCCAAGGTCTTCACAGTTTAGGCTGACTGAGGGCGTGCTTCCAGTCTAGTTAGTAAATGTATCAATGGTTGGATATAGGGTCCCAACACATAGGAACCACGGTTTGAGTTCAGTCCATGGAGAATGATTTTGCTGTCCTCAAAAACTCTACCTCCACTTAATAACATATTAGCCTCTGGAAAATGTTAGACCTCACCCTTGTGATGAAGCATTACGCATAACATTTATCCAGTCGACCGCAAATAATTTGCAACAAGAAAAATCTCTTTTCACTCTAATACTTCTGAAAGAAGATTATGAGTAAGCCAGAGACTGCGAAATTAGCTTCAGTTAAACATATAAAAGATGGCAGGCCTTTGCAAGAATGAAGCCCATGAAGAAGGATCAGAGTTTTCTCAGTGACAGTGCACAGCATAAATACATAATTTTTCTATATGTTCAGTCATTTCACATAAGACATAGGAAACACCCCACCCCATCAATGGTTCGCAACAGGTCTGGTCAAACCACCAGTCAGAATGAGTATTGAAACATCAAATCAGACTTTTGTATGTACAGTGTAGTCCATAAGTATTTGGACAGTGACACATTGGACATTGAACATGAAATTAAACAATGAATATGATCTTAAGATGCAGATTGTCATTCCTAATTGGCAAAATTCCCAAACTGGCTTCTCATCATCCTGACTATACTATAGTATACTAAATGTATATTTAATTGTATATTTAATAATTGTTCTCTCCTTCTCCACCTCAGCTGATGTGTGAGCATTCTGGTGCAGAATGGCTGCTGTTACATTACCTAGGTGGGTGCTACACATTGGTGGTAGTTGATACAAGTTTCCCCCTCATCACTGTAAAGCACTTTGAGTATGAGAAAAGTGCTCCAGAATTGTTGACGCCCTTAATTAAAATAGAGACAAAAAGGCTGCATATAATAAACAACCTTGATAATGACCTATATTTTATGTTCAAACATATGGGAAAACTATATACTTTCTATTTCAATACATTTACCGTCATGTTTCAATGTTTTTTTATTCAGTAATCTAATTTTTTCTGAAAACTACAGGTGTCAAAATTATTGGAACCCCTAACAATTATTGAAAATAAAATAAAACAAAGTTAAATTGGCTATTCAATATTATATTATGTCATTCCAGCATTTCTTGTTTCACTATAGTATAAAAAATGAGGTAACAAGCAAGCAAAATCCCTTTGCCAACCATCAGAATAAGCCAAAGAACTGTCAATTCAGAGGACACAGATGATTTGACCATCACAAGTCAGGTAATGGGTACAAAAAATACATAAACAGTTATAAACATAGCACTTAGGACTCTATGAGCAATAATAAAAAGGCTTAAAACATATGACATGGTTAAGTAAAAACAACAAACATGTTCTGCAATGGCCATCTCAGTCTCCAAAAACCCCATGAAAAACCTGCGATCTGAACTTAAGAAGGGAGAATCCCAGGGATATCAATGATTCCGGAAAAGTTCTGCATGGAGGAATGGTGAAATATCCCTCCAACTGTGTTTCTAACTCTCTAACCTAATGATAAATTATAGGAAAAGACTCATGGCTGTCATCTTTGCCAGGGGTTTTGCACAAAGTATTAAAGCAGGGATGAGTATAATTGTGGAATCTGTTTTTTGGGAAAATAAATTTTTTATTTGAAATGTAAGACTGGTTGATTCCACGTAAACATGAATAAAGTTTGCACTTTAACCTCATATTGATTTTTTCATTTCAAATCTAATGTGCTTGAGTAAAGAGACAAAACAATACAAATTGTGTCACTGTCAAAATAAATACATAATACACTGTATATGGATGAATAATAAAGTAATAATAAACTATAATGTTGGTGTGTGTGTGTGCGCGGAATGTGTGTGGGTGTGTGTGTAAGGTATAAACCAGGATAAGTTGTGCAGTTTTCATAATATTTATTCATGCCTGGGGTGTTACTATGGCAGTAAAGAGCCAAAGCAATAAAATTGTGTCACTGTCCAAATAAATACGGACTGTATTGTATATGGATGAATAATAAACTATTTTATGAATGTTGGTGTGTGTGTGTGTATGTGTGCGTTGCCATGTGTGTGGGTGTGTGTGTAAGGAATAAACCATGACAAGCCATGCAGTTTTCATATTTATTCATGCCTGGGGTGGTACTATGGCATGAGACTGAAAGCTGAGTGCCAATCCAATTTTCACAGTGCATGTACATCATGAGAGCTGAATAAATAGATAAATAAATAAAATAGATTTAAAAAAATGAAACCTGATAATAATGATCACATTTGGCATGTGTATGTCTACCAAGAAATAAACAGATGAGCCAAAACATTATGACCTAATGCCTAATATGCTGTTGGCCCTCCGCCTGCCAACAAACCAGCTCTGACCCACCAAGGCATGGAATCTACAAGACCGTGGATTGGATTTGTTCAAGCACATCCCACAGATGGTCAATCAGATTGAGATTGAGAATTCAGAGTGGCAGGGCACATTTGGCAGGGCGCATTTTCCCGCTGAAAGAGGCCACTACCATCTGCGAATACCTTTGCCATGAAGGGGTGTAATTTGTCTGCAATGATGTTTAGGTAGGTGGCACGTGTGAAATTGACATTCACATGAATTCTTGGACCCAGGATTTCCCAGCAGAACAGAGCATCTCACTTCCTCCATCGACTTGTCTTCTTCCCACAGTGCATCCTGGTGCCATCTTTTTCCCAGGTAGGTGGTGAACACATACCTGGCTGTTCACATGATGTAAAAGAAAATGCAACTCATTGGACCAGGCCACCTTCTTCCATTGCTCCAAGGTCCAGTTCTGATACTTGCCTGCCCATTGTAAGCACATTCTATGCTGGGCAGGGGTTAGCATGGACACTCTGACTGGTTTGCGGCTACGTAGCGGGCGGCCTGTAGCGTAGTGGTTAAGGTAAACTCCTGGGACATGCAAGGTCGGTGGTTCTAATCCTGATGTAGCCACAATAAGATCCGCACAGCCATTGGGCCCTTAACCCTGCATTGCTCCAGGGGAGGATTGTCTCCTGCTTAATCTAATCAACTGTATGTCGTTCTGGATAAGAGCGTCTGCTAAATGCCATTAATATAATGTGATGTAATGTAATGCAGCACCTTACACAGCAGGGTGCGATGCGCTGTGTATTGTGACACATTCATAACATAACCATCATTCAAATGTTCTGCGACTTGTGCCACAGTAGCCCTTTCATTACTTCAGACCACGTGGGATAGCCTTTGTTGCCCTCACGCATTGATGAGCCTTGGGTGCCCAACGCCCTGTCACCGGTTCGTGGTTTGTTCCTCCTCAGACCACTGTCGATAGGTATTCACCACTGCTGACCGGGAGCACCCAACAAGCCCTGCTGTTTTGCCGGCAGCAGGCTCCCCCATGCCACGCTAACAGTTTACAACCCTGACCTAGTCACAGACTCAAACAATAAAAGGCATATTCTAACAATCCTTGATACCATTTCTCTATGTCTACATTTTTTTTTTTTTGAGATACACTTCTAAAGGACTTGGATAAAATAGGTGGAAATTGGCCTCTAGGGGGGGCAAAGTGGAAATGATTAAATCACCAGCTGCCATGACATTCTACGAAATAATATTGTGGCAAGGGTGCAGTTTGCGGGAAGGAAACAGGGCAATCTGAGGACCACACCTCCTGGTTGAGTAGGCACACACCTGGACTATGTCACAAATTAGTCATGCTCTTTCCGCAGTAGGTGGTTGAGTCCGCAAAACCACTGGAGAGCAGAGTGCCGAGCAGAGACGAGACAACAGAAATAACAGAAAAATCAGCCAACTGAAAAACCTGCACGGGAGTCAGGTTATTTCCATTGCCTTTATTATTTCAGTTTATTATTTTTTGTTGCAATCCTGTGAGGCTGAAGGCTTTATTTTTGCCATTATAACATTTCCCAGTGATGAAATAAAATGGCAAGTGCAATCTGGAATTTACATATATCAATGTGTCCAGCACGTCTATCTTCTCAGGGGTGTGTCATGGCATGTGATATATATATAATGCATTTTGAGAGAGGCAGATTTTATTGATCTACCTATCAATGTACCTATAAATATATCTATCAATACAGTGGAATGTTCAGTGTCAATTAAACTCTAGCTCATGTGTATGCATCTAAATGGGATTGCACTGTAAACTTTATCAGAGTAAAATGTACTATATGAGAATAACCTGAGTTTGTACAAGAGCTTCTAAGGGTACTTCTTGATGTCTACATACCATTTGACAGGAAAGAATGTACAGTTAGAATCTTTCTGGTAAAATGATTAGGGTCAGTCTTCCTGACAGAAATTCCACTTTTGAGAAGACAGTGTTCTTTTTCTGCAGAAGTTTGAAATGCACCCTTGCAAAAAGGACACATCAAAAAGGTTTCAAAAAATCTCCTTAAACAACCTCTTCATTGAATTGTATAAAAACAGAACATGCTGTACTGTTTTTTTTACCATTTAAATACAGCCAAATCTTAAAGGGGTACATAAATGCAATACATACACACTGCACTATAATGTCGTTAGACATAATATGTAGACTTCCAAAGTAACTTTTATATGTATGCTTTTACTGAAATGTAGTGTAATTCAGATTAAATAATTTAGCATGCTCCATACAACAAGACGTTTTAGAGCTACAAAAATATACTAAAGATGATAAAAAGTATTGAAATGTTATTCTGGTCCAGTACTCTCAATTAAATAATTTCATTACATTTCTCTATATTTCTTGCAATCTTGTTTTTTTCCCTCCTTTTCCTTACTTCCTCAAGATGTTGATCAAACCAGATGTGAAGAGTCCCATGTAATTGTTAATATATGTTTGTCAGGAGAAAAAACTTAGGAAAATGTAGATAAGTAGTAAAAGTGGAGATGAAAGAAAATGGAGGTGATAAAAATAAATAGAAACAATTTATAATATAATTTATATTATGGGGCGACATGGCTCAGGCAGTAAGAGCAGTCGTCTGGCAGTTGGAGGATTGCCTGTTCGATCCCCTGCCCGGGCTGTGTCAAAGTGTCCCTGAGCAAGACACCTAACCCCAAAATGCTCCTGACGAGCTGGTCGGCGCCTTGCATGGCAGCCAATCGCCGTTGGGGTGTGAGTGTGTGTATGAATGGGTGTATGAGACGCATTAATTATACAGCGCTTTGGATAAAGGCGCTATATAAATGCCAACCATTTACCATTTATAACTGTTATCAGGAAGCACACTCACACACATTCATGAACACCCCTTGTATCCTGATATGGAGGTTATGTTACAATACAAATCCCGATACAGATGGATATGTGAATTTTTGAAAAGTTTTTAAAATGGAATCTGATGTCCGAGGAAACATCACTAAGTACAACAGTTGCATACTGTAAACAGTGAGAGTAACTAAATGAAACAATATCCCAGCAAAGAATAACAAAAAATACACAAAGGCCATTACATGACTTCCCACACAATACATTATAAACAAAGAAAACATTTATGCATGCTAAAATGTTTGTACTTATAACAGCACCTCATTGGTTATACACATTATCATGCTATATGTCAAGCTAGGATCTATTTCTGTATCAATATTTTGAGCACAGCACTAACACACTTGAATGCTTGTGTGTGTAGGAAGGGAGATTAGTCTCTTGCTAGGGTTGCTATAGTCCGGAGGAGGCAAACTATCTTCTTCTCACCTCTAGCAAGTGTTCATGGTGATGTGCTGCTTCAGCAATGTGCTAGCGTTATATTATTAAATTTGGCAGTAGGCATAATGCATTACACATAACAAGATGACGTACAGTATTTCATTGTAACTGTGTTATACCATATATAATGCTGTCCATAAAAAGTTGTTTTGGCACTGTACTCCAGCACATTGAAGTACAAATTACAAATAGCCTACTTTATTTAAGATTATATTAATTTTCCCCTACCATGGGGGAACTATGCATAAATTGAAATTCCTATACAGTTCACCCTATATAGATGTTAACACTCTAAAATTAAAGCTGATAGTCTGCAACTATTCATTACTTTCAAATGCGATGTGCTGGAATACAGAAACACAAATTGCGTCACTGTCCAAATATCTATAGACTGCACAGTATATACATGAATAATAAATATGCGATTTTATCATGGTTGGCAACTCTAATGCTTTTATTGTAAGACACATGCCTTCAGGCTCTGTCTCACATGATACCCAAACTCATCTCATGCCAAGTAATAAGACTGCAATAAACCAAAGCCACACCCTGCTTAAAAAATTACTGTTTGAATCAGCTTGCAGGAAAAAGTGGGATTGTTTCATATGATTGTCGATTGGCTACCTACCTTTGACAGCACTCCTACCATACCCCCTTCCCCACTCCACAATCTCAACGACCCCCGCACCACAACCTCACCCCTAGTCCCCACCGCCCACTTCCCACCCCCCACTGATTTGCAATCTCAATCGCCCTCGCCTGCAAATGCAATATATCTCACTCCAGCAAGCTGACCCATGTTGGCACCCCTGTTTTCTGCAATAAACTCCACAGTGTGATGGTTCTATTCAGAATCACCCAGAAGCAGTCAGAACCTAGAATAACCCAGTTTCACCAATGTGGCCTGAACGAGATGTTTATGTCCTGATTACATTTATCATATGGTAATTGGATACATGACCATGCATATCTACAAACCTAATGTTGAGACTAGCTCAGGGTGTAAAGACAAACAGGATGCTGTTTAAATGCAATGCTAAAAATTGCAGAGTTAAAATGGCTGCCCACATTCCCTATCTGGAAATGCATAAACACTGCTTCAGGAAATATATATGCACTGCGTCACACTAGCTGAAGAAAAACATCCATTTTAAAGTGCAATTACTGTGATATTGCATTTTTGTTTTTTTGCCCATGAAAACAATGTCAGATCTTGTACATTTAGAAACAATTTGTTGCTTAGGATTTAGTTAAAATGACTTGTTGGATTAAGTGAAAACTAGAATAATGAACAGGAGTATAAATATTAATGATGAACGTTTTTCTTTTTTTGGAACTTGCTAGGTTCAGTTGTAGAGCCGAGCAATGCGAAGACTATTGTTCAAAGCTCTGTACTAAGAACTTACTTGTTCAGTACAGAAAGACAGGTATTTCATATTTTGCCCCATAATATTAACATCATTTCAAATATATGTTTATGTTGTGTCAACATACACTGACAGAACTTTGATTCAATAGAGCACAGGTAATACAATACTGTATGTCAGATTTCAAGTGTTGGTTTTTCAATCCAACCAACCAAACCCTGGCCTGGCTGTTTGAGCTGTTTATTGCAATAGGTTGATCAGCTCGTGGACTGCTGGCTTTCTTGAGTTGATATAGAAGTGATTTGCAGAAGTCAAAGCTCTTACCTCCTGTCAAAAATTGGTTTGTGGATTTGGTCATTCCCGTCTGACAATATAAGCGAATAATATAATAGAAAACAAACCACAAACTAAAATCACCCTTTAGATTTATAATACACATCATACAATGAATAGCACAAATAAAATATCAAAATAAAATAAAACCTAGTAGAATTTACTGGTAATCTTAAGAGCTTTAGAGTGTCACAAATAGGCTATGCTTATGAATAATATAACTGCATTAATATCTATTAAACCTAGATCTGAGTGTCCCTTTCCCAGATCAGTTCTCAGATACAATTCTCTGTTTTCCCCAATTTGCAATAAACCCAGTTGTACAGTATCAACACGGGTTGATCAGTATGATAGAGTGAGTGTCAAAAAACACTGGAGCTGTGTAAGTTTGCTGTATGTAATACTACTACTACTACTACTACTACTTCTACAACTACTAATAAAAATAATAATGAACAATAATTGTAAAACAATCAAGTCCAATAATAAATTAGCTCTGGCTATACAATGGAAAAGATTAATTCAAATAAATAAAATACTTTTGCTGGAATTGTTCATTATATTATTGTCAGCATATTTTGAATAGGCTAATCTCAAGCTTAAACTTTTTCTTGTAAAACATGAATTTAATTGCTATGTATGTGTCTGTGGCATTGGGATGCTACAGCCACTGAAATCCAACAGGCTCTAGTTGTCTGACAGTGGTGTCACGTTTCCACTTGACTGAAGGGTTTTTAGCACATACAGGAGGATATGCCAATGATGGATTATCACTCCATAAGCAGGTTGCCTGAGATTTGGTCCTTGAAAGCAGTGCTTGGACATAATTGGATTTAAATCAATGTTAACTTGATTGAGTCCCTAAGTACTCACAGAAACATGCTAATCACATCCCCCATTTCTTCTTGTTAATTTAATAACAATAGCATTCCCACAACAGATGTTCTAAGACAGAAACTGTCCAATCAGGTATCTTCTGATAACAGTCATGTCCCCCTGCCTGCACTTCCTAATGCCCTCTGAATTCATAGCAGCAAGTCTGAGGGCGAGATTCGTTAACAATTTTCTTTAAACCATCTGTTGGGCATTAGCGGGAATTCAGATGAGACTGAGTGGTGACTGTTTGCTTCCTCTGGACTACTGACTACGGTAATGCATCCCCTTCACATACAGTACAAGAAACACACCCAAACATACAGTACACACACAATGAACGTAGCCAAAGCTACAAATAACTGAATAACAATTTAAACATTACAGGGAATGGGTATTACTACCCAAGTCTCCATGGAAGAACATGAGTAAATGTAGTAAATGTACAAAAATAAGAAGCCTACAGTACAAAATACTGTATGTGGATCATCTATGATTTACACATCTATGTAGATCGAACAACGGAATCCTTGCAGGGATGAAAAATCTGAAAAACACTGGCCATGAGCACTTCAAAACAATTACCATTACTTTTCCCTCTTATGAACAACACGCTAAAGGACCCCAAGGAATAAACATATTGCTACAATAAATTGACAAAAAAACGTAATAAAATTATTCCATATGATGAAATCATATGTATATGTATGTGGGCAGATGTGTGCATGAATGCACGTATGATGTGTTTATATAAACATGGATCCCATTCAGATAGTTGCCTGCCACTGTCCAAAAGACCCTCAGTTACCCACTGAGGTGGTTTCTTTTTTCATCAACCTCCTGGAAAATGAGATTTTACGAGATTTGGGATCATTGTGTATCAGCAGGCATGTATTTAGATGG
This sequence comes from Conger conger, assembly GCF_963514075.1. Lineage (NCBI taxonomy): Eukaryota > Metazoa > Chordata > Actinopteri > Anguilliformes > Congridae > Conger > Conger conger. The sequence goes on from NC_083762.1 coordinate 32,746,662, forward strand.
AATGTCTGTACATTTTCTGTTCCTCTCCAATCAATATCCTTTCACGCAGTGCTGTGCATTCTTCCCCCCAGAGCCATAGGTGGTGGCTCTACTTCCATCCATATCTGTTACACAGCGTGTGACTCCCCTGGGAGATACAGCACTACCTGAATTTTCACCATTGTTTGCCGCATGGAGAGAGAGAAATATTCCTTGGAAGTTCTCCAGATAGTTCTCCAGATAGTCCTCTATTTAGATGTAAAATATTTTTTTTGTTGTAAAGTGTCAACCTTTTCTGGCATGAAAATTCAAGAACTGACTTTGCAATAGCGCAATAGTCTCCATGTGCTCTACTCTAGAGAGGCTATAGCATCTCTGGTTCCATTGCGCAAGTTCATCAGTTGCATAAATGCCAGAGTCACCACATGCACATTTTTTGAAGAGATGTTCAGCTGATCTGACACCACACTCAGCCAAACCATGAGATCTTGCAGTTGGGATTGTCTCAGAGCGTTGCAAGGGGCACATCTGGAGACCTTGCTTTCACCCAGAGGCTGTTCAGGACACCAGAGTCCACAGGCTTTCGGAGTGTACAACAATGAGCCAAAACACTGTGACCACATGCCTAATATGCTGTTGGTCCTCCGCATGCCAACAAAACAGCACTGACCCGCCAAGGCATGGACTCTACAAGACCTGCGGTATCTGGCACTACACGTTAGCAGCAGATCCTTTAAGTCCGGTGCATTGTGAGGTGGAGCCGCCATGGATTGGACTTGCATTTCTAGCACATCCCACAGATGCTCAATCGGATTGAGAAATTTGGAGTCTGACGATTTGGCCCTTGTCAAAGCCACTCAGGTCTTTACGCCTGCTCATTTCTCCCACATCCTACATGTCAACTACAAGAACCACTGTATGTCCCAGGCCTTGGCATGTGCTGTTGTTACATTATATGATTATATCATCTACAAGTGGACATAATGTTTTGGATCGTCGGTGTAGTTATCAGTGGCTGGTGGTCCGTTTCCATGGAAATTTTGCAAAGCCAAAGACTTATCCCAAGAGCTCCTTCTCAATTTGCACATAGCGCGACTTGGTCTCGGTGGAGCAGAGCGGTCACTTCACTGTAGCTCTACTGTGGGGTGGGGCCTCAGACTTGTTGAGGTGCACTGGGTCAATCCATATGCGTACCTTGCCAAGCGGGGGAAGACTTTGGCGAAGGTTTCATCATATCTCTTGTGCTAGGTGAAGCCCCACTGGACCCTGTAGTAGAGAGAGGGAGATAAAGGGGGAGAGTGAGAGGGAGAGGGAGAGAGAAAGAGAAAGAGAAAGAGAGGGACAGGAGTGTCTGTGGGTGGGTGGGACACTGTTATGGTTCCCTGTTTTTTGGTTTGCTCTTTTGATTTATTCTCAGGTGATGTGCTGGCTGGGGTGTGGCTAAAGGGGTATGGCCAGTAATTTGAAGCACCTGCTCCAAGCTCTATTAAAGGAGCCTGTTGCCCGCTGTCTGACTTTCTTGATATGTCTGGCCGACATGTGTTTATGGTTATTTTTCCCACCTGTTTCTGTAAGCTGTTTTCCTTTTTTTGGTAAATAAATGGTAAAAAAGGTTGTTGTGCGTCTCCAGTGTGTTGTGCTGGTGAAAATTGGGCAGTAACATAATGGTGGCATCATAAGGCTAGGTTGATTCCTTGGTGGTTGGAGTAGTGTGAGGGTTTGCATAAATAGGGACAAATACGAGACCGCTTTGGGGTTGGTTGTGCAAAAATAATTGGTTGTTGGTTTTGTGTGGGATATCCACGTGGTTAAAACATTTGTCTTGGGCTAATGTCCATGGTCCAGCGGTAGCCACTTTTCTGGATAAACCTAGTTGAGGCAGTTTTAATAAAGTAAGAAACTGATTTATTACTGTTACATGAACTACACAGACTTTCAGATTACATGAACTATTCAGACTTAGCTCAGCTAACCATGTTAAAAAAAGAATGAAATAAACATGCACTTGCATTAGCAAATTAGTTTTTTGTCAGTCAGACAGTTCTTCCAATAGTGAATCTGCAGGCAAATGTGTGAAACTGCGACAAGCTGAATTAGCCTTCGAAATGAAAGAAAAAATAGAAATGGAACAGAAATGAGAGGATGCTCAGCGAAGTGAGTGAGAATTAAAGGAAAAGAAGTCAAACCAAAAAAAAAGAACTGGAAGAACGCAAGATAAATTAGAGGGAGCAAAACTGAAATTAGAAGAATACAAACTGCAAATAGAGGAACTAAAACATTATTATTATTATTATGAATATGATGATGATGATAGCTGCATTATTATTATTTTTATTTATGCAATTAAACACCTGCATTATAAGTGAACTAACTCAGCCTTGATATTTGTATTCCTGTGATCTCCCAAAGATGATTTTCTATGAATCTAGCCATCCCACTCAGTCAGGAGTCATAAAATTTAAAGAGAAAATTTAGAGATGGACCCACGACCAATTTGTGTAAAATGTCAGACCAGCTGGAATAATAATGATAGTTCACCTCAATCCACCTGACTGCTGTTTTGGCTGCCCACCACCATCTCTCCATCACCCCCTCTTCTGACTCTTATGCCATCCACCAGTGGGGGGGATGGGGCACCCAAATGTCCTAGTTCCAGCAGCAGATGCAAACCCATTCCCCAGAGTCCGGGTGTAAATTACTTAAGGGACATGAGACATTTCATCAACCCCCAAGTGAGATTGGAGTGTCAGACTGCCCATATACCTGCTAGCCTTCACACAATATGTCCTCAAGCCTTTCAACAACCTTGAAAAATGCTTGCACACCAATGTGATTCCTGTTGACAAAGAAAAAAAGTTCACAGTAATTAAATTAGTTAGGACAAATTCATTTTCTTATACACCACAGTCAAATAAATGCTTCACTAAACAGTTAATCTAATGTTACAACCAGAGTCGGACTAATGGGATTGCACAGGTGGATGTTTTTTCGTTTTAAATTAATATAATGTGTATGATTTTAGTCTTTAACTAATAATGCTATGACATTATTTATAATATTTTTTTCAATGTAAGTCATTCATATAGCTGAATGTTTCTGATGTGCCTAGAGTCTATATGATAATGTTTGGCGAGTGCTCACATTAGCCTCCTTGAACAGAGGAAAATAAGAATGAATTAGTTTTCCAAAAACAAAATCTGTAGCGCCCCACGTCAGATTCAACAAACTGTCGTAACTTCCGAAAATTGTCGAAACGAAACACGGATGAAAACATGATGAATCCCACCTGTCCGTAAATTAACCATTTACGTGCCATATAAGGCATCTCATCTGTCCAGAATCATTCATGAAAAAGCCATCTAAGAATAAGAAAAATAACTTCATGAGTTCGGACATTGAAGCATATCATTTTTTAGCAGGGTCATCAGTGGAATTAAGAGACCCGCAAAAGTCAAGGATAGGGAAGAATAGGAAGAACAGGACCAATGAATTATGTTACTACAGTGTCACCTGAGGACCTGCTCTGTGGGATGCCATGTTTATTATGAGCGCGTGAGCATTTGCAATTCCATGTGCTACTGGCTCCACTGAAAATGACAATTGGGAGAATATTCCTCTCATGAAATGAACCTTGCGGCATGACAAGAACTCAATTTGGGGAGCCGGTGCAGGGGGACGTTGGCCTCAGTGCTAAATTACTCACCTGGCCTCACATCACGGCGGTCTCCGATTTCCATGTGGGCAGCAGGGCTGATTCGCACATCTCTGCCCCTGAGGTCCGTCTCTCTCACCCGGCTCTGATTTTGGCGGTGCTGACACCAATTACTCTCTATCCTGAGTGTGTGCAGGTGCGCCATCCCTTCAGGACATCTTTTATCGAAACTTCTATCCCCTGAACCGCATTCACGGCCCTAGGACCAGACTGCCTGGTTTAACACACATCTGCAGTGTAATGCACAAAGCATGTACCAGTCCTGGTCCGTCCCATCAGAGCACCGGCACATTTACCGTACCACTGTTTAATTGGCATTGGTGCAGCCACCATCTCCTCGCCCAGAATGTTTTTTTTTTTCCTTTCTATGAAAATTGTTTTACACGTTCAAAGGTATTATCTTGACAGTATGTTAAAAGATCAATAACAAATGGGATTAAAAAATGATGTGGTGTCTCTAAAACATTTTCAAATACATAAATTAATTGGATAGTTAACTTTGGTGACTTTTGCTCTGTTTGTTTGTTTGTTCAAAAAAAAAAAAGAAAAAAAAAAAAGAAAAAAAAAAGGCCCTTGTCCTTATCTTTGTTGTACAGGTAGCAGTTGAAATTGTACTTACCTCTAGGGTCTTTCAGCGAACTTATCCCTGGTTATGGGTATGCACTTTGTTGTACGTCGCTCTGGATAAGAGCGTCTGCCAAATGCCAATAATGTAATGTAATGTAATGTAAACATCTTAGTTTGGTGTCAAAAAAAGCAGTTGAGGATGACGTATATGAAACAGCAGTTTTACTGCAATATATGTAATTGTGCTTTAAATCTGATTAACAGCAGAAATACCTGTTTAAAAAGTATTCTCTCCCACAGCAAAATCTCTGTCTCTCAGAGTTTAATTAAAAGAGAGAAGGTCTGAGCATATGAATAATGAAAAGAAGAAAAATGGCACTTTTTAAAGTCTGGAAATAAAAAAATGCACACCCATGATTTTAAAGAATCAGCAATATACAACAAACTACATACTTTCCTCACTAAAGTACCTTATCAAATGTAGTGCAAATGTAATTCAACATCTTGCCTTTTTCCATTGACTCAGGGCAAAAGGATGAGGAAAACGTGCAATTGAGCAATACATTCTGGGAAACTTGTGATGTTCTCCTTTCCATATTAAACGGCATGCAACAGTACCCATTCTCTCTCCAAAGCCTGATAATGCAGGCCTGTGGAGCAGTCTGGGCCCACGCAAACATACTGTCCACACACACACAGACATACACGCACACACACACACACATACTGTCCAAACACACACAGACATACACGCACACACACACATACTGTCCACACACACACAGACATACACGCACACACACAAACATACTGTCCACACACACAGAGACATACACACACACACAAACATACTGTCCACACACACAGAGACATATACACACACACAAACATACTGTCCACACACACAGAGACATACACGCACACAAACAAACATGCACACATACACGCACATGCAAACATGCACATACACACAAGCACACACACCAACATACATACATGCGTGCACACACAAACATGTACACACACTCTCACACACACATTCGCGCATGCACACACAAGCACACACAAGCACACACAAACATGCATGTATGCGCACACATACAAAAATACGGACACACAGTGATCCAAGTGGCTGAAGGAAGGAGCACAATGAATATGTATGAGTCCGTAAAAAGCCTCTCATTAAAATTAACATTGGGTCACATTATGAACACAGAGAAGCACTTATGAGTTCTGAATAAGCTGCTTACTGCAATGGTCTCTCTAGACCAGGGCTGCCCAACCCTGTTCCTGGAGATCTAAGTCCTGTCCTGTAGGTTTTCACTCCAACCCTAACAAGCACACCATAATCAACAGCTAAGCATCTTGATGAGCTGCTAATTAGCAAAAACAGGTGTGCCAAACTAGGGTTGACATGAAAAACTACAGGATAGCATATCACCAGGAACAGGGTTGGGCAGCCCTGCTCTAGGCTCTGCTCTGATATACTGTACATATATTATATTTGAGGGTGTCCAAAACCTAATAATCAAATATAAGCAAGGATGTTTACTTTTTCAAAACTCTTCACACAGGGACAACAACAGCACTCAACATGGACCAAACTGAAGTGAATGTTTTTTTTATTGCTTTGACAAAATGCATTCAATGAACAGTTTTCAAGTTTTTAATTCATTTTTCACTTAATATCAACCACCAAAAAACACATTTCTACAGCCCAATTTGCAGATGTTTGCACAGACTATTTCAAAACTGATGTTGAATACCTAACATAAGGGCAAAAATTGTTAGTGGATAGCAATTTACTAAGGCACAAATACTTGATTGAAATGCATTCAAAACCTGAAAAATGTTTTCACATAATAGTCATAGAACTGAGTTGACTTTCAGCACGAACACGCACGCTTGGCGCGACAGTTTTCATGTTCAAAATGCACCAAAACGACCAAAACACCAGCACTAGTTTTCTTCCAAGAATACACTTGATCATAGCACATTGAGCGAAAAAACACTAACAACAGTGGCAAAACAGTAGGTGCACTATTTTTGACAATTGTTGAAGTAGTGTATCATTATGTGTTCTCTTTTTTTAACAATCGTTCCATTGCAAAGCAGAATGACATCTTCAATATAGTCTGTATATCTATAGTCTATACCACATTACAACAGGGACAAGTTAATGAAAAGTAAAGATTTTATTGGCAAACATGGATGTAGTTTACAGTGAAAAAATCACAGGCCATAGGTACAGTAATGCTGGTTTTCGTCTACCTAGTCTACATCTTTTGGCCTCATGTTCTGGCCAACATCACATCATATGTCCTCTCTTGCTATGCAATGGGGAACGAACCTCTATGCAACCATAAGCTGATATATCCACCCATCAGGCATCCATCCTCTAGGTTGAATGGCACCACAAATTCATACACTACTCCCTCTTCATACACTACTTAACTCATGTTACTTAGTTTACTCATTCCTTATTAGTATTTTTTATTATTCTGTTGTTGTAATTGTCATGTGTATTTCTTTCCTTACTTTTGTCACTTACTATAAATGTTTCTGCATAAAAGGAAATAAAACAATGGGTGTCTCCACAGTTATGTATAATTACAACAATACTGAAAATAAAAGAATGAAGACAGGAAGAAGTATTTAAAAAATAAAAAGGGAAGACAGTCTATTCCAGGCAGATAGTAAAACTAATAGTTGATGAAGTGCAACTGTGCACCCTTTGGGTCAGTTTAATTTGCACTTGATCTGGCTGCCAGCATTCTGACTGGCAGAATCCTCTGTGAAGCGTTGTCCTGTAGCCCTCATAGTTGATATACCAAAGGATTTTAATGGCCTCTTCTTGGGGCCATTATCTGCCTCTTGTGTAACTATTGAGTCACATTTTTATTATTTCTAAAACAGCTTCTGGTAGTACAGTGCTTGCAGGCTCCTGATGACAGCATTTGCATTTTGACTTTTTGTTCTGTTCTCATGTTATGTTCCCCCCTAGAATAAAGTAATGTTAGGTGGTTGGTAAAAAGAATTACACCCCTACAGTATGAAGTGTACATAATAGCATTTCCAAATCACATTATTTTTAGTGACAACTTTTATGTGTATTTTCTTATGTTGTTATCACTAAATATTCAGGCATTTAAATACATAATATGTTGAATGATACCTAGTGCAGACACTAAATTAATAGATTATGGTGGGTTCATGAAGAAATGCGCTACAATTAGCATAGCTAGACTGATGTGTTTGTGTGTGTGTGTGTGTGTGTATGCGTGCATGATCATACCTCTTAAAGTTAGAATGGATAACCACCTCGGTTTGAAAGAGAGATAAAGGAATGTTTACTGTTGAAACCACCCAAACTCCCACCATACCCTATGCAACATCGCCTTCTCCGTCTACAAACAGACATGTTTTTATGATGCACAGCGCAAAGCCGTGGAGTCCTATTTTAATTTACAGTGACACCTCTGCCACTCTCCCCAGCTCATTTCCCTCCTCTCCTCCCTCTCACTACATCCCATCTCCACCTCAGTGACAGTTTATATCCAGTATTTATATCCAGACATGACCCCATTTCCCCCTTATGTATAGAAGAAGAAAATCAAAATTAAAAACTCTAAGTTTTATCACGGCAGTAGGTCTGTTTATTTATTTATTTACATTGTGTTTTGACTGCGCATAGACCACTGGATGCTTGCTTAGCTGTAGTTAATGAGGCAGTGGCTTTTCCCCCTTCTTCCAGAAGGTCTTGACTTGATGGTGTGTAATTATATAGTAATAACTTTAGCATCTGAGATGCATTCTCTACCTGTCTCAGCAAGAGGTTTTCATATGGCAGTCATGACCCGAATCAAATGTTAGAGCAGGACCTTGTCCTCCATTTTCTGAAATATTACAAATACCTCATTGGCAGGAAAAACGTTTATAGATGTTGCCAAAGCACCAGACAGCAATACGGATACACATTAAACACAGCTGACTCATTAATATGTGATAGATATGCAGGATGTGATAGCTATGATAACTATAACAGTACATAAAAGTAATAATGGTAAAAGAAATCCCCAAAATGCCAAAAACTTAAAACAACTACACAAAACAACAGAAGTAATATTATCATCACCATCATAATCAACAAAATCATCATCATTATAAATCAACAAATACAAATTGAATAATGACTGAATCTGAATTTCTGATTGTATTGCCAGGTGTCCCTCAGGTTATGGAAATATTTACCTTTCAACTCTGTGTGAATTGTGCAGTTTGACATCTGAGCTGTGTGATACTGGCTCCTAAGTCCCTACTCATCCACTAAAATCATGTCTGACAGTGCAAAATATATTCAATCAGAGTTTATTTAATACTGAATATTTTACTGTGTAGTCACCCAGCCCAAACATAAGTAGATTCAGCAGTGTAGAAAGACAACAGGGTGGCATCACCAACCATCAGCAAATAATTAAAAATATGTTTTACCATGCTTTAAGATTCACATCATCTTCCTTTAGTAGTTTACTTTCTGAACTAGTCATTGCCAATTTTGAAATATCATCTGGGGACAAACCCATAACAGGAAAACATGGCCTTAAAGTGATGAAAATCCAAATGCCAAGGAAATGAGTGACATTTTTTCAATGAACTTGGCCTGTCCTGGCTCACGGGCTGTCAGTCAGTCTCTGGAAATTAGCCTCCAACAACAGCCCAGCTCAAGCCCGCTGGGATCTGATTTACTGTGACCGGAAAAGTTCAGTCTTTTATTAACTTTTTATATGGATAAGTCAGTTAATTTTAATCATTTCCACCACGTTTATTGTTATGTTTAAATTTAATGGTCATTCATGAAGCCAGGAAGGAATGTGTTTTTCCTTCTTTTGCTCCATCTCCGTATGAAATGGCAGCTCTCTCTTTCTCCCTCTTTCTTCTTTTCAGCTTTACTGGCACGACAAGTCCAAACTATTAGCATACAAAAAACTTTGCATAGTTTTCCTAAAAGGACATTTGGAGACACTTCCCCCTGCTTGTAAGTTTTTGTCAAATACCCAACCCCCACCCCGTCAAACACATTCCACAATTTCAAATGCTATTCATTATTGAAAAGCAGGCTGGCAGACTATTTATAAGTATACTGAATAATAATAAAATATTTTGAAAATGTATTTAGGTGCTCACCAATATAAAATGCCGTCTATTGTCGAGTCAAAGGTATTCACGGTCTTCCTCAGAAATATTCACTCAGTCGAGAGATTCCTTGGAAGTCCTCCAAAGGAAGTCCTCTATTTAGACATAGGCATTGCAAAATATTTTTTTTGTTGTAAAACATCAACCTTTTTGGCATAAAATCTCAAGAAGTGTTTTTGCCAAAGCGCAACAATCTCAGTGTGCTTATTGAAAATGCTAGTTTCATTGCGGAGGTGAAAAAACTGTTGTGTTGTTTTATGCAAGCCTAAGAAACGCCATTGGAAACGTAATGTCATTAGTAGGGGTGACCCGAATATTCAGATGAAATGTGTTCAGGTTATGAGTAATAACGTTTTTCCAAGCCTGAGTGCTGCACAAGCAATTGGATCATTATCTGTGATAATCGGAGAATTGGCTCTTTTTTTCTTTTTTTTTCTTTTTATTGACTGCAGTAGCTGTACATCAGTAAGGAAAGTGTAACATAAACGTCATACCATTGCGTAATAGGCCAGTATTATTAATTAGCCAATTTTACCGTTTGAAATTAGACAGCGCCATGGTGATCCGAACGAGTGGAGGGTTCGTGTACAATGTTGCGAAACGTCCTGAGTACTTTGTACAGTGAACAAACAAGTGTTTAGAAAAGCTTGACTTTACAATTAGTTACCCAGTGTGTCCCTTCAATTCCTTTCAGCATGCATGGTGCAGTAGACTAATCTGATTTCTTATTTAGAATATAATTTGTCTATTAACGCAAGCAACACTGGCAAGCCATTTGCCATGTCCGTTGCTCGCTGATCAGTTGCTGTCTCACCCTTTTTGCGCTTTTCCGGTAAAAAGAAAAGCAAACACTTCAGCTCCTTATCTCTTTTATTGGACTAAAGTTTTCAGTCTCCACTGCGGTTTTCCGTCATATTCCGAGCTGAGCACTTTATTAGGAAAATGTTTACTTTATTACACCTACATATTCATGCAATTATCTAAACAGCCAATTGTGCGGCAGCAGTGCAATGCATACAATCATGTAGACGCGGGTCAGGAGCTTCAGTTAATCATCACATCATTCACATCAACCATCAGAATGGGGAAAAAGTTTGATCCAAGTGATTTTGACTGTGCAATGATTGTTGGTGGCAGACAGGGTGGTTTGAGTATCTCAGAAACTGCTGATCTCCTGGGATTTTCACACACACTAGTCTCTAGAGTTTGGAAAAAATGGTGCAAAAAAAACAAAAAAAACGCCTTGTTAATGAGAGACGTCAGAGGAGAATGGCCAGACTGGTCCAAGCTGACAGAAAGGTGACAGTAATGCAAATAAGCACACATTACAACAGTGGTATGCAGAAGAGCACCTCTGAGCATCATAACTCAAAGTGGATAGGCTACAGCAGTGGAAGTGTAAAAAATAAGTCTAATAAATACCTAATGAAGTGCTCACTGATTGATATCCTGTAGAGGCAGTCTCTGAGATCGCTTTAAATGTAAATAACAGAAAAAATGGTTGCAATCCACCTGGCAGAAATGACTGTCAACACAACTGCCCAGACATTTCTTGAAACAAATCACTACGAGCCACGGTGGTGCACGGCTAAGATAATGGACCTTGATACAGGCCAAGGTTCAATTCCCAGTCCTGCCAAATGCATAGAAGGCAAGGTTTTACCACACTTGTTTTGCCACCAACAAGTTAAGGAAAAAAATAAGGAACTGTTGTCTCTAAAGCGATGACATCTAAAAATAGGTTATACAGAGACGTGTGAGTTTTAACGCTTTCAAACGGGATATCATGTTACCATCATGATTCCGATGCAGAGTGAAAGCGAGAACCTCATGCTTCAGGGGCCATCCAGGCTTGTTAAATTGACGGTTGGCCCATCACCCATCAAGAGTGTCGTTGGAGAAAGAGGGGTCCCTTTCACACACACAGGCAGTATTCCTCCTGGGGTAATCAGATGATATCACAGAAGCAGAAAGGGGGTGAGAGTGAGACTCATGCAATATGGATCAGCACTACATCACTGTCACTCCAGTACTTTTCCCAAGCCGAACAGGGTCCAGTCCTGTTGCCAGATAACAAAGTGATGATGAATACATCTTTGGAGTGGGTTTTAATGTGGATGAGATGCATTCTGCAGGGTAGCTCATCAGATCAGACATCACACCTTACTGGCATGAAATTATAACTCATCTGAGACCAGAATGAAATCAGAACACATCCCATTGTAATGTGAAATCAGAGCTCATCTTACACTGCTGTGAAACCATAGCTTATCCCTGTTTTCTCGAAATTACTGTTAAATAGGCTATTTTAAAACATTTTGAGAAATGTCGCTTAAAATAAGCTTGATGATTTGATTTGAGAAAATGCATTTAAACAAGGTAAATAAAATTAATACAAATATTTTTGCAAGTTAAGAGAATTAATCTTAAAATGAGTTATCGACTGACTTTTGTAACACCCTTTTAGATATGTTTGCAGAGTGGTAACTATTCCTATAAAACTGTAGTCGGTAACTTTTTTCAGATACATTTTGGATAATTGTCATGTTTATTCGGTAGCAATCATAGAAAGAGCTGCAGTGGGAGAAATCCAACACTGTGCACTCACAGATTTTAGGGGGGAAACTTTTTATTCAGGACACGGTTGGTTTTTTCTCTCCATTTCTCTCCCCGTTTGTACTCCCGCACATTGGATTTGAAACAAATCAATGAATGCAAAGTTATTTGTGGAATGTGTCTACCCAGAAGTAAGTGGCATGTGATTCATAGCTGATGTGCTGATGTTTGGGTTCATTGATGGAAGGAATTTGAGCTGGTCATCAGAAGAAAGAAGGAATTGCATCATGGGTAATGTTCCAACATTCTACATGGCTCATAAATGCAGTATGCATGTACTGTATATATGTATGCGTGTTCCTTACAACATAGGCTTAGTTGCACGTAGTTCATTCAGATGGGAGGCAGATGCATTTGTGTGTGTCTGTGGCGGGGTTCTCTTCGAAATCGAAAAACTCAGGTGTACTCGGAAAATCTCGGTTTAGTGAGATTTAATTATGCCGGCCTCCAAGACAACACAGTGTGAATATTTACAAAGAAAAAGTTCAAAAAATGGAAAAACACCGAAAACAAAACACTCTATATACAAAAGGGTTTCCAAAGGAAAAAGGGCATTTACCCACTTGAGTTCTTCAGGAACTCACACTTATAGCCAACAATTTAAACGATGTTACCTTCTCAGTAACTGAGTCAAGACTCCCCTTATAGGGGAACAGCAGCCCCTTTTAAACATATAGCCCCTCCCACTAGGCTTAATTATTCCTTAGAAAACAATTTCCTAATTTCCCCACAGAATAAAGCTTCTACCATTTATCAAATCAAGGATCAACTATATCCTCCTAAACAGTTCCCTTAAATCAAAATACATTATTTACCGTGCAAATTAACGTTACACAAAAATAAACATAATTGTACAGATCATGTGATCATGAGAGCGCGCGTAAAGAGACTATTTAAACAATTAGAAAAGTTACGCCTCTGTTTCGCCAACCAAGCTCATGGAGAGGGAGCCGGTTGACGCATATGCCTTCAACAAACAGTAAGTCGCTTGTATTTGTGTGAATGTATGCGTAACTGAACATAGCACTGCCAAGTGTGCACCCTTGGTCGCGCTACTGAAACGGTGGAGAAAAGAGGGAATGATATTGAGGTTTAATTAACTACTTTGTGAGACCGGGAGGGAACGGGGAATGTATGGTGTGTGTGTGTGTGTGCGCGTGCTGCCGGCATTCAGTGACAGCGCGGCTCCGTCACATTGCGGTTTAATTAAATATTTTGTGAGACCGGGAAGGAACGGGGAATGTGTGGTGTGGGTGTGTGTGTGCGCGTGCTCCCCGCATTCAGTGACACCGTGGCTCCGTCACATTATCCCCCTCCTCCTGGAGGTTGACGATGTGTGGCAACCTGGAAAGGTAGTCTGCTACCACATTGGTTTTGCCTGATTGGTGTCGGATGGTGAACCTGAAAGGCTGGAGTGAGAGGTACCATCGTGTAAGGCGGCTGTTGTGGTCCTTCATGGAGTTGATCCAGGTGAGAGCTCGGTGGTCAGTTTCCAGATCAAACTCCTTTCCCAGTAAATAGTATCGCAGGCTCTCCAGCGCCCACTTAATGGCCAGGCCTTCCTTTTCCACCGTGGAATACCTGGTCTCACGTGGTTGCAGCTTGCGGCTCAGGTACAGGATGGGGTGTTCTTCTCCAGGGTCTCCTTGGGCCAGGACCGCTCCAAGGCCAACTGCCGATGCGTCCACCTGTACCAGGAATCTTCGTTTGAAGTCTGGACTCTTGAGGACAGGGGAAGAACATAAGTTGGCTTTCAAGGTGCTGAAGGCTGTTTCACAGTCGTCTGACCAGGTCACCGGGTTCCTCTGGTCCTTGCAGGTCAGTGCTGTGAGTGGAGATGCTATCGTTGCGAATTGGGGTACAAACCGTCTGTACCAGCCAGCCAATCCCAGGAAGGACCGCACCTCCTTCTTGGTGCGAGGTCGAGGGCAGTTTTGGATAGCTTCCACCTTATCCACTTGTGGACGAACCTCTCCTCGTCCCAGTTGATAACCCAGGTATCGTGTCTCCTCCTGTGCCCACTCACACTTGGAGGGGTTGAGTGTCAACCCAGCCTTCTGGATCCTTCCCAGGACCAGTGATAGGTGTTGGACATGCTCCTCCCATGTGTTGCTGAAGATTACCACATCATCAAGGTATGCTGCGCTGCAGTTGTCACAACCCTGGAGGACCCCATCCATCAGTCTCTGGAAGGTGGCTGGCGCTCCATGCAGTCCAAATGGCATCACAGTAAACTGGAAAAGTCCAGCTGGTGTTCGAAATGCCGTGTATGGCCGGCAAGACTTCTCCAGTGGCACCTGCCAGTAGCCTTTACATAGATCAAGGGTAGTGATGTACTTGGCCGCTCCGATCTTCTCCAATAAGTCATCGATTCTTGGCATGGGGTAGGCATCAAACTCTGAGATGGCATTAAGCTTCCTGAAGTCAATGCATATCCGGAGAGAACCATCTTTCTTGATGACGATGACCACTGGACTGCACCACTCTGAGTTGGAAGGTTCAATCACTCCGAGCTTCAACATCTCCTCCACCTCCTGCTGCAGCTTGTCCACCAGCTGTTGTGGGATACGGTAGGGACGTTGGCGGATTGGTCGTTCATCCTTTAGACGAACCACATGCTCAACGAGGGTGGTTTGTCCTGGGCTGGCAGCAAAGAGGGAACGAGCCTCCTGAAAAACCTGGAGGAGCTGTGCAGCTTGCTCTGGTGCAAGATGTGCCAGCACAGGAGTAGCAGTCTTAGATAGGGTTTCCAGTTCGGTCTCCTCTTCCTCTTCCATGTCCACCTCCCTCACCATCAGTGCTTGGATCGGACGCTCCTTCCACTCTTTTAGTAGGTTCACATAGTAGGTCTGTACCGGTTTCTTCTTTTCAGGTTGATGGACCTCGTAAGTGACTGGGCCCATCTTGCGGGTGATGATGTAGGGTCCTTGCCATTTCGCCAAGAGCTTGCTGTTGGAAGAAGGGAGAAGAAGCAAGACTTTTTGGCCAGGCTGGAACAGACGGTTCGTACCCCAATTCGCAACGATAGCAGCTCCACTCACAGCACTGACCTGCAAGGACCAGAGGAACCCGGTGACCTGGTCAGACGACTGTGAAACAGCCTTCAGCACCTTGAAAGCCAGGTGCCACTTGACACTTGACACTTGAAATTCACAGTGTCAATCTCCCAACTAGGATGGGGAACAGACTGAGTACTATGTCTCACTCACACCCATGCGAGCCAGCACTTCCCTGTTTTTTCAAGAACATTTTTTGAATGATTTTTATCCCAAGGCCTGGAAATAAGCAGCAAAATTGCTCAAACAAAACAAAGCCTCTCCACCCACTACTGGAAGTGCGAGAAAAACATACTTACCGCTCTAAGCTCCAGGGTCTCGAGGAGGACGTGAAATGCACAAGGTTCTTCTTCTGTAGAGCACGGTCTACCAGGGCCTGTACAGTGAAAAGAACACTGATGGAACTCTTATGGATACCTTCCTAGGCTGTCTGGATAGACGTCGGGGGACGAGAGCATGGAACCAAAATTGAGCCCAGAGGAGCTCACCAGGGCCGTGTGCTGCCTCAATCAGCATAAAGCTCCTGGTCCTGAAGTTTTCAGGGCAGTGTCCCTAACAAGTAACAAGGTGCCGAGGTTCGCAGGGAGGTTCCAAGGTCGGTGACCGGATCTAATCAGACATGTAGTGTACCAGGGAGGTCCATCAACTACTCCTCGTGAGGTATTAGAAATCAAGTATCAATCAAGGAAGCTCAATGGTTATGAATAGGGAAGCTATAGTAGCCAATGTCGGCAATGGTGCTTGTTAAAGTGTTGTTTTAAATTGTGGTTTAATTTTGTGTCATTTTTTATTTCAAGGAAATCACTGTGCAACATACGGTTTCACTACCTTTCTAGTTTAGGCTCGTATTTTTAATACAGGCCTAAGTTTCAAGACTGGGCTGGAGGGAGCCCTCTGCCACTCCGGGTCAAATTTAGGAGCACAAGGCCCCTCACAATGATGGGTAAGGTCCTGGTTCTAAAGGCGATAATCCTGCCTATTCTACTCCACAGGCAGAAGTTTTGGAACAGCAAGGTCAATTCCACTAAACACAATTAAGTTTGAGGTCAAAAGATCTACATGAGATGAATTTCAGCTTTTATTTTCTGGTGTTTTTATCTCGATGTGTTAAACAACTTAGAACATATCACCTTTTGTATTAGACCTCTCAATATTTAGGCGAGCTAAAGTATTGGAACATGTGACTGACAGATGTAGCCCAGATGTGTCCTGTTAGATTGATTGGATAGACAATAAATAGTTCTGAATGTCTACTCTTGGTTTTAGCCTTGGATTTTGCCTGTGAAGACTGCATTCGTGTTCGAGAAGATAAACCAACATGAAGACCAGAGAGCTGTCTTTGGGAGAAAAGCAGGTCATTTTCAAGCTTAGAAAAGAGGGGAAATCGATCAAAGCCATTGCACAAGCATTGGGGGTAGCTTGTACAACAACTTGGAAAAGAAAAAAACTGCTGGGTACTGAGCAAAAGACATCAAACAGGTCAACCAAGGAAAACAACAGCAGTTGATGACAAACATTGTGAAAGCTGTGAGGAAAAACCCCAAAACATCAGTTAGTGACATCACAAACTCTTCAAGGGTTCTGAATTTCTGTATGTTTACACTAGGACTCGGAACTGTACTGTCCTCTCAGGTCTACTTTTGCACTTGTTCTTGTGATTGATTTGCACTTTGTTGTACGTCACTCTGGATAAGAGCGTCTGCTAAATGCCACGTAATGTCATGTAATGTAACAAACAATCCACAGGGCAGTGATGAAGGTATCTCAATCAACCGACTTAGAGAGCAGCAATATAGGGGCTAACCACAATATGCAAACCATTCATTAGTTGTAAGAATTGGTAGGCAAGATTACAATTTGCAGAGATGAGCTACAACTAATTGGGAGAAACTTTATTGTGCAACAAGACAATGACCCAAAACACACATCCAACGCAACAAAGGACTTCATTAGGGAGAAAAGGTTGAAGGTTTTAGATTGGCCACGTCAATCACCAGACCTTAACCCAATTGAGCAAGCGTTTCACCTCCTGAGGAAAAAACCCCAGAAACAAACAACAACTGAAAGTGGCTGCATTAAAAGCCTGGAAAAGCATCACAAAAGAAGAATGCAACAGTTTGGTGATGTCAATGGGTCGCAGACTCAATGCTGTTATTGCAAGCAAGGGATATGCTACCAAATTCTTAATGCTATTCTTTCATTTACTGAAATACTCTCTGTTCCAATACTCTTGCTCACCTAAAAATGGGTGGTCTGATACCAAAGGTGCTATGTTCACCTTTGGCATCAGAGCAGTACAGCACATCTAGGTATAAATACCAGGAAATAAAAGCTGAAATTCTGAACTGTTGTCTCGTGTTGTCATCTTTTTTTTTGTTATCTCAACCTCAAATTTATTCAGTATATTGCAAAAACGAAGGAATTTGCCTTGCTGTTCCAGTACTTTTGGAGGGGACTGTATTTAGGACGGGTGTTCCCCTCAGACAAGGCCACCAGCAAAGCCATCTGCAGGTTGGCCTTCTGTTTTCTCTGGGGGAGCATGATTGAACACCTGTCCAAAGAACAGGGGGAGGGGGGTCCCAGACAGAAAAACATACTGTGCCACTCCCTCCTTGAAGGCGACGGGCTGGTGTGTGCTAGACCTAAAATTACCATCCCTCGGTGCCCCTTTTGTATGTCGGGCATTGAGGGACTTCAGAATGGGACCGCCCAGGGACTTTGTGGAGTTACAACCTCATTATGGCTTTCTTAAGATCTCGCCAAACAAAAGCACTCCCGAGGGGCAGGCTGCCCGTGGACCCGCAAACAATATTATGTTTTTGTATAGCCAGCACCTAGCACTAACTTGTGGTGCTAACTTGTTGTCTCCTCTGTCTCCCTGAACAGGCTGCTGGTGAGATCCTCCCTGATGGCTGTCGAGGTCCTCTATGGGCCACAGGAGGGCTGTAAAGCCATGAAGCTCCAGCATGAGTGGATCGCTGAATCGTTAAAACCATTGTTAATACCTTCTTACGGGAGGCGAGGAACATCGAGGTCTACCAAAAGACAACAGTGGACCTGATCACTCTCTGGAGGCAAATACAGAACGTCCTGCATGACGCCATTATGGTGGACATGAATAAAAGGAGAAATGGGGGGTGGACCACTGGAAAGAACTCACCATTTATCCACCCCCCAGAAATTCCTGAGTACAAGAAGAAAACCCAAGCAAAATGGACGGCATATGTCCTTGTTACGACCTCTGTTGTAAGCTTTTATAGCTTTTATCTTTGTTGGATGCAGAACCATCTTCGTTTTACTTCCAGTTTGCCACAGCTTGGCAATTTCCGCTATCGGTTCGCCCTTTGAAAAGGCTGTTTTCCTGCTGATCTGGGTAGACTAGCTCTGTGACCCTTTGTGCGTGTTACTGTGGATTATTGATTTGACTTTATTGACTTGTGTATGACCGTATTTGTGTTCGACTCTAACTCTCGCCTAGCCCGTTTTGATCTGTTTGCTGATTGGTTTTTGACCCGTGCATCCCTTACGACTCTGATTCCTGCCCAGCTCTTTTTGATCTGTTCGCCCCAGTGCCTCACTCGCGCTCGACCCTGTTCGCCCACCCTGGCTGTGCCTTTGATTTGCCCATCTGCTCGTTGTAAGGTAGAATGTTTCCAGCTGGATTGCATCTTTCCAATGGGACACTGTTATTTTTCCTGTATTATTTTTGAAGGGGATCCTGGGAGGAGATTTCATCTCTGTTGGGGGTTGGCTACATGCCACTTCGAGCCCAGTAAGCTTCTGAAGACTAGCTGAGGGTTATTTAGATTTGTTTAGGAAGACAGGACCGGAGTTACTCGTCGGTCTGCAGTGTTGGCTTGGTTCCCACTCACATCCCCCTCTCATTTCCCCTGTAATGGCCTTACCCTAGACAGGGTCAGACCAGTCCTAATGTACATTGAAGATTTTGTTCCTGCATTTTCTTACCTTTTTAACTTCTCAGGTCAGATTGGCCTGAAAGCACTTAAGCATTTGACACATCTTGTGTGACGGGCTTCTTTCTGTTTTGTAAATACATTTTTTTTAAAATTATTTGTCCTTGTATTGATGACTTGTGATTTACGAGTCTGAATTACACAGTGAAAGCATTGAACACATTGAATCATTTGATGAATGTAATTTGGGATCTTGTGATGTTTATGTGCTAAATGGTAATATGTTGTGTTTAGGTAATCTGTCTTCTTAGTCTGCAACCAGAACTTGAACCTGACACTGAGGTGCTTGTGATGATTTTATAAGAACATACTTTAATGTAATGTATGGAAAACCAATAAAAGACATTTTGTTTTCTTGATGACACCTATCAATCTTCATCCCCTCCGGACAGACACCAGAGGGGAGGGGACACAGAAAGTCACTGAGGAAGGGTGGATACAGATCGGATGGTAGAAAAGAGAAAACAAACCAATATGTTCATGGTAAAATGTATTAATTCTCTTTGATTTATGTCAACGTCATAAGCCTCATTGTTCATTGATTTGTTCATCCTGCCAATAAAGCATTTTGACTTGAATTGAACTAGGGAAGAAGGAAAAATAGAAAAAACGGAGAAAACACAGATAGATAGAAAAACTATTCTCTTGCAAGTGGGCTGGTGATGCCTCTCAAGCAAACAACAACGAAGCCCCAAACAAAGAATGCAAGAATGCGCCTGACACCTTTGCCTCATCTCTTTGTTACACACTCATGTTTTTGCTTAATTCTTCATTTAAATAGCCCCCTCCCTCCCTCTATCCCAACCTCCAATCACTCCTTCCAGCCGCCGTTTTCCTCTCTCATTGGCTGAGGTGCAGTTGTCATCTATTCAGCTTAATAATGAGGACAGCGTCAGCCATTAAGAGATGACGGTTTCTCATGAACACCTTTTTTTGGTTTTTGAAGAGAAAGCGGTTTTGCAGATGTGTTTCTCACATCTGCGTTGTGTAATTACGCACAGCCAACAGCCCCTGTACCAGATTCAAAGCTCTGCCCTTTGTTGAGATATTCACAGGCTTGTAATGGCTGAAAGTCAATTCAGAAAGAGGCTCTAAAAGGCTCCACCCACATTAATTTCAGCTTACTATAATAATAATTACATCATGCTTGCTTTACTTACCTCCATTTTGTTACTGTTTTTGTTGTTGTTGTTTTTGGTCTGACAGGTTGTTCATAGAATTGGAATAACTGTGTACTTCATTCAGCAAACAAATTCTAATTGCAAGAAAGTGATCAGGTTAAATAAAAACTTTTTCATTTTGTGAAAAGGCCCAAGGTTCAACACAAAATCATCTTCCCTCTCGAAGAGGAAATAATAACTAAAGTGCTGCATATCCTAATGTGCAACAAAAAACACAAACAAGAAAGTTGTCAAAAGCAAGGTTAGATGCACATGCTTTTGTTCTCTGTAGTTGTACCTGGGAGTTCAATGAGTACCCTTTTGCTACTTTTAACTTTTAGAAATCACATTCTTTGAAGCAAGGGAACAATTCAAATCTCTCCCCATTGCTACAATCAAAAATGTCTTTCTGATGGTTCCCAAATTAAGGGTTTTAGTCTCTTATTTTATTTCAGTGCATGGCAACAGATGTCTAATTTTGTCTTCACAATGGAACGTCAGCATGATTTTAGGTGTCATGAAATTCCCATAGCAACAACAGGCAAAGGAGAAACTGCCTTCCGGATTTAAATGCGGAAAATATATTTAAATAAACTAATGAATTAAACTAAACTGATTAATTTGTGCTTCATCAGTGACTGGATGTTATAATAGTATTGACAGTATTTTGGGAGGGTTATTGGCAGGGCAGCAATGTGCCAAAATAAGAAATGATTATCAAAATCTACATGCAGACTGTAAGCAGTAATCATAAGCAATGGCACAGAAATCTGGATCCTAATGTTCAAAAATATTCTTACGTCCTTAAGTCCCCCATGCAATTTCTGGATCATGTAGAGTATTCAGCATGTACAATAAATATTACCATATCATTTACTGACACTCATCATATTGTCAGGTCAATTGCATACGTTATTGGGTTTGAAAGCAATCTTTGACGTAACCCCCAAGTGATGCAATTCTTATCAATATAAATATGTTGTATATGTTTTGGAAGCATAGAGGCATATTTAAATGACTGTAGGCTGCAATTATAGCAACTTGTGTAGCCCTTAGATGCATTTGTGGAGCAAAAATTACCTGGTTGCACGTGTTTAAAAAAAAAAAAAGTCTCAAAATAAGCCATGTCAACAACTGTTGCTCCATGAATTCTCCTACAAACCTTTATTGATAGAAATAGTACTTTTGGTGAAAGTACGGATGCATGGCCACTAAAACAAACAAATTGGTAGATAATGAAGAATTAAAATGCAAATGATAACTAGCCAAACCTGTATTGTGCATTGCGAACGGTTCTTTTAAAAAACTGTTCTTAAAATGTAATTTTCAAAATGTCCCCCTCAATGATGAACATAACATAACATAATGTGATGGTGAAAATAGGCAATGTTCGGTTTTCCTACACCTGAGTATACCTACTGTTTGGTTTGCCTAAAAGCAAAAGAGTATCTAGCACAGTATCAAGTCTGGTCTTGAAAACCCCCTATATTTCTGCCTCCACTACATGTCCTGGCAAGCTATTTCACACAGTGACCACTCGGGGTGTGAAAAAATACTTCCTAATATCTGTATAAAATTAATCCATTTGTCCATTTGTGCTCTCTCAGTCAGCTAACCGAACTCACCCTGAATAATTGCCGATAGTTCACTTAGTTAATCCCTTTAATAAATTGAAACGCCTCAATCAAATAAGTCTCCTTTTTGCTAAACTTTAAGAGATTAAGCATCTTAAGTCTATCCACATAACTCTTATATTTTATACATGGAATCAATCTGGTTGCGCTTCTCTGAACCTTTTCCAGTGTCTCTATATCTTTCTTAGAGTGCGGTCCATAGAATGTCACACAGTACTGCAAGTGCGGTCTAACAAGAGTATTTTATATAGTGAGTATAACTTCCTAAGAACTCCTCAATACTCTTGGTTATGTATCCTAGCATCCTGTTGACATTTTTTTACTGCTCGCACATTGACTCCTGAAAGGCTTTGGTCAACTATTACCCACAAGGCTTTTTCAACTTGCCCATTTTCAAATTTTGTACCTCCTAGAAAGCAATCCTGCCTTATGTTTTTATTCAAATTTAACTAAAGTACTTCCAATGCCTCTGTCTAGGTCGTTTATATAAAAGAGGAAGAGCAGAGGCCCCAGCACCAAACCCTGTGGTACTCCACTTCCCACAGTTCTCTGCTCAGATAAGGTCCCTCCTACTACTACTCTCTGGTAGCCAGTTCCAAACCCACTCTGAAATGGTTCCTGTAATTCCTACCATCCTCATTTTGATAATGAGTTTGTCATGAGGTACCACATCAAATGCTTTTTGGAAATCTAAATATAAAAAAACAAAGTAGCCTTTTAAGGCAAATAATAGGTTAAATAACTAAAGGCTATATGAAAGGAAGCTACAAAATGCAATCCCAAGTGTTTCTTCAAAACTGTTGTAGGAAAAGGAAATTTAAGAAGGTTATGAGCATTAAGAATAACAAAATTAGAACTGCTGAATAAGATTAAGTTATTGCTGATGCCTTAAAAGGCTACTTTGTTTTTACCAGGGAGGAGGTTACTAATAGGCCTAAAGGCATATTCAATACTCAGACTACGCCTGTAGCGTAGTCGTTAAGGTAAATGACTGGGAGACGCGAGGTCGGCGGTTTGAATCCCGGTGTAGCCACAATAAGATCCGCACACCCATTGGGCCCTTGAGCAAGGCCCTTGTCCGATCACCAAATTCAAGTTAATATTTAGGTAATTAATGTCTCCCATGATGATAGTCTCTCCTGCCTGACAACCTTGTTTTATATTTTTAAAGAGCATTGTATTCAAACTATTGTCTGAGACAACATTCATTTGACATTTGCCTGAACAAATGTCAAATGAATAATGCCTACTTTTTCCCTATGAAAGTGTACTGAATCCAGTTTAAAAGTGAAATCAGACCACTGAACTTTCATTGTTTTTCATATTGCAGCAAATAAAGGTTTGGTCAAAGACGAGATGCCTCAATTCCCCAAACAGAAACTTTTTTACATTTGTTTAAATATTGTTAGTCATTCACTTCTGACTCTTCGTAGACCCCAATTCATAATTGTATTTAACAATAATATATTAGGTTTTTTTTAACACTAAAGTGCAAAAATGTCATTCACCAATATGTCTCCACCTAAAATCAGTACAGAAAACTTTGTAAAACACAGACATAAATCATAAACTATACCCTTTGGCATAACTGTCCTGATAAATATTTTATTTTTAGTATTAACAAGATACACCTTTAGAAACAGCATTAAATATCTAAAATACCTCTAAAACACAAATATTCCTCAAGCAACATAATCAAAAGAAGCCATTTTGAACTGAAATCACATGATGCCAGTCATGTAACATCCCATGTGATCACACAGAGAAGCCCTAAGGACCAAAATGTGGAAGTAAGTTCAAAATTGTACTCCTCAGTTTGAGATAATTTCATCTTTTCGCTTCGTGGTACCACGTGTCACAACTTGGCATGTCATTCAGGTTAACAGTAAAGCTCAAGGTCATGGTTGAAGTCACCAAGCAACTGCCTGTTAGGAATGAAAATGTATATAATTTGTCATTCAGCTAAATGGATTTTTTAATTCAGCAAAATTATTTTTCCAAAATGTCATCGAATGTCCATAGATTTAGTTTACTTTTCTCTGATGTCAATTTATTTTTTAGCATATTATGCCATTTATACCACGTAATACACTATGCTGAATAATTCTTTAAAGATTTTAACATTTTAACAGATGCCTTTCATACAGAAGGAGAGGTGTGCACGCTACCGTGCAAAGATGAGGGCAGATCCTGTTGCTAGGAAAGATAATGTACCATGTATAGCAGTCATCAGTACAGGGCCTGTCAGGGGCATGGCTAGAAATTCTGGGCCCCATGAAAGGGTATTATATTGGGCCCCCTCCTATATGTTTCAATTTTTGTTTTTGCCTTTTTGAAAACCTAAAACGTCACTGACCCGTACAGTATAGCAACAAACACACAGAGACACACACTTATAACAGCAGGATGTTTCTGGTCCTTTCCCTTTTGGAGGTGCAGGTCTGGTTAAGTTTCTCACTCTGAGCTACAGAATAGAGTGCCTTGCCCAGAGGGGACAGTGACTCTGTGCGGACCACTCTGACTCATCCAAATGCTCTTTGGCACCTCATGCAGGTGACATGGCAATTTAATCTGGAGGAGGTGGGCACGGAGGGTTAAGGTGAAGGCTTATTGTTTCTGCAGAAACACACCTCCCTTCCAGTGGGTGATAGGAATAAAGCAGAAAGACATTTCAGAAAGCGATGTTGGATGCAACGCATTGATGGATCAGTGGGACTAAGTGCAGGTGACCTTCAAAGCTTCGCACCCCAGGGTGGGAGAGACACTCGCGCCTCAACCTCCCCCCCCCCCGCAACCATTACCCACCACAGAGCTAAAAATGGCATCTGAAAGTAAATTTTTCCCTCAATTTGCTCTCTCTCTCGCTCTCTCTCTCTCTCTCTCTCTCTCTCTCTCTCAGTGAAGCTGCTCCAGGGTACCCAATACCAGTAGTACACTGAGCATGTGCAGACGTGCTTATCGGGTGGGAGTTCAGTCACAGCACAGCAGCCAAGTACAGAACCTTCCACCACCCCCTTCCTCCTTTAATGTGATTTGTTCTTTTTATTGGTCACCCCAAGGGAGGAAAATGGAAATCCAGATCAGTTTTTTTTAAAATATATCTCTTAAATGAGGATGGGGGTCATTAATCACTGAAGGGTGAGAGGGTCAGTGTATGTGTGTGCATTTGTGCATGTGTGGGTGTTGGTATGAATGTGTGAGTCAGTGTTTGTATGTGTGTGTGCATCTTAATATGTGTCAGCATGTGTGTCTGTGCATGTACTATGGGTGCGGATATGTTTATGTTTGTCTGTGTACACGTGCGTGCATTGCATATGAATTTACAGCTTAATTTATTGGGCCAGTTTTTCTCATGTTTACCCAGCAGTCTGGTCTTTAAGGCCGGGATCAAGGCGAACTGGTGGTCGTTTCGTCGTCGCTGGTTAATGTGTTTGCTCGGTCTCCCCCCCCCCGGGGACAGTTTAGCCTTTAAACTCGGCACAGAAAATGAAAAAAGGGCAGGGGTGTGTTTTCTAACATCTTGCCTCATTTTTGGTCCACCGAGCATGCCTTGTTGCATTATCTTATGAATCAATAAGATAACATCACAGCAAAACAGCAAACAGCAATGGTACACTCAAAACAATAGGAACTGGGGGAAATAATTCTGGTGAAAAATCC
The DNA here is from genome assembly GCF_963514075.1 of Conger conger. Classification (NCBI taxonomy): domain Eukaryota; kingdom Metazoa; phylum Chordata; class Actinopteri; order Anguilliformes; family Congridae; genus Conger; species Conger conger. The sequence continues at coordinate 32,772,213 of NC_083762.1, forward strand.
AGCTATGACCAGTTGAAATACCAGCTACCCGTTTCCAAACATAGCTTGAGCTGGTCAAACCATGTTGGATATGGAGCTGGTCTAACTGGTCCACTAGCTACAAGCTGTTTCAAAACCTAGCTTGATCAGTTTTTTTTTCAACAGGGAAGATAGATAGATAGATAGATAGATAGATACTTTATTCATCCCAAGGGAATTTTTAGAAATACAACTATGTAGAGAGCACACAAGTAAGACACAGGAACTTGAGAATTTAAAGACTAGAAAATATTAAAGCAGCTGGCATACAGTGCTAGAAAAACATTGAGATTGACTAAAGACTTAGAGTGAAAAAGGAATTTAAATACACAGCAAGACAGGTGGGCGCAATAACCAAATGAACAGACACATGCAGAAAGTGAAGAACTAATAATACGACAACAAGTACTAATTAAGGGAAACAGAGGACGGGAAGCATTAAGGACATGTAGCGGGTGGCCTCTGGTGGAGAGAAGGTGCAACCAGAGATGTAGTAGGGAGAAATGGCACCTACATGAATATGAGGTTTCACCTCCACGGGACATGAGTCCACATACTCAGCCCAAGGTAGTACCAGGGCTCCAGAAGGATGGGTTGTTGAGGGCAGTGCATCTCAGGAAGGTCTCCATGTTCTGGTTGATATGTTCAGTTCATTCGTCAAACTGGGGGTGGAAACCAGATGTAAAAACCCTAGCATCTATCAAAGAGCAGAAGGCTTTTTTTCCTGAGCAGCACAGAAACAAATGAAAGGTTTTTTTCATTCCTATTCATTCCTTCCCGTTTAGGTACCCAGTGTGCATGCTCTGGTGCCAAAAGGCCCCATAGTCAAATATGGCCGCCTCCATGAATTTGCTTACAGTATAGCACTATTGAGCAGTTCCCATAAGAATTCATGGAACCGGTACACGGAAGTTGTCTCCAGTGTTTGTATATCTTGATGGCCAGTACCCATGGTAGCCATACATGCCTGAACCATAACACCCAGATGGGGGTGTTATGAATCTTGAGAAATTCCTATTGGCATCAACATTTTGCTCTTGTCATCACTCTGATACAGGTCAATCTTGGTCTCATCAAACACTTTGAAGCTCACTCTATTATGGAAACTAAAAACGTGTTAACACGGAGAAACGTTGATAGAATGTCCATTGTTTGCTCAGAATTTCTCTGGAGGAATTATCATTGTTGTCCGTTTTCAGCATACTTCTGAAAAAGTACGTGCACATATGAATGCTATAGCCGTTTTGTATTGGCTCTCTGGAACAAGAACAGCCCACATACAAACTTATCTGACCAGTATCAGTAATCCTGTTGCACAGTAAAGGCGTGATCCCCATTCATGAGCGAAACATACAGCATAACTTAAGCTGAAGCTGGCTAGGCTTTCATAAAACAATGCCCACATCTAAATAGAGAACTTCCAAGGAATCTCTCATCTCTCAAGTATACGCCAGTGAACACTCCTTTAGCACCACAACAGAGGGCATTTTCATTGTCGTGACCACATTATATCAGCGATCATATAAAAACATTCTCAAAATATTGTATTATTATTCAGTATGCTTATAAATAAGGAGGCAGCCAGCTTTTGAATAATAAATAGCATGTGAAATTGTGGAATGTGTTTGACTTGTTGATGGTGGTTGGGTATTTGACAAAAACGTCAATCAATGGACCTCAATGAAAATATAAGTTTACAAATGGTATTATTGTGATATATATTTGTTTTTTTTTCTCAACCTGTTGCAATCTGGGGAGAGCACAAGGAGAGGGAGAGGTAAGGGGAGGGTGACAGGCAGGGGGAAGTAGAAACACTTTTTTTTTTTAAAGTGTTGTATACTTTAGTAAGCAAAATACATGATTTTACACGTAATGAGACCCATAAAAAATATATATATTAAACAAAGAAACAAACAAGTGGATTGGTCCAGTGTTTTGGCTGTGGCTCCATTCTGTTATTAAGTGTGCCATAATAATCTGTATCCACTCCAAAACATAAACCTTTTCAGTGAGAAAAGAATCTTCCATTTCCACTGTGTTGGAGCTTCCGTAACTTTGATTTAGTAATACTAATAATTCAGAAAACAAACTTGGAAGACAAACCCCAAAGGGTTACCTCTCAGAAGACATCAGGATTATGCCTGTAGTCAAAAGGATTCAAGAATAGTAGGCATTTTATTTTGGGTATGTCATCTTCAAGCTTGAGTTAATAAAAGGGGTTAACTAAATGAGCTTGTATTGTTCCCAGTATGATTATTCAAAACAAATGGCTGAAAGGACAATTTATGTGAAGTGGAATACAAATCGAGACCAGATCGTTTGGAGAACAAGTGGAAAAATCACAAGTCATTTTCAGAATTTTCTACAACCACAAATTATATTTTTTGCTGTCTGACAACCACCTGGGTAGATTTGAACCTCCTCAGTGTGGGTTCGAAGGCCTTTGCTTCCTCAGCCTTAAAATCCATTTCAGTCATCTTGAGTCCCAAGGCTCATGAGTCATACCCTCACTGAGAACCATAAATATACCAGAACAAAAACACAGTTACACTCAATGCAGCAAACTGCCTCATGCTGTTACAATTTAAGAAATATTTAACAGGAAAATAGTTTACTTGTTCTAACTCTGAATTGACTTTGTTGTGGGAGCATACACACCGTCTGTGACTGAAGTGTTTTTGTATAGCTATGTCTTTTTAAGGCAAACCCCATTCTATCCCAAATGTGAATGGAAGTTTATGGCACTTCTGTTCCCAATGTGTTTGTTTTTTGGTCATTATGCATGTTTATCAATGTGTATGGACTCCTATATAGGTTGAGAAGCAATATTAAAATAATGCTTGCTGTAGGAATGCAGTACGTCCACTGGAGTTGGAGGGGGCACAGAATAGAGGCGGGTGGTAGTGGACTAAAGGAGTATCCAGCCTCAGTTCCCCATCTTTACCACACCCAAGCCCCAGTTCTCTGTTCTACCACCCCATCCCCAGGCCCCCGTTTCCTGAAAGGCCATCCCCATCCCACCCACATACATGTGAATAAATAAATTTAATTTTCTTTACATTTTGTTTTAAAAAAATCCGTTTTAATAGAAAAATAAGATCTTCTGATCATTCATGTGTCAGGACAAAAAGATATGCAGATGTTTTCTATTTGTAGAGATTTGGGACACTCTAGGGTGCAGTTTTGGGAAAACTCATGTGGAATCTGAATGCCTGTTGATATCTTTACAAATTTTTAAATCTACAGCACAATTAAGTGTGAAGCCTCTGTCTATGTCTGCATCCATAAAGGTTACTCCATAATGGGGAAAGAGGGGTGGTAATAATAATAAATATTTTAAATTTTACACTGCAGTACAATGCAGATTTCAGCGTGCTTAAATGGCATAATATTATAATTGTTATTATGCCATTGATATACAGTAAGCTCATTTAGTGTATATTGTCAACATACAAAACAGAAAGCCAAAAAATCATTGTGAATAAAATAGAGACTCTAAAAAAACCTCTGATATAGCAGTGATAATATGCCTTTTCTTACAATCAGCTTTCAAGAACTGCTTAAAAAAAACTTCATTGTAAATTCCATGCAAATTCCAAGGGTCCTATTTTTATGGTGGAAAATGATGGTCCACTGCAAACGCAGATGGTTAATGCAAATATTGCTATTCCTGAACAGCTAAAAATAAGCATTGCTCAGAGATGCCGATGGAATACATTAATTTCTTTACCAATCGCGGGGGATGGTGCACTGGCTTTGTGGATATACATCTGGATTTCACAGTATAAACAGCATAGTATTTTAATGCGTTGGACAATCTGCCAATAAAAATGTGTAAATGCAGCAAAGCACCAGCAAAGCACCAGTAATGCCAGAGCAATTAAGGAGTAATTATGAAAGGGATACATGTTAATTGAATCCACATGATTTTAGAATATACTGTATGTACATTATTTTTTCAATAAAATTGGGAAATTGGGCTTATTGGGAGGTGTTAGGACACTCATCCCCATTGGATACAGCAGAGCTTATATTTAACATTCTCCAAAGCATAAAAGTAGTGTAAAAGTGTGTTCTCTGAGTAGAATTCAGACAGAGAACTTTATTGTGTATTTTCAAATACAATTTCACTTTAATAATGACAAGGAACATTTGTTGTACAGCTATTCTCAACAAGTCAGTTGATTTGAAATTTGAAAGCCCAGCATAAGTCTATTAACCCCTTAAAACGTCAACCTTTTTTGGCATAAAATCTCAAGAACTGTTTTTGCCGATGTGCAACAGTCATTTTATGCAAGCCTAACAAATTATACACAGATGGAAACGTAATGTCATCAGCTGAAATGCTTTTTTGTCTTCACTTCTATAACATTTCCGTAGTCGGTTCTTTGATGAGCTGAAGTTACATATAATTGTCTTACACACAGATAGGATAGGTTTTTTTTGGAAGCAGTTCTTGAAAGGGACACTCACATTACCTTATTTATTGTAGTATGTGGATTTCCAAAATGCAGAGAAGGTGAGGTCCCCCCACACTTGTTTAACCACCCACATGTTAGAAAATAAGGAACTGTTGTCACTAAATTAATGGTTATACAGAGTTTTAACGCTTTCAAGCGGTATATCCTGCTACCATACTGATTGAAAATTGCGCCCTGAAAAAAAAAGAATGAATGGGGCCGGTGAGACTTAAGGGGTTAACTGCTTTTCAATCCAGCTTCACAAAAGTAAGCATTTTCAAACAACTCATGAAAAGTGATTATATCCTGCTGGCCATGTCCTACTCAGGGGCAGGTGTTCCTTTCTCCATTGTTCACATTTCATGAATCACCTTAATGACATGCAAATGTAAAAGTGAATGTTCCAAGAGCACGGTGATACAGGTGGTCATGGTAACACTGAAACAGTCCTGACAACCAGTGCTTTATGTTTATGAATAAGGAAACATTTTTTTAATTGTACAATGTTGGCTCCTGTCATAGAAACATGGATATTGACTTTAATGAAGCATGCATTTTTAAGATGATTTCATTTTTTTTGTTGGCCAGAATCACCTGGATATGCTGTAGCACTTTATTTTTATCTTTCTTTTGTTAGCTTCTTTTTAATCAATATCTGTAATTTCTTGGGAAGAACAAATCTGTCATCTCGAGTTTACTTCATGGAAATAGTGTTGTTATACCATGGTCTGTGTGCATACTCAATTCTGATTGGCTGGAAGGTGTGCTTTGTGCAGAGGCATTTTTGCCTGTTTCATACTGTTCAGTTAAGCTTCATAACTCCAAATTTCAACATTACACAAACCAATAATGACTTAAATTAAAGAAGATTCTTATCACGATCACGTCTTGCACTCTGAACCTCTCAAAGTCAAAGGAATAATGAGCCATGTGAATATGGCATTACTGCTCAATTCCTATGAGGTCATAATGGTGTAATAATGTGGTATGATAATGTGGTGTGATCATGTTGCATGACAACTCAGTAACCAGTAACTTATTGTATGTGAGTCAATTCTTCTTAATTATAAGATAGATAAGAGTTTATTTGGTCAATATGATTTATGATGTGTTGTCTCATCATAAAGCATAAAGCTCAGCACATTCTTCTGTGAAATGAAACCAAAGCACTACTTACCACAGTTAGCCATTGGCAGCACTATGGCTATTGGCTACAGTATGGGTCTGAGTAGCAACCTATGTTTCCAGCCTCTGTGTTATGATGTCATTGTGGTTTCCAGGCATAATTTAATTAAATAAATAAGACTGTAATTTGGTGCTAATATGAGCCTGTCCTGCTATCCTCAGACACAGGAACAGGATGATCAGAAATGGATGGTGGGGTTTGGTTCCTCTGGTGGCGACCATGTTCTAGAATGAGACATTCTTTGCGCAATGAAGAGCAGTGGGTCACTTCACTCGCTCAATAAAGACTTACTCAAGGTACAAATGGGTGTTACTTTCTATAATACTGGTCCTAAGTCCTGGTCCTGGAGAGCTACAGTATCTGCTGACATCCCCTAATAAATATATATTTCCACTTATGCAGAGTGCTATCTATCCATCCAGATAGTTTTGTTGCAATTTGATTTTCTAATCAACTAAAACATTACATTACATTACATTATTGGCATTTAGCAGGCTCTTATCTTATCTTATCTTATCTTATCTTATCATATCTCATCTTATCTTATCTTATACAAAGCCATAGTTGTCGATACATACAAATATACTCTTATATATAGACTTCTTTTTTAGACATATTAAGCCTGCTGCTGCTGTAGCCTATCCACTTAAGAGGTTTGACAACAATCACCAACAATCATTCCACAGTCAAAGTCACTTAGATCACATTTCTTCCACATTCGGTCTAATAAAACCTGAACATCTTAACCATGTCTGCATGCTTTTATGCATTCAGTGGGCTAGCCAAACTCTGGCAGGAGAGGGAATTAAACCCAGGTGGAACAGAAATGAACTGATGCCTGCATCAAGGCGCGTTACCTTTAGCTGTGCGCCACCGTGGCACTCCACTTCTAATCATTTTGTTATGTTATTGGCATAAGATTGAAATGTGCTTGTGTAATCATCTGATATTCATATTAAAATAATAAAATATAAACCATATGCCTATACCTCTGCTCCTAGTGCTATCATTCCATTGTCATTAAACACTGTCATTAAGCTGTGCAAGATTATGTGAACTTCGGTTTTCTGCCAAACTACCAAGACGTAGTAATGATCAGGACACATACAAACATGATTTTAAAATGTATTTTATACCTGGTTGGAGCTCTTACCCCTGCTGAAAACACGACTTCAATAACTTCAACTAATTTTCCAGGACTAGCAGCCATTTTCAGGCAGCCAATTCATCTGCTACTGTGTTTGTATGGATGTGACAGCCCTCCTCCATACATTACATTACAATACATTAATGGCAATTAGCAGACGCTCTTATCCAGAGCGACAGTTCCTGTCCCCCCATACAGCTGGGGGTACAGGAAATATTGTGAAGTGGAAGAAAGAATGGATTCCACCAAATATCAATAAATTCTAGAGGCTAATGTTCAAAGGTCATTCCAGACATTGAAGTTGAAAAGAGGTACCTTCGGGAAAGATGGATGAAGGTATTGGAATGGCCACCACAGTCACCAGAATTGAATATTATTGAAAATCTGCAGAGAGATCGCAAACATGCTGAGGCTGAAGAATATTTCTGAGCCATAGTTGTTCTTCCAGGAAGAATGGGGAAAAATTTAAATTGAAAGACTAGTTGCCAGAGGAGGAGTTACAAAGTACTGACGGACAGGGCTTCCCAACTGTTGCACTGGGCCTTTTCCCTTTTTAAAATTATTTTTAAAGTATAAAAAAAATATATTAAAAAAAAGCGTTAAAATTTGAAGAAATGTGTTATGTTCAATGTTGTACCGTTTAGAGGTCAGGTTTGCTTGTGTTGTAAAAGGCTTTTTGACCAGGGTACCAAAATTTTTGCACACCACTGTATTTGTACTTATAACCAGTTGTGACATGGAGGCTAAATAGCCTCATTTAGCCAGATGTATTCACTTTTAAGTGGAAATTTTAGGGGTGAATATTTGCTGAACTCTGTTTGCGAAGTTCTATGCTTTGTTTGTTTTAATGGAGATTTAAATGTCACCTTTTATTTAATCAGACAGGGAATCTGTCAATTTACGAAAAGATTGTAAAGTCACTGAAACTCTATTGGTTGATGGCCGATTTCAAAGCAGTTATAAAAGTCCCACCTTTACACCACAGAGAGAGAACATGACATCCAACAAGTTTAAAGGAGGTTATTTTGTGCACCAAGATGAACTGTTAATCACTTCCACTTCATTAAATCATAATGAAGTTGAGATGTTATTAAGCCCACTGCCAATGAGCTTTTCAGCCCTTCCTTCCTGACACTAAATGATTTGGAATTAAATTGAAATCGACCAAGAATTGAAAATGGAAGACTTTGTCCCCGGCACACGCCTGTCCTGCGATTGTTGTTTGAAACCCACAGGGGGTGCTGTGACTTTCTTTCTCCATTTAATCTAATTGTTATGAAATGTGCCTGTCCCTATTTCCTAAGAGACTGTTATGGGCTTAATATTGATAGGGATATTGATTTAATTAAACAGATCTTAATGAGTTATTTCACATAAGATTAAACATGAGCTTTCAATTGAGGTCAGTGGTATTCACTCAAGCCCTTGGATATTTGGAGGGTGGTTGTTTTTGTGCTCTGAAATCAGTTCAGACTCAGGAAAGCAGATGGGATGAGTTAACTGTAATCAACTTGCTTTAATTAATCAATTAAGTATACTGAGTAACAACAAAAATGTGTAAACACTGTAGCTCTCCAAGGACAACAGATACGTCTTTTGATTAAGACTAAAATGTAATGTTCAGGTGCTGCCTCTGCATGTGTCATTCACATTCTTCCTGCAAGAGTCATTGATATGAAATGTAATGTCTCCCCATAACAGGAAAGGACACATGATTTCTTTAGACCTCAGTCTCAATGAAAATCCCATTCCACTGCTCCAACACTCTCGGTCAATATGGTAGAATGGAGACAAGCTTACGTGTCTCTTTGTGTGCAGCCAACTGCAAATCCTCTTCCGCTTTGTAGCCATTGGTCTGTAGGGCTGCACATCCCACACAGCTGATGCAGGCAGACCACAGGCACCTCATCCCCCCCAAAAAGCTATGGTTTAAAGGTCCCATATGTGGCTACCACATTTTTGTAGGAGAGAAGGGTACAGATTTATGGGGCATTGGGTCTCCTTTTGGGACAGGGGTGAGCTGTACAAGCGTGACGGGCTGCACCTGAACCAGAGGGGAACCTTTGCACTGGGTCACAGGTAGCACAGGATGATTTAAACTAGGGACTTGCGGGGCATGGGGGGATAGAGAGTGTAATGGGTAGGGAGATAAAGACTGCCCAGACAGAAACAGCAAAGGCTACATATAATGGTGAGAGCAGTAACAAAATCGTTTTAGGACAAAATTCAAGTAATGGTGGCTTGGGAATGCAGGGAGTGAGGGAACAAGAGAGGACGTGTAGAAGCAACAGACTGAAATGTCTTTGTTTAAATGCTAGAAGCATAAAAACATTTTTTGGGAACTTGAGGAAGATATGATTAGTGGGGGCTATGATATTGTAGGGATTACAGAGACATGGCTTGGGGATTAAGATGGGGATGAATATGATATAGAGGGGTATAAACGTATTAGGAAGGACAGATCCAGTAAGAGGGTGTGGCTGTTTATGTATGAGAAAATCTTAGTGTGCAAGAGATTCCAGAAATTGACCAACACATATTTGGATATTTGGATTAGGTTTATTGGGGTCTTAATATTGGAGTATGTTACCAACCACCAGCCTCAGATAGTAGTGTGAATACATTCATTCATTCATTCATTATCTGAACCCGCTTATCGTGAACAGGGTCGCAGGGCGGCTGGAGCCCATCCCAGCATACACCGGGCGAAAGGCAGGAATACACCCTGGACAGGTCGCCAGTCCATCGCAGGGCACACACACCATTCACTCACACACTCATACCTACGGGCAATTTAGACTCTCCAATCAGCCTAACCTGCATGTCTTTGGACTGTGGGAGGAAACCAGAGTACCCGGAGGAAACCCACACAGACACGGGGAGAACATGCAAACTCCGCACAGAGAGGCCCCGGCCGACGGGGATTCGAACCCAGGTCCTCCTTGCTGTGAGGCACCATCCGTGCCGCCAGCGTGAATAAATGCTCTTTAAATATATAAAACAGGCTTGTCAGGGAGGTGAGACTATTATCATGGAAGACATAAATTACCCAAATATTAACTAGGGACATGGAAAAAGTGAGGAGGAATTTTTTAGATGTTATAAATTTAAAAATTTTGACACAGTATGTCAGTCAGCCTACAAGAGGGCAATCGATTTTAGATCTGGTGATATGTAAAGATTAAGACAGAATTCGCAGGATAGAGGTAATGGAACCACTTGGGACAAGTGGCCATTCCACAGCAAGTTTTGATGTATTTTGGCAAATTAAGAGGGGCTCCTCTAAGTCCAGGTTTTTAGGCATGCCAACTTTAAAAAGATGCAATCAAATTTAGTTAATATGGACTGGCAGCAAGTTCTTGATTGCAGGACTGTGAATGAAAAATGGAGCAGGTTCAATAGGGTTATACTTGGATGCACAGTGTAAATTCATTCCTAAAGTGCTGAAAAGTAAGTTGAGAAAACAATCTCCACAGTGGATGAATACAGCTATATGTAAGAGTTTGTGAAAAGAAGTAGTCCAGGCGGGACAGAACCATCGCTTGGACCAGGAGCTGGGTCGAGTAGGGGGTGAGAAAGGGCCGGATTCTCTGTATGTTGTATAGAAAGAACCTGCATGACCGGGTCACCGCCGCAATGTTCTCGGAAAGGGACAGTCTGCTGTCCATCACCACGCCGAGGTTCCTTGCACTGGGTGATGGCGTGAGTGTGGTATCCCCGAGGGAAATGAAGAGATCCAGATGGGGAGAGGTTTTAGTAGGGATGAATATCATTTCAGTCTTACCTGGGTTGAGCTTTAGATGGTGGTTGTCCATCCAGCTCTGGATGTCACTCAGGCAAGCAGAGATACGGGCAGAAACCTGTGTATCAGATGGTGGGAATGAGATTATATACACCTTTCCAGTGTTTTACTTTAGATCCTGATATCAATAGCAAGACATTTGTGTGGTTGTGGTACCAAAAAAAGTACCAAAAACAATCTATATCCAGTTTTACATTCATTAGGGCCTCTCATGAGCTTTACCAAGAACAGGCTGTTTTAGTGACTGTGTCTATAAGGCTCATCAGTGAACCTCTGTTCTGATTGGCTGGTTAGCTCCAACAAACTGAACACCGTCTGTTCCGAGCACTTGGATTTTTTCCAGCTACAGGGGGGCTGTTCTGAAGCAAATGAATATATCGTTGTGATGTCATAACTTCTCAAAACAGCTAAATTCACATTGTCTTCATACTGATTGTGTGGATGTATTTGGAGATGGTGCATTTTGATACTTTCAGAGTGTGAAAGATAACACCTTCAACTCCACATTTATAATCCAGAAAATTGAATTTTCCACAATATGGGACCTTTAACACATGTTACAAAACATTTGCTACAATATGCTTCACACCATACCAGCGTCTTAACCCTCCCCCCCTCTTGGGATAAGCAGACAGAGCAGGGGGAGTCCATCCTCATCACTCATCATGTCAGCATAGGGTGTGAGGTCATGTTGAGCAACACTAAAAATCTGTCAGCTTTTCACGTCAGCCGGAATCAGTGAAAGACCGATTGAGTGCAGGTATGTTGAGGTAATGGTTCTGTGGCAGGGTGGTGAGCTGGGATGGGATTGGAGACTGGGAAAAGAGCCCCTACAGTGGGAGAGGGAGACAGAGAGGCCACTCTTTGTGCTGTAAGCCTGGTACAATAATATCCTGCTGACTGTAGTATATATCATTCAAGTCTGAAAATGTTACTTATATGTGGTGCAAATTACGTATTTAAGGCAGCAAGTAAATTTGTGGACCCATCCTACTTATACAGTAAAACCACACTGTCACAGTGGGGCACATTGACTAGGGCACAAGATCCAGAGGAATTCATTTAACTGTGAAGCTACTCAAGCCTGAGAAAAGTGTATGTGTGTGAGAGGGTGCAGGTGTGTGTATGCATGGGTGTGTAGGTGTTTGTGTGGATGAGGTTGTTGGTGTGTGTATGTCTCTTTTGTGTGCGCAGTCAGATGTGGGTATGTGTATATATACTGTATGGCTGAGGGGGTGTGTGTCCATGCATGCACTTCACTGCATACTGAATGCCACCTGATATGGAACAGAATTTACAGCACTAATGAGCTGTAAGTAATCTGGTCAAAAAACAGTGCCATGCTCATTAACCAATTAGTACAAAACTAATTAACACGTCAAACTCTCCAAATACTGCCCGTCTCTACTATATCTCCCCACACACTGTGCACGAACGGCTCCATTATTTAGAGGAGAAGAAGCAGAGAAAATTACACAAGAGAAGAACTGACGTAAGGAAGAGAGCCAGTGAAACGAGAACCACAACCCTCCACACACACACACACACACACACACACACACACACACGCACACACACACACACACACACACACATACACATACACATACACATACACACGCACACACACATACACAAGTGCACACACACACACACATACATATACATATACATGCAGACACACACACACACACACACACACAGACACACAAATATGTACAGTACGCACAAACGCAGATGTACACATGTGCATTTGTGCACACGCAGAGACATGCACACGCACACACAGACACATGCACTGATGCCTACTGTAGTTATTGAAGCACATTATGACCAAACATCATGACCGAACAGATAGAGGAGAGGAAATTTGCAAGTAACCCCCATCTAATTTCTGGCATGATTTCAGTAATTGCGTTCTGCCATAACGATGATATGATGATATGCAAAAATAATACATTAATTATGATAATAAATGGTAGCCAGGAGAAAGGTAATAAATGATTGGTAAATAATGATACCAATAAGGAGCACCTGGCAGTAATGCTGCCTTATTGTATTGAAGAGACATTTGGCGTCCTTTAATTAGAATATGTCCACTCACTGTCCCTTAGGCTATGGCAAGCTGCTATGTACAGACACACGTGCTGCTCTCTCTCTCTCTCTCTCTCTCTCTCTCTCCCTGTCTCGCTCATTCTCTCCCGACTTCTTACCTTGCCAGCAGCCACTGATTGCATGTGTGTGCATATGTGTGTGAATGAGTGTATGAATGTGCATCACACCATCAGCAGATTCAGAGGGCAATGTGGGGAAGTGAGCACTGTGATCTCTGAAGCATCCAAAACACCTTATGGAGGATGACCATTCACCATTCACTCATACTCGCTCCCTGCCTCTTTACACATAGATTTTCCGGACTCTTTGGGTACAGCAATGACACTAATGAAACACTACAGTATTCATATGGCAGTACGCTGATTCCGGTAGCGCAGGAGAGAGTAAGCAGTGAGAACAGAGAGAAAGAGAGAGAGAATGGGGGAGAGGAAGAGAACGAGCGCAGGAGAGAGTAAGCAGTGAGAACAGAGAGAAAGAGAGAGAGAATGGGGGAGAGGAAGAGAACGAGGGAGAGAGAGAGACAGCCAGAGAGGGAAACAGAGAGAGAAAGGGGAGGGCAGAGAGAGCAAGGGAGAGAGAGTCAGAGGAAGAGAGAGTAGAAGAGGCAGGGAGGGAGACACTGAATAAGAGAATGTTCACAGTCCCTCTCTGCAGGAGTCAGGGTCCTGTTCTGTTCTGTTCATTGTGGATTTTGTGAAGTCTGAAGAGTGTGAGAAGAGGAACAGCGACAGATCCGCCAGCTAAGAGCCTCTGACTTTGGGGACAAGAGCAACAGAGAAAGGAAAGAGAAAGTTGGTCCCTTTGAAACTTACTCTTTTTTGGGCCCTTTCTCCCTTTCTTTTTCCTGGACTCTCATACACATTTATCCTCAAAGAAAAGTGAGACACAGCCACACACCATATTCTGCAGGTCTGTGAGCCACTTCACTCTGGGGCGCAGGTGTGGCACAAGGGAGGTCCACCCAGCCCAAGAAGAATTCTGATTCATTCTCCAATTCTCTCCATTTTCAGGTGACGACGTAAACGACATCGGCGTGCCCCTCTGCAGAAGGGATTTCCTCTTATTTACTCTCCAAAGAGCAAGCGCAGAACCCTGTGTGTGTGTGTGCATTTGTGCGCACTAATGTGGATGTGTATGGAAAGAGAACAACCAGCTGCTTCCTCTGAGGCAAACTAGTGGATTTACAGTGTTTTCAGATGCATTTTTTCTTTTTTCACGCACCCATGTGGAGCCCAACTTCTCCGCAGGTGATCTTCTGTTTGGAATAACTTGGATGTCTCCTCACCTTAAGAGTTGCTCCTCTCCTCCATCTGTCTAACTGTCCACCTTCAACTGCTGTCGCTGGCTCTGCCATTTACAGGGTCCCTTCTCCGATCTAATACAACCCAGGCAAGCCTCCCGCGAAACCCACAAAGCAAGATGGGTAAGCGTACAGCTCCCAGGACAGTGCCAACACGCCTCCCACTCTGCCTGGTGGGTTGATCTCTGGGGGAAATCGTGTGTGTGTCCGGTGACTTGCAGTGGGCTTAAAACCATGAACTTATGCACAAACATCTCCTGGACTGGGCCCCCAGGGGTTCTGGGTAATGTAGGTGGGAACGTTTCACTGGGATGTAACAACAGCAGTGGTGGGCTGCCAAAGTACGGGGTGTCCCACAATGATGGGCTATGTGGGTGCTCCAGCACCACAGTGACAGAGAAGAACTGGGCAGCGCTGCTCATCCTGGGGGTAATTGCACTCACTGTTGCCGGCAACATCCTGGTCATCATGGCAGTATCCCTGGAGAAGAAGCTGCAGAACGCCACCAATTACTTCCTGATGTCACTGGCTGTGGCTGACATGTTACTGGGCCTGCTGGTCATGCCTGTATCCATGGTGACTATCCTGTATGGTAAGTGATGTCACGGCACTATAGGTTCATCTGTTGCGGCTTTACGTAGGCTATGTTTGAGTGATTGAGGGAAGGGTGTTGGGGGTAGGGGTGTCACAACTGTTAATGGATGATGATGGTGGTCATGATGATCATGTTGTAAGCTAAGGCTTCATGCCCAAAGTAGGTGGAGCTACTGCCATGTGCTGTCCATCACTGACACATTCAGACATATCCCAAAATGAAGGGGTACATTCACATAAAAATGTAATTTTTGAAGGATTAGGGCCACTCTAAGGTTCAGGTGAATTGGGTTGTCAGATTCATTCATTTTCCTTCCACATTACATACATACTGTGTCAATTTTCCCTTCTCCTGACTCTCTCCCGTCTCTTTTCTTTCCTCCCTTCATTGCTTCTTCTGGTGAGCTATTATCCCCCTCCACCGTCCCTGTACTCTCCCTGTCTGTTTCTCTGTTTCTCTATTCCAGAGGCCTTCTGAATGTCATTTTAAATGATGTAAATGTCATGCATCGAAAGCTGACTGACACTCCGTTCTCTGTATCACACTGAACAGAGCTCATTTTCATTAAAGACAGTCTGCATCACTGGTCTGATGGAGACTCTAAGTATTGTAATAAATAGTCTTCTGGATATTGTAATAAAAATAGAATTAATTGAACAAGGTGTCGTGAATATGATTTAATTAGAAGACTATGTAAATCATTTTACGCTATGTCCTTTGACCTACATTACTATACATCTTATTGTATGTATATTATCACAGCAAATCCTAGCTTTACAAATTAATAATTAATTGCTACACATTATCAAGGTAAACAATCATATATCTTCTTAAATAACACCCCCCCCCCCCCCCCACACACACACACACACACAGTTGTCTCAGAACAATTGTAATAATATTATATACCCTTAAATAAGTATTTTTACAAATGAATTAGCCTACTATTCTTGTTCTATTCCTTGATAATCTTATAATGACTATAATGTATATTTATGGTATATTGTACTGAATATATGTTGGACACAGTATAGTATATCCTGTTTTACATACTTCCAATAGCATGTTAAATCACCACTGAATTGTAGTCTGCACTAGGCGTTGGATAGAGGTGTCAAACATTTTTTCTTTTGTTGAGATGGGTGGTCCTAAGGCACAGAGTGGTTCTTTTAAGGGTATTGAGCTAAAAAGGTTTGGAAGCCATCGGTGCTAGCTGACACACAATCACAACCCACCTTGTGTAATGGGCAGAGAGCAAAAAATGCACTGGAAAGTATTTTGTTCTGAAAAATGTAACTAAATAAAAAATGGTTGTAGGTTGCTTTGTCTGTATTACATATGAAAGACATAAATTTCAAATACATGTATTTTAAGAAGTGGTCATTGCTGGCAATGGGTCTGGCTGTAGAAGGGGGGGTAATGATTGTTGGTGGCAGACAGGTGGGTTTGAGTATGTCAGAAACTGCTGATCTCCTGCGATTTTCATGCACACTAGTCTCTACAGTTTGCAAAGATGGTGCAAAAACAAAATAAAGCAGCAGTTCTGCAGACAGAAACCCTTGTCAATGAGAGATGTCAGAGGAGAATGGCCAGACTGGTCAAAGCTGACAGGAAGGTGACAGTGACGCAAATACTCACACATTACAACAGTGGTATGCACTGTTACAAAAGGGCATCTCTGAACACACAATGCATCGTAAGTCTAAGTGGATAGGCTACAGCAGTTTAAAAGATAAGTGTAATAAATACCTAATAAAGAGCTCACTGAGTGTATATGTGAAGACATAATTTGTGTTTGATATGGTTATAACCAACACAACTTGCTGTTAAGAGAACTAAATTGCACAGTGTTTTCAATTTATGCCAGTAGTGTATATGCAAGCTGCATTTAATGCATTAGTTGTCTGCAAGCTTATCTTTACTTATTTTCTTCGCTGATATTACCCGGTTGTGCTCAATGTCAAAGAGACCGATAAACAACAAGATGCGTCATAGTTTTTGTCTGGAAGGCCGGCCACATCAATAGGGAGCCAGAAAATCTAGTTCAAGTATTTGGGTCAAGTTCAAGTTCAAACACTTGTTTTCCAATGGAAAAAAAACACTCAGTTTAGTTTAGTAAGCCTAACCTTGAAAAATGTGTCAGTATTTCGTAGTTTAGAATAGTGTGTTTAAAGTATTGAGCAACAGGTTTAATGGGGAATCAAAATTAGCCCATAATTTAGGCTAGGGGTGAGCGACTACGGCATTATCTGTATCTATTCAACCAACTATATTATCTGTATCCATAACCGTCTTTGTACGTGGGTGTTGTTTAAACCGGAAGTGGGTGAAGTCATGTCTGGTAGCTGTTTGAATAGTCCCAACATTTTGCATGATAACTTCTGATCCGTTTTGCATCGCGATTTGCAGTAAAGTGCATTGTAAACCAAGACTCACCTTTACAAAGAAAGGTGTACCATTGACACCATTATTGGTATATATTTTATTGTTCAACAAAAGAGATATTTTGTATGGGTATGTGTGATGGGGAGACATAGACACTGCGATTTGCTTGCTAGGCAGCTGATATATTAATACCCTAACATAGACTAGTTAATACCCTAACATAGACTCACCGTGTTCTGAATACCAACTTAGCTCACAATGTTCAGAACAGTGCAGCCTTCATGACAAATAAATAAGAAATGACTTCCAGATCAGCTTTGGTTTGTGTGTGTGTGTGTGTGTGTGTGTGTCTAATTTCTTCTATTTTCATGAAAACTTGATACGAGTCACGTATGCAATCCTTTTCAGCTTACATTGACAAGGTAATGGCGCTCCCCATGTGACAGTATGGTGGGGAAGCTGTTGCTAACGAGACTACGAACCAAACTTAAATGGTTCAGACAAAAGTGTTCCTAGTGTTTTAAGACATCAATTAAAGTGTTTTAGTGTCTGGGATAGACAATAAGTAACCATAATCATAAAACACATTCCTCAGGAGAAAAATTACCATTGAATGGACGTTCATTGTGATGCATTCCTTTTTCTATTCCTCCAAAATAAAACACCTCTGTTCTGCTACCCACTTTCTGCAGAGACCATGTTTTTAAAACCCAGTCAACAAACTCGGAGTAACCAATCCCAGCAGCCACACACACACCACAAACCAATCAGAACAACACTCATTATTCCCACTGTTAAAGATGCATACTCCCATTTACCAACATCCATCCATCCATCCATTATCTTAACCCGCTTATCCTGAACAGGGTCGCAGGGGGACTGGAGCCTATCCCAGCATACATTGGGCGAAAGGCAGGAATACACCCTGGACAGGTCGCCAGTCCATCACAGGGCACACACACCATTCACTCACACACTCATACCTATGGGCAATTTAGACTCTCCAATCAGCCTAACCTGCATGTCTTTGGACTGTGGGAGGAAACCGGAGTACCCGGAGGAAACCCACGCAGACACGGGGAGAACATGCAAACTCCGCACAGAGAGGCCCCGGCCAACGGGGATTTGAACCCAGGACCTCCTTGCTGTGAGGTGGCAGTGCTACCCACTGCACCATCCGTGCCGCCCCATTTACCAACATAAGGCACCCAATTAAATAAATACATAAAACATCTAAATTCTTCAATCATCATGGATATTGATCAAATTGCTCGTACAACACTTGTGCTCTGAGAAATATCATTAATCGTTCCGGGTACTCGGTTAAAACGAGTACTCCGCTCACCCCTAGTTTAACCAATGTTTCATTTTCCATTAACTAACTAATGGAAGCTAACTAATTTTGGAAGATATAAATGGCACTGATGTCGAGTTTCCAACAAGCTCTTTGAATTTATTTGTGAAGGGCATTGTAGCTTATTTCCTGGTTTAATGGTGCAGGTATTTGTGATGTTTAGGTTGTGTACGAGATGTTGTATTTAAGACATGAAACATAAAGTTATGTTGGTCATAATTGTTCAGAAATACACTCAGTATATGAGGGTAATTCAAAAACCAGTCATGAGATCAAATATTTTGTAGCTGCCAATATAGTCTTGTGTTTCAAATATTTCAAATACTCACTTTATTGGGTAGACCTGTACACCAGCTTGTTCATGCAAATACTTACGTTTATATATACTTATATATTTTAATTTAAAATGATTTGAAAGCTTATACAGCTCAAAGTGCTTTACAAGGGTAAATTAATTAATGAATTAATGTGAATGAACACCAGTAAAATGTGAATGAAAAACTGTAAATATGATAATCAATGTATGTGGTAAAACAACTGAGAAATTTGAAAAATGTAAAATGAAAGAGAGGGGCAACACGTCTGGAAACAGCGTGGGAGGAGAAAGGAATATGGCAATTTTATACCTGAAGATATTCAGGCAACTGTGAACGGGGTTGTCTGCATATTTCTCTTTCAGAGGCTTTGCTTAAATCCCCAATTAGAGACTGGGTTATATGAAATAGCTATGATAACAGGAACTTAAAAACAAAAACAATGGTGGCATATT
Organism: Conger conger; assembly: GCF_963514075.1. NCBI lineage: Eukaryota > Metazoa > Chordata > Actinopteri > Anguilliformes > Congridae > Conger > Conger conger. Next base: position 32,791,344 of record NC_083762.1, read on the forward strand.
AGTGAGCTAGCTGTATAAAGATCGGTAATCATAGGCTTCAGGGTGACTCATCGTGCTAGGACTCTGGGTTCCACTGCGTGTGTGCACCTTGCTGTTACCTTGTTGGATCCTTACTGTGCCAGTGCAAACTGTGGCCAGCAGCCCAAGACCAAAACAAATCGTCATTTCATGACAGAAGAGCAAATTCCCTGGTCAATAAGGAGCCTATGGTCTGTCAAAGGCATCTGTGCCTGAAGTGGGCCTTCTGATAAGGTGATTGCAGTGATCAGGTGGACTGTGGAGCAAATTAAACAGCAATTACATGTCAGCAGTCACATGACCATTTCCAAAACCATACCCTTGTTGATGGTGATGAGTTGTAGTACAGACATATATGCTTACAAATGTAGAGCTCTCTCTCACTTTGATGCTCAGACCATTTCTTTCCTTCATTCACTCTTTACACATTCCTGGTGGGACGTAATGACACAGACAATTGGATGTCGATGTATGTATATACAATGGGCTTCAGAATTATTGGCACCCTTGATAAATATGCACAAAAAGTGCTGTAAACAATACAGTTATTAAAGGTACAAAATGTACAATTTTTGTGTTAAAACATTGTTATGAGACTATTCATTGAAAAAGACTCACTGACATGGTGACTGACCCTCTGCCTGTGTTTATAGTCCTTAAATTCGGGTTTCAAAGTGTACATTTGTCAGGCCATCACTCTGTATCGAAACATTCGGCTCATCGGTTGAAAATTGGTTCTACCAATTTTCCAATGGCGTGGGAGCTTATTCTCGTGCAGCTGCCCAAATTGCACTCCAGATAAGCGATCACAGAAACTCTGTATACTATTGCTTATTATCCATGCGAAGACTACATATCTAATTATAAAACCATACCAGTTTCTTATCGGTAACAACAAGCAAATTAGCTGTAATTAGCTTGACAAATTTACAAATATCCATGTACAATAAAATATAAGCAATACAAACATAGTTGTGATTGCACTAGCGTTGTGCTTCAGGTGGATATTTGTGGAAGCCAAGTAATAGCTAATAGCTGGTATTGTTTTTTTAACTAGATAAGCAATAGTATACAGAGTTTCAGTGATCTCTTGTCTGGAGTGAAATTTGGGCAGCCACACATTCCTATTATCTTTACTTGTTCAATCATCCATGTTTAGCTAAACCTTTATTTCTCTCAAACTGTTGCATTGTTTGTGATGGACTATCATATCTTAGTTATATAGCCAGCTAGTTATGTAGCCAAATAACTTGCTTGCTCACAATATAGTTGGTTAGCTAAAGTGAAAACTTCAAAATGACAAAAAATATAAATAGTGTTCTGTAGCACACCAAAGTCAAAATTTCATAAAGTCACCTTTCTTATGAGAACACTATGACAAGACAGCAGGCTCTGTTGTGTTTGTCACTGTCGGCTTTCTAAAACAGTGCACAAGAACACTGAAATATATTATAATGCTTTATATTACGCATTATATTCATAGACTGTGGGAAGCTTAAACAGTGTTGTGGTCTGTGGTTGTTTGTTGTTGCAATTCCTCTCTTGAGCATTAGGAGTCTGAAATTACCTTTTGTACCTTTAACATAAGCTTTATTTTCCAACATGCATAAAGTAGAGCGCTTTATTTTTGATTCAGTGGAATCAACCAAAGTCTTACATTTTTCAAATAAAAAAATGTATTTGCACAAACAATGTGCTCCACAATTATTGGCACCCCTGGTTTAATACTTTGTGCAAACACCCCGAGCAAAGATAACAGCCATGAGCCTTTTCATATAATTTGTGATAAGCTTAGAGCAAATGTTTTTCATGGAACTTAAGTCTGGAGACAGAGATGGTCATTGTAGAACATGCATGTTGTTTTTACTACGCCATTTCTGTGGAGATTTTGATGTATGCTTGGAGTCATTGTCCTGCTGGACAACCTGCCTATGACCAATACTCCAGATTTTCTGTAAAGATTTCCTGGTACTTTGTTGAATTCATTGCACCATTGATCTTAAATAGTGCCCCTGGACCACTGGCAGTCAAACATGTTGATGGTGTGCATGGCCATAACATTCAATTTTGGTCTCATCTGACCATAGCACTCTCTTCCAGTCACAATTCCAATGAGGTTTTGTAAACTCAAGATGCTTGGTTTTGTTTCTGCTGCTCATTGTGCCACCCTCTGTGTTTTGGTGAGCATAACCCCCTCAGTGATCAAAACAACAACAAATCCTGTATCCTATATTTCTTCTTGGGTTCATTATTTCAGCCAGCGGCATTGGCATAGACAAGACTAAAGCATCAGGAACTGCAACGCTCAAGATTAGATTCAATCTGCACCTATACTGACCAAACCTGATCCCTCTCTGAAGTTTGTGGTGGAGGTTGACGCCTCGGATGTTGGGGTTACGAGCAGTCCTCTCCCAATGAGCTTGGAACAACGAGCTTCATCCCTGCCCTTTCTATTCACTCCAACCTACAGAATGTAATTATGATGTTTGCAATCAAGAACTCCTGGCTATAAAGTTAGTGCTGGAACTGTTTCATTTATTTCTTGAATGTTTATTTGAGTGGGGACAATGCCAAGAGACATAGCATCATTACTGCCAGTTTACACCAGGTTCACGTAGCTCTGCATACAGAGATTAAAGCTATTGCTAGTTTCCAACTCCCGTCCCTAGTTAGGCTTTTTTATAAAAAGAAAATAAAAATATAAAAAATAAGAAAGGTTGAAGGGGGTCAGTCAGCCGTTCCTGGTTTAGGCCTATCACAAGAATCTGGAATAAATTCCTCTGCTAAACGCCTTAATCCCTGCCAAGCCTGCTATTCATTGTTCTTCATTGATTTCACTTTGTTTTACCATCCTGGTTCAAAGAATGTCAGACCTGATGCTTTCTCCTGCCAGTTTCCATCCTCAGAACATACCATCCTGCCTGCTCGATGTGTGTGAGATTGAAAGGTTGGTCCAAGGGGAGTAACAACAAGAACCTGACCCCTGTAACGGTCCCTCTAACTGACTGTTTGTTCCTGGGATTGTCCGTCCTAAGGTTTTGCAGTGGGCACACCTGCTATCAAGGGTTTTGACGGACCCTATCCTTCATTCGTCAATGGTTCTGGGGGCAAAATATGGTGATGGATGGAGAGTTTGTTGCTGCATGCTCTGTCTGTGCCCGGAATAAATCATCCAATCGACCTCCTGCTGGGTTGTTGCAGCCGCTGCCCATTCCCAAGTGGTCCTGGTCCCACATCTCAATGGACTCTGTTACGGGTTTGCCGCACATTTTGTTGCCCTGCCTCAATTGCCTACCGCTAAGGAAACAAATACTGATTGGTCAAGTATTCAGACTGCACGGGCTACCAGTCTACATCGTCTCAATTCTGTTAATTTCTGGAAGGCATTCTGTAAACAGCCTCTGCTAGTTTGTCATCTGGTTTTCACCCCCAGACTCCTGGAGCCTACTCACCTGGGCAGAATATGCCCACAATTCCTACTGCCACTGGTTTGTCCCCGTTGTCTGGGTTATTAACCCCCTTTGTTCTCTGCCCAGGAGGAGGAGGTCAGTGTACCATCAGTAGAGGTGTTTACTTGGCACTGCCGGCGGACCTGGAGACCCGGTCAGCCCTCTTTCACCAGATGCTTCAAGACTCCAGCTGACTACCGCAGGACATTACATTACATAGCATTAATGGCATTTGGCAGACACTCTTATCCAGAGCGACATACAGTTCATTAGACTAAGCAGGAGACAATCCTGCTTGCTTGCTCAAGCAATGCAGGGTTAAGGGCCTTGCTCAAGGGCCCAACGGCTGTGCGGATCTTATTGTGGCTACACCGGGGATCATAGAAACCACCGACCTTGCATGTCCCAGTCACGTACAGTGAATCCGGAAAGTATTCACAGCGCTTCACTTTTTCCACATTTTGTTATGTTACAGCCTTATTGCAAAATGGAATAAATTCATTTTTTTCCTCAAAATTCTACACACAACACCCCATAAAGACAACATGAAATAAGTTTTTTTGAAATTTTTGCACATTTATTAAAAATTAAAAACTAAGAAATCACATGTACTTCATGCTTGGTTTGTGCTCCGACATGCACTGTCAACTGTGGGACCTTATATAGACAGGTGTGTGCCTTTCCAAATCATGTCCAATCAACTGAATTTACCACAGGTGGACTCCAATTAAGCTGTAGAAACATCTCAAGGTTGATCAGTGGAAACAGGATGCACCTGAGCTCAATTTTGAGCTTCATGGCAAAGGCTGTGAATACTTATGTACATGTGATTTCTTAGTTTTTTATTTTTAATAAATTTGCAAAAATCTCAAAAAAACTTTTTTCACTTTGTCATGATGGGGTATTGTGTGTAGAATTTGGAGGAAAAAAATGAATTTAATCAATTTTGGAATAAGGCTGTAACATAACAAAATGTGGAAAAAGTGAAGCGCTGTGAAAACTACCCCTGTGGGTCCAACGCTACCCCTGTGGTCAGCAGGTCTGGCTCTCCACCAAGGACATTCCACTCAGGGTGGACTCTCACAACCTAGGTCCCTAATTCATTGGTCCATTCCCCATCGCTCAAGTCCAAGTCATCAATCCCTCGGTCCAGCTAAAGCTTCCCAACACCGCCCCCAACAACAATATCTGTGCTTCCTCGTCTCCCAAGTCAAGCCATGGGTTCACAGCAGAAAGAAAACAATTAAAACATGATTAAATCATTACTTCACATGAACGATATCGCTTACTAAAGTGAACTGAATGATTTTCTTTAGAGTGGAAACGGGCATTTGGGGTTTGCAAACATTGCATATGTGACTTTCTGGTTGAATGACCCAAAAATTTAGCTTGATTTTCAGGCTTTTGCTATCAACATAATAAGAACACGTCTTGTTGTTTATCGGCCTCTTTGATATTGAACAGAAATATTTAAATAGCCTCATGTCTTAGACCTGGGTTAAGCAGGTTTGTGGCAAAAGGGTGGATGAGGACTGGGGTTCAGTCAGGGTGCTTGGGAAGGAGGTGGGGCGCGGTGAATGATCAACGTTATTCCCTGACTCCTGTTACATCTCTTTAGCAGTGTCTACTCCCTGGAACGTCATATGCACAGCAGAGCTGTGATTTATCATGATTATCAAAAACCACACTCCAGAGTGTCTCCCACCTTCACCTTCTTGTCATTAACATCTCTGTAAAGGGCTCTCTGATTCCACTAGCGCCACAGCTGATGAATAACTCTTTTGCAATGTCCCAGCAAGGGGTACAGAGCCGTACCCTGTCTGGTAGTCCTGAGATAAAAACAAGTGACCTTCTTCTCAGCCAAAAACTGTCATAGCTTGGTTGTAGGTGCTGTGAGTGACTGAGACAGAAAAATAAGAATGAGTGTGAGAGAAATACAGAGATAGAATAAGAGAGGAGAGAAAAAGAGTAAAACTCTCAACTTCATCTAATAACTTGGCTTAAATTAATAGCTAACATTAATATTTATGTGTGTGTATTGTACTTTGCAAATTAGTAAACAAGGAAGAGGGGATTTTTTTATCTTCACTGTAAGATGAAAAATCAGGACAATTCATACATTTTCAAGCACTTAAAATTCTATGCTGTGCTCACTTACACAGAGAGCTTGCATAGAACTATCTCAAATTGAACACTTTCATATAGGGACACTGGAAATGACTTGGAACATTATCTATGAGCTTTTCAACAAATCAGCAAAAATGTCAAAATGTCAGTTCATTTAAATGACTGATAATCTGTTTCTGCCACTTCCCCACCACAGGAGGGTCATCATCCACAATTTACCACTCCCTCTAGCTGAGATTACCTCCTTCCTTAAATGTGATGGATCTCTACTTACATCCACATTCCTCCTCAAACTATAGAATAGAAAAAATTGAGAGATCAATTTGAAAAATCTTTGGCACACCTACTAGGACACTCCCTCTCACCCAATCACCTGAGAGATGTACATTGATATGTGATGTCTTCATATGTATAATGGAAAGGAAAATAGGGATAGACCATAGGGATAGGTTTGTGTTTTAGCCCAGCACTAAGACATCTGATTCTACTTATCAGGGTAGTCATGCAATTATCTTTCTTGTAGAAAACATAGAGATGCTCTGAGAGGAACAGACTTTGAGGAATATACTGCATATCTTTGATTGTATTATGACGACAATCATTCTCTGCAGCTACTGTTTTAAAGCTTTTTTGTCTGCGATATAAGGAATAGATTTTCTCTTCAGCAGTTTATATGAAACAGTCGTTGAATTGTTTATGAAAGCAATATCTTTGAGAGCGCTATATCCAATGCAGATTGCATCCATTGATAATACTCTCGTTATCTGATCCACAGACCACTTTCGCATTAACATACAAGTACATACAACTGAGTCCTGGCCAGTATTCCCAAACCTAAATAATATCTCATAAATAATCCTGCTCCATTAACAGCTCGACCCTGTATTTATGAAGTTGTCAGACCAATCACGTTCAGAGGTGTATCACTGACTTTAATATCTGGAATGCACCGGAATATGTCATTTACAGCCATGTAAATTGAGCTCAGTTGTCCTGACACCAAAATGAACAGATTTAGAGACTTAAAGAACATGTCATAAGGGACATTCATTGGGAGTGCTTATTGTTGGGGAACTTGAAGATTGCAGGTTTGAATTCCCAGTTCTACCCTTGAGCAAGTTATTTAGCCTTAGGGCACTGTTCTACCAGTGAGCAAGTTACTTAGCCTCAATTGTTTCAGTAAATGTCAAGGTATATGAATGTCTAAACACTATGTATAATGTAAAAACAGCATTCAAAGGAATGTAAATAATATTATTGCACACCCGGCAGTACATTCCATTTTGTCAGTCTGAAGCATCTACTGGCTGGGCTGTGTCAGGGATTTGCACTGTATTTCAGAGAGCTGTAAAATCTGCCTTATATCCCATTTTGATTGTGAATTAATAATGCATGGACAGTGCTTGCTCTCCTATGTGCACATGAAGCACAACTGCCTGTTTTGTTGAAAAAAGCATTGAGAACAGCCAGTTTTTTTTATTAGTGCCCTCCCGACCTGATGAAAAGCAGGAATATGAACTGCAAAGATGTGCATGCGGGCATTTCCACCTTTGCTGCATCTCTCACAATTCACACTCCTGAATGACCTCTCTCATTCTCATCTCATTCTCTTGGTACTCCGGTTGCAGGAGGGGGCTCCGTTTGGGGGAGGGGAGATTGTTTACTGCATTATTTCTTCATTATTTCCTGCTTGCTAGAAACTTAGAATGCAGATGCAGCCATGCAATACTGACTATTTGAACATACAGTAGTCTACGAGTACCTTTCATTTGTTTTAATTGCTATGTGTTAGGAGCTCTGATTCCTTGTGTGCAGAAAAACGTGTTAAGATTTAAGGTGATAAAGGTCATTAATACTACTTTTTTCATCACCTCTCTTTCCATACGGAACCGGCTTCCGTCTCCCTAGCATCATTAGACAGCACAAGATTAATTATATTCAGTAGACAGCAATAATAAGGCTGGGAAATATGAAATGTCTCGAGGTCCCTTCCCAGCCTACATTCCTAAAGTGATGTGCCTCCTCCCGTTATGTGTGTCACGTCTGTGCCCTTTGCCCATTGTGTTTCCCTTTTTTCCGTGTGTCTGTGCTTTTCTTCGTGTTTCTCTCTGTTTTGGTGTTGTTTCTTTTCCGGCTTTGTGTCTTGTGTCCCAGTTTGCTGTCTGTAGTCTGTTCTGTCATGATCTGTATTTTTCCTATTTCACTATTTGTCCATGTCCTTGGCGTTTTGCATGTTTTGTCCTGTTGCTTTCCGTAGTAGTCAGCTTGTTATTTGTTTCACCTGAGTCTCGTTTCCTTATCTTCTGTTTGTACACGTGTTTATTGTTTAGTTCTTTTGGTGAGTGTATTTAGGCCTGTCGTTTTCTGTTCTCTTTGCAAGCTCCTCTTAACTGTTACCTCACCTGTTACCTGTTCCCTACCCGTGGTCTAGCCTTCATTTTCTGACCCGTCTGTTTTTCTGTTCATTGGTTTTTGGATTCTCTGTTTTTTATCTCTGCATGGCTTTGGACTCCGTTTTGGATTTCGTGTTTGTACCTTTGACTATCTGGTTTTGGACCCTTGCCTGTGGTTTTTGATAACGCTCATGTTTTTGCATTAAAGCTTGCCAATTTGCACGTATCCCTGAGTCATGTGCATGGTTCTTATGTCCAATAAACCTTGACAATGTGATATTTGTGTATTATTGTGATTATAATGTGATTATTAGTGTAATCTGAGGTGCACACCAAAAGTGTCCCCCAAGAGAGCTGGGGCATTACATGTACAGTGACAGCTTTAATTCATTCATGAATAAATATGATAAAATAAAATAGAAATCTATAAACAAAAACAGACACAAATCTATTATCATCCATTCTGCAGATGCCCGTCTGTGCTAACATATCTGATAAATTGTAACAACGATCTGGCTGCTTGTATGTTTATGGAGGGCTATGTGGGCTATCCAGTTTCTTACAGATCTATGCTTTTCTCTGTTCCTTTGTCCACTCCAGAATTATTGTACTAAAAGGAAAACTTTTTTTTTTTTTTTTTTTTCATGCAGATCATACTGTAATGTAGCCCATACTATGGACTGCTATCTGTGTCCAGATACAGGGTGTGCTGATTTGTGTGGGTACTCAACACTTAATTCAGAAACTAGAAATCACTCACATAACCCCTCAAGTAACCCTTTTCTTAACACAAGCGTGGAAATTACATACCCAAAAAAGATATTTACTATTCTTGAACCCTTTTGACTACAGGCATAATCCTGTTCTTTTCTGAAAGGTATCCTTTTGGGGTTTGTTTTTCAAGAGTCCAAGAATTACTCTTAAGTTACAGAAGCACAAACAGAAGCACAGTTGAAGTGGAAGATTTTTTTTGCACTTAAAAGATTCTCTGTTTTAGAGTGGATACAGATTATTGTGGCTGTGCCTGATGTACTTAGAAACACAATAGATGCACAGCCAAAACAGTGGACAAATCCTCCATCAATATCACCAAAAATTAGCATTCTGCTTTGTTCTAAGCTATGTCTAGGCAGTTTTCCAAAAACAACATTTGGAGACTCATGGAAACTAAATCATATTATGGGTCTTATTAGGTGTAAAATACTGTATTTTGTATTAAGTATAAAACACTTCTTATCCTGAAAAAAATGTTTGCACTCCCCCCCACCTGTCATCCTCCCCCTACCTCTATTTCTCAACCTCTCCTTGTGCTCTGCCGAGACAGCAACAGTTTGAGAAGATTTAAAAAAATAATCACAATAATAATAATAATAATAATATATTGTATACTAATATATCCTTGAGGTATATTGATTGAAGTTTTCATCAAATACCCAACCCCCATCACCAAGTCAAACACATTCCACTATTTCATATGCCATTTATTATTCAAAAGCTGGCCGGCTTCTTATTTATACACATACTGAATAATAATACAACATTTTGAGTTTTATTCTATGTATTTAGATTCTTGCAAAACTGTAAGGGGTTAAATCTGAGCAGTGTAAGAATAGGAGTCTCCCTTTCCTGAGTTTCATAAATCTGATGACTAACCATCCGCAGCACAGAAATGAGATTAACCTTATACCAGCCTAATAACTTAATTTACTCAATTTGGTGCAAGTCCAGGTGATTGAACCTCTTACTGTATCTGGCCACTCCCAAAACATAATGAGGATCCTATGGACAGGTGTCATTTGGAAGACTTTTGAAAACTTTTTAAATTAACAATCAGAAAAACTTGAAGAGGAGAAAGGGAGGAGACCAGTTTTGATTTCCTGCAAAACAAACACAGGAGGAAATATTTTGGAGCTGCTGAAAGTATATATTTTCTCCAGAGATTGATACAGTGGGGTTTGGGTGGGGGGCATTAGGCACAACATAGTAAATGGTTATTTTGGTCAGAGCAAGATGGGATTTTAGGCCATCAGAATGTTGAAGGGAAAATCTCAGACCTTATTTTTTTCCAGATTAAAGGGATTGATGCCAATACGATTGTTTCAAAAATGTCTTATATTTCTGCAAGTAAAACAGCTTTGGTCCCTCAGTTATAAAAAATAAAAAAAACTTTGAAAATATACCTACCTGTCTTATTTTTTATATTTGGTTCCATGCATGACATTGATTTGTTGAGTTCAGTGGCAGTGTTAAGGATTTTGAAAGAAAAATAAGATAAAATAACTCTTTCTCTTTTAGAACGTGTGCTTTCAGACCTACCCACAATGCAGTTCACTGAAGCCTGACTGGCTTTAAACCAAATTTATTAAAGCCTCCTCTGTCGCTTCCCTTCTGAAACTCTTACACCCTGGCAGTGAGAGAGAGGGGGATACATATTCTGGTGTAACCAGGTTCTCTGACCATAACTATGAGTGTGAGTCTACGAATTCATTGAGTTCACTCTTGTGGGGGGAGGGGGCTGCTTTTGAACATCTCTTATCCTTTGTAGTTGCTGCCAGTTTTGGGGATTAATTTGAAATTGGCAGTGGTGCCTCAGAAGTCACCACTCTACCACCCACACCCAATGCAAGGAGCTTTTAGTAGTCTTACAGTGTGCTCACCAGAACCAGAGGGTGTTCACCACCCTACAGACCATGGTTACAGTACATCTGAAAATAAACCAGGGTTATGACTGTGGGACAACTCTATAGACATAATAAACAAAAAACCCATGACCTACAAATATACTCTATGTACAGTTTTGGATGTTGGACTGGACGGGACAGTGGACAGGCTAAAGAAAGACCTGCAGAGGACTACTACCCTGACCTTAAACCTTAAACTTGGAAAAAAAAAGAGAAAGAAAAGACAGGCTCATTCACAAAACATTTCTTAAATTCTTATTACTTTTGGTCTTAAGAAAAGTTCCCATAAAAACAGCATGAGATTCACGAAACATGCGCATACCTTTGTTTTTGTGTCTACCTCAGGTATATTAGATGATGAATACCGATTGTTCATGTTCATTTGATGTCTGTTCATGTGATTAACATAAGGAAACCCCAGAGCAATCCCACAGAAGGCATGCAGACTACTGGGCCACAAACCAGTGACCTGTCGGGCCCCAGTGCAAATTATACTGAGGGCCCCCTCCCCTTCAATAAATTACCCACACACACACTTGCAGCGCACATGCACCAGCCATTCAGAACCACAGTAGACAAAGCACTGGGATAGCCAGTCCTCCTAACAGATAGCAGTAGCATTTCTAATAGAGACAACATCACAATATTACATTACTCTTTCAGACTAACAGTGGCTTAACGATAAAAAGCTAAAATGCTGTCCACTCATTGAAAAGGACATTCAGTCCAAATTGCCCTCCAGAAATTAATCCACGAGGTCCAAATTCCTGGCACTGTCATTTTCAATTGAAAGTATGGATAACCCACTCTCGCCCCATTCTGGTCCTTAAGCAGTTCTTGATAAGATTTTGGTTTTGAGAACAAGCGTTTGGCTGTGGCGGTAGTCACTAGTGTGGTGAAATTGAGAATCAAAGGCAGTTGCTTGTTAAAAAAATACGGATCTACCTTTGGTAGTTTTGCTGCTTTTTCCAGTTCCTCCTTTTTACATTTCTTTTTTCATGCTTATTTTTGCTTAGATTCAAGCATCGCTTGATTTTTGCTCTCTAACTTTTGCTGACATACAGCAAGGCACAAAGCTAAATGTGATAGACAAAACCCAGTTCAAAGCTGGCCGTTCATGTAATAGATTGTCAAAAACAAATAGTTTGCCATTTTTTAAAGCACAATTGCAAACAGATAAATATACTGATAAAAGTAACCATTTTTTGTATTTGTCCACCTCTTACAACATTAACATGTCAGTCATTTGCTCTACTGACAAACATAAAAATAGGAAAAACACATTATTGGTTTGTAGCCATGGGGAAGAAATGGGATGCAAATGAAAGGTATTTTTAGCATGAGCGTCTCTCGGCTCATCAATACAATTCAACAGTGTTCTTGTCACCGACGCACAAACTCCAGCACAGACCCCTCTCCACTCTGGGCCTTGGTGCGATCGAACCGCCACTCCTGCCCTTAGCTCTGCCCCAGCTACAAACATATCTCAGTGGTCCCTAAAGACACACTCTCTCCCCAAATCAGATTATACCCATGTATACTGTATGCATCATCCACACAGTGGGCCTCTGTGTGGAAGACTCAGAGGCCCACTGTGTCTTCCACAGGACTCCAACTCTGACCCAGAACCAAACAGAAAAAGAACACTTCTGCAACAAAACACATAAAGGCTAGAGCTTAAAACAGGATGAGCAGATGTCAAAAAATATGTACCCGTGAGCAGGTTCAATATAAAGGAAAGATCTCATGTGGGTGGAAATGGGCTGTTTATCTCCTGGAATACAGGTACCCGGTGTTCTTCATCATAGCTTTAACAAGCTCCCTCTGCATCTCCAACCGCCAAAAAGACAGAAAACAGGGGAGCAGAAACAGGAATGTAAAATCCACACAGCACAAGACAGCCAGTGACAATTTTGCACCCTACATTCCACACAGTACTACATGAGAGCCAGGCCAATTTTACACTATGCAGAACACACAGTACTGCAGGGAACCTGTGACTATTTTACACCTTACACATGACAATTTAAAATGTTTCAAAATGACTATTTCCAAATCCAAGTTTTAACCATTGACACCCTATTCGTTGATAATGTTCGGCACGGACCGGGTCCTCATCGTTCAACCAAGTGTGAGTTTATTTCTGTACCCATTCTGTTTTTTCCTGCTAATACAGCTGGGTAGACCATAATTTGCCATTATGCTGGTTTAAACCAGTATATTCCTGTAACTCCTAAATCAATAGCCCAACGATAAGCTCCAAATCTCGCAAAGGTTTTGAAAAAACTGTCAAAAAACATTTTAAGTAACATATAATTTGTTATTTAATATTCGCCATTACATATTTAGGCTACCTGTGACAACTGGGAAATCCTCTTTTTGCATGAATCTAGTTGTGAATCTATTTAGCGAAAATAAAGGTAATTCCTGAGTTTGGTTCTCTAATATAAGCTAAATTTTTTATGCATGGAGGCAGTTGTAAGAACTGGACCACCGATTCAGGAAACTTGGGCCAGTGAGGGTTGGCCAACTAACTTTGCAGCATAGATTAACCCATGTCCCTCAATCGCACCGAAGCCAAGCCTTGTCTCACCCATGTAATTCCCAGGTCGTAAGCAGGGTTGTGGACCTAGGTTAATAATGTGGGTTGACCCTTTCAGTCCGGCAGCAAACACAGGATTTACTGTACCTGGGTCATTACTTCAGTGTGAAAGGGGGATTAGAGGTCTACAACCCTGACAGTAAATATTTCATGCCGAACATTCAACTCCGTGCCACAAGAGAGTCAGTCAATATTTTATACGCTACAGACCACACAGAACCAGTGAATATTTTGGATACTACATTCAACACAGAACTACAGCAGACATACCACCCTTGAAAAAATTATTTTCAGGAGACCGAGTGAAGGGGGTGGTTCCTCAATTCATAATCATCCATCAGTTTCTTGACATCAGCCCTGCCTATGGTGGAGATTGCTGTTTTGCAGGAGATTTCTGACCTCCTTGGGAGGTCAGGGAGCAAATGACAAATTCAGGAAGACTCCCACAGCTTCTAGGAGAGGGACAGTAAACACAGAACTCCAGTAAATCTGAGAGTCTGATCAGAACCACCAATCAACAGCAGGTGCCAGGCATGCCATTGAAAGGTGACGAAGCAGTGGCAACCTGAGAAACCCTAGCTGACTTAGGGTGCTTCCACCAGAGTTAATTTTGTTAATGAAATCTATGACGAATAATGTTTGTCACAACATTTTTCCCATGATGAAAATGAAACGATAACAAAATAAAAAATATTGTTTGTGAAAAACGGAATCTGTTTACTTTTTCATTAACGAATTAATGCTAAATGAAAATTTCTCACAAATGACTGGACAAACAGTGTCAGCCATGTACATATACTATGTACATCTGCAGGCTGAAGACATTGCGTGGGCTGAGTTATTTTCGACTCAACCACTTACCCACACAGAAGGCTTGAATTTTTGGTTCGACTAATTAAAAGGCTCGAATGATATGTCAATCAAATATTAACCCAACCAGTCATTGTCTAGAATCAGTTGTCAATCTCTTTCTAACCCAGCCAACAGCTACACACGGGAGGAGGGTTCACAGAGGAAATCAAGGCTGTGAATTTTGGATAAGGCGAATATTGTCAATGGAAAGAAAATATTCAAGCTCCATTTCATCTGTAACAAAGGAGAAATGAGCCGTGCTTTGGGGGAAATAGGAGAGTGCATGGTCAGATGACTACATAAGGCGGCAGTAGAAACCTATTAAATACAGATACATTTATGATTTAGTCAGAATAGGCTGAGCGAGAGGGAGAGGGGATTCGATAGAGCCGGGGAACAATGCCACATTAAAACTTAATTCAATTGAATTGATTAGCACAGAATTACAATCGTGTCTGCCCCTTCCTGGCTATTATTAGAGCATATCTTAACTGATAAACAGAGGACAATTACCAGGCTGATCATCTTTGGGACAAATCCAGAGTCTTGATTCTGAACCAAGGCATAGAGCTTGCCTTCTTATCAATGTATTTATAGCAACAAGGCGAATATGATTGTTAACATCCCAAAGTGTGGACAGATGCTCATATTGTTGGTGTTCTACCAATATGAGCTGCTGGTAAGCGTAATGAGGCATTAATGATAATAATAATAATAATTGGAAGTCCAAGAGGAAACATGTAAACCAAATGATATTATGGGTCATGCGTGAGGTATAAAACACTATAGATTGCTTCGTAAATGGTGAAATACTTTTTATCCTGAAAAATGTGTACTCACTTCCCCCTGTCTGTCACCCTCCCCTACAGCGCCCTCTTCTTGCTGTCCCCATCTGGCAGCAGTGGGTCCAGAAGATTGTAAAAATACATACATCATAAGATCTGGTATACTAATCAATTGATGTAACTTCTTGTCAAATACCCAACCCCCCAACAACAAGTCAAACAAATCCCACAATTTCACATGCCATTTACTATTCAAAAGCAGGCCTACTCCTTATTCATAAGCATAAGTACAATGTAACGAATAACCAAATGTTAGTGTGGACTAGTAGCCTTAAAGTAGCCTTAAACTATGGAAAGCCAGGACACAGGAGCACAGAGTGTGACATTTTATCTCAAATTTTACCATGGTCCAATGTATAGGAGTGAACCAGCACTGATGAGCATATCATTATTTGGAACAAAAACCAGCATCACCCTTTGCCTTCAGAAATTCTGTACTCCCTTGTCAAGCACTTCCTGACAATGATTGACTCTCATCATGTTTATTATCATTATATTATCATTACCATTTATTATAATGTATCTATTATTTCCATGAATTAAGTTTTTTCTTCTTCTTGTAGTACTACCTATCCTTTCTGTCCTTTATGTTAGAATTCATTCTGTACAGCAGAGCCACGACTGAATTGTCCTCTCTCTGCAGTTGGCTGATGATGTAGTGCAGGCTTAAATTAATCAACATCTGGACTCGTGTTTTTGTGTGCCCTGCATATACCCTTGAATCTTATGCCAAACTAGATATCTTAAAACGTTATGATTCTGCCCTGGGGCTCAGGAAGTATTGGAGACGAAACCGAAACAATATGGTGTCACAGGTAACGGGAGAGGCAAAACTAAAGATCAAAAAAGATCAACTGTGATCAACCTGAACCATCTCAATAGCAAACATTCATCAAAACACTTAGAGGCACATTACATATTGAGGATGAACAATGCAATGAAGACCAGAGCCTTCAAAACAATGGCTGAAAATGTATATGGAGAAACAACTAAGGATTTTTTTTTTTTATCAAACCACAGAACAGACACCGGAGGGTGCTAAAAGGTGAAAGGTTAAGGTGAAAAAGAAAAGAATAATTATTCTGTCTATCCTGTCCTTCATGTTCAGTGCTGAGAGCTGTTTGTGCCCTTTAACACTGTTCTTGTTCTTTTGCCACGATTTCATGTCTGATCCCGACTGTCTTTGCGGTCTGTTTTCTGTAACACTCATTTCATATCTGATGTTTCATGCACGACGTGCAGATTGATGGTGATTATGATCAATGATGATTAGGGAAATGATTTGCAATCCGATACACGCGTAACTCATCGTCTATCAACAGAATAATGAATAGGCCAAATTAGGCCATATTGAAAGCATGCTTTAATCAACCCTTCTTTCATGACACTGTACATTGCCTCTGGTCGAATGCATTGCAGCAGTCTGCAGGAAGCCTACTCTGTCTCTATCACTCTACCTTTATCCCAACCTGGGGGAGTGCTAATCTTAGAAATGTGCCCTTTTATCTGTTTTTCTCCATCTCTGATCCTCTCAGCAGCCTCTTAAGTCAGCATGCAGCAAGGCTATGACTAACATCACCTCAGTCGGGTGCACCGCGCTGCTAGCAAACAGCTATGAATTATGTGGATCACTTATCTAGCTGGTAATTTGAAACCAATATTGATCATAAACATTCATTAAGGTGTTTTTTCTGGTTGCACATTAGGCTATACAGCAGAGCTGTACAGATAGTTATTTAATTATTACTTAGTTTAGCAATCTAGCAATGGATAAAAATGAAGGGGGGGAGATAAAATCTAAAATCAATAAAATGTTGGCTCTAAATTCTTCATATATTTCATATAGTTAACAAAATATTTATGATTCCCTTTAGTTCAATACATTCTCTCTTCTCAGATGTGATAGCAGTGAGGTGTACCCTTGCCTGTGAGATGTTCCCCTTATTCCCCCTCTCTGGGGACCTGGGCTGGGGAACTGTCTTTCTCACCGAGATGCATGACAGAATATCTTGATCACAATCACCCTTGGCCCCCAGAGGCTAACCTGAAGCCATGGCAACCAGAAGCACTGATAGGGTCGAATAAACAGCGCTTATGTAATGTCCGTGGTTTACCTGCCATTGCACAGGGGCTGCAGCCTCATTGTCGAATTACAGGAGATTGCAAAAAAGGGGAAACTGGAAAATGTCTCATCATCAAGCTATATAAACATCAAATGAGATGCTCCCTGATCGCAAGCTTATCTCTGTTTATTTCTCTATTTGTTACAACAGGCCATCCACACTGGTACAAACGCTCTATTAGAAGCCACCATGTTTGGCCAGACCCTGATTTTCCTTTCATTATTGGGTACATTAGCCTGTAACTGTTTTCATCCTGGAGCCATAACCCTGTCTTGGTTTGAAATGAGTACAGTATGAAGCAATACCGTGTTAAGGAGGCTGAAACAGCCTTGTGCAGTTCGGCCAGTAGTCTGAACAGATATGTATATTGCAACACCTCCAGATGGTTGTCATTTTGTGATACAAACATCAGTACAGGAAATGTAAAGGAATGCTTCTTATTAATTAAACACTTGCCCCAAATTCATCTGGAAAACACTGCAAATTCTTCTTGGAGAAAAGGGAGCTGCACAGAATTAGCAGCAGAATATGAAACTGCCATAACCTGTGGGAGTGCACAGAGGCTGTTATCTGTTTGGAGAAAAGTTCAAATTGTGCTGACCCTGTAGGTTGACATTGTGGCAGTTATTTTCTAATTAACCTGCTTTATTTTGTTTTCATAAACATGTGGTTTGTTGAAGAATAATAATTATTTTGGTAGTGTTATATGCAACATGCTTTGGAGTAATGCTATCACTGCAATGTTCAAGATAACATAACAGGGAGTTCCTGGAAACTGGATGAATACACAAATCCAAACATTCTGTGTATGTTCTGAGAACCCATATTTCTTATCTGAGATTAAATAATACAGAGCCACTGAAAGAGATATTAGAGAAATAAAAATATATTACCCTACAATACTTTTACATTTCCTCAATATTTTTGTATTTCCTTGCAAAAAATTGTGCATTTTCAAGTCAAATCTCAATACTTGAGGTTGATGTGTATATTTTAGGGTCAAGCAATTGACCGATTTATCAAATTTGACCTTACCCAGGACATTATGTCAGTGCTCATACAAGGGTATCATGTTAACAAATGACAACTGAAATGGTAGCTTTCTTCAACGGGGCCTTTCTCAAGAAGCAACTAACAAGCAACATTATTTTGCATACCCTCGCAATACTTTAGCAAAAGTATTTTGGGGGAAGGCAAATCATTTGTGAGGGAACAGGAAATAAACAGCTTTTTATTTTTCTTCTCTATCCCTCGGGGGTTCTGTATATAACACCTGAGCTTGGTACAATGATTTTTCTGCTCATTTGTGATGGGATTGGCCTATTAATATCAATGTGCATTACATATTGGGAGAAATGTGTGGATAACATTTGGTTTAAAAAATGAATCCTAGTCTGGTCACTCTGCAATTGACACATGTGTCAATCATGTGGTTACCCAGTATAATCCGTGGAAATAGTGTTCTAGTAAGCATGGTATTTACTCTCTTATCTACCGCTTGCAGTTTTCCTCACTCCTGAAGCATCTTTGCCCATGCAGAGAACCACACTATTTTGGAGACTGTCCGCCATATCCAGTGCTGATCCTCATTCTCACCCAGCCTTGTGCGCCATAGCTTGCCAGATTCAGAGCAATAATTCAGAGCTGAAGCCATTGTGTGAATGTACAAATCACACTCTGTCCCAGAAATCGTACATAGTGTCATGTTCCAACTGGTGTGCTAAATATCATAGTGATTGAACGT
Source organism: Conger conger (assembly GCF_963514075.1). Taxonomy (NCBI): domain Eukaryota; kingdom Metazoa; phylum Chordata; class Actinopteri; order Anguilliformes; family Congridae; genus Conger; species Conger conger. Next base: position 32,810,178 of record NC_083762.1, read on the forward strand.
CTGAGCATATTGGATACTATGTGAGACAGAAGTCACACCAGTCTTATATACAACTTCTGAGTCTTAGATACAACTCCAACGATCACATTCTGACGGTCTGCTCAAGGGCATTATTGCCTGTGTCAGTAGTCCCAGTCTTTCTGTATTATGTTTGAATCGACCAGGCTGCAATATTTCAGATAGTGTTTGAAAAGTTTCTAAACAATCAAATCACAACTTCCTGAGCAATCAAAAGTTTGTTTTAATTTTAGGAGGAGTCAGTCAGGAACAGTTTATCATGTGACTGCCTGAACAATCAGAACAGTGCTTCCTTCACGTGACTTCCTGTCCTACAGGATACAGCTGGCCACTGCCTCCAACTCTCTGCCCCATCTGGATCTACCTGGATGTTCTTTTCTCCACGGCTTCCATCATGCACCTGTGTGCCATCTCCCTGGACCGCTACATCGCCATCCGCAACCCAATCCACCACAGTCGCTTCAACTCCCGGACTAAGGCTTTCCTCAAGATCATGGCAGTCTGGACCATCTCTGTAGGTAAGGGTCAGAGTTAATACCATCTCTGTCGGTAAGCGTCAGAGTTCATACCATCTCTGAAGGTAAGGGTCAGAGTTAATACCATCTCTGTCGGTAAGCGTCAGAGTTCATACCATCTCTGTCGGTAAGCGTCAGAGTTCATACCATCTCTCTAGGTAAGGGTCAGAGGTTATACCATATCATACTTTGCTAAAAATCGCATAAAGCAATGCTTACCTGAGCCCTCCCAAATCCATAGTGGAGGTTGCAGCAATGAGTGCTGATACATACAGTATATATTTTGATTTTGGGCAATCAAAAATTGAGGAAAAACTAAAAAGTTATTTATCATTTATTATTCCTCCCATGCTCCAGGTTACAATATGTGAAAAGAAAATAGTGAAAAATCTTGATTTGTCAGAGCTTTGTGCCAATTGCATCATAGCTACAAAACAACCGACCGCTCGCAGGAAATGCAATAAAAAGGAAAAAAGAGATTCACTTAAAGCAGATGTATTCATAAGAGTATTGGAAAATAGAAATCTCAAAATAGTCACTGCATGCAGTTCTCTTAACAGCTGCATGTAATTTGTTTTGCTATAGGAGGATATTTCAGGTAATTTTCTGTTCAATAGTGCAGCAGTGCTTAGTTGGTCTAGTAGCAAAAACACCACCTAATGATGTGTTGAGCTGGCAGGGAGGAAACGCATTCAAATCCCTTATCATATCATAAAATCCTTACCCCTTAGGGGCATTAGGATCAGTCAAATATATAGCAGTTAACTCAAATGAAACACCAAAACTGTATAGGTGTACAGGTCAGAGACCTGCCTTTCTTCTATTTGCAGGGGGCTCCAGAATATTTTGGCACCCCGACGACAAAAATTACAAAAAATAAACAAAATGTGTACTGAGATAAAGTCAAAATGCGGAACATGTGAATAATACTAATGTTTCAATGGAACCAATTGCAATAAAACACTAATGGAATAAAAATAGATTTCACCAAAATCAAGGTTCCATAATTATTGGCACCCCTGTTTTAGTACCTTGTGCATCCATCTCTGGCAAAGATAACAGCATGACTTTTCCTGTTGACAAGGTTAAGGAACACATTTGGAGGTATTTTTGTCGAGTCCTCTATGCAGATCCTTGCAATATCCTTCACATTCTTGGGTATGCGCTTCAGAGTTGCCCTCTTCAGTTCAACCACCAGGTTTTCGATTGGATTGAGTTCCGGAGCCTGAGATGGCAAATTGCAGAACATTACTTTTGTTGTTCACAGAACCATTTGTGTGTGGATTTTTGCCAATACTTGCTGGAAATCCATCATGCCATTGATTTTACAAGTATCCCTGGACTTCTGATCCTCCATCAAATTTCACTGTGGGCATTTCCTGTGGGCAATTTTGGTTTCATTCGGTAATTTAAAGTTTGATGAAGGTGCTGTGGTCAGATGAGACCAAATTGAAAATTTGGAACAGATACAGCATCAGCATGTTTGGCATTGAAACAGAGATGCAAAAAAGGAGATGCACGTCATACCCACGGTGACGTTTTGTAGAGGGTCAGTGATGTTTTGGGGTGGTTTTAATTCCAGGGGTCCAGGGTCACTGGTTAAAATCAGTGGTAAAATGGATTCCACCAAGTATCAGGATGATCTGTATGCCCCTACCATAAAGCTCAGACTCGGCTGTAGGTGGACTTTCCAGCAAGGCAATGACCCAAAGCATACTTCAAAATCCGCACAGAAATGGTTCCATTTCTAGAGTTTTGAATGCCTTTGGAGTCTGTTATTGGCATTTGTGGACAGCTCTGGACCTCATGTTGACAAACGCCAATAACAGACTCCAAAGGCAACCAAAAGTGAAGAATCAAGACTAGATACTGAAAGCTTTTTTGTAACTGCACTAAGGAAGTCTTGAATAAACCTGACTATTCGGAAGCAGCTGATAAGCCAATTGTCCAATTACTTTTGGTCCCTTAAATAGGGGAGGGGGGCTATGCATGAAAAGGGATGTGATTCCAACATGCATAACCCAATATAAATGTAAATACTGTCGAGGACCTGGCCCTAGGCCCCCTGATGAGAGATTGACAGGGATGGGTTAGGCAGGAATGCATTGTTAACCCCTCGCACACGCCATTGAGGTGGTAATACCTTCAAATTAAAGGGGAAAGTCTGCACATTAACTGCACATTAATTGTTCCATTTCTGCTGGTCTATAGAGCCAAATGAACAACTGTACCAACTGTCCAAATACATCAGGACACTGTGTAATAGATTGAACTTTTTGTTATCACAGATCACATTTAGTATTTTGGCACCATATTTTCATGCTGGTGTCTCTGTTACAAAGACCAATGCTATTAGCCAGGATGAAAGCAGTGTGCTGCTGAATTTAGAAAATCTGGAAAAATGAATAAATCAGAGATGTTGGCATGCAATGAAAGTGTTTTACATTAAGCTTTTGATTTACACCCACATACAGCGTGGCTAACTGCCACTCTGAAAATTTTGAAGCTTTTATCATGTGGTTCAGTGCTTAAGCTGGCAGAACAATCAGTCATTCTAATTACCACATTGTGGTCTCAGTATCCAGCTGATTGTGTCAATGACACTAATGATTAACAGGCTAATGCAGGTGAATATGTCCGACCTGCAGGCTGGGAGAAAGGAATGGTGCACATTCACATCTCTGCACCCATGTGGAACTTTGAGGAAGTTTCTAGAGTACGAAATAATTGTAAATACAGTGGTGTGAGTTGGTGGTGTGTTTTGGATCATTGTCCTGCTGCAGAACCCAAGTTCGTTTCAGCTTGAGGTCACGAACAGATGGCCGGACATTCTCCTTCAGGATTTTTTGGTAGACAGCAGAATTCATGGTTCCATTTATCACAGCAAGTCTTCCAGGTCCTGAAGCAGCAAAACAGCCCCAGACCATCACACTACCACCACCATATTTTACTGTTGGTATGATGTTCTTTTTCTGAAATGCGGTGTTACTTTTACGCCAGATGTAATGGGACACACACCTTCCAAAAAGTTCAACTTTTGTCTCGTCAGACCACAGAGTATTTTCCCAAAAGTCTTGGGGAACATCAAGATGTTTTCTGGCAAAATTGAGATGAGCCTTAATGTTCTTTTTGCTCAGCAGTGGTTTTCATCTTGGAACTCTGCCATGCAGGCCATTTTTGCCCAGTCTCTTTCTTATGGTGGAGTCATGAACTCGCGCTCTTGGGGTAATTTTGGTCGGCCGGCCACTCCTGGGAAGGTTCACCACTGTTCCATGTTTTCGCCATTTGTGGATAATGGCTCTCACTGTGGTTCGCTGGAGTCCCAAAGCTTTAGAAATGGTTTTATAACCTTTTCCAGACTGATAGATCTCAATTACTTTCTTTCTCATTTGTTCCTGAATTTCTTTAGCTCTCGGCATGATGTCTAGCTTTTGAGGATCATTTGGTCTACTTGACTTTGTCAGGCAGGTCCTATTGAAGTGATTTCTTGATTGAGAACAGGTGTGGCAGTAATCAGGCCTGGGTGTGGCTAGAGAAATTGAACTCAGGTTTGATAAACCACAGTTAAGTTATGTTTTAACAGGGGGGGCAATCACTTTTTCACACAGGGCCATGTAGGTTTGGATTATTGGGTTTCTCCCTTAATAATAAAAATCTTCATTAAAAAACTGCATTTTCTTGTGTTGTCTTTGACTAATATTTAAATTTGTTTGATGATCTGAAACATTTAAGTGTGACAAACTTGCAAAAAAATAAGAAATCAGGAAGGGGGAAAACACTTTTTCACACCACTGTATATTGCAATTGTTGGAGGGGAGGAAGGAGCTGACTGGCTTTGAGTGTGAGCAGCTTTGGAAAAAGGAAAGCATATAGTAAGAATCCCTTATGTTCATGATATGAACAAAACATTTTGGCTTCATTATGAAACTATGGTTGGCTAAATTAAATGAATTAAATTGTTAATATATTGCAAATATCTATATATTGACAAATAATCGATTAGACTAAGCAGGAGATAATGCTCCCCTGGAGCAATGCAGGGTTAAGGGCCTAGGTCAAGCGCCCAAAGGCTGTGCGGATCTTATTGTCTATTGAGGCTATGCTGGGATCCAAACCACAAACCTTGCCTGTCCCAGTCATTTACTTTAACCACTACACGACAGGCCTCCTTAACATATCCAAAACTGTTTTGTTTTTTTACTACCTTTGTGTTGCTTTCAACGCCTGTGGTCAAATTTACTTTTGTTACAATATACATTTATGTTACAAAACACAGACGGTTTTGAAATTGTAAGGCTTGGAGTTTGAGTGGACTGAAAGGAAACAGATTCCAAGCAATTCTGTGACCAGGTAATTTTATTTAACCAGAAAAACAGAAAAGTTTTTTCTGCACCGCATAGAGCTGAACTCGATATGTCCTCCCGCTTCAAATCTCATCCCCTTTGATCTCTCCTGCAGTCACCAGGGTATCATAAATAAAAGGTCTCACAATTAGACATACCACAGAAAAAGAAACATCAGTGTTTCAGTATTTCAGAGCCATCCAAAGCAATTCAAGCAGAATGAAGAGTTTACACCTTTTTTCAGTATACAGTCCCTTCAAAAAATATTGGAACAGCAAGGCCAATTCCTTTGTTTTTGCAATACAATGAATATATTTGGGGTTGAAATAAAAAGATGAACACGAGACAAAAGTTCAGAATTTCAGCTTTTATCTTGGTATTTACACCTAGATGTGTCAAACTACTTAGAACATAGCACCTTTGGTATCAGACAATTTCTTAGGTGAGCAAAAGTATTGGAACTGAGAGTATTTAAGTAAATTAAAGTAAATAACATTTAATATTTGGTAGGATATCCCTTGCTTGCAATAACTGCATCAAGCCTGAGACCCATTGACTCCACCAAACTGTTGCATTGTTCTTTATGATGCTTTTACAGGCTTTTACTGCTGTTTTCCCTTCAATCTGCTCAGTTGAGTTCAGGTCTGGTGATTGACTTGGCCAGTCTAAACCCTTCCAGTTTGGACGCATTTCTCCTTAAATTGGCAGACTATAGATTATTGAACCCACTCCAGAAGCAGCCATGCAAGCCCATGACACTTCCTTCACTGTGCTTCACAGATGAGCTTGTATGTTTTGGATCATGAGCAGATCCCTTCTTTTCTTCACTTTGGTAGAGGTTAATCTTGGTATCATCAGTCCATAAAACTTTGTTCCAGAACTTTTGTGGCTCCTCCCTGTACTTCTTTGCTAATTGTAATCTTGCTTTCCAATTCTTACTACTGATGAGTGGGGTGCATGTTGTGGTATAGCCTCTATATTGCTGCTCTCTAAGTCTGAAGGTTGATTGAGATATGTTCTCCCCTCCCCTGTGGAGATTGTTTGTGATGTCACTGACTGATGTTTTGGCGCTTTTCTTCACAGCTCTCACAATATTTCTATGCTGTTGCTTTCCTTGGTCAACCTGTTCGATGTCTGTTGCTCAGTATGCCAGCAGTTTCTTTCTTCTTCTGGACATTCCAAGTTGTTCAAGCTATCCCCAATGCTTTCCCCACTTTTCTAAGCTTCAAACGGGTTTGCTTTTCCCAAAGACAGCTCTCTGGTCTTTATGTTGGTTTATCGTTTCTAAAACAAATGCAAAGGCAATACCCAAGGCTAAAACCAAGAGTAGACATTCAGAACTATTTATTTTTTAACCAGTCAATCTCACAGTGCAGTCAGTCACATGTTCCAATACTTTCTCTCACCTGTGGTGGTCTGATACAAAAGGTGATATGTTCTAAGTTGTTTAACAAATCTAGATACAAATATTAGGAAATAAAAGCTCATGTACATATTTTGACCTCAATTGTCTTCAGTATATAGCAAAAACAAAGGAGGGGAAGGGAATGTAGAAACTATTTTTTGTGGAAGCATTCATAAGGACAATAGACCAACATACCTTCAAACTTTTAAACAGACTGAAAACAATGAAACCCAGTATAGCTAGGCATACAGCGTAAGTTGTATGTGTACTTTGTCCATCATTTAACAACATCCAAAAAACAAGCAGGCATTTTCCCTGGCCTCAGAGACACTGGGGATACAGTCGTCCCCCCGTGGAGCAGCTTGGGCAGCCTCCTGCAACGGGCTGTCTCTGACCTGCTCTATGAGCTTGACCATGAGGCAGAGTGCCTGAGAAAATGAGGGAGGGCAATGTCTTAGGAACTGCAGGCACAGGTAAGTCTTCAACCTATGAAGGGACTTGCAGCAGGTTTTGATTGTGTTCTAAATGTGGCTAAATGTCATGTTAATTTTCAGACGATTATGCTGAAAAACTTATGTAGAACCACCAGATTAGTCTTTCTCCCTGATCACATACAACACACCAAGTCCATTCACTGGTTTAATTGACTGTAGGACAACGTATGGTCCTTTCCTAAGTGGCGCCAGTGTGCACCTAGAGTGAGCTGGATCATTTAGCAAAACCAAATCACGGGGTGGGGCTACCACTTTGTCAGTGACTTTGTTATCAGGTTTTATACCATCCCTAGAGACCACAAAACCCAAGAACAGTACAGTGTCTCTAGACAGTTGGCACTTTTGTGGATGCAATTTTAGTTATCCTTCAGTTCGTCACACAGCACTTTGAAGGAAAACGGAGCTGAAAAGTGGTCAGCTGGCAAGCAGCAAGCTCAAAAGCTGTCGCTCAATTTTGTTTTATTTTTAAGTTTTCTTCTTTCTTTCTTTTTTATTTGAATTTATTGTGTTAATCGATTATTTTTACCTGGAACCCCTGAGGGGGAAGGGCAAAGATTTTTTATAATTTATTTTGTGTTGGTGTGGGCGCTCGCTTGCAGAGCCTTACATAGCTGTCATGAACATGAGGGGGCTGCATTTCAAGACACCTCTGGAAGTGGTCTTCCAGATAAGCTTCAGTTTCTCTTGCAATGTGGCGTAAGGCAAGGCTCTACTTCTCAGAGGTAGTTCTCAATGTTAGAGTTTGTGAGAGTCCATGGCTCTCTGCTCCTGTCTTTCAAGTGGGCAGCAGCATAGTGCTTGGCCAGGTAGTCTTCCATATCTACACAGCATTCTGTTTCTACCTCTTAGGGAGAATGACTAACCAGTGCTTGCAGTCTGTGTGAGCACACCTCTTGAGTCTCATTGGGGAGCTGGAGCTCATTATGCAGGGTCGGGTTGCTGGCGTCAAACCTCTCTCGGCTTGCCCACAGCGGCCCCAGAGAATTTCCACCTGCTGCGTGTTTGCGGGTGATGAAGCAGTAATAACTTACCCACTACCTCCTGGATATTGATCATTCCATGCCGTGGTCTTGAACATGCTGGATCAGCTGATTGATCTCATCCTGACACTCATCTTCAGTGTATTGTTCGAGCTCCTCTTGCTCTTCTTGGGAGATTTAAGAGATCAGCAACAAAATCGGGGAGCAGAAACTGCTCCAAAGGACAGGGATTCTCTCCCACACCTCCTGTTGCTTAGTCAGAGGGATGGCTCATCCTGTATTATTAGCTAACAGTTATGTAAGGACGTGTTTCTCACAAGCAAGTGACGTCGTCACTATTAATTAACTTTTAAGTTGGTAACCTTTAAGCAATTGCCAAACTCCATCCATAATTACAAGCTATAAATAGCTAGTCTCTCCATGTAACACTGTTAGTGGCACAAATAAAGTTTTCTAGCAGTACTTTTTGTAGTGGCAGGCAGGCAGTTAGACAATTTGCAATTTGTTCACAAGTACAACTGGACCTATGCCTAGGCAGGTCTCAATGAAACAATTAGTGCCATCTGGTGGCAACCTGCAGCTGCTCAACTCTAAAGGTCCAATTTGTTATTCCACAAATATTAATACGATCCAATCCTTAATACGGCTTTCTCACAAATGCCCTCCAAAAATGGAGCGACAAAGGTACATCACCCCTACAGTCAACAGTGGAACAGTGAACTTCTGGCATTTATTTGGAGCAGACCCCCGGTGGAGCTTTTGGATTTAAACATCTATTTCATTGAAAATCTCAGTGTCATTATGCACACAACATTATTGACTATTCCCTTACACTTTATCAAAGCTTTAGGGGGTCTGAGCCTCCTGGGTCACTTTAAGCTCCTTCCTTCCTAAAGTTACCTTTTACACAAGGTGGAAATAAAGTATGCAGACGAACAGCCAATGAGAGCAAGCCTGTGGAAAAGGGATGCAATAAATTCAAAACTCTAACCCTTAGCCTAGACAGAAGGAAGCTGCTAATGGGGTCTCAATTCCCAGAGGAATCCTGTCTTCCAACTGTCATGTGTCTAACATTTATGCACAAAATAAAATGCGTAGGTGAACAGACTGTCCTCACCACCCCAAGGTGAAGGGTCACTTAGTGTTCAGCTCCCTCACCCTGTCGCCACAACAGGTAAATGAGTATTGTCAGTCACATACCTCACATAGTGCACAAATAAAAAATAAAAACAGAACATACTACGGGATTTGGAAAACACACCAGCCCCGATTCAAAGAAACACGGGACATAAATAGAAAGACATGCAGCTGACCTTCATCGGTAATCAGACCACACGTGGCAGACAATTGGAATCAGTAGTCAGCACAAGGGTATTGACTACATGATAACCAAAGTGAAACTAATCACCAAATTGCCAAAAATATGAAAAGCGCACCATCTAGCAGAAAGGTAGGGCCTGGAAATTCATCAGAATAGAACTGTAACAGTGGATTTGTCCAGTTATTGGCTGTGGCTCCATTATATTTATAAGTGTGCCAGGCACCGCCACAATAATCTGTATACACTCAGAAACAAAATCTATTCAGTGAGAAAAAAATCTTCCACTTCCGCTGTGTTTGAGCTACTGTAACTTTGTTTTAGTAATACTTATAGTAATCTTGGAAAACAGACCCCAAAGGGTTACCTTTTTGAAGACATCAGGATTATGTCTGTAGTCAAGGGTTCAAGAATAGTAACCATTTCATTTTGGGCATGTAATTTTCAAGCCTGTGTTAAGAAAAGGGGTGATACTTAAGGGGTTAACGAGGAAAAGGCTAGCCCATTGAAATCAAGATCAGCATTGCAAGGAGACCTGAAAACTCTGTTTATTTATTTGAAACTTCAAACGCTTGTTGGCCCATTGTTATTACATTATTGGCATTTGGCAGACGCTCTTATCCAGAGTGACGTACAGTTGATTAGACTAAGCAGGAGACAATCCTCCCCTGGAGCAATGCAGGGTTAAGGGCCTTGGTCAAGGGCCCAACGGCTGTGTGGATCTTATTGTGGCTACACCAGGATTAGAACCACCGACCTTGCGGGTCACAGTCATTTACCTTAACCACTACACTACAGGCCACCCAGCACATGTTACTTCAATCATTCCCACTGTTCTATTGTTAGTAGATCTTTTTAATAAATTACCTTTAAAAAAGTGATTTCTTCAGTTTTCCATGATTTCTCTGTGACTGCTCCACCACTTCAGCTAATATTTTCTGTGACAAACACCCAGCATTACTGATTAGTAATCCCAGTATTTTCCCCTAAAAAGTCACCAGGAAGGAGAGAGAGAAAAGATCCCTAAAAAATACCCTCTAAGCATTAATCATCAAAACTAAATCACAATGCATTCAATACAAGCAATCCTATGGCTAGCTATTGCCCAGATGTCAGCCTTACTTGGGATTGCTTGGCGATCAGATGTGTACTCTGTGTTTCCCACATAGGACCAACGGGGAAAACCAGGCTCCAGTCCCTTTTAGCTCATCCGCTGCAGGTGGTCAGAGTCTTCTGGTCCAACCAAATTGTCCAAAGGAGTAATCCAGGAATTTGCGTCAATATTCGGAAATAAAAATGGAATTTTTGCCTGCTTGGTTCTAATGAAAACATATATTTTTTAGAAAATGATAGTTTGCCTTTTTACAAGTCTACAGTAAGCCAGAGGTCCACGTACAGAAAGGCTTGTCGTTTTATTCCTTGTTTTTCTTCTGCAGAGGAAACTGGGTGTCTGTTTACTCCAGCTAGAGACCGATATTCTGGGGCATTGCTTTTTTAAATCACTGGATTAACGTCACAGTTTACAGTCCTACTGCGCCTAAAAGAATACAGTGCATAGGTGATGATGTGGGTGGAGCCAATGCATGATGTTGGCAAGGGAATTGTGGGAAACATGGTCCATGTGGAGCCCCTACATAGAGCCCCTACAGTAGAATTGAACTAAAAATAATTGAATGTGTAGCCTATTCAGAACAATGTTCAATTAAAAATATGATGTATTACAGTTTCTGCTTTACAAAGCTTTGCAGATCCCATTATTTCATGATTTGTTTATTTTCAAAAGATCTTGGCAGACACAGTTTCTGCATGTTATAATTTCAGTGCAACTTTCTTGGCTGTCAGAAAAGACAATGAAATTACAATATGTCGTGTGTATGTGTGTGTGTGTGTGTGCCTGACGACAGAACGACACTCGGTGCATGTTTGTTGTGACTGGTGACTCTCAAATCAGAACCTATGTTTGTGCGTGTGAGAGAGAGACACAGAAAGAGAAATAAAGAGAGACAGAGAGGGAGATGGGGATGGAAAAGAAGAGATAGGGGCCATTATGCTCTGGAAAGAGAGTTTATCAATAAAGACACAATATATAATATCCTCAAAGGAGAAACCTACTATAGAGAACTTAAAGGGCAAGGTCTGAGATAGAGCTATGAAATGTATCATTGCACTTGCCTGGATCTCATAACAAAAAAAACAACAACCACATTTAATGGTTGTGCTGAAAACATGCTCAAAAGATGTTCATGTGTTGAATATGAAAACAATAATTCAAACCAGTGACTATTAAAACCACTCCTTGGATAGACCCTATATTTCCACATGTCTTCCCATTGAAGGTTCCCTAAAATGGCAATATAGAATTGATAATCTGGCGCATTTGCAGTCCAGGCTAATTGGATCTATATTCCAGTGAGTACACGTCGCTGCTTTTTTCCGACAGTATACACCACAGCATCAACTGCCCCTGGCAACAGTATCCAGGGAACCTCATTCCTGAAAATGAGAAATGTATTGAGGTTTAGCCTAATGCAAAATATATTTCAGCTTCACATCTTGCTACATTACTTGCCCTTTAGGTGAGGAATTGCATTTTTTCACAATTTGGACCCAGCCTTTTGAAAAGTGACATTTATTTATTTATTTATTTATTTGCTCAAAATCACAATGGAAAAACAATGCATAAACTCAACTGGGTGAATTGATGAAGAAAAAAGCCAAAGCATAGCTCACGCTGCTTTTTGTGCATCAGCTGCAAATGCCATCCACACCATATTAGTGACTGATGCAAAAATGCCTTGACCAAGTGATGATTCAATATTATTAATTGCCGGCTGTCATTTGCAAGGGATCAATTTTAATTTGGTGCGCAAATAATGGTGCAGCGATAATAATGACTAAAAAAGGAATCATTGAGCCATGATGAGATTGATGTTGAATGACCAGCAAATAGACTTTGGTGTTTGGTGGAACAATTTATAATCTCAATTCTTAGACTTTTCAAGGAATGTACATATAAGTGACAAATGAAAGAAGAAGTGATATTAATTAGGGGGTTTAAAATGTTGTACATAGTGTGATTTCGAATGCACCTCTAAAAAGACGCAAATGCTCTCATTTTTACCCAAACATTACTGTACTTTCAGGGTACATTTGATAAATGTAATCCTTGAAGAACAAAAATGTACCTCCACTGTGTCTTTTTGAAGCACTTGCACTGTGACACTGTGTGTTTAGAAAAGTGCTATATAAATAAAGTTTTACTCACTGGCACTTTATTGAGTGTCATTCCTCATTACATTACATTACAATTACGTCTGTTATGTTAGCCGTGTGCCTCAAAATAGTCTTTAATTTATTCAGCTAAAAAAAGAAAGAAATTTCAGGCATGTGTGGCTTTAGAGGGTAAATATTCTGTCTAAATATGACAAGTATTTAATTTTGAGAGTAACAGCTGGTTAAAATTCTGGGGTTGCGACTGTGATTGGAATGAAAACCAGCATACACGGCTTGAGAACCACGGGTATAGGGAGTATGAAAAGATTTATGTTCCTGAGGCCTCAAAACTGAACCCTACCTTACAACATGGAAGGAGTTGTGCCGCAAATCCCCAAGATACTCATGGAAGACAGCAGGAATTGGTGGTCAATAGTGCCAAATGCTGCAGAGAGGGCAAGGAGGATAAGAGCTAGCCAGCAGATGATGGGTTCCCCCTCTATAGCCGGGTTCTTCCGGAGAATTCTTCCCATTGGGGAGTTTATTCTTGCCACTGTTGTTTTCTTCCCACCGGGGAGTTTTTTCATTCAATTGCTTGTTTTTTGGAGGTTCAGGCCAAATTCTGTTTTCTCTGTGAAGCATCACAGTAGCAACGTTTACATGCAGAATGTTACTTTAATTTACTTCAATTCCAAATTCCGCTTACGTGCACGCCGATTAATGTGTTTGTTTACATGGCAAGCATTTAATCATAAAAAAAAAATTGACATGCGCAGAACGATTTCGCGCAGCTACGCAATACACGTTTCTCGCACATCTCTAAATATACGTCGTGTATTACACTCAATATTACGCTCAATAATTGCATTTCTGCAGATTTTTTCAGGCAGCAGCATCAGCTGAATATAATTGTCTTTCAAATAAACAAGAGAAGGTGCGTGCAAGAGCAAATTTACCGCAATCTCCAATAAATGAATCCGTAAATGGGTAAGATTGAAAACCAGAAATTAATTTTGCCTTTTATCCCTTAGTCTTCTCCAACTGCTCCAGTGCCAATATTTCTGTGGATTCCGCTTTCTTTTTATAACACCTATTTTAAGAACTTATTCTTTGAGCCTTTTGACCATCAAAAGTGTTTCACGATTTTTTGTTCTTTTAAACCTTTAAGTATCGCCCCCATCTTGATACAACCTTGAAACTTAAATACCCATAATAAAATGCTTACTATTCTTGAACCCTTTTGATTACAGGCATAATGGTCTATCCTGAAGTGTAACCCTTTGTTTTCAAAGCGGGGTTTGTCAGAATTACTTTAAATATTACTAAAACAAAGTGAAAATACTTTCTGTTTTTGAGTGGATACAGATTATTGTGGCTGGTGTGCTTAGAAACACAATGGAGTTAGGTCACAACACTGGACAAATCTCCTTTCAAAGTTGATGACAATATCACCAAAATGAGCATTCTGCATTGTTTTTTAGGCAGTTTTCCAAAAAGGACATTTGGAAACTAAATTATATTATGGGTCTTATGAGGTAAAATGCATTTTGCTTACTAAACTATACAGCACTTTCTATCCTGTACTGTCTCAACCTCCCTCTCCTTGGACTCTCCTCAGGCATTATCAGGCCTAATAACATCTTGTATAATAAGATATTCATTGAGGTCCATTGATTGAAGTTTTTGTCAAATACCAAACCAACATCAACAAGTCACATTCCACAATTTCACATGCTATTTATTATTCAAAAGCAGGCTGGCTCCTTATTCATAAGCTTACTGAAGAATAATAAAATATTTTGAGAATGTATTTAGATGTTCACCCTATGTAAAATTGGGTCACGTTATTGTCCTTTATTGTGGAGTCAAAGGTGTTTTCACTATTCACTCAGATGAGAGATTCCTTGGAAGTCCTCCAAAGGAAGTTCTCCATTTAGACATCCAAAGGGCAGAGAAGGTGAGGTGAACCCACACTCCTTTTGCCACCTACATGTTCAAAAATAAGGTACAGTTGTCAGTAAAGCAATGGCATGCTAAAATAGGCTACAGAGATGGAACCTTGAGTATTCAAGTGGTATTTCCTTTTCCCATAGTGATTGAAAATAGCACTGTGAAAAAAAGGAAAGAATGCAATAAAACCCACACTGGCCCGGTGAGACTTGAGGGGTTAATGTTTAATCTCTTGATATTTATGGCTATGTTGTTGTCTTTGTTCATTCTTCACCTCTCTCTCTACCCACAGGCATATCCATGCCAATCCCAGTTTTTGGCTTGCAGGATGACTCCAAGGTCTTCAAGGAGGACAGCTGCTTCCTGACGGACGACAGCTTTGTGCTGGTGGGATCTCTGGTGGCCTTCTTCGTCCCCCTCACCATCATGGTGGTGACATATTTCCTGACCATCAGTGCATTGCAGACGGAGGCCACAATGTGTCTGGATCAGCTTGTACCTAGGCCCCGCTGGGCAGCGCCCCTGAGCTTCCTGCCCCAAGGTTCGTTGTCTTCTGAGAAGCTGTTCTTCTGGCGTTCGTTGAGCGGGCGGGAGGAGGCAGCCCCAGCCTTCGGCCGCAGGACCATGCAATCCATCAGCAATGAGCAGAAGGCCTCCAAGGTACTGGGTGTGGTGTTCTTCCTCTTTGTGATCATGTGGTGCCCTTTCTTCATCACCAACGTGCTGGCAGTAGTGTGCAAGGGCACCTGTGACGCAGAGGTCATGGGGGGCCTACTCAACATCTTTGTGTGGGTGGGCTACCTGTCCTCGGCTGTCAACCCGCTGGTTTACACCCTCTTCAACAAGACCTACCGCTCTGCGTTTTCCCGCTACATTCGCTGCCACTACAGGGAGGAAAGGAAGTCACTGCAGCTGATCCTAGTAAACACCATACCCCCGCTGGCCTACACTTCTACCCAGCTGCCCCTGGGCCACATCACCCCCCTCAGAAATGGGGATCCCTCCCCAAAGGTTTTAGGGTCAAATAGGCCTAGGTCCCCGAGACCTCCAAAAGACCAGAGGAAGGATGAAAATGTCAGTAGCGTTTGAAGCGCTTTTTACTGTTCTTTTACCTTGACAAGAGGGGACCATGGCAACCTGGCACATTCCATGTACTGCGACACAGAGAACCTTCAATCATGGTACATTAGATACTAGAGCGAGGCTGGGCTTAGAGATACCTTAGGTAATGCAATGCCCTTTTTTCTTCTTCTGGAAGAAAAATATTGTAAGAGATAAATTATTTTTGTCCTAAAAAATGACATATATGTATTTAATACGGTTTAAAAATCTTTGTATCCTCATGTTTTTTAAATTATATATTTGAACAGGGAGGAGAGATCTTGCACATGGATGTTTTTTTGTGTTGTTTGTGGGTATTTTTGTGCACTTTTTCTTTCATGTTTATTTTGGTTCAGGCTCTTGTGATAATGACTCATTTCATGTAGCGTGAGGCAAGGCAGGGCTATCTATAAGGCAGACACACACCACACACAACTCAGGTATAGAGAGACAAAAGCCATGCATACACACATTCACAGACACACATCCTAGATTATCTCTCCCACTGACAGGTGCTTCATGAATACAGACCCAGATCTTTACTTCTCTGTGTGCCTGCAGTTTCTTATTCTCTCCATTTCAGTACAACTGAGCAGGCAGACAGGCAGCGAACAACATTACCGCCAGGCAAAACAGATCGTTCTGTCTCTGTTTCACAGATTCCTAATTTTTTATGAGCCAGAGCTTGGCTTGGGTGGTACTCAAACCTTCCCTCTCTCCCACGTACCAGAAGTTTGATTTTGCAGAACGCCATACTGTTGTTGAAACAGCTTCACGACTTGAGGTTTTTCAGATGAAGGAAGGATTACCCAGGTTTCCAAGGAGAGAAGGGACTGAGCTTTCAGCGTCCAATCAGAATGTACAGTTGGTTGCCCAAGAAACCAGATAAGGGCTCAGAAATGAAGGGGGTGGGAGAATGAGCCCCTGGCTTGCGTCTCAATCGAGCCTAAGTCCTGTGTTCTGTGGGGCTTCTGAATTATACAGCTTCAGCCTAGCTGTGACAGACTGGGACTGTGACAGGCAGCTCTGACTCATACCTGGGTTCTGACACATACAGTACCTGGGATAATCAGGATAATTCTCACTAATACCGGGTCCAATCTGGACGACTCTGACTCACACAGTGCTTGAGGCAATCAGGGTCATTTTGGCTCATAACTGGGCCAAACAGTTGAGTCTGACTTACACCTGAGAATTTCCCTCTGAGTTTCTCTGTGACATCCCACAGATAGCCTGTGTTAGTAAGCTTCTAAAACATAACACATAACTCTAATGTTTTACAAATGTAGGGCATGTGTGTGTGTGTGTGTCCATCCATCACCTTAAAACAACTGAGGTTCACACACTGTAACTAACATTCTCTGCTGTGGAAAAAATACAAATCTTTCTCTCTTACCCTCTTACACTCAAACACAGGCACATACAGACTCACAATACACATGCATATGTATGACATGAATCACAAATACACATACATGTATAAACACACACAACTTTCACAGACAATATTAGCTTCAAAGCCTGGGAAAATCTCCTAAAACAACATTACTCATGCAAACGAAAATTAAACACATGAATTACTTAAGATATAAGCAATGATGATAAACTTGGGTTTAGCCAGTGAGATTTGTGCCCAAAGAATTAAAAATGGGTTATGGGCTATGGGCTGTGTCTATCAAGTTATTTTCACCAATTTAATGAACATATGACCAGGGGACTGTTTTTGGATGGCCATTGAACTGTTGTTGTAATTTGTTGTGCTGTGCATCATGGTGTGTATTCAAAAAATCTCTGGAAATGTCCATGTTTGCCGTTCAAGTGGAAGTGCTGTGTGGTCGTTTGTACCCTCGGCACAGACAGCTCTTGAAAAACATCAAGGCCTTTTGGCAAAGCTCTTTCAACTTCGGGGTGTGAAATGCCAGCAGGTGCCTCTGCCTGAGTGCAGAGAGCAATTCACAAGATTTGTGAGATGATGGAACAGATTATTACTGAAGGCGGAGGCCAAATCTGTCACCCCACGTGATCGTCAGACCCACGCTGCTCTTTAATCTCACACAAATACCTTCATCTGCTCTTATCTTTTTTTTCTCTCCCCACCTCAAGCTGCCCC
Source organism: Conger conger (assembly GCF_963514075.1). Taxonomy (NCBI): domain Eukaryota; kingdom Metazoa; phylum Chordata; class Actinopteri; order Anguilliformes; family Congridae; genus Conger; species Conger conger. Next base: position 32,827,625 of record NC_083762.1, read on the forward strand.
TTTAATCATGCATAAATAATTCAGATATGCCATAATCTTTTATGCTCATAATTTATATCTCATTATCCACTCTTTTTTTAACAGCAGCTCGGCACATTAGAAAGAGGTGTTGGCACAACAGTAGCTGGCACACCTGCACATTACAAACTGGTGCTATTGCCACTATAAGTGGTAGATTCTAAAGATTAATTAACATAAAAAAATTTATTTAAATTTACATTTCAAAAAATTATAATTCAAATTTGTCTTCATGTATTATACAGCCATACAGTAGAAAGTCTCTTGAGTGTTCATCGGTTGGATTAAGAAAGTGCTGTTAGATTTACATTTTCAGGGCCAGATTTACTAAAGTGAGGAAAAACCTTGCCGTTGTGCAGTGACATCACACACACTTTGTATCCCTATAGTCAAACAAACAGTTGTCTATGGGTGTAAAGAAAAGATAGCATGATAGGAGGCAGCTTACAAAAGAAAACTTTGAGGGAAAAAGACGCAGGTGTTGGTCCGGTTCCAGCTAAGGAGATAATATTAATACCAGTTGAACAACAGGTGGAAAAATCCCTGCAAAATGAGAACGTCGTGGGGGTGCGCAAGGAATAGGCACGAATGAACTCGTAGGCCTAATGGGAGAACGTAAAACTGTATTCACAATCCATTATATAGCTAGCTACCATAATGAACGCTTATGAAGAAGTTTAAATTCAGAACTACATTTTTATACTGACTTCGATAGACGTCATGCGTCCTTCCAAAGATAGTTTCACATTATATCTGAAAATACATTAGAAGAGTAAAAACAGGTGTGAAACATAATCCTGTCTCTCCTTTCCGGAGTGTTAATGCATTCGTTCGTCCCCACCCTATTCTGCCGTGGATATGCTTAGCCTACATCCGAACACCCTTCCCCGGCATCGTGTGTGAGCTATAGGTTATAATACGGCGCATTAAAAATACCGCCTGCTTTCAGGAGTTCTAAAAATTCTCACACAAAGAAGGGAGTCACAATTAATGCCCGCCTTTGTAAATCAGATGGAATACTTAATTCGCCCAATTTAAATAATAGCCACACTGTTTTAACGCCTTAGTTTCAGGTATACATATGCCTATGCATGAACATACTGTATTTACATACATCAACAGGAAAGTTGCAGAGTGTACTCGTGAATTGCATCCTAATATTGATTTTAACCCATTGCGACCGTTTAATAAAACCCATGTGGATATTGCGACCTTATAGAGACTGTTTTTACGTCTAAAAAGAGAGTCGCAGTCTTTTAGTAAATCTGGCCTGTAGAATGCAATTAAGGCTGTTGCCTCATCTGACAGGCCTATTATCTTCCCCTTTAGCTCTTCGGTCCTATTCAAGTACATTAAGTACAAACGGAGGGACACTCCCACTCAATAAACATTTCAATAAGAGTATGGATATATTCCAGTTGTGTGGCAATCACATTTAAAGAATGTTCTAAAAACCAGAAAAACCAGACAAATTTACAAGTTGTAAATGCTTACCTTACTTTTTGGGAATGTTCTGGGGACTAAAAATTGTAAACACATGCTCGACTCCAGCAAAATGTCCCTGAACCAGCCACTGCCCCATGAAAACACTTCCAGAATGAATACCATAACACAGAACAGTACCTTGGCCATATGATCAGCTGAGTGTCATGTTTTTCAGTTCTACAGATGATGGAACCTGATGACTCAGGACGTCCCTAGGGTTACAAGTTGCAAATAGCCCCTAAGATCTGTGTATTTGCCTAAAAGTGGCTGTTTCTGTTATAGTAGTATTGTGTGTGGACCAGCATGCATGTACTGAAAAGGATACACACATAACATTTATTGTGTTTTACTCCAGCCCTGCCTTTGCTCCTGTGTACTTTGTGAGCATTGTGATTCCTGTAATAAACTGTGCTTAATCTGTTTGAACCCATGACCTTTATTGTGTCTCACAAGCTATGACTCCTACAGTGTTTTCTTTGAGTGTTCTACTGTATGCAACATTTCTGGGTGTAAAGATTTAGGATGTTCTTCCCAATCATGGTAAGTTGAGCTGCATAATTTCTAGATTTTAAATGACTTCAATTAGTTCCATATTCGTTTTATCGTATTATTTATTACTAGCCTATATGTTTGCCTACCAAGCTACAGTGTAACCTCAGGCTATTTGGAATTTTGACCATTAATTAAGTTTGATCTTTTGATCATACTATAGATAATAGGAATGGGTAACACATTGGTTTCAGTAATTTGTACGCATAGAAGCTTGAACAGTGCTCAATTTCCTGTGTTGTTGCTGCAGGTATTTAACAAGAATAGCTATGGTTCCCTGGAAATGGAGAATTTGGCCTCAGAGCACCTGAGTATGTGCACATCCCTCTGACAATATAATCAATCCGTGTTGAATATCATATTGAAATATTTTAACTATAAATATAACATTTGTGACATGGGAGAAAGCAGATGGTTGAATTTTACTTCTGTAGATGAAACATAGGAAGATTTTATTTTTTAAATGGTATTAAAAGTCCAATAAAGGGAGATTTGCTTCTTTCCTCTGAATTTGGGCTGTTCATTGGGGGTTTTTCAAATCTCAACAGGTATATTTCTCTTTTAGACAATGGAAAAGAAGGTTTGGAGGACTTGCTAGGGGAGGGAGGCTTCTTAAATGCTGCAGGAGGTGATTTTCTGCCTTCCAGAGCAATGAGTCACTGATAGCACATTATGGCTACATGTATTTTGTCTCATACTGCTTACAACAAGGACAGACCTGTATTCAAGGTATAGTTTCTGATACTTCAGAGCAAATGTATTATAATGAATATATTATTTTTATGATATACAGTGGGCTCTAGAATGATTGTCAGCCTTGATAAATATGCACAAAATGTTCTGTAAAATACTACAATTATTGACATAAGATTTATTTTCCAATATACGTAAAGTAGCTTTATTAACCCCTAAATTCTCACAGGCCCATAAGGATTTTTTTGCATTCATTTCTTTTTCGGGGCGCAATTTTCGCTGTATAACTTATTTCAGATGCCATTTCTTTATTGACAACAGTTCCTGATTTTATAGCATGTGGGTGATAAAACAAGCATGGGGGGACCTCACCTTCTCTGCATTTTGGAAATCCACATACTACAAGAAATAAGGTCAGTGTCCTTTTCACAAAAAGCATCCAGTGGACCAAATGCATAATAGTTTCTCATTCTAAAAATGTCCTCAGAGAAATGTTGATAGAATGTCCATTGTTTACTTAAATTTCTCTAGAGCAATTATCATTGCTGTCTGTTTTGCCATTGTATACTTATACAAAAGTACTTGTACATAGAAATTCTATTATCTATGTTTTGTATTGGCTCTCTCGGACACGATGAGCCCAAGTACTACTGTCTCTGACCAGTATTTGTAAGGTAGTTGCAGAGAGAATGTGTTACCCCCATCTGTGTGTAAGCAGCCGAAGCAAAGGATTAATTGGTAGAAGTATCGACAACCAACGTTTTGATACAGCTTATTAGCTAGATATTTACTTACTTTCAATTAATTGCTGCAGAAGACCAAGGGGTCCAGGAGGCCAACTAAGCGACAAGTAAGTAAATGCACTTGCTGGCAAGTTTGCAACCATTCCATTTGTTCCTTTTTATTATTGCCCTTACTGTGCTAAGTGGTATGTTTAACCGTTTATGTATTTTTTGTACCCATTACCTGACTGGTGATGGTCAAATCATCTGTGTCCTCTGAATTAACAGTTCGTTGGCTTTTCTCATGCTGATGGTTGACAAAGGGATTTTGCATGTTTGTTACTTTATTTTTATAGTGAAACAGGAAGTGATGGAATGACACAATATAGTTCCTTTAGACTGCGTTTAACTAAATTAAATTAAAATTGTATTGCCAATTTCATTGTTTGATTTTATTTACAATAATTGTAAGGGGTGTCAATAATTTTGGCACCTGTGGTTTTTGGAAAAAATCAGATTTCTAAATAAAAAACATTGAATCATGAGAGCAAAGGTATTTAAATAAAAGTATATAATTTTCCTGTATGTTTGAAGATAAAATATGGATCATTATCCATGTTGTTTATAATATGCAGCCTTTTTTCTCCATCTTTATTAAAGGTGCCAGTAATTCTGGAGCCCACTGTAACTGCCACATTCAATAGGAAATTTGCGTTCATACATCTGGTCACTGTACTGAAGCAACCCAGCAGGGTTGTATACTTTTGTGGGAGCATACAGTAACAAAGCCTACAAGGGAACTCTTTCAAACCTGTTCTCATGTCCCAACCCCCCTCCCCCTCTCTCTATCTGCCTTGATGTTAGTCCCCCCATGTTTTTCTGTATATCTCCTGTTCAAATGTTAGTCTGCTCCCTCACTCTCTCCCTCCCTGCCACTCTCTCCCCACTTGTCTTTCCACCCAGTATACACACAGTCTGTTCAGATCATTCCTGTTTTCATTAGGTGAGTTCCTAAACTGTTCACAATTTTTATCTATATTTAATAAACATGGAGAATAAGTGGGTCTGTTTGGTTCTCTATTTATGTTTTGTTACATTTTACTTGACAAGTTTGGATATGTGGTGTTCTATTTAAAATTATTGTGTATTATGGTAATGAAGTGCAATAAAAATAAAAGTCTTTGTGCTGTTAAAAAAGAAATATGGATTGACTTCAAATGTTTATTTTAATCAATTTCTTTGTTAACCCCTTAAAGTTGGGGTAGGCGATCTTTGGGCGTGAACAAAATCTGAGCAAAACAAGAGAGATACAGAAAATACAGTGGATAGAAAATGAATACACCCCCTTCAATTTTTTTTATGTCTTGTTGTGTCACGGAATGTAAATTTAATGGATTAAAGTGGGACTTGTTTTTCCCTGACCCAAAGAACACAACATACCATATGAATGCAGTGAAATTATTTTAATTTGAAAAAGAGAGTGCATTTAATGGACAAAACTGAAATTTCCTCATTTTAAGTATACACCCCCCTGAGTCAATACGTGGTGGAAGTGCCTTTGGCAGCAATTACAGCTACCAGTCTTTTTGGGTAGCTCTGCACAAGGTTGGCGCACCTGGACTTGGAGATCTTCCCCCACTCTTCTTTGCAGAACTGTTCAAGCTGGGAGAGGTTTGTTGGTTTGCGCTGATGGACAGCAACCTTCAAGTCATTCCACAAGTTTTCAATTGGATTTAGGTCAGGGCTTTGGCTTGGCCATTCCAGCACATCCACCTTGTTCTTTACAAGCCACTCAGTGGTAGCTTTGGCCTTGTGCTTTGGGTCATTTTCGTGCTGGAATATGAATTGTGGACCCATTCTCAGTCTCCCTGCAGACTTCATCAGGTTCTTCTCCAGAATATCCCTGTATTTGGTCCCATCCATCCTCCCTTCAATGTTGACAAGTTCCCCAGTCCCTTTAGATGAGAAACATCCCCATAACATTATGCTGCCACCACCATGCTTCACAGTTGGGATGGTGTTTTTTTGGTGAAGAGCGGTGTTTTTTGGTGATGAGCGTTCTGCCAGTTTGTTGCAGGTTCCCCAAGGTGTTCATGGCGGAAATGTAAATCAATATAGTGACAGAATATATTGTTTAAACGCATTAAAACTCACGGTTCTATTATTGGATTATTATTATTCTGTACTCATTAAATAAGGAGCAGGTCTGCTTTTGAATAATAAATGGCATGTGAAATTGTGGGGATGTGTTTGACTTGTTGGGGGTTGAGTATTTGATCTTGAATCATCCATCCATCCATCCATTATCTGAACCCGCTTATCCTGAACAGGGTCACAGGGGGGCTGGAGCCTATCCGAGCATACATTGGGTGAAAGGCAGGAATACACCCTGGACAGGTGCCAGTCCATCACAGGGCACACACACCATTCACTCACACACTCAAACCTACGGGCAATTTAGACTCTCCAATCTTTGGACTGTGGGAGGAAACCGGAGTACCCGGAGGAAACCCACGCAGACACGGGGAGAACATGCAAACTACTACCCACTGCACCATCAGTGCCGCCTCGATCTTCAATCAATTTATCTCAATTAATACATTATTATACATAATTATATACGTTGTTATTTTACATATTTTTTTACAGTCTTCTGGACCTGCTGCCAGATGCCAAATTTTGCCGGATAAAAAGTAATAATAAGTAATGTTTTATAATTTATTATGCAGCAGTATTTTACACCTCCACAACCCATAATATAATTTAGTTTACATGTGTCCTTTTGGAGTCTGCAAATGTCATTTTTTGGAAACCTGCCTAGAAATAGCTTAGAAGAAGCAATGCAGAATGCCCATTTTAGGTGTTATTGTCATCAAATTTGAAAGGGAAAGGGATTTACTGTGGTTCCATTGTGGTTTCTAAGCCTACCAGGGACAGCCATGAGTACCACTCAAATACAAAACTTATTTTCAATGAGAAAAAAAATCTTCCACTTCCACTGTGTTTGAGCTACTGTAACTTCGTTACTCTATAACTTTTTACTCTATATAATTCTTGGGACTATTGCAAAACAAACCCCAAAGGGTTACCTTTCAGAAGAGACCAGGAGTATGCCTGTAGTCAAAAGGGTTCAAGAATAGTAACCATTTTACTTTGGGTATGTCATTTTCAAGCTTGTATTAACAAAATGGGTGATACTTAAGAGGTTAACATATTAACTTTTATATTTCTGAATTACAGAATAAGGAAAAAATGACTAATGAGGCATGCTAACTTTTTAACTCCACAGATCATAGGCAAACTGGGTCCCAGGCGGTCTGTGTATGCAAGTTTCTGTTACAACCAATCACTTGATCAATTTAGGTTTCCATTAACATTATGTTCTTTGATACTTCATTTTTTTGATGTTTCATTTAACTTATTGAACCATAATCCAGGTTTGTGCCATTTTGTTTTGGCTCTGTCCACATTTTTCCACAAATGCTTTAGACACAGTTACCTGTTCCCCACACTTTTCCCATACTTTGGACCCTGCTGACTTCACATTTCAGAAGTGGACTCTAATGGGCAGCACGAATGGTGCAGTGGGTAGCATTGCCGCCTCACAGCAAGGAGGTCCTGGGTTGACATCCCGGTCGGCCGGGGCCTCTCTGTGTGGAGTTTGCATGTTCTCCTCTTGTATTGCATTGTTCTTGCCACTGTCAGATAGTTAGAAAAACTCATCTGTAGTTATTTAGATATATTACTTGCCATTATATTGCCTACTATTCCTTACACTCTGTTTTATATTTATGTGTGAATTGGACTTCAGTGGGTGATGACCATTGGATGTGAGGACATTTAAATTAACTACCTCTTCAACATTGGGATAATGCTAGCTTTCTGACAGGTTTTTCAGTCAGATGAAAATGTCCATCTTTTCAGTACATGTACATAGCAAAATTCTCAGTTAAATGAACTATTAAAGAGTTTATATGAGTCCATTTGGCAGTTGATGTATTTTATGACAGTTCAAATGAAAGTTGCTTTAACAGTGAACTACCAGAATTGCCTATGGGGAACCAACATTTAGTCTTGCTTATGGGGATACTGAATGCTGACAGTTTTGTCGCGGCCTGAAAAGAGCGCAGAGACGCATTGAGTGCTTACACAGCGCCCCCTGTTGATCAGTAAGGAGAATGCAATCGGAAAACAACTACAGACAGGGAAATACTGCTGGACTGAATACACATTCCTCGCTGCAGAGGAGTCGTCTCCTCAGACGTGTCTGTCTCTTAATTTGGACCTTTGAAGAAATGGCCTTGAGGAACTGCACTCCTCCACAACCACCTGCACTGAAACTATGTATTAAGCTGTATGGTGAACATGCATGTTTTAGAGTTACAGCGGGTCCTTTTAAAATCTCAATTATTACTATTATATCTTAATCTAGATTCCTGATTGTGGATAACCTCTGTGTTAATAACAGAAACAAGAGGTTTAAGAAATCCCTTACCCAGTCAAAGCAGAAGTCTACAGTATCCCTGGTCTTTATTGTCTGTTCGGGTGCAGAGGGGAATGTGGGGAGAGAAGCATGCATGACTGATAGGATAGTATATACAGCAGCAGAAGCCTGTTAAACCATGGCATAAGGAGGCCAGGTTTCCACACTGCTGTAGTGTGCCTCCGAGACAGGGCCTGAGAAAAAGAGGGGATCAAGGAGAGGTGGGAGGAGAATTTAAAAAACGAGTATTTACCTTCTTTTTATCTCTTTAAAAAATATTGGTGCCTAATGAGGTGCTACAGCCTAGCTCCAGAGGGGATTGTCCCTTGCTTGGGGACATGTTGACGCCTCATGAGTCCAAGGGCCCCTGGTCCAAACTCGGAACACAACCAGTTGAATTCAAAAACAGCTTTTAAAAACCATGTATATTGACATATTTTCAACATAACAGCAGAGCAGTCAATCCTGTCATATATCAGTGTTAAAGGCTAAGCAGAAGCCTGCAGGGTGGGCATGGGTGGTCTTCACTGTTATTACTATTGAAATCAGCTGTGGCACCCTTTCCTTTATTTAGAAGTACTTTCCATCATGGATTACAGGCAAGCTTAATCAAATAAATCTGAGTACTGGGATTCTGGGGATCTGACCAGTAATTACTGACAGTCCCCATATCAATACAAGCTACCAAGTAAGGCCCCAGTGCTCTCCTTTTCCACTTATTGTCTCATCCAGCTAAATCCTCTGTTTAGTGTTGAAAGGAAAAGCAAAATTGGGCGGCAGTCCCAGTGTAGACCACCTGTGACGAAATATCTGCTCAACGTCTTTGGACTGAAGATGTGCGTTCTACAACCTCAGTACAGCCCGGTGTTTAACAGCTTCATCTACCCCAGTTGTCCTGTTTGTATTGTTTTGTACACTTCTGTAATATTGAATAATTAATTAAAGACCAAATACTAATGCCCTGAAATGTTATTTGCGACTGAAATCAGCACAATCTTGCTTGTATCATGTCGCATTGTCAACATAATCGACTTTGAAGACCGCAGCGATTTAAAAGTTTTTTTCAACTTCATCCTCGTCTCTTTTCAAACTGCGCCACCTTCCCTGCGTAGTGTGGCGTTTCATTGGGCTTACGTTGGAAAGGGGTGTGTCTTTAACGTAATTGCTCTGATCCGGACGTTCTTTGGACTGCGGACTCGTGCAAGTGGATAAAGCTGCGAAGGATACTTGTATTCTGCAGATTAAAGCAGGTATGTGCGAAACTGCACAAAAGCAGCAATACGCATATCGTGTATTTAACTTCCTCGAATTCTCATATCTGCAAAGCAGCCAGATTACATGAACGGTGAAGGTTATGCTTCGCTGCAAAAACTTCGTGCTATAATCAAAGCGATATGATTATAGCACGCACCAACCGGAGACTCAGCACACTTTGTCTGAAATATATTTATAGACGTCAGTTCAGCTCTCAGTTGCCCTGTAATTATTTCCAAAGTAAGTAGGTTTACTGACTCGCAAAATAGCGTGGTGTATTCCTGTTATTGCATTTGGTAATATAGTTGTAAAGTTGGCAGTTAATCATGATTGCTAATAGTACATGGCTGTAATTTATCAACTCTTCGGTGTAGGTTACTGTGGGTAGGCTACTAGCTACGTATGCCTGTAGAAAGCTGGCCGAGTGCTGTCTTATTCATAGTATTACGCTGACGTTACTTGAATTGCTGGGCGCCATATTGTACAGATAGACTAAACGGTCACTAACACGTTATCCATTTCACTGTTCACCTTTTTTCGAAAATGGTCATAACGTGTGTCATTTATCATTGCCATAATAAATCCGGTGGTGACAAGAGTAGGCAGTTGCGTTTTTACAGAATCCCAGTGGTGAGAGAATGAAGGCGAAAATACGAGGCGTTTAAGCCAAGCCAGGAGGAATTTATGGCTAGCCAGAATAAACCGGAAAGATTTCCAGCCTTCACAAAGTAGCAGAGTGTGTTCTGATCACTTCATTCAAGGTAAAATCCATATCAAATGAATGCCAGTGTTGACAACTAACGTTAACGTTAGTATCACGCTAATAAAGCAGGGTAACATTAGCTGGCTGATTAACGTTAGTTTGCGTTCGCCAATTTACGTTAACGTTAGCAGAGAGAGTTCCTTAAATGAGCACACTGGCCACTCTGCTAGTAATCTAAATGTGTTGTAATATTAATCAGCCACCTCAGCTACATTCATGATACATCTAATTTATTTCCAGGGAAACCAGCTTACCTTCACAATAGCACTCATCCTGACTGGGCCCCCTCTGTTAACATCGGGGTAGAAACATCCAGCCACTGTCATAGCAAATGCAACAGGGACAGAAACGGTCTGAGAAGATATCAGCGTGCAAAAGCTAGAAGTGCACCAACATGGCAAGATGAGTGCAATGCAGCAGAGGCCCTACTACATCTTGACAGATGTAAACACTGATCGTGTTCACCAAGTAATTCATAATCACAGTTTGTGATGCTAGGTGGACCGGAGTGGCAATTGTCAAGTTTCGTACAATATGGCCGCGGTTCGTTTTGAGTGACGTCATGTAATACTGTGATTAGTGGAGTGACAGCTCTCTGGCTATTTTTGTAGTCATGCAGCTGCGATTTAACGTACTCACTAACGTTTTGCTTGTGTAAGCTATAGAGGAAGAATGAAACAAACCATGCTGTGGAAAGATTCTGACAAACATGTTCAATACATTTATATGTTTTTCCCTAATCTGAAGCAAGCAAGACAATGGCTCTGACCCAAGTTTCGTCCAACAAATGCTGCGGGGGGTTCCAAAAGGTGTTTGAGCATGACAGGTACGTTGCAAAGCGGAAGTCGGACAGATCATAATGGTATTCATTGTAGTTTGAATCAAATTGACATTGGATATCTATAATGTCAGTGCCGTCCACTCACTAGATCTCATGGCAAACTTCAACGACTTTTGCGCAGAATTCCAGTGCTCTGTCGTAGACAATGGAACATACCGTGAATCCTCAAATTGTGTCAGGGGTCTTTTATTTACTTAGGCTGCACAAAGCACAGGCCTTTATTTGGGGCAGGCTTGGATTCGAGGCAGGCCTTTATTTCTTATTAGGCTTCTGGTGTAGAATTTTATTCTTAGAAATAAAGTAAAAAGCTACACTTAAAGTGGGCCAACACTGTTCAACACTTCCTGTAACCGTTCAGAAATCAATGTGTAGGCTAATCAGGAAACACCGTTTGGTAAGTCATAGTGTCAGTCTTAACAGACTTAGTTTATTGCAAATATTCTCAAACACAATAAATCACATGCAAGTCCAGAATCCATAAAATAACAACTTCCCAGACACGCCTTCATGAACAATAACAAATTAGCGTAGATAACAGCAAGTTAAGGATCTTTTTTCCCTAAAGTGCGTTTTATTGTGAGACATGCGTTATAGAAAGGCTATCAAAAGATTTTCGCTTTGGGTTGAGATTTAATTTACTTTTGGACTGTTTGATTCTATTGCTAAATGTTGGGACTGATGGGCACTGAAATCTGGGGGATATTTGATGGTTCACTGTTACGTTTTATGTAGTTGAAAGAGTGTCTGTTTATTGCGAGCCAAGGCAGCCGCTTTCATTCATTCATTCATTGAACGTGCGCTGTGCTGTAAATACATGGAAACCTTATTGCGTAGCCAAGTAGCCTAAATTGAGTTAATTTTTTATTTTTCATGATTTACTTTTTATTAAATTCGTAGGCTGGAATGCCTCGCGGCAACAATTGTGTTTAAATGTATACTGCTTCAGCCTTTGGCCAGCTACTTAGAAGGGGGCGGCAAGCGACTGGTAGCTTGAGAGCAACGTGTTGGAGACCCATGGTGTAGGACAACGACTTTTCATTGGCAACAGTATTAAATAACCCAACAATATAAAATATTAAGAAGAGCTCTTTCATTTCATTGAGTTAAATCGAAACAATGTCTTCTAGTGCTCATGGACTGATAGCCCTACTGGTAGGCAATATTACCCCGGCTTGTATTTGGGGGCCTTTATTTGTCCGAATCGGTAACGCCCCCGGCTAGTATCCGAGGCCCGGCTTCATTAGAATCCCGGACACAATTTGAGGATTTACTGTACAACTCAATTGCTAGGAATCCATAAAAGCTTAACGTTCACAACAGATATTATCGACAATTTAATATTTAAACTGCGAGTATAAATGTTCAATTGTCTATAAACTTCGCATGCGTAAGCTTTGCTTATGGAAGGAATAATTGTATTAACTGATCTTCTGATGGATTTTTTCAGCTCTGAATTGAAATGCAGAATGAAGTTCGGCATCTATCTCCCACCAAAAGCGGAAAGTTCTAAGTGTCCCGTGCTATACTGGCTGTCCGGTGAGTTAAGTCAACTTTAGCTTTCCACTGTTGCGTCCGAGTTATAGAAAGGAGGTTGGATTCTTCTATTTTGCTTCAAGGAATGTCATTGCTTTGTTAAAAATCGCTTTGTGTCCATAGGTCAATTCTGGGTCTCCTGAAAGAATATTGCTCTGGGCCCCCATTTTCTTCATTAATTAAATTGTTTGTTTAAACGAATGGCATATTTACTTACTCTAGGGAGGGCAATGGAGCTTAAAAACGTAGACGGCAGTGTGTGCATGTGAGCTCAATACATTCATCACAGAAATCAAAGTGTATTCACTATTTTAACGTCACTGCATTGGTGATGAAACCTACTAGTGCTAGTGTGTTGTTGTTAGCCTTTATTCATCACAATTATATGAGACCATACGGTGTCGCTAGCATAAGCCAATAGCACCAGCCCAGAAAATAGATTACATTTTTTGGTTGTTCTGCCTGCTTATACTTGTTAGCCCATGCCCCTCTGCATTTTAGGAGAGCCAGTTAGTCCCGTAACTTATGCTGGCAAGCCAATGATTATGTCAGCCTAACGTTAGTACATAATGGAGCAGTCGGCCAGTGTACATAAATGCAGAACAAAAGCCCAGTGCATCGATTTCAAAATGTGAAAGGGTACATTTCTGGAGCAGTTCTGTTTAAAAAAAAAAAAAAATCCTTGACGCCCCTTTTGTTAAATATAAAAACACTTTCTTTGTTTATTCAGGCTTAACGAGTAAAGGATTTTTAATCTTAACGAAGTGAGTGCCTTGGATTCTTTATAACATTGCTCATGAATTGTACCAAAGATTTCCCAATGGATTTATTGGGCTTTAATTACAGTTATAACCAAAACTCATTTTGTTAATACTCTGGTTCACTAGTCCAGAATATTCAGCATCTGGGATACTGTATATGAGTTTGGGAGTTGAAGGGTGCTTGTGTTCTTCTGAGGTATGAAGTCATTTCAAATGCAGGGCTGTAGTACCCAGTTGTTTAGGGAAACACAATGTGGAAATTCTGGGCCATCCTGGCTGATATTGTTTTTGATATTGGTCATATTGGCCTATTCCAGTACATCCTTGTTTTACATATACTGCACAAATGGAAACTGCAAACAAGTTTCCACCTTTGAATTTCATGATTACAGATGCCGGCTTACAAAGGAATAATGTAACAAATTTTATTTACGCAAAAAATATTTCAGGGTGTTTATTTTACAGCAGAGAAGATGATTCTCGAGAGGTACTGATGGTACTGATGTTCAGAGACTGTTTAGGCTATCCCATCAGCATGATATTTTCATTATAAGTCCAGCATCAGCTGCAGATCAAACATGGCCCTCTCTGGTCACATTGGTAATGATGGCAGCGTAGGACCACGAGAGATGTCCAGTTGGTGCATGCGTGTCTGTGTGACATATCCATTGCTGCCATGTCTCTTTCCGGTTAGGGCTGACGTGTACGGAGCAGAACTTCATCACCAAGGCTGGCTGTCAGCAGGCTGCTTCTGAGCATGGCCTCATCATCGTCGCCCCCGATACCAGCCCCCGTATGTGAGACCTCGCCCTCTGCTCTGTGAAAGTCTTTTCTCAGTCATAATGTTCACCATCCTCCAGCAGGAAAACTGATGACATATCTACACCTTGATACGCAGTGGAGCAGCAAAATGTTTTGTTTCCTAGAGATGATGAAATGGAAATGGCAAAGGTGATGTCGACACACTGTCTAGTAGGAACTTTCTGGCTATAGGTTCTAGAGCTTCTAGGTATCAGCCAGGAAGTAGCCAGACAGTGTCAGCAAATCACCACCATTGTTGTTCTTGTGGTTGTTCCCAACTTACTTAATGATTGCCTGAGCCGCTCTCTTTGCTATCAGTGAGGTCACATCACAACAGCTGTATTGTGCCTGCTGTTTCCTGGGAAACTTGAAGGTGATCCCTGCACTGAAGTGTGGAATTGGCAGTGGATTTTCTGTAGAGATGTGACCATGCCCCTGGTCACATGCCCCTCTCTGGTCTCCAGGTGGCTGTAATATTGAGGGGGAGGATGAGAGCTGGGACTTTGGCACAGGTGCAGGTTTTTACGTCAACGCCACCAACGAGCCCTGGAAAACCAACTACCGCATGTACGCCTACGTCACAGAGGAGGTGGGGCCTTGTCTCTGCAGTTGGCTTACAAGTCACGATGTTACCTAGCGACCAAGAGTGTGCAGTTTCTGTGGGAAGTAATGTCTGTGGGGTAGTTCTAACAAATAGGGGTGCACAGAAGAGAAATCCACACCATAAGAGGAATTCCCATCAATAACTAATATTTCAGTGGCCATATTGGCCGATGGTAATACCTCCCAGCAGAACTGCAAGCTCCAATTGTGCACAGTCATGGAAATGGTAGACGAGCACAGACATGAGTTTGGCTGGTAAAAAGTATGAAAAATATAATAAACAAAGTTCAGATTAGTATGATTAGGCTATTAGCTATTAACCTTATGACCCCAGTACTGTCCCTACTAACAAACATAAACTTCTCCTTTTCCCCGGCACTCTCTCTTTCAGCTCCCTCGTCTGATCAACTCTCACTTCCCTGCCGACCCGGAGAAGATGTCCATCTCTGGGCACTCTATGGGGGGTCATGGTGCACTGATCTGTGCCCTGAAGAATCCTGGGAAATACAAGGCAGGTGTGGTGTTTCTAAGGGCGGGGGGGTGAGCGGGAGACGTTTCTAAAGCAGGGGTGCACAACAAGGATTTCAGGATTTTGTGCCGACTTCTAGTCTTAATTATTGAATTGACTCAACCGTATCTTACCCAACATATGTACCGGCTACAGCTGCAGATTGCAAGTGTATCGTAATGATTTTACTGTGCTCATGTACAGGCTTGAACCAGGGTAATTTATAGAGCTGTCAGCAAATTCAAGACAAGACAAGTCAAGTCAAGTCATATTTTTGACTACCGTCAACCAAAGTGCTGTACAATTTCTAATGAATATATATGTAAAAAATAAAAACAGTGAAAAACTAAATCCACAGTATAAAGCAATTGGTTGGAACAAAAACCAGCACGCAGACCGGCTCTCAAGGACCGGAGTTGTGCACCCATGCTCTTAAGCCACATATTTGTGCTTTTAGAATAGAACTGTCTGTGCATACAGCTCATTGGGAGCTGTACACACTATAGCCTTGATAGTGATGTAATCATGCCAGGCTGCAGACTGATCAGTTAATCCAACCATAAACGGTGACAGATGGGCGTTGCTTTGCGAACTCTTTGTGTGAGAACCTTGTATTATTATTATTTTTTGGCTAAGCCCAGATGTTACAATATATGACATTACATTCTATTTAGCAGACGCTTTTATCCAAAGCAACATAAAAATCTGTGCGTAAAAAAAAGTACATATCAAGGTTGTTAGAACAAATTACAATTCACAAAGAATGAGTTTTCCAGCCATGAACAATACTTCCAGTACACATGGCAAATAGGCCAAGTCAGTAAACAATGCAAATCCAATATAGATACAGTGCAACTGCAACAGTCCTAGATTAGACTACAAAGTAATGTAGCTTGGGTTTTGTTCCTTGGGAGTTGTTGCTTGGGAATATCTTCTTAAAGGAACTGTGTATTCCACAGATGCACAAAGCAGCCTTTCTATTTCAGTTTCTACTGGAGTTCTGCTGACGGAAAATACACAGGATAAGAATGAACACGGCATGTAGGCTGTCTGTTGTCTATCACATTGATGCAGTCTTCAAAGATTTAAAAGTTTTTCATTTAGAATGCCCCAACTAAGCACATCATAGAACCAGCGTTTCGAGTTTTGTTTTTACATCATCCTGGTTTTTTTTTATAGTTTCATTTTTATTGTTTTTTTTCTCTATTCAGTTCGGCTACCAAGTTTTCTGACAGATAGAGTTGTTGTTGTTATTATGTTGCTGATGAAAGCTCTGTTCTTTCTCCCACCAGTCTGTGTCTGCCTTTGCCCCCATCTGTAACCCCATGGAGTGCCCCTGGGGCCAGAAGGCGTTCGGTGGATACCTGGGCTCTGACAAGACTGCTTGGGAGGTAGGAAAACCAGGGGAGGATATTCCAACAATGAGAATGGCCCACACGTGTTTGGACATTCCACATCTGGACTAAATAAATCAATGGGGGCTACAAATATTTTCTAACGTTATTTTTTTGGGGTAAATGAACGGTTGGAAATCTCAAATTTGCCCTTTTCTACAGGCACACTAATGCAGAAAACAAAAAGATTAACAAGACCAAATTTATATTTAAAAAAAAAAGGGTGCCGAAGACTTTTGCAGAGTACTGTAAAATGTCAGCTCCAAGAGTCCAGGTGAAAACGATCCAACAGATAACACCTAGCTACCCTGGGTAAAATTTCTAACCTACCACTCAGGTAATGTAGCAGCATTTAATTCTTCCAAGAACTAGGCGCCAAATGAAGTAATGTCATCAGTAATAACTATCTACAGTAGGTACTACTGGTGGCTAGATTCATTGAAGGTAAGCAGAAAATCCAATACCTGTCCAGCGGAAACAATGTGAGCTTTGCGTCCGTCTTCACCAACACCTGCTCCCGAAACTCACGCCACCTTCTGAATTGTACATCGATGTTTATTCTAGTTTTAGAATAAACATTATTTTTTAAACTTTTTGGCATTACATAGCACCAAAGAAGGTGGTTTGTTCACCATTGGTGAAACTTTCTTTCTCAAAGCATCTACAGTAGCTATGTGTACTGATAAATATGAACGCACAAGGTAAATCTCTTTCTTGTGAACCAGCTTTTGTTTATAAAAAAAAAAGAAAGAAGAAAAGAAAAAAGAGCCAAATCTCTCGTTTTTGTTTTCAAACCCCTGGCATTAAAACACAGAATTTGGGGTAGTGTGTATGGTGCTGGATGTTCAGCTGCTCTTTCTATGCCTGCTACCATGACCGTTTCCCGATATCTTTCTCTAAAAAGTGTTGCCAACTGCAGCTTTAAATGGCTGTTGATAAACAATTTTGCAGCAGTACTATGGTTAGGTTGCTGGCTTGGATGTCTCAGGCTCAATTTCCTGGGGTGGCAGTGTAGCGCACTGGGCAGGGAACTGACTATGAAACTCCATGGTTGTGTGTGATTCTCAGGCCGAGCGCTGCTATTGTACCCTTGAGCAAGGTACCTGCTGTACAAATGGATTGTATGTAAGCTGGCATTTTGGTTCTTTGGCGGCAGGCTTACGATGCCACGGTTCTGGCTGGCTCCTACTCCGGTCCCCAGCTTGACATCCTCATTGACCAGGGTCGTGATGACCAGTTCCTCTCTGCTAGGCAGCTGCTGCCAGACACCCTGATTGCTGCCTGCACTGATAAGAAGATCCCTGTGGTTTTCCGTTTGCAGCAGGTGAGAGCTGGAGAAATAGAATAGCTGTGATTTTTAGCTGCTGATGCACCAGTGGAGTTCTTGCACAAAAAACATTTTTATCAAAGCACGAAACCAGTGATAACACAATTATGGCTAATGGTAATGGTCTGCATTTATATAGCGTCTTCATCCAAAGCGCTGTTCAATTGATGTTTCCCATTCACCCATTCACAAACACACACACGCGCACACACACACACACACACACACACACACACACACACACCAACGGCAATTGGCTGCCATTGACACCAACCACTTGGTCAGGAGCATTTGAGGGTTAGGTGTCTTGCTCAGGGAAACTTGGACACACCCAGGGCGGGATCAAACCGGCAACCCTCCCGCTGCCAGACGACTGAGCCAATGTCACTCCCGCACATTGAGGGATACTAGTCTCACACCAAACGAGTTTCCCTGAATGTAAACCGTTATCAATATATTATGGGTATATGTATTTCAAATTTGTATTTAGGTTATTGGGCATTTCGACTTTAAATGAATTAAATACTCCGTTTCATAAATGTTTGGGTTTAATACCGACTCAGACAAATGCAAGCAGTTTATGCCATTTGGGTTTTCTCTTTTCTTATTGCCGGTTTATTTTCTTATTTCTTGGCTTCGTAATTGCTTGAGTCATTGGCAAAACTGTTAGCAAAAATGACAGACTCCAAAGGCACTCAAAAGCCTAGAATCAACACTAGATGCTGAACGCTTTCTTATACCTGCATGAAAGCGATTGAGTACACGACTATTGAGACACAGCTAAGAAACCAACTGTTGAATTACTTTTGGTCCCCTAAAATTGAGACCAAATACATATTTATACATATATATGTATAAAAATGGATGCTATATATATTCTTTAAATGCTATATAAATACCCTCAAATTAAAGGTGCCACTGCACTTTAACTTCTTTTTCATCGTTTCATTTCAAATCTAAATAAACAGAAACAGTATCGCTGTCCAAATATTTCCGGACTGCGCCGTATTTCTGGTGAAATATGATGAGAGGAAATGACATCAAATGCCTCAGAGAGATGTGATGTATTTAGTATTGATGTTTTGTTCTCCAGGGCTACGATCACAGCTACTTTTTCATCTTCTCCTTTATCAACGATCACATCAAGCACCACAGCAAGTACCTGAACGCGTGATGTCATGGTCAGGTGGCCGCCCTTTTTAGTGCCTTCGTTGCATTGCCGATCTCCACGACAACGATTGCAACATCAGTGAAGGCGGAAGAGTTTGAGGGACTGCTGATGAGCACCAAGGGCTCTAGAATGCACTCAACCTGGCCCATGGCCATATTTCCTCATTGAACTCTGAGTGCCCATTTGCTGAGAGTAGTGATTTGATTGGATGAAAATGAACACAATTACATAGTCCTCTTTGCCTACCACCAAAATTGCCTGGAAAATATGTGCTCCTAAATAAAACTTGGTGATTGCATAATACTGTGTGGTGTCATTTCCCTGTTCTACAACCGGTAGTTTAAGTAGGACATAGTCCGTTTTGCACATGGCCAGGGCAAAACTGGTAGTTCTGGATATAAGTGCCAAATAAATACAAGGTCAGTGCATGATCCTCTACTCTCCAGAAAATGGACACAACAACATTTGAGCTTTATACAAATCATGGTTTTACTGTTACACATATGTCCTCTGCAGTATTTACAGTCATTAAGGCAATGGTTTGTAACATGCATTTTAAATCACAAGTCCTTATGAAACATATCTATACCTAAGTCACAGGAATAAAACGTATAACAAGTCAACAGTATTTATTTTACAGTGAAAATGGAAGCATAAATGCAAAACCCTTAATTTAAGAAATAACATTAATTCCACCTATAAAGACCCACAGTCCAAATATAAACATAAAAAAACACTTTTGAGATTGAGCAGTTGAACCTTGAATTGCAGTTTTACAAATGTATCGGCTTATTCTTGTAGTTTGTTCAATGACAAGTGAATTGTTAGATGAGATTGAATCATTTATGTCAGTTGCCAAAGATAAAAACATTGTAAAATATGGTTCAGCTGAACCAATGAGAACTTGGGTCTGAAATTTAGATGAACTTTTGCTGGAAAAAGGCATTTAAGGTAAATGACTATACCTCACAGAAATGTTTACATTTTCAAATATTTAAAACATAAACATCTTAAGTTATGCTACAGTGTATTCTTTAATCAATTTTGGACACATCCTTATATACATAACCTTATTGAGCTCGTTTAATTTATTTTTCTTCTACCTTGCTTATCTCCCAAAAGCAGGAGTGAGGCTGTATTTCATCCACATACTGTTCAGGGACCACTTTTCCTTACCCTTGCCATTTTTACTCCCCTGCTGAACCTTTCTGCCTTTTAACCAATGCACATTCTACAAAACCATTATTCAGTATTTAGCTGTTAATTTGTGAGGCTGGTGTGTTCATATGGAAATGTTGTTCTCTCCCTGAGATGAACTGCATGAGACACTCCCACTTAAGTAATGACCGTACCTTGTTTGAACACTAGATGGTGACAGTGGCAATTATAGTTTTGTTAGAGCTGACATGGAAACACATTAATATTGTCCTCTTTGACGAATGTTATTGGACTGTTTGATAAAACCTGATTATAAATCCATAACAGAATTGTTGCAAAACAGGCATCAATAATTGTGATGCTGTATTAATATGCAAGTTAGTAATAGTGAAATAAGAAAATAAAATTCATTTCTAGAACTACTTGCACAAACCTTCATCACATTACAAGACCATTTCACCACTATCAATTTAACCTAAATCATAATTATTTGAACATACAATATTATTAACAAGGTAACTCAATTTCCATAATGGACTGAGCACTACCTTACTCAGTGTATTTTATAAAGGTAATTTATAAAAGATTTTTAAATGTTTTTTTGTTTTTATTTTTGCCAACTGACAAATCTGTTTTCTGAAAAACAAAAAAATCTGCTGCTGAATCTCAAAAGTGGCTCAAGCTTTATTTATAAAAATCTCACTTCCCAATACCCCACAAGTGTACAAGCACACAGACGTACATGCACACACTCTCTCTCTTTCTCTTTCTCTCTCTCTCTCTCTCTCTCTCTCTCTCTCTCTCTCTCTCTCTCTCTCTCTCTCACACACACACACACACACACACACACACACATACTGTAGTCTTGTGATATCTGAATGTTGTTCTGCTTAGTGTGTGGTAAGATGGATACAATCCATACACAGGCACCTGTCAGTTAAGTAAATTCCCTCTCCCCCACATATAGGTTACACTAGCTGAGGTACAGTACACTTCTCCTCCATCTCAAAGTCCTTTGAGCAAAGGCTGGGTAGTTTCAATTAAGCTGCTGTGCTTTACTATCCTGTAGGAACATCCTGTATTACGGCAGAAGTTAAACAGGGCTGGGCTTGGTAAGTACTTTGATGGAAGAGGTGGGAACGGTGTTGTTGGGACCACAGGGGATAGCCTCTGTGTTTCAATAATGAACCACCCTGTGGCCTAGACTGCAGAAATGTAGTGTTACGCTGGGGCATGAAAAAGAAAACAACAACATTACATTCATTAACACATGGCACCTGACACTGAACATGTCTGTAATGTTCGCATGTTGATGATGGTTTTATGCATGATAATTAATTATGCCGAACACATGCGAGTGTCAGGCTCTAGACACACTTGGATAACATCCTGGTGAAGCAAAAAGTCACTGCAACTATTAAAATCAGCATTGGTGTCTGAGTAGGACGTCAAACTGGCGGTCTGTCTGTATGTGCGCCTGTCTGTACGCCTGTCTGTGCATCTGTCTGTACACCTATCTGTACCTACTTTATTCAGCCGCTCACAGACTGCTCTGTGCTGTGCTGCTCGGACAGTAAGAGTAGGTTGGTTCAGCAAATAAAATACTGACATGTGCAAACTGCCCTTAATATGTCATCTGTCACCCTCTCTCTCACACACACATACACACACACACAAATACACTGGCATGCAGTCCCACACACATAGACATTCCAAAACAATAAAAATACTTGTTAACAACTACCCCTTGCTTTACTGCACTCCAACTCCCATGAGCAGAACAGCATAACACCACTGCAGTTGGTCAAGAAGCACCCAAATTCATGGCATTCCCTCAGCACTGTAGCTATGCAGTACTGGATGTCTAAACATCTCTGAAAGTTTGTTACCTGTTAGCTGGGGGGCCAAAATAATTAAAAACATTTAACCTCACAGAAAAAAGCACTACACCTATCAAAATATATTAACCTGTATTCTAGGAAAAAAAATAGGTTTTCTTACATTGTATACAGTAGTTACATCATTCATCCAGCTGGATGAATGCATAATAAATAAATATAAATATAATTAAGGAAGATCTGAGCAATATACAGGATTCATTATGGTCATAAACTCGAGGCCAGTGTTGAGGATATTTCCCTCTGGTAAACCAGAAACTATACTCTACATCCAAGTTAAATCTGAAACAATTACAGTGAGTGCTTGAACATGTTACCAATATGCTACTGTGTAAAGAAAATACAGCTTTAAAATGTGGCGCACGCATTCGTTCACTTTGGCTATAAACATTTGAATAAAAACACTTTTTCTGTCTCTGTCTGCCCTCAGGTGAACAGGGCCTGTCTGGTGCATGTCTCATCCACCAGAGCTTGGACAGTGGTGAACACTTTTAGCAAGCCTTTCTCCTCCAGAATGTGATGGGGCAGACACAACTTGTCCTACAGAAAAGGGAAAAAGACAGAAAGAGACAGGCAGCCAGAGACAGAGGGAGAGCAGTAGAAAAAAAACAATTAAAAAACATGGCACAAGTAATAAAACCATGAGAATGTAAGACGGCGATACAGTGTGTGTGTGTGTGTGTGTGTGTAAGATCGATACAGTAGAGAGAGAACCTTGTGCTCTCAGTGCCTGTGCAGCACAGTACCTGTCACGACATCCCAGAGATAGAAAGAGATCCCAGAGATAGAAAGAAAGTACCGGAAAACTATTTTGTGACTATTTCAGGTCAGACAAACATGAATACCTAACATCAGTACAAACCCTCTGTGGTTCTTTCTGTACATTAAAACACTTACCACATACATGTAGGACTGCCAAAACCTGTCAGTATGCATTCGCCTAACAGCTGTGTTACATCCTGCTCTTCCAAGTTTTAAGACCAGTGTTACCATGGCAGCAGAGGCAAAGTCAGGCCCAGCCAGTGTAATCAATACAGTTTTCCTGCGACTGCCTTTGACGACAAGCACCTGCAATGGACATTGTGAACACAGGCGCCCTCCGGTGGACACAGGCCCATGTTTGTCTACTATTTCACTTGGGTGATATGGGTGTTTGATAACATTTTTCATTAAATAAATGAAATAATAATTTAAAAGATGTGTTTTACGTTTACTCGGGTTCCTTTGGCTAATATTACATTTTGTCTAAAGATCTGAAACCATTCAATGTGAGAATTTTTATTTATTTATTTATTTATGTACATTTATTAGATATACAATATGTTGTATATTTTGCACTGCATGAGCAGTGTTTGGTGTCACCGGTGTGAATATCAGTGGAAAGTGTATGAGATTCAGTAATTTATCTGCCAGTGGATCTAGGCCCACAGTTTGGAAAGCACTTGCAGGACATTCCCAGCACAGGAGAAGAACTGTACACGGACCAGCTCAGAATAAAGCAAAGATCGAGTAGAAATGCAAAGGTTCCATTTATTCAGTGTGCAATTGAAAGTATCCAGATATACAATCATAAAAAATGCCAGCATCACAAAAAGGATCTGTGCTGATTGTGGGTTAAGCTGAGATGGGGGAGTGGACAGATAGCGTACAATAACCAGGTTGATCTGCCGTGGCTACCAGCATTTAAAGAGTAACCAGTTAATCGCAAAAAAGGAGGTAAAAGTGTTCTGCCGCAGGGGTCACATTTGGGTGGACACATACAGGGAATATCACAAAAAAATGGTTCCTGGAAGTAGCATGGTCCTCAGCAGAAATAAATAAATATTTTCAATTTACAAATAATGCTAATGCTTATATTTCATAAATTATACAATTTGACTTCCAACTTTGGACTTTAGATTTCAGTGGAGTCATGACCACTGTAATCTATGACATATTTATATGATACAAAATACATGTCTGATATACAGACAGTACATGATACTTGGTGGACATGCGTCTATGGCCTAGTGTGTGAAATTGCCATTGTACTGCAGCCTGTAGTGGGAGTTGACTAAGGTGTCAAGCCCTTTTATTGCAGACGGTGGCCCACAGGCAGAGTGAGATCATATTAGTCCTTGAGATGGAAAAGGGGTTGGGAACCCCCTGGTCTAGTGTACAGTACCACACAGCGAAATGTAAGAAGATTTCCAGATCAGTTAGTTTCATTAGTCTGTGCTGGAAAACATATCATCCACAGAGCATGATGCTCAAAAACAGGAACAAACCGGTTTCGTCTAGCCCATGGAGACTGTGTTAACTCTGAGTCTGTGGGAGAGTCCTCACTCTGTTTCTGCACAACATCACGCCAGGATCAACCAACCAAAAGACAGGGCTGCCTTACAGGGCGTTGTCAGAGCAACCAAAAACACTCGTGTTTATAACGAGGAGGGAAGTTATGTCCTGCAGGTGAACAGCATACATTCACAATATCTAAGCCCTTAATATGTCGTCTGTCAAGAATTATGTACAGCAGCTAAAGACCTTCTAATTCATCAATTGCTATCAAATAACGTAACACTTCAACATTGTACAATTAAAAAATCTATATAAAAGGTCTTCATAAAAAGGAAATTCTAATTAGTGCAGAGCTACAATCCCAAACAGGACTGAATGTGAGTATATCTCCAAGCCATAATATTCTGGAAAGAAGTGGCATTCTGGGACAATGAGGATCAGAACAAGCAAATGATCTCATACCCAGTCATGGCACCTCTTAACACTAACCCCCAATGAAAATAGCCAGCATGTGCAATATACAGTGGGCTCCAGAATTATTGGCACCCTTGATAAATATGCACTAAAACTAAAAAATAATAGTTATTGACATAATCTTTATTTTCCAACATGTAAAGTAGTGCGCTTTATTAATGATTCAATGGAATCAACCATAGTCTTACATTTTTCAAATAAAACAAATATTTCCCCAAAAAACAGGTTCCACAATTATTGGCACCCCTGGTGTAATACTTTGTGCAAACACCACTGGCTTTTGACCATTCCTCCATGAAGAACTTTTCAGAATCATTGCTATCCTTGTGATGCCCCCCTCTTCAGTTCAGACCACATGTTTTTCATGGGATTTAAGTCTGGAGACTGAGATGGCCATTGCAGAACATGCTGTTTTTACTTAACCGTTTCTGCGTGGATTTTGACAAATACTTGGACCATCAACCAACAACCAAGACTCGGCTTCCTGACAGAGGCCACCAGAGGGTCCTAGATAGGTTCTTTAGACTGAGATTAACTAAATTAATGCAAAATCATATTGCTGTATTGTAAAAGTATTGTACTGTAAATGCAGCCTTTTTTCTCAATTTCTATTAAGGGTGCCAATAATTCTGGAACCCACTGTATCAAACATTGCACTTACTCTTAGGATTAGACAGTAAAATGCTAATATTACATGTAATATATTAATTAATAAACTATGATCTATTATTAAGGAGATGCCATTCATTTCAGGTTAAAAATGTGCAATAATGGGACCATACATCAATTCTGGAGTTGTGCAGAGTTATGGAACAACCGCATTTGGAGGATTCAGTAAAATACGTCACATTCACTCTATAAATGAGTAGTAACTCTAACAAGTTATTAATCTGCGTTAATATAAGAACTGAGAACAGAACGTGTTGAATTTCTGCTGATTGATTTCATAATGAACAAATAAACTGGCCAATAAGATGTGCAAAATACGCTCATGTGTCCGTGCATGCATGTGTGTGCTGACCATGTTCTTATTGTATAAATATACTGTACATAAATAAAGCTTGGTATCCAAAGGTGTGTGCATGTGCATGTGTGCACGCGTTTGTGCACGTGGTACATTCCTGTCTCTCCCAAAGGAATTGCTAACACCCTCCCCCCATTGCCGCTACCTTGTTAAAACCTTACAGCAATGCTGGGGCAGGGAGAGAAGAAGAGAGGACAAGAGAGGAAGAGGAGGAAGAGGAGGAAGAGGAGGAGTCAGAGCACTGGTAGCTGCTGGGAAGGGGGGAGCAGTGTTAGCTCAGTAGCTCACTCAGACTGTACACCACAAACAGTAGGATCAGACAGGAAAGGTGCAAGAGGCTGGAGCCAATCAGATCCCAGTATCGCCAGGCAGGGGGCGGGGCCTGCACGGCGGTGGCCGCCCCTGCGCTCCCGACCCCGCCCTCTCCGTCAGCTTCTCCCAGCGCCACCAGGGCACGGGCGGTGTTTCGGATGGGCCTCAGGTTCGACTGCAGGACGTCGTACGCTGAGCAGAGGGCGGACTGCCGCGGTCGGGGAAGAGAGGAGGAGGAGGAGGAGAAGTGGAGGAAGAAGAGGAAGGAGATGAAGGAGAGTGGCCATCAGCAGACAGAGGGGAAAAAACAAGACAGGAGATTAAAACACTAGGGAGGAGGGGGCTTCTATCAGCCCTTGAGTAAAGGCAGAGGCAACATCAGCAAAGAGATGGC